>NC_141926.1:20347500-20972500 GCF_057802395.1 Ceratotherium simum simum
ATTCATAAACTTATTTCAAAAGTTATTAACCTGCATCTTGTACTATAAAACTATTTCCTGTTACTAAGAATCTTCCTTTGAAAAGTATAATATATTCAATTGCTTGTGTCTTTCAACTGCTTGTGTCTTTTCTTCTGGCTCTAATCTTTTAAAGTAATTGTACAAATTAATTGATTGAAGCAGCAGTTTGAATCAAATCCTCTCTTTCACAACATTTTTCCCAATACTCATCTATGTAGGTTTTTTATATAAAACTTCTGAGCACTTCAGTATGCTTTATTTTCTTTAGTACCTAATATAAAGAGTATTTAAATAAAAAAGGAAAAGAAAGCATACTTTATTCAAGACAAATATAGTGCCTGGAAGTGTCCTCATTAAAATTTGGTCAGTAATAGATGAATGCTTACTGTACATCAAAAACCAACCACTTCTTTAAAGTGATCATGATCATGAGCGTTAAGTCGAAAATTGTTCATTCCACATTTACATGTTATTTTCCCCAAGATAGCCATTGGTAAGTAAAATCATAGCTATATCAACACATGTTTGATAAATATTGGATAAGTAAACAAATAATTAAATTAACTCTTCTTTTGCCGTTTGTAAACCGAAATGCCGTCACCGCGTTAATGAGTGGCCGCCTGACACAGCGAGGCTTCTGTTTGTGTTACTAATGATTCTTTGCTACCTTGATCCTCATGAATAAAGATGACCTTTAAAAAACTAAATATAAATTTTGAGCCGGCAGTACTCAAATAAAAAATTAATATTGTGTTTCAGGAGGTATGTAAGGCCAAATAAAAGACACTGATAGACAAGTTGAAGTGGAAATAGTAAAGTAGGTTTTACTCCTTGAATTAACTAATCAAAAAATATTTTTGTGGGGCTGGCCTGGTGGTGTAGTGGTTAAGTTTGTGTGCTCCGCCTTGGCGGCCCAGGGTTCCTGGGTTCGGATCCCGGGCGCAGACCTAAGCACCACTCATCAAGCCATGCTGTGGAGGCATCCCACGTACAAATTAGAGGAAGATGGGCACAGATGTTAGCCCAGGGCCAATCTTCCTCAGCAAAAAGAGGAAGATTGGCAATGGATGTTAGCTAGGACCAATCTTTCTTACCAATAAAAACATAATTTTATAAGACAAATTACAACCAATAATTAAAATTGACTATGAAAGTAATTCTTGGTTAAAAAAAAATACACACTGATACTTTCCTCATATGAGATATGAAGTATATAAGGTATTCTAATTATATTTCACAAACATTCATAGAGCAATTTTTATGAGTAAGATATACAGAAAGGCTGACATTCATTGAATGTTTTCTAGGTGCCAGGCGTACTCTAAATCATCTACCTACATTAACGCCTTTAATTCATTTATATTATGCTAAAGACTGAAAGTTGAATTTTTCAACTCAAAATTGTGATTACCAATCAATTATAAAAGAAAAGTATTGCTAAATATTCACAATGCGGGTCAATGATGCTGTCCACTCCACTTCACTCCCCGTCCACACCTGCCTCATATTACCAACCTCCAAATATTTAAACGTTGCCCTTGACAACTCCAGATGTTTCTTATTTAGACAGAGAAGAAACTAACCTGCAGTCTCCTGTGACATATTTTGAGCTGATTTGCTGACTGTAACAAACAAAAATAATTAGTTTCAAGATTTCACAAGTGCAGACATCTATCATTTGTTTTGGTTTAATCAAGCAGTAGCAATATTTCTTTGGAGATAAAGTACATGATCTATTAAAGTTTAAGCACTTAGAAATTTGTTTTTGTGAAAAAATGAAAATAGATTTATTTTTTATTGTGTTTTAATATTTTCCTAAACTTACATTCAACTATAGCAGAAGGTAGTTTATTGCTAGTATGTTGAACATGATTGTGCCTATACACTTTCTTGCCAGAATTCAAATTATTCATAATAACAACTTTGAACTTCTGTGACATTAATCAGAAACTCAGCTGTTGAGGGACTGCTACAAAGGGGACCATGATGAAGGGGAAATGTAAAGAGAAGTTTGCTTGGAGGTACTCGATTACAGACAACCACCGCGTTTATTTCAGTTCAAGTTTTAGCATAACATTTTTTGAATTCATGCATCTTTTACACACATGTATCCTTACCTGCCACACCAGATGGCATCTGATCTTTATTCTCTGAAATTGATTTGAAAATGTTTGAACAAAGAAATGCTATTAGCACTTTATTATGTACTTTATTATCATAATATAACCTTATAACACAATCTATTAACTTAAAAATGAGCTACTATTTAGCTTCCTTAATTATGCTCTTATAAATATTCAAAATAAACATTCAAAACTAAATCTATATGCTGAAAGAGGCTGCCAATGGTTCCATCAACATCTATCCATCTTTATTTATAGTAAGGGCATTTTTAACAGGCTACACAAATGTTCACTAGAGACTATAATTTCTAGTTTTCTTGCAGTATAGCAGAAGAGATGTGTGCGACTTCTGGGAAGTGCCTTTAGAAAGAAAGGGTGTACCTTCCCTTCTCTTTCCCCTATCCACAGACTACAATATATGTTTATTGTCGAGTTAACTTCAACCAAGTGGACCTGCAACCCATTCTACAGAGGGTCTGCCTCCCCAGCATCATCAAGCTTCCACGCCTGTCTTTATCCACCTAACTCGACTGCTGTGAAAGAATGAAAAAAATTTATATACTGTTCAACTTACTGTGTTTTGTGGTCCCTTAGGCAAATAGCCTAGCTTATATCCCAATCAATAAAGAATTTAGTGGAAAGATATAAGAAAATTCTGGACAAAAAAATAAAAAGAATGTGGCCTTGCCCTGGTAGAACACGGAGGAGACTGAAGAAAGACACAGCTATTGTTGCTAGAGTTGGTGACCTCTGATAAGTCATGATAAAAATGTCATCAAGGATCATTTGGAAGACAGACCATATGCCAACAGAGCTTCCATCTTTCAGAAAAAAAATGGTTGCAAATGCACAAAACACTTTCTGCTTCTTGTTACTTTTAGTAAATTTCTACTAGAGCAGAACTTAGATTGGTTTTTAAGAGGCACTACTCTAAAGAGGCAGCATGAGCAGGGGACAACACTGTGTCCCCAAGCTTTTCTCCATCTCTGCAGCTAGGCTTTGGAAGCAAGTCCAGTTGCAAGTATCAAATTAAAGACTTTTTTTTTTTTTTGCCACTCTAGCCTACTGTTCCAGATGACCTTAATGTGAGATTAGTGTGTAAGCTGAATGATACACTGCAAGAGGCTACCAGTGAATAGGGCAGGTTAGCGCTGAAATCTAGCTTCAGCTCCATTCATCACACAATGAAGTTAGCAGTACCGAGAGGAAGGAACACCTTTTACTTCTTTCAAAAGCCCTGTCCACACACTGAGCCAGTGCCTGTGGGAGTGCTGCAGCCTTGAAGGGGGCTCTCATTCCAGTCTATTCATCCAGAGTGGTGTCTCATCTCCAACTCTCGCTTTGAAGCCCTGCTTCAAAGGAGTTGCCCTCATGTTGACAAAGAGGGATAGTAGTAGACTTCTGAGGCCAGTAAAATTTTTTAAACTACAAAAAAAAGGAGTTTTAGAAATTAAAATAGACACACAACAAAATAAACCAGCTATTTAAAGATCTGATCTTTGTCGTAGTCACTTGCATGTGGAGTATATTAGAATTAAGTGAACTGGAATTATGCCATGTATTTTGGGGAACTGTATTGCATAAATAAATGAATTAGCAAACCATATTTACCTGGACTGCAAAAGCCTGTGAATGTGTGACTCTTAGCAACTCTGGGCCCCAAGCATATTCCACAGGAATCAAGAGAAAATGTTGGGTAGCTTTCAAGGGTATAATTTCCCTTTCCCATCACTATCATAGATGTTACCTTTCCTTTTTCTCTTTCCTTTTATCCACTGGCTAGAACCCTTTTTCACACCGTGTACAAAGTGTGAAGAGTAGAAGATGAGGGAAGTCTGTCCCCTAATGTGATCAAGCTACCATAAAAGCCCTGGAAAAGCTGTCTGGTATGTTAGGTGAGAGAGAAATATTTTCAAGCCATTATATTTTGGAGTCTTATAATTCATAATGTTAGATAAATCAGTAATAAGCTATTCTGAAATTTCACTAAATTTGAAACCTTGCACGGAGATGAAACAGCCATTTTGAGTAATGGTTGTTGTTTCCTGTTAATTATTTTTGCACTCTGGTTCACTTACTGTAGCATAAGATGATTTATGCCTAGGATGTGTCTGGCACAGAGCATTCACTTAATAAGTGTTTGTTGAGTGAATTTATTTAAAATTTTCTATCATTTATTATTCATCATTCCTTCTTTCTAAGACAGCAATTGTGCCTAGAGAAAATTTTGTAATCTCCATAGAGTTGCTAGAATTTTAGTACTATTCCAATGCCTTTATCAAAACATAAACATATGAGCCAAATTGGCCTCACAATGCCAAAATGAAATTAGCTTTTGACAGAGCAATTCCAAAATAAATTACCTCAGACAGGCTCTTTTCTCCTTTGTAAGAGCAAAGCTCTGCTGTTGAGTAAATATGCTTCTGTGTTCGATAATGAAATCTATGTGATCTGCCCTTCTTTGAGATTTATCTAGCACTCTGCTAGGAGCTAGGTTTGAGGTTCAGTTTCAGTAGCATCTCATTAACTACGCTCATTTTGTAGTTTTCTGTGTACATTGTATCTCAGAAGCAGAAATGAGGGTGTGCAGGAGCAAGGGAAAGTTGGCTTAGCCCAGAGATGAGCGATGTGATGACTAGTCATCAACATAGGATCAGGTTTCACACACCAAGCATCTATTATTTGACTTTTGTCATCTTGCACTATTTTATAATATATTATGTGATCTTTTAGGAGCTCTGAATTATATTTTAAGCCATTCCAAAAGATATTATAAAGTTGGTAGAAATGAAATACCTAAAAAATAAATATTATTCTTATTTTCTCTTTTATATTCATATTTTTAATTTTATTTTGATTAGTTTAAAAATAACTTTGATAGAAATATAATCAGTTAGTCCTACTTAAATTTGAATTATAAAATACATTGGCAATGAAGTTGACAGGATAAAAAAATGAAATTAAAACTGAAGGATAAAAACAGATTAAATGTGATAAATGCATTAAGGCACTATTCCCCAACGTGTACGATCATTATGTTCTGGTTAGTCTTTTTTGACTGTCTCTTTTATGCACCATGTATACAGGTCTCTTCTTTCCATTCATTTTTCTCTTGGTCCATCACTGAAGATAATTCCTGTTCAACTAGATCCTTTTCTGATCCTTCTCTCTGCTGAGTCCATTCTTTACTCCCTAGGATATTTATCAATTCCTCTATTAACAGATAGAAGGTGTGGGATGTCCTACTAAAATGGTTGTTTCAAGGGTGGGTTGCAGCTATACTTAGTCCATCTTTGCTAATGTCCTGAATGTATGAGTGGACAGGCCCGTCCTTACAGTGGGACTTTGCCTCCTAAATACATAAGACCAGTAAACGTCACATCGTCTTTTAGGTCCAGTATCTCTCTATCCTCCATCCCTTAGGTATAGACCTCTCAGGGCCTGGCAGATCTTTGTCACTTCTTCCTGAAAGTTCTCCTTTCTGGAGATTTTGAGCTTAGCTCATTAGATTTTAATGACATACCAGTTTATAACCTGGCAAATGTGTAGAGTGGAAGACCTGTCTTACATATGTTGAAGGTTTCTTTCTCTGGTCTTTGTCCCCTATGTATCGCATAACAGTAGGGCAGCACTGGGGTCATCCATCAATTGTGCTCCCAGAAGCAGTAGATCTGAGTTCACAGTTTCACGGTGAACACAATCTACCACTTGCACCACACAGATCTACTTTCTAGACGGGGTTAGAGAATAGCTCCTCCACAGTTGCTGAGGGCTCCTCTTCCTGATGTGAAATTTGGAAGAGAGAGGTCAATAGGATTAACTACAGATTCCATCTCTGCAGATGCTCTTCAGGTTGCAACTGGTACTCATCCTCCCTCTCCTGAACTAGTCATTCTAAATTCCCCTTAAGCCGGCTACCATGTCAGCTATCACTTTGGTAGTTTGTGGTGACTTACTCATTCGTATGACCCAAGCCATCGTTACAGAGGGATCTGAGTCTTTGGCAGTTATATTCTTTGCAAGATAGGGTTACTGCTCAGGTTCTTTCATAGTTACAACGGATTGATGAGGAGCTAGGACGCACTAATGGTCACCTGGGTTCCACACATATTCCTCCTTGTCCCCTCCCATCCCCTCCCCCATATATAAAAGCAACCCGACCACCACCTGTTGATTAGGGTCAATTATCCCTGACTGCATGCAATTTCTCTTCCAGCTGGCTACTCCTTGACCACAAGAAATCCAAAGTGTCCTGGAAATAGTCATAGTTTGTAGTTCATTGAGACTTTTCCCGTGTTCCCTGGCAAGAACGTGTCTCCCTTTGATGATCAAAAGCTCCAATCCTGCACAGCCCAGAAGTGCAAGGACAGGACGCACAAAATCCCCAGTGATAAGTGGGATAACTGGGCGACTCCTGTTTTCACTCTTTGGATCCCGGACACAACTATTCTTCTGATTTTAGACGCAGAGCAAAGTCTCTGATTTAATGCATATACTGTACCCTGCAGAGATCTTTTCTCTCTGGAATTTTACTGCATATAATCCTCCTTGCTTCTACAGCTATCTGATAACTATACTCTAACTATACTTTTTAGTAATTTTAATTTTTTTCTCTAACTGTCACAATGACTTCGGGTTACCTGCTACATCCTGTTTGGAAGCAGAAATTGCTCCAGGCATATCCAATTATATAATGATTAGAGTCTGGGAAAAGCAAATCAAATTATTAAAGTGTAAATCTTTAAGTAGAACTAAAATTGGAGGAGCTGATGCTGATATTATACTTTTTATGAAAAGATGTTTACATTGTTTGGAAGTTTTATATTTATTATGCATTCATACACTTTTTTTTTTGAAAATTTAAAACAAACCCAAAGTTTACCACAAGAAAATTTTGCTGCATTTTGTTTATTTATTTAAATAAATAGCAATTCACTAGGTGTCCAGGTTATCTCCCCAGCCTACCTTTTAGAGATGATGCAAGATAGACACGTACAAATAGCCTGACACGTATAGAGCATTAAATGTTCTATAAAATGTGAGTTTGGGTGTCTCATTTCAGGCACACAGAAAATCATACGTGAAGGCACTGAGATGGGAAAGAGTTCAGTGTTTTTCAAGAACTGAAAATCTGCTTTTGTGACTGAAACAAAGAAAGCAAAAGAGAGTGGCCTGAGATAGGATTGAAAGGTGGGTCGTGGTTAGTTCATGGAAAGCATTTCATTGCATAATAATTATTTTGGTATTTTTTCCTCACTTACTGGAGAATTGTAGTAGTGAAAGAAAAACCAGAATTTTCAACGTTTACTGTGTTCAAGACTATTAAGTGTTACGCAACTTTCATTGAAATTTACACCCTGGCATGCATTAGCCATACGATGCAGAGTTCCTTCGTATTTAAAACCTTTATTCTACTGTGCTTTTTAAGGCTTTTATTTTGAGGAAGGGAAAAGGCATTTGTCTGAATATGGATTCTAAGTTGTATATATTTCCTGTCATCCTAAACAATAAATTTGTGAAGCAAAATTTTGCTAAATATTAAACTTTGAAAATTAATATACCAGATTATTAAAATACTGTTCACTAACTTATGCACGGACTTTAAAAGTAAAATATATCCTACTGTTAAAACTTTATGAAGAAAATTTCATTTTTGTCTAATTGCAATTAAAAGAAAATATTAAAATGTTGAAATGAAAATGAAAGTAATACTTCCCAACAAAGAGCTCAGAGATTAATATAACAAGAACAAGATATGTGCTTATTAGAAATAAGGCAAGTATAAGCCAAATTACCAAATAAAGCAGTTCAAATGGAATTATAAAAAAAAACAAACAGAATATAGACAACCCTTGTTCCCCACAAAGACATCCATGCCTAATCCCTGGAACCTGTGAATATCTTACCTTACATGGCAAATGGGACTTTATAGATAACTAAATTAAGGATCTTGGGATGGGGAGACTATCCTAGATTTTCTGGGTGTGTACTGTGTAATCACGAAGGTCTTTTTAAGAGGGAGGTAAAAGCATCAAAGTTAGAGAGAAGAAACGAGACAAAGGAAGCAGAGTTGGAGTGATGTGCTTTGAATGGAGGAAGTGGCCATGAGCCAAGGAATGCAGGTGGCCTCTAGAAGCTGGAGAAGTCAAGGAAACAGATTCTCCCCTAGAGCTTCCAGAGGGAACCCATGTCAGTCCACACCTTGATTTTGGCCCAGTGAGTCCCATTTCAGATTTCTGACCTCCAGAACTATAACACAATACATTTTTGTTATTTTTGTTGTTTTAAGCCACAAAGTCTGTGATAATTTGTTTCAGCAGCAGTAGGGAATTCATACAGCATTGCTTCTGCTTAATCAGTCCTCAAGTCACATTGCCTTGCTTAACCCTGCAGTTTCAGAGAGAGGTTAACCTCTGTGGCGAGGGAGCAGTGGAGGAAGGAAGGAGATGCAGTAGCCTGGCTAGGTTCTTCACGGGAGGGTAATGGCTGCCCTGTGGTTATTTCTGAGAAGTAACACTGATTTCTGAGAAGGAGAAGCATGCAGTGGGTCTGTCTACATGGTTATCTCTTTCCCATGTTGCTCTGATCATCCATCAATTTTCCAGGTTTTCCGTACTGAAACTATACCTGTCTTTTGAGTATTCTTTACTGTTTGATTTGAACACTGTGAAGGCACAAATAAGCATTAATACATTTCATAATTCTTAACACAACAATTGTCAGACTAATCTCTTTTATGAGTTTAAATAAACTATGTAACCAAATTTAACAACATCCGAGCAATAGAATTTTGATGGAAAACAGATAAAATCTGAACACAAGTTACCATATTCCAAGAATGATATAAGTGCAAAAGTTCTCTTTAGTGAGATCACTATGTAGTAACAAGTCTTTGTCGGTCTAGTCTATGAGACAGAATCAACACATCTGCAAGGCAGTGCTGACCTATCTGCCCCAGAGATGCAGGCCTTTAAAACAAAGCAACCATGGTCCAACATGCAGTCTCAGCAAAACCAAAACCAAAATAAAATAGCAAAATAGAATTTACCTTTGAATAGAAATGTAAATAATACGATTCAGCTGAAAATTCTGAACATAGACATATGGCCGGTACTTTCGTAATTTAGTCTAAGGCATAAATTAAGTAAAACAAAACAAACAAAAAACGACGGCTGAATTTAAAAATAAAAGACTGTTTGCATTATTTCTTTGTAATGTCTATTATCCTGATATTTCAGATGCTGATAAAGGTGGTAAGATTTGATCCTAGCTCTTCAAAACTGAGTAGACGCTAGAGTCCCGAAGGCAGATTAGTTTATAATACAGTGAACTCATCACCAAAGATTTTAACATGGGACTGAATAAAGCTCAGGGTCAAGCAAAGAACTTAGAAACTAGAGCAGTGACAATTTTCCTCATGTCTCCCTTTGACAGGAAAAGGACTTTGAAATCTTTTCTTATTTTTCCTTTTCTTCAAGTGGACCTTCACTAAGGCTGAAATACATAATATGGTGGTGTAAATACAATAGTAATTATAAACAGTATAAGTATCTTTAATTACAGTTATGATTATGTATATAATTCTAAATTTATTTGTTTATTTTACAAGATTTTATCTCTGTCCTAAACTCCGTCTATACTTTTATGCATAGCTGGTTCACCACGGGTGACCTTCCACTCACACCTTGAATGAGCTTAGAAGAAGAAAATCTTAGAAAGCAAAATACAGTTTGGTAAAGTTATTCTGTCTATTGAATGATAGTTATATTTGTTATATGACAAATGTAACATCACATAAGAAATTATTATTTGTATTCAAATGCTATATGTAATCTACACCAGTATAAAATTACTTAAAAGTAACTCATAAGTAACATATTCTTCTTATTTTAAAACATGAAATATGCATTGTGATATCTAAGGACAAATACTTGAAGCGATAGATGGCAGTATTGTTGCATTTTTTAGGAATATGTTATAAAACTTTTGCTTTGCTTTTACCCCTCACCCAACAGCTTTCATTACTTTCTAAAGTTTTATAGATCAGTCTGTGAAGATATTAGAAATGTTAATTTGAAGTTTTTTTTTTTAACTAGTCAAATTTGATCTACATTTCCTCTCTGTATAAAGGACGTTACCTGGAGAACGACAGGAGTGGGGAATGAAAGGTTTCTGTTCTTTTGCTTCTGGTCTGCATAGCTAACCCAAAAGGTAATAGCTGCTATGGACTCGTCCATCCTACCCCTCTTTAGTTTATTGAGTTCACAGGGGGCTTTCAAAATATACATTTTATAATACCTGTTTAGCCTTTAAAATGTGTTTGATTTCAACATATTCTTTGATGCTGGTGTTAAATAAAATTTATCTATTTCACATAACTTGTTATCTGCCGTCCTGTAGGCATTTTTAAGGAACAGTTTTCAATGAATAACTAGATCTTATATGGGAGAGGAAAGTACACTCTTCCTCTTTTGAACAGCACTGAAGAGATGACTACAGGAGATGTATAAGGAAAAGCCATAAGCATGAGGCCATAAGGAAGTAAATTATACATTTGGAAGAAGGGAACAAAAGAAAAAATGAGTGACGGGTCATCCAGTTAAAATTGTTTTTTAAAATTTCAGTGTGTAAGTGGAACTACAGGGCCAAACAAACTGAATTTAAGCTTTTGCTGCACCAGGAGTAGTGTTTGATGCCTAAGTAGGGAAAGAATATTTCTTGCTGCATAATTGAGTTTAGTTGTGCAGGCTTTTTCTTACAAGAATATTGGTTCTCAAAAAAACCCAAAACAACAACAACAAAAACCTTAAAAGTTGCACATTGTTTTCTATTTTTCACATAAAGGTGAGATATCAATTGAAGCTAACAGCTGAAGTAAGAAGATACCAATTTAACCTCATCAAATTTTGCTGAGGGCTTTCAGCTATAAGAATGCAATATTACGGTGTCACACTTAAGCGATGTGTTATCAGTGCTCCTTTTTGTATCCTCAACATAATATGGCAGAATTCTGTAATGCACCACAAATAGCACCTAATGTGGGAGCAAGCTGATCCTCGCTGTACACTTTAGAACATAATCATGACACTGTAAAGAGTCTTTCTTTTGAAATATCTAAATTTGGCCAGATGACACAAAATGATCATGATCAAAATTCTTTTTGTGGTTTGATGCTGCTGTTATTTTTTCGTCTCCAATTCCAATACCCAACCTGAGCAAATAATGATAGTTCATTTTTCTTAGTCATAATTTTAAAACTCTTTGTGATTTTCAATAAACCTTTATACATACTGCATAATTCTATGCTAGAAACCACTCTTTAAGAGAGCTGGCTCAGTTATCGCAATTCCAATCGCTATTTGTGAACAACTAGACCCAGTTTGAACAAAGAGCCTCAGTCACATAACAAATAAACAGCAGAGACCACAAATGACACGTTTTGAGAATCTGACTCAGGAACGTCCCTGGGCAGCTTACAGTTAGGAAAATTAGTTAGTATGTTGAAATTATTGCTTTTAAGGACTCAAGGCTTATTGAAAAGCGTTTACTTTACATTTAAAAGCACAGATAAACATATAAAGAGATCATTTTACTGTTTTTCAGAATGTTGTCATATGAAGTAGAAATAACACTTAATAAATAGAATTTATTTAGTAATTTATTTGTATCCATAAGTATTCCATGTGTATTGTTTGAAGATAGACTATTGTATGGTAATAATTTACAAAAATTATAAACAACTTTAAAAATTCATAAAAGTCATTTTCAAAATTATAAAAGATAATTTATAAAATTATTAAACTATATAAAATAGCTTTTTTACCAGTGAAATTGCTGAAGCTGTCATGAAATAGTGTCAATACATTGTAATAGTAAGGAAAAGAAGGCATTTCTTAGTCAAGTTTCTTTCAAAATTGTAGAAACACAATATATGTATATGTGATGTGAGTTTAGCAAAATCTTTCTACCCTCATTGGCTAGGCCACATCACAAAGTTTGTTCCAAGTTAAAAAATTAAAGAGAATGGAGACAGATGCAGATATTTTAAGACTGGTTTCTCTGTGGTGTACAGCTGTGTTGGCAAAAAAGCAGTACGAAAGAGAATCTACTGTAGATCAGACTTTGAGATTTTGTGTCAGTCTCTCCTTGTTCCTTACGTAGGATGCCCACTTTAGGGCAGATAGTTTGGCCCGCATGGGATGAGCAATCTGCTTTGAGCTGGTTTCATCCTAATTAGCATTAGACTGCAGAGACAGTCATGTCTCTGTTCAAGAGTCTACTTACTGTCATGAAAAGAATTCCGGCCATACTCTGAATACCTAATTCTGCATTCTATTTTTACTGGATCATCAGACCAATGGCATTTTTAGCTGTTGGGCATTATAGTTGACGTCCTAAATTATATCTAGATAAACTCTCTCAACAATGGTAAAGGATACAAACTTGCAACTAGAAGATGAATAATTTCTGGAGATCTAATGCACAGTTATATTGATTATAGTCAACAATACTGTCTTATATACCTTAAAATTGCTAAGAGACTAGGTCTTAAATGTTCTCACCACAAAAAAAGAAATGATAATTATGGGACATGATAGAGATGTTAGCTAAAGCTACAGGTAATCAAATTGCAATAGATAAATATATCAAATCAACACATTGTATACAAATTTACACAATGCTATCTGTAAATTTTATCTCAATAAAAAAGTACTTTCTCAACCGTATGCTGAATGCCATGCAAATAAATACATATGAAGATGCTTATTAAAACATCTTACATATGTAAAAAGTATGTATTTAAAAAGTATCTTAAAGAGTATTAGGGGAAAAAGTCTTCTTTTTCAAACAATCAGTTTAAGAACTAAATTTTGAAAACCACATTATGGCTCTCATTGATGCATTCTCAAGCTTACTTTTCAGAATTAATCAAAACTCAATACTTTGAATTTTCTATTCAATATCTTTCTTTTCCATGTTTTTTTCACTATTAAGACAATTGTGCTTAAATTATATTTAGTGATTTGTTTCCCTGTCTTCAAACATTATCTACTTGTTACTACACAGTAGTTGTTATTCTGCAAATTAACTTTCTCACTTAGCATTTTTTGCATGTTTCATACTTAGAGATTTTTAATACTGTATAGTATTTTATTATATGTATACAATATACCTATTTTCCTATCAATGAACATGTGAGTCATTTCTAAGTTTTTGATATTACAAACAATGCCGTAATGAAGATTGTGAGATTCTTGGCACAAAAGTACAGGAGGTTTTAGGACTATACTTACAAGTGTAATTGCTATGTTGTGGGATACATGCGTATTTAATTTTAGTAGATTATTTCAAATTATTTTCCAAAATATTTGTAAATTTTTTATTTTGAGCAACGCATGAGTTCGGCTTGCTTCAAATATTCTCCAAATTCATTAATGTCAGACTTCCATTTTTACTAAGCCTATACGTAAAAACAAGAATCTTAATTTTTTAGTGTTTTAATTTGTATCACATTGCTTCTGATGAGGATGAGCATCTAGTATTAGATTCATTGCCTATTTGTGATATTTACTCTGTGAAATTCTTATTTATGTTCTGCATCCATTTTTCCTTTGCATTGTTTGTATTTATCTTGTTTTATATAGATTTGCATTTACTTTCAGTTCACAGATTGCTTCATGTTTTCTGGCTTGTTTAGGACATTACTTTCTTTGGAAGATCATAAAGATATTTTCTTATGTTACATTCTAAAAGATACTTTCATATTTAATACTTAATCCACTGGAATTGATTTTTTTTGATGGTGAGGGGTAGGCATTTATTTTTTTTTCAAAAATGAGAAATTATTGACAACGATCAATCTTTTCCCTACTGATGAAAGGCTTCCCCTCCAGTATAATCATATCTCGAGTTTCACGTAGAGAAGATTGGCTTTCTAGGCTTTCTATTGTATATCACTGGATTATTTTCAACAATCTCAATATACTTTTCCTTTCTTGTAATATTCTTTTTAAATTTGCATATTAAGGCTATCTTGTCCTAAAAAACACAGTGTTTCTCTCTACCTCACTCTTTTTAATACCTGGGAAAAAAAATGTGTCAATTTCTTGCTATTTGTTCCTTAAATTCTTGGAAGTATTTACTAGTAAAATCAACTGGGTCTTAAATTTCTTGGTTGGAAAGTTCGGTTTCTCATTTTAAATTTGAAGCATGATTTACATATAATAATAGTCACCTCTTTAATGCATCAGATTAAAGAAGTTTCCTTCATACCTGGTTTATTGAATTTTTATAATAATGGATGTTAAATTTTGTCAAGTGCTCTGTGCGTCTATTGAGATGATTGATCACAGTTTTCTTCCTTTGGTTATGTTTCAGCCTGCGGATGCAGGACATTACATTGATTGATTGTTGAAATTTAAAGTAACTTTGCATACGTGGGATAAATCACACTTAGACCTAATGTTAGTCCTTTCTATAGATACTGGATTTGAGTTTACTAATATTTTATTTAGAATTCTTGCATTTATATTCATGAGGGATATTAATCTTTAGTTTTTAGTTTTTTGCTCATTTGTCTCTTATAACATTTTTGTGTGGTTTTGGTGGATAATTTTAGCTTCACAAAATGAGTTGGGAGTGTTCTGCCTCTTATTTTCTG
Organism: Ceratotherium simum simum; assembly: GCF_057802395.1. Lineage (NCBI taxonomy): Eukaryota > Metazoa > Chordata > Mammalia > Perissodactyla > Rhinocerotidae > Ceratotherium > Ceratotherium simum. The sequence goes on from NC_141926.1 coordinate 20,362,306, forward strand.
GAAAAGTTTGTGTAGAACTGGTATTATTTTTTCCTCAAATATTTTAAAAGAAATTACCAGTGAAGCTATCCAAGCTTGAACTTACTCTCATGGAAATTTTTCAACTAGGAATTCAATTTTTAAAAATAAATATAGGATGATTTAAGTTATCCACTTCTTCTTCAGTGAGCTTTATTAGTTTTCTTGTTTTTACCCATGGTATCTGTACTTTTTATCTAAGTTGTTAACAGAGGGAAGATTTTGAAGAACAGATTTAATTTCTTTAGTGTATGAGAATATTTAGATCTTTTACATGTTTTCTTTCACAATTGCAGGGTGTTTCTGTCCATGAATTTTCTATTCCATCAATGTTTTCATAAATTTATTGGTATAAAAATGTTCATAATTTTATCATATATTTTTAACATCTTTAGTACCTGATCTTAGTATTTGATTTTTTCTCTTTCCTTTTTTCCTGAATCAGTCTTTCTACTTACAAATTTATTAACCTTTATAAAGAAACAAATGATGGTTTAGTAATTTTTTATTGTATATATATATATATATATATTTTTTGTGAGGAAGATCAGCCCTGAGCTAACATCCGTGCTAATCCTCCTCTTTTTTGCTGAGGAAGACCGGCCCTGAGCTAACATCTACTGCCAATCCTCCTCCTTTTTTTTTCCCCAAAGCCCCAGTAGATAGTTGTACGTCATAGCTGCACATCCTTCTAGTTGTTGTATGTGGGACGCGGCCTCAGCATGGCCGGAGAAGCAGTGCGTCGGTGCACGCCCGGGATCCGAATCCCGGGGCCGGCCCTGTATATTTATTTTTATGTTTTGTTTTGTCTTGCTTCATTGATATCTGTTTCTATGTCTATTATTTGCCTCCTACTTTTTCTAGGTTTAAATTGCATCAATTTTTTTTCAAACGTCATGATATGGATTCTTGAATCATTTATTTTTAGCATTCTTTCTCATACAGCATATGAGGCTATAAATATTCATAAAGCACTGCTAAAATGCATTTGGCAAATTGTGATTTACTGTATTTCACTATAATTCAGGAGCTATTTTATAAGTTTCTTGGTAATTTCTTTGGAGTTCTATTACTCAATATCTAGAGTTCTGTTACTTAATATCTAAATAAATGTAACAATTCTGCTCTGGTCAGAGAATATAAACAATTATAGCCCTTTGAAATTAACTTAGCTTGTCCATTTTGTGATCAATTAATCATGTTTACCGATCAATTTTGATAAATGTTTCATGTCAGCATGAAATAATGTATAATTAATTTTTCTTGGGTGCAGTTTTCCATAAAATTCATTTAAATAGGTTTTGTTAACTGTGCCAATCAAATTTACTATATTCTTCCTGAGTTTTTGTCTGGCCTGGGAATCCATGCAAAACACTGGAATAGTTTGCCTTATTTGTTCATAAACAAATCCATATATAAATCAACTGCCTAGACCAAGTTGTGGCAGGAAAATTCCATCCCTCTTTCAGTGCCTGTTTGTCTATATTTAATTATTTTCTTTTGTATATATTGTATTAAGAAAACTAATACAAAATGTTATGTCTTTTTCTTCTGCTAGTTTTAATTACAATTCCTCAATATGTAATTTGATGTAAAAATTTGAAACTTATAATAATAATTTTCAAACCTATATTTACAGTTAAATAAATGCATGAGAAAGAAATTTTTTTTAGAGTACCCATGGATAAAAAATAACCATCTAATGATATATTTCTGTTTTAATTTCTTCTATGATTTTAGTGTAAACTATATCACAGCCATACAACACCACGATAACATAATATATATTTTGCATGATTAATTATATTATCTTCTATTCTGAAATCAATAAAATTAAAAATTTCCCACTGTATGCACTATTTGGCTTATATGCAAAAATAAGAAAAGAGTATAATTTGGGAATTGAGGCTGGCAGAAATTAGTAGACAGCATTTACTTCCAGTTTCTAGATAATTCTGTCGTCAGATCAGTTTTCAAATACGTGACTTGAGAGAAAATCCAATTGATAGCAGCCCAAAAGTCTGGAGTAATTTAGAATATGAGTAACATATGAGTAAATTGAGTGAGCAGGTACATTATATTTTCTGGTGACTGATCATTTCTTCGGTGTTTAAGTAGACCTTCACTAACAGCACTTATTTATGTAATTTATTTAATATGGTTATAGAGGCCATACAGGGATGATAAAGAGAATTAAGTACCTTATAGCAAACCATATCACCTCGCAGCAAATTATATCATCTTTTTTAGTTCTATAGCCTTATAGTTTGAGATTTTCTTGACTTACTGATATTCAAGAATCTCTTTTATTGCCTTTAATAGATTAATCAGCCATTAAAACTGCCCTAGCAGTTCTTTGACCTAAATGAATAATTTTAATTTTTCTTTGGATCATTTCCATTAAAAACTACATTTTCTGTTAGAATAATATATTTTTCTTCTTTTCTGGAACCTATGGCCCTCATTTATTTTCAAGAATTCCTTTTGAAAAGATGTTTTATTTCTAATTGCTTTATTCCTTCCTATAAAAAAGTGATACAATGATTGATCTGTCACATCTTAAGTGAGGCGTGGTTTGAATTGATCCTGAGTCAATGAAAGCTCCTAAAAATGAATGAATTCTGATAATGAATATCCAAGATTTTCCACCAGTAGAGCTCAGTTTAGTTACTGGTTGCAGAAATTTTCCAGGTTGCAGCACAGGGAGAGGGCACACAGGTGGAGCACAGTGCTCTCACTGAGTTGCATGATTGAGCTGGCCTCTGGGGAGGCTGAGGCAGCTAGAGTTCCCCAGGCAGACTATCAGAGAGTTCAATGCTTTACAGAGAGAAAATTCTGGCAATCTGTGGAGGGTCCTTTTCAAGCCTTCTGCTGAGTCCTGATCAGCATATGTGTATGAGCAAACTACCGGAATCAAGGAAAGAATCACCCAAAAGGATTGCAGGAAACAATACTTGGAGCTAACACAAGGCAGGGAATAGTACTTGTTTGTATAAGTGAGAGTGGAAAATCTGATAACCACGGGACATGATGAAGACTACTCAGAAAGTTCTTGCCTTAATATTATTGAAATATGGTAATTATTAAAATTAACCATAGAGTAAATGTTGCTGTGATCCTCTTTACCAAACCTGAAAAGTAATGTCTGCATAACGTACTCATATGTTATTAACCATATCACAGGGTAAAGGTAATAACCATATCACAGGGTAAAGGTAAAGAATTTTTATACAACTACAAAATATCTAGGACCCAAAAAGTTAAATTCTCAATGTCCGTCATTCAACCAAAAATTACCAGTCAGGCAAAGAAGAAAGAAATATGACTCATAATACAGAAAAAAACCAATCAATGTTGACACAGGAATGACATAGATATTAGAATTAGTAAGAAGAATATTAAAATAGTTATTATAACTGTGGAACATATCTCCAAGAAGCCAGAAGAAAGATTGCACATGTTAAGTAGAGACATGGATATAAAAAGAGTCCCAAATCAAACTTCCATAAATAAAGCCTGCATTGTCTGAGATTTAAAAAAATGCACTAATTGGGAGGAGCAAAAACTTAAACATTGAATGAGTAAACATTAGTTAACTTGAAGATATAGAAATAGGAACTATCAAAAAATGAAAAACACAGAGATAAAAGATTGGAACAAAGGTAAAAAGCATCCGTGAGCTGTGGAACAACTTTAAGTTGTTGCCTTGATATGTAAGCAATTGAAGTTCCCAAAGGAGAGGGAGATAGACTGGGCCACAAAAAAAAATTGAAAAAATAATGGCTAAAAATTTTCCAGATTGAAGAAAGACTAAACTCATAAATTAAATCGTCTATGTTTAATTTTACTAAGAAACATTTAGCAGTGTGTGAATATATATTGAATAAATAGCTACGTCACCAAGACAAAAGCTTGTGCAAAGAAATATAGTTCACAGGAACAAAACCTTCTGTACTTATTTTAATAACTCTACTATATCTTTGCTGATATATAGTAATTCAAGTGCTTGCATTACCTTGTGTTAACCCTATTTTCTTTTGATTAAAATATATTATTTTTCTCCCGAGCCCCTTCTCCACCATATCCATTTCCTCCTTTCCTTACATTGCTCTGTGCAACATCTATGTACTGCGTCATCAAGCTCCCTTGAGCCTTCTTGTTGGGTTTTCCCAATGGGAGATACTTTTGCTATCTCCCCTTCCTGGTTTTGGCAGTATCTGTAACCCTCTTAGATTATAGTTATTGTTGGAGGTCCCTTCTTCAATTGTTTTAGTTCTAAATTATTTTGATTTTTACCACTTAAAGCCTAAGAGTAGTTATAGACTTTCATTGTTATTAGTGTCTGCATCTTTTCCCATTTCTCGTTGGTTCCCTTAACCCCAGTTACACACCTGTAAATTTTTTTTCACTATTTCCTCTTCTGTTAAATTCATTTGAGTGTGCTCTCTGCTTCCTGTCTGATGCAATATATCTTTCTCTACATAATCGGTTGACTTGATATTTCTGTAGCTGTTATCCTTCCATGCTGCATCATAGCCTGTTAGTCTAGCTTCCTTCTTTTGGAGTATTGGTCTTTATGGCCAGGAAGGAGGAAACTGGTACTAAGGTGGCTACTAAGCTGGGTGCAAAGTGAGAACTCCTGGTTATGAGATAACATCAAAGCCGGGACCAAGAGGAAGACATCTGCCAAAGTAGCTATTAATTATTACCTCCCCACACACTGCTTAAACAGAACCACCGATCATAGTAAAATTGCTTCAGGGACCACATGCTAGGAAGTTTATGAGAGGCATGTTCAGAGCAACTGACTACCAAAAACATTTCCTTTGTAAATATTTGTGAATATTTACCTATCTAGCAAAACTGTGCTAGCATGATTAGCACAAAATTGGCATAATAAAATTAACAGAAATTTTGCATGCAGTTTTGTTTCAAACAATCAAACACTCAACTCTTATTTATTGGACACAAACTTTGTGCAAAGCAATACTGAGCTTATCAGATTTATTACATTTTTTCATCAAATAACTTAAAATCAACATGAGGTAAAATATCGACACATGTTTGGGGTATACATAAACACTTATATAGTGCCTGCATTCCTTAATGATATCCTCACTCTTCTGATTAACATTTTGTTGGTGAGGAAACAGGGGTGATTAATTACAATATAGTTAAGTAATTTGCCCAACGTCACACAGTGGTTCTGGTTGAGATTTGAAGCCAGGTAATCTGCCTTCTAAGTCTATGTTCTTAACCAACACATTATGTTGCCTCTCAGTATAATTGCAACATTTTGCATTTAATAAATATAATTAAATTATTTTTTAAAAATTATTGTTACTTATTACTCTTTCTTACAGAGCAATTATCACATATCGCTTAAAATTGTCACTTTAAAGAGCTATCTGAAGTGAAAGGATAACTGAGATTAAAAACAGCTTTGTCCTCAGGTGTTTACCTTTGTATTTCCAGTCAGTCAGTCCTGTAGTGAAGGTTACAGGAGACTATGGAGTTCTGAAGCACACTGAGGCTTTCATGAGCCGGGGGTTAAAATGACAGATGTTCCACACAACCAGTCACTCACAAGAGGAAAAATGGCACTGATTGGATTAGAAGTCGAAAGACTAATGCATTTTTGTCCTTAAAGGTTAGAGAACAGATCCTTCAGTTCTGCGAGTGAGCACAACAAGCAATCCAAAGGCATTATTTGTGCGAGGTAGTTTGTAGCATCTGTTCCATTTGTCACTGGAAGTAGTGGTTGAGACCAGCAACATTTGAGTTATGGTTCAAGCCCAGGATCAGTGGCCCCATGTTTAGAGTAACACCTTAGGACTAAAGGTGATTCACATCCTCCAAAACACTCAGCAGCAGCGTCTACCCCAAATTATCAATTTTTTTAAGCTGCAGTGTGGTTAGAAAGGAGGAGTGAGACTTGGCTAACCTGAAGAAAGGGGGAAAAATAAAATTCTACCAATTATTTTCCCCAAAGCAGATAATAAACAATATTATTGCAGGTAAATGATGTTAATCCCTGTGAACTTTCTTTTTATATATGACTATACATTCATCTAGAATGTTAGGCAAGTCTTTGCCTTTGATATTATTCAGTTTCTGAATGGAGAGTTTCTCAGAAGATATTTCTGAAACTTAAGGAAAAAAAAAGAAAAATGAAGGAAGCAGTACTGGGCCTATAGACTTTCTATATGCATCAGCAATTAGAAAAGAATAGCTTCAAAAGCACGGTGTCTGTGACATTGATAGAAAATGCAAGACGTGTACCATATGTGTTATTACACATTGGCAGCACGAAAGCCTGGAGACACAAAGTGTGTTTGATGCTGTCAATCCTTAAATACCTACAATAATTAAAAAACAGCTAGGTGACCTTGGTAGAACTGATATCTATAACACTAACCTTGACTATAAAAATCAACCTGAATGTGAATACTACCTACCAATACATAAGTAAAACAGCTTCAGCATTTAAACTATTTTCAAATCAAATCGTCTTGTTTATCTAAGTGATGAGCCAAATAAAATGAATCCATTGTTAAATAGCAAATGTAAGCGAGCATAACATGTGACAAGCACAATTCTAGGTACTGGGAATATAATATTCCTCATCTTGTCTACCTTACATTTAAGTGAGAGACAAAGAGAATAAATAATATCAGACTATGCTCACTGCCATAAGGCAGACTCTTTAAGGTAGCATGTTGAAGAAAGTCTCTCTGAGAAGGTGAGTGTGGATCTATAATGAGAAGAAGTTCTCACAAAGATTGTGTGGAGGGCATCCCAGGGTGTCAAGGCCCTGAAGACAGGAGGAGGGAGGGATATGCATTGGAGGAAGAACTAGGAGATTTACATCCTGAAGCAGAGTGAGCATGATGGTGGGGGCAGGTGCTGGTAGGGAAAACAAGCAAACAAATGAAACTAGAGAGGTAAATAGGAGTCAGATGACCAAAGATGTGACAGCCATGTATTTCTACATCATGAAATGCTTTAATCAGCTTAAATTATCTGTAAGGTGTGGGTTAATCTCAGGTGCTTAAGATTAAGGATCACATGCTTATCTTCAGAACTTCCAAGAACATTGTAGTGACCCCGGAGGGACACTGTGGAATATATCCACTATATATAAATGATGTTCTATAACCACAGTTTCACAAGTTTTTTTAGGGCATGGTGTATTAGCCCCACAGCATTATCTAGTAACAGTAATTGGATTAATGATTTGCACTTGGTTTCACTAGAGCTTCCAGGGTTTTGATATTTAAGACTATCCAGGTAGTCTTAAATATCAACTTACCTATGTGACCAGCTCACTATGACAGACTCTTACCAGGAGTAGACTTTGGGCTTCCTGCCTGGCACCAAGGTGCTTTACACACATACCACTGGTAGTTTGAAATCTGGACAGAGCAGATCTGTAGGATCCAGCACTGGAAGACAAAGAAACATATCCCTTGTCTGCTGTTGGTGTACTCTATCTTTTGCCTACATAGTTGCTTCATGAGTATACACACTTTGGAACCATGAGTCTTTCTGCAACACTTAAGGTAAGTATTGCATAATTAACACAGTTCCTTGCAGTAAAAAGAAAAAAATTGTCAGTAAAATTCTTTGTGTCTGATACTTTTGTAAGTTTATTTGTGATAGCATATTCATTATTTTGATTTTTGTTTATTCATTTAGATATTTTCACCATCATTAATTTATAAGTAGTGCCAGCCCCGTGGCTTAGCGGTTAAGTGCTCGCGCTCTGCTGCTGGCGGCTGGGGTTCGGATCCCGGGCGTGCACCGACGCACCGCTTCTCTGGCCATGCAGAGGCCGCATCCCACATACAGCAACTAGAAGGATGTGCAGCTATGACATACAACTATCTACTGGGGCTTTGGGGGGCAAAAAATAAATAAATAAAATCTTTAAAAGAAAAAAAGAAAATGATCTGTGAACTTTAAAAAAAAAAAAATTTATAAGTAAAGTATGGCCTTGGCTAATGAATGTAAAACTTCAGTAGTAGTTTTAAATTATTGTTTTCACCCTTAAATCTTTTCTTCAAAAGAATGCCTAGACAAAATAAAACACGTAAAGCAAGGATGCTTAGTAAAGAAGAACAGGAGGAACAGAACTATATTCAATGTCCTTGAATAATAAAACTTAATGATTATTTTTCCCATCAATGTCCATTACCATGAGTTTAGTTTTAATGCTTCGTGAAGCATTGCAGAAATTTTTGAAATGGGCATGAGTACCGTCTATATTAGCTCTGAATTATCCTCCAATTTTTAATTCCTAGCATTATGCAGTGCACATAATAAAGTCTTAATATTTTTTTCATCAATGAGTGAACATTTTAAGCACTGACAATATTTTTGGTGAGATGAGCTTCCCGCAAATTTGTAACGTATTTAATTATGCTGTTGATCTATTGTTTGAAAATAACCCCCCAGAGGAATAATATTAAACACATTACACAGTGGAACACAGCACATGGTCCAATAAGAGACATCTTTGGCTTTAAATGTTTCTTTGGTCTTAATACATAAGTGGTCAACACCATCGTATTAGTCTACTCAGGCTGCCACAACAAAATACTGGAGACTTAGTGCCTTAAAGAACAGAAGCTTGTTTTCTCACAGTTCTGGAGGCTGGAAGACCAAGCTCAAGGTGTTGGCAGGTTTTGTTTCTAACGAAGGCTTTCTCCTTGGTTTGCAGATGGCTGCCTTCTTTCTATGTCTTCACATGGTCTTTCATCTGTGTAGACTCTTGGTGTCTGTTCCATTTTTCATAAGGACACCATTCCTATTGGATTAGGGCCCCACCCTTATAACCTCATTTAATCTTAATTACCCCTTTAAGAGATTTCTCTCCAAATACAGTCACATTGGGGGCTAGACCTTCAACATATAAATTTAGGGGAGATAGAATTCTGTCCATAAAAACCATAGTGCAAGAGTGATCATCATCAAGATTTTTTATTTTTTCTGGAGGAGTGATTTTTATTCATAATATGAATCTCTAATGCTGGATTCACACTTCTTTGTCCAGTATTATGTGATTAAGAAGATTAGGGGATCATTTGGTGATTATGGTCCTGAGTAATCAGAAGTAAACACCTCAAAATTATTCCTATTTTATTATATTTAAATACTTTTAACCACTTTCATGAGACGAAGACAGTGACCAATTCTAAATTTACAAAATTTAGCATTTTCATTGTTAATAATTTACAATAACAACTCTCTTTATTTTGAATGTTAATTATACACCTGTTCTATTTTTTGAAAGAATGCAAGTTGATATTTAATGACTTTTTTATTATTTCAGTTTAGCAAATGTCTAATAATACAATAATTAAACAAAAAAGAAAATTTTCTTTTTCCCAGTCTCTTTGCAATGCTTATCATAATGTATTTTGATAGTTTGGCTCATTGCTTCTAAAACAGAGATTGATTTCTCATATAGACCAAAAGAAAACAAAAAGTCAGTATTTTAATTGGTGTGGATTTTTAAAAATTACCTGTGTAATTATTCTAGAAATAGGCAAAGACTGTGTGCTGTTTTTGTTTGAACTTTCCATATAATAATTCCAAATTCAAGTAAAAATCTGCACTCTTAAAGTAAATACTATAGTAAAATTTGAACATAAAAAAAAACAATTTAGACATTATCATTCTTTCATGTTACAAAATAATTTTGCCTACTTTAAAAAATAACTCAACACAATGCATTTAATATCATCTGAGAAAAGACACTCCTGTTTCTCCCTTACTCACTACTCATGGAATATTTCTGTACTCTCAACACTACTTCACTTCTGGTCACAAAATACATGGGGTTTCCACACTTCAAACAATTCTCCAGCACCAGCTGGGTTACTTAGAAATTCAATTGGATTCTGACACTAACTGGAGTTAGTACAAATCCCACAGGGTAAGGACTGAGTCTCTCAAGACTGCCCCCATTTCAGATGCCAATGTCAAGTAGCAGATCCCCAGGTTACTCACAAATTCTGTCTGACTTGACTACAAATTGGAGGTTTCTGCAACCCTCTCCTTGAATCTGATCATTTTCTAGAACAGCTCACAGAATTTGGTAAACACTTACTTATTTTTACTGGTTTATTGTAAAATAAAGAATATAAAAAAAAGATATAGATGAACAGTCAGATGAAGAGACACATGTGGAGAGGTCCAGAAAGGTCTTGAGTGCAGGCACTTCTGTCCTTGTGGGGTTGGTGTGTGCCACCCTCCTGGCATGTAGATGTGTTCACCAACCTGGAAGCTCTCAGAACTCTGTGCTATTGGGATTTTTATGGAGGCCTCATTACATAGGCTTGATCAATTATTAACTCTATTTTCAGCTTTTCCCCTCCCTCTGAAGAATGAGAGATGGGGCTGAAAGTTCCAAGTTTCTAATCATGGCTTGGTCTTTCTGGTGACCAGCCCCCAGCCAGGAACCTAATAAGTTGCCTCCTTAGAACAAAAGACTTCCCTATCACCCAAGATATTCCAAGGGATTTAGGAGCTCTGTGTCAAACACTCTCTTCCACTCAGGAAATTACAAAGGTCTTAGGAGCTCGGTGTCAGGAGCCGGGGTCAAAGACTAAATATTAGAACAAAAGATTTCTTAGTACTCCTATTTATAAGGGTGTTAGGATCTCTAGGGGTGTGGAACCAATATATATTGCTAGGGGGTAGAGACCAATTTATACATTTCTTATTGTTTCAAAAATACATAATTAAATTTTCAATAATTTTACTTCAGTGTAAGTATTATGTAGAGCATGTACATAGAAAAATTTAACACAATTAAAGAAAATAAAAATGATACATAATCTTTATCATGAACCATGAAAAAGATAATTTGATGATCTGATCTTTTTGAGGCTGAGTCCTATCTATCTATCCATCTTTCTATCTATCTATCATCTATCTATCTATCTATCTATCTATCTATATCAATAGATATGTCAATAGGGCATGTCAATAGAGTATGACAAAATCAACCACAGTAATTTGGTTGATATTAGATATGTACATGATAGTCATCACAGCATCCCTTTTTTTTTTTTTTTGTGAGGAAGATCAGCCCTGAGCTAACATCGGTGCTAATCCTCCTCCTTTTTTGCTGAGGAAGACCGGCTCTGAGCTAACATCTATTGCCAATCCTCCTCCTTTTTTTCCCTCAAAGCCCCAGTAGATAGTTGTATGTCATAGTTGCACATCCTTCTAGTTGCTGTATGTGGGACGCGGCCTCAGCATGGCCAGAGAAGCGGTGCATCGGTGCGCACCCAGGATCTGAACCCGGGCGGCCAGTAGCGGAGCGCGCGCACTCAATCGCTAAGCCACAGGGCCGGCCCCAGCATCCCTTTTATAGAGTCTCTCCCTTCCTCTCCGTATTGGTTTCTTATTGCTGCTATAACAAAATACTGCAAACTTGGAAGCTTAAAAATAAACAAAGAAACAAAATTATTATTTTAAATTCTGTAGGTCAGAAATACAATATGGGTCTCACTGGTCTAAAATCAAGGTGTCAGAAGGGCTGCATTCCTTTCTGGACACTCTAGAGGAAAATCTTTTTTCTTGTCTTTCCCTACATCTAGAGGCCTCTCTCTGATCCTTGCACACAGCCCTCTGAATTTCAGAACCAGCAGTAGGGCACGATATTCTTCTCATGCTGCCTTGTATCTCTGACCACAGCAGGAAACGGTCCTCCTCCATTTTTAAGGAGTCCTGTGATTAAACTGAGCCATCCTTGGATAATCCAGTATGATCTACCCATCATTCCCATCTTAATTTATTCACATTCACAATTTTTCTTTTGCCATGTAAGGTAACATATTCACAGATCTGAGGATTAGAGTGGAGACATCTTTGAGGTCATCATCTTGCTTATCACACTTCCCTTGTGCGGTACACATATTACCATCAATGTTTTGTTAATTGCCATTCTGTCTCCTGACAGCTGCTAATGACTGATCCAAATACAAGTGTCTGATTTAATTTGGGTCAAGGAGTGCTTCCATGGGATTTTGCTTGAGACTGCGTGCTAGTCGTGCTCTCTCATGGTGCCTGAAGCTATAAATTTTAAAATTATGGAACTGTCAGCAGGCATGTTTCTTGCCATATGGAGAAAATATGCCAGTAGTGAGAATCAACCACACACAGAGAATAAGAGACAAGAGCCAGAGATAAAGAGATCCTGATATAATTTGAGTCTTCATATGGCCCCTGAGACCCAGCTCTATCTCTGCCATGTCTACACATGAGTAGTTCAATTACACCCTTGAATTCCAGGAATAAAAATTATTTATTTAAGCCAGTTTGGGTTTCTCTTGTTGCATTCAAGAGTCCTAATTAATATGCAATTAATTAGACTTAGAGATTTAGATTGAAAAATAATTCTTAACCAAATTATGCTCACTATGATTTTATTTATACAGTGTTAAATAATTAGAGTCACTTCCTTGTTTCCTCAACCAGCATTATTTTTCCATTGCTCTGAAGTTATTTTGATCAATATTCTCTAAATTAAAAAAAAAAAATCTACCCCACTTCTCAACTTTTTCCAAAGATACATCTTAAGTCCCAGAAATTACTTACTCAGAGTGTTTACATGTTTTCTCTTCTTTAGTTAAAGACTCTTTCAAATCAAAATCTACTACACACTCAATTCTTTAAACATTTCTCCTGTCTTAGTTAAAGATAATTGTTTTTATACCTTTGCATGGATTTTAGCTCAGGAAAGCAGATACGTGAACATTGGGTAAACAGATAACGTCATGGTTTTTCAAGGTCAGACAATATAGGTGAGTAGACAAGCAGAGCAGAAATGACTTCCTCCTGATAGGGCTATCCATCTCTCTCCTCTTTGCTTTTTTCTGTGCATCCACGCTCATGCTTCTCTCTGCAGAACCACTATTTTTGCTCACTTGCGGATTCTCTTTCTCCAAATTTTGCTCATATGTAGATCTCACTGGCCAAGGCAACAACTCCAGCAGGATCTCTATACAATATTTTGTTTCAAGTGGCCCCGTCCTCTGACTCAGTGGCAGTGCCTGGGTGCACACTTCCTGGAGAGTAGGAATTACACGTCCTGGCCCAGCTTAGATTACATGTCCTTCTCTGGCCAACTGCCTAAGCCTCAGATTTAGATGAAAATAAGACCTCCACTTTCCTGGGCTTTGCGATACTTTATCTGCTCTACAAATCCTGATGTATGATTCATCTCTACTTTGCAACGTTAATTTACTTTTTCAATATAAAACTTAACTGTTTTAATGTTTTAGCTTCTTTGTCTTACATTTTTGTGTAAACCCAATAGCATACAGAGTGCCTCATACATAGTAGGTACTCTTTAAATGGATTTTGTTGGTATTGTGAAATCTTTATATCTAAGTCTAAGTTTAAATCTACTGTTATGTCTATCCAATATAAACATCTCCTTAATCATTTCTAAAATATTTTTAAGGTAGCTGCCAAGGGCATATAAACATAACTTACAGAAACAAGTAAAATCAGAAAAACCAAAAGCAGTGACAATAGTAGGACATAGTTTCACTAGTGCTACGAGAGTGTGATACATTGATTAAGTTCATAAGCTCTGAAATCAAATGGATCTAAATTCATTTATTAACCATGTCATATAGAACAAGTTAATTAGTCTCTTTCCTCACCTAACAGATGGGGAAAATAGTACATTTTTAAAAGGGTGCTTTTCTGTCTAAATGACATGGTAAGTTCAAAACCATGCTCTGTGCCTTACTACAACACACACTCAGTAACTGTTAGCTGTTTTAGTATATTTGTTAGTTTCATTGTTTATTATTGTTGTTTTTACACTGTGTAGCTATCCTTCAGTGATTGATTGATTCATTTATTCAGTAGCTTTTTTTGAACTCCTACTACATACCAAGCTGTATATGCTATAGGAAATTGACAATAAACTAGCCATACCCAGGCCTTACCTCTAGGCAGATTATATTTTTTGTGAGGAAATGTTTTTAAAAAATCAGGGTTGTAGAGAAATAAACCGATAACAATTCAAGTAGGTCCTATAAGAAAATAAAGAAAAAGATTTAGGAGTGGGGAGGAGGGCTCTCTGAGGAAGTGAAATATAATGTGAGGCATGAAGACCTTCAGAAAATCTGGACAAGAGAGCAGAAGAGTTTGAAAAGAGGAAAGACTACTCCTGGGAGGAGACGGAGAAGCCGTATAAAACATTGTTGTGGGGGATGGTTTGGCATATTTGGAGAACTATAAAGAGATAACTGTCATGGCTGATGCATAAGAAACAAAGCAGGAAAAGAAGGTGGAGAAAGACTGTAAATTGGTCAATTTAAACTTCATATAATGTAGTATTGTCTGGAATAATTCTAGGCAATTTTGAATAGAATTAAGCAAGATGGTAACAAATAACTTAGGTTTTAAGAAGATTAAACTTTTATAGAACAGTTTATATAACATAGTGTGACTTCTTTCTCAAAATGATGGATTATGCCCCTTGAACTTGATTTGAACTTATTTTGCCCAGTATCAAGTACATAAGGCAGTTGTTTAAAACTTTGTATGAAACATAATCACCCTCTAAACCACTTACCATAACTCTGTATTAAAATCTAATGACTGAAAGATAGGGTTAAGCGTTGGAAACTTTTGAAAATAAATATTTTTCAAAAGTATCAGAATGGTTTAACTTACATAACTAATACATGTATATATTCATCTATTTTGCATAAAGTTCAACTTTTAAAGGAAACATCATTAGTTTAACACAGAAATATTTCTGTTTCACTACTGTAACACTTCAAAAATCTATCTTTTGAAGTGCGGCTTGCCATTATTTTTTGGACTAAGTGGGATGAGTTGATCTCAATATTCACTTTTAATGTTCTTATCACAAGCTACGATTCAGATTGAGGTAATTGACTCTTTATGAGAGTTTGAGATTGCAGATTTTATATCCTTCTAGATTTTTTTTTGCCCTATTGAAGAACTATATAATGCAAAAATAGAAATATCCTACAAAATAAGTGTTATCCTCAGTTAATAGATAAGGACCTTCAGGCTCAGATATGTCAAATAAATTGACTGTGTCTATATAGTGAATATGTTTCATACCTGGTACACAGAGCTATCACAGTTAGGCAGTAAAAGTATTAGAAAGAGAAGAATAAAAGAATAGCTGTTAAAAAGGAAGAGGATGGACCTCTTATCAGTGGTACACTAGAAACAGATATATTGATAGAACACTATAATATGGAATAGAGAAAGCCATCAGAAATATTGAAGAAATATAACTCTTGATCCCTAAATTTAAGGGATTGATATCATACAGAGGAAATGGAGCACCAACAGTCACCATGGAACCACACATAGAAGTTGTACCTCTTTTAGAAGAGCCAGATTCTTCTTGGACATTCACGTAGACTTTGCACCAAAAATCTTTGCAAAAAACTTAAATTTATGATTCTAGAGGTAAATCTTTCTATGTCTTTTAACACCATAACCATAAATTACATCTATAAAGTCAAACATATAATTTCTTCTTTACTTTTTAAAGTCTCCTTTGTGGTACTCTTATTTCATTTAATCTTTAAAAATTTTTTTCTGTATTCTTTTTTGCTTCTCTCACCAGAATTTAATCTACCTACAGATTATCGCTATGATCATTGGAATCCCCATTCTACCATCAGTACATCTTTTCACAGTGTCTAATTTCCATTTTTTTCTTTAAATGTATTTATGTTTTTCTATCTTTAAAAAAAAAAAAGGCCTTCCTTAGGCTCCTTATTCTCTTCATAATGGTCAAACTTCTGGAATATACCATCTATATTGTTTTCTACAGTACCTTGCCTCAGATTTAGTTCTTAACCTGAATTTCTAATTGTTTCTCCACCATTTATTTCAAGGTCCCATAAAGCAGTATGGAAAAACCGTTTTTCCCCGTAGATTGCAATCGAGGTACATAGCCTGCTGCCCCACCAGACTAGGGAGCCTGGACAGCAACCCCACATGACAGTAGAGCAGTTTCCATCCCCATCCGACTGCAGGTTACAGCTGAAGGCCCCATCTGGTTAGCAAGCCTAGGTAGAGAGCTCACTGAACAGTGGAGCAGAGCCAACGGCCTACTCAATCACAAAGCCCAGCCTGAGGTCCCTCCCAACTTTGAGGCACAGCCCTGGCCCCACCTGATTGCAGAGCACAGCCTGAGGCCCCACCGGACCAGGAGCAATTACAGAGCACAGCCTGCAGCTCTGCCCAAAGGCAGAATCCAACCAGTGGCACCGCCCTGCCAGGGAACACAGCCTGTGTGACCCTGCATGACC
Organism: Ceratotherium simum simum; assembly: GCF_057802395.1. Lineage (NCBI taxonomy): Eukaryota > Metazoa > Chordata > Mammalia > Perissodactyla > Rhinocerotidae > Ceratotherium > Ceratotherium simum. Next base: position 20,378,661 of record NC_141926.1, read on the forward strand.
AAAGGTGGTTGCACAGCCCAGCTAGTGGCCTCATCTGCTCATGGAACACAGCCGGCTTACAAGCTTTTAATTATCAAATGTTATTCTTCTACCTTATTGTTTCTTTTGTCTTGATTTGGATTGATATTCATCTTAATACTCTAACAATTATTTTAAAATATAATTTTTGCATTTTTTTGCTTGTTTGTCTGTTTAGCTCTTTACCTCATTATGTTTTTTAGAGTGTGAGGATTAGACTAAGTTTATTTTCACAAAGGGCCACTCGTCAAGAGCTGTTTGAGTAGTCAGTTCTTTCTCTGTGTTAGTGAGGTTAGACATATTATAGGGTATTTGGTTATCGGGAGCAACAAAAACAAGTGGAAGTCGAAAGTAAAGACCAGATGGTCCCGTAAAGTAATATGGAAAAGTATGGTGTATGACCATATCTGATATTTGCATTGACTCATGATGTTCAACTAACAGTTTTATTGTACGTTAAATAGATAGTCTAATATTGTCTTGAGTCATTCGGATCTTTAAAGATCAAATTCTTTCTTAATTCCATATTTTCCACTTAGGTCTAGAAGCAACAGACTTTTCTCATTCTGAAAAGTCTCAAGTTTCAGTAATCTGAATCCATTTACTTTCACAACCTACAATCCTAAATCATTTAGATCCCAAATCCTTTGTTCTCATATATTCCATAATTTGTTTCTTGGAAATTCTTTCCATTACTCTTTTTGCCAACTCAATCTACATATCATTGAAGTATTAACAACACTCAATAAAGTTCTCTCTCACCTCCACATGCCTGGACTCTGCTTACAAGATACAGCTTTCGTCTGTGAGTCTGGGAAATCTATTTGGGCCTTTGATCACCTCTTAGAACTCCACTCCTATATGCTTTTCTGTGAACAGTGATTTCTTCCCTACTCAAAGGTAGACAAGAGATGTCATAATGAAGCAGCTAAGGTTAGAGTTGCAATTTTATTTAATGTCTCCAAAATTAAGGAATATTCTTTATTAGGGACTGATGACATGTATGATAGCTACAATGTCTTCAGAGGAGGAATAGATGCCAAGTAATATTGGTTACACTGGGAATTATTTTCTAGTGCATATGTTTTTAAATATTTTGGTGGCCAAGTATTAACTTAAAATATGTTGTATACTTGAAACCATGTAAAACTATACTGAGGAAAACAACGGATAAAGCTATGAAGCTGATATATAAGTAGAATAACATTAGGAGATTTTGGTTGGATCAAGAGAGGAGAACCCAGAATCTCTATCCTTTTTCTTGCTTTCTCAATATTTTTCCCTACTAGGAGTCCCCCAAATTCCCAAGAAACCTTCCAGTCATTCTGAAAACCACTAGGATGGTGGGTAAGACCCAGGTCCAAATTTAGAAAGCCCTCATTATCCGATCAGGCTTCTCTATAGCTAACTGTGTGACTTCGGTCTCTGTGACTTTCAGCTTTTTCAACCTCAGATAAAGTAGTGAGAGTAGGAAGTAAGTAGATGACTTCTAAATTCCATCTTAATCAAAACCTTTACAATAGTTGATCTACATTTAATTACTTACAAAAATAGAAAGGCTTAAGAGTTTACAATCAATGTATTTCTGAAGTCCAAAAGGATAAGTTCCCCAGAGGAAATGTAGACATAAAACATTGTTCAGAGAGTTTGAAATAGCAAGCAATCTTTTTCCTTTGTATTTTAGAGCAATTTTGAATTGCATATAGAACCCCTATGACTTTCTTTGATCATAAAAATGAGTGACTAGAATGAAACAGATGAATGGCCAATGGCTATAATACATAAGAATTGAATTATTTCCTAAGTATCTCACAAATATGAATTCATAATGGCTTATTACAGGAAAAGAAATTTCTATCTTTATACGAACGAAAACTTGACAATCCATTTTAACCACCTAGTGTTCTCCTTTACCTAGATTCATTGTGTAGGGGATTGAAAGAACAAAAGAACAAGGGATTCCTAAGAACAAAATGGAATATTTTTCAGGTTTTGTTGTGTGTCAGCTTACTTTTTAACTTTTAGAATATGTGATGTAGATTTCTGTTCATTATGAATATGCTGATTCAACCATTAATCTACTGACATCTAAATCTAGTAGATCCAGATCTATGAAAAAACAAAATGTTTTTGAAACATTCAGAACACTAATGAGTCTATTATGCAGTATTCCAATAAAGAATTAATTTGGGTAAATATGTAACCAAATACCTTAGAGAAAAACTAATATTTTGCATCTAATTACCAATCCTCCATTGTTAAGAGTTTGGTACTATGCTTCCTTACCATCCACTTGATCCCTAAAGTTACTTTCAACTCTTCATGATGTAAGGAAATCAACTCACAGGAAATATTATGATAATTCCTTGCCCTCTGAATTCCAGTTGAATTTCGCCAACGATGAAGAAGGAGAATGAAATCAATGTACATATCTCCCTGGTTCCCTCACCTGGGGCCCTCAGTGTCCCTCAACCGAAGACTACTGCTTTCCTTCAGATGCCCTTCTCTATCAGACTCTCCTCTGGATCCAGGTAACCACATGCCCATCTCGTCTTATTTAGGGCACACAAGTGGAAATACCCTGATCATTCTGCTTCTGTGTTGCTGCATTGTTCCCTGTGGTTTCTCTACACTCTGCCTACATTTTTGTAAATAGCACCTTTGGGAAACTCTCCAGAAATTATGCCATAAGTGCATGCCACCTACTTCTTGTGGGTCAGAGATTAATGCCTACTATATCTTGTAGTGACAGGTAAGAAGAAATAATGTCTTAGACCTGGCTCTTTAAAAAATTTATTTAGGGACCCAGCCCCGTGGCCTAATGGTTAAGTTCAGCAGGCTCTGCTTTGGCAGCCCAGGTTCGAAGGTCGGATCCCAAGTGTGGACCTACACCACATGTCAGCAATGCTCTCGTGGCAACCCACATACAAAATAGAGGAAGACTGGCACGGATGTTAGCTCAGGGCTAATCTTCCTCAGCAAAAAAAAAAAAAAAAATTATTTAGTCTTTAAGTAAATACTAAATGAGTGCTCACACCATGTACAAGGCATTCTGTTGGATAATGAGAAAACAATAGGGTATTATTGGCTCATCCTATTCTGTTGCTAATAATGTCTCTAAGTGGCCACCACTTTTAAAGTTTCCTCAGGCTCAATATACATTTTTGAAAGTCAACTTTCAAATATACAAGGCCTTTACATTTTCTGCTGCTCCAACTAAGGAGGAATTTTTGTCTTTTCTTCTTCGTACCAGTTTCATTCGGGCATTCAGATCATGAGTAGACGCTCATGAGCATCATTATTGCCAGGCGCTGGGATAGGTGCTAAGTTATAGCAATTACCAAAACTTACAAACCCTTTTGCCCTCCAGGAGCTTATATCCTGGTACTGGTTCTTTCTATTACACTGCAGTGCACATGCTGTTCTTTAACCTGACCAGGAAGACATTAATCTTTTTCAAGTCATTCTCAAGTCATTCTATTGCAATGCATTCCATTTCTCTGAGCCACGGGAAACTCCAGCTATCTCTCTATGCTGTCTTTATATGTTGCCTCAGTCCTTGAAACCACTTCTGTCTATATACAAAATCCTTCTGTGGTGTTTTAGAATGGGTAACTCTTCTTGATCTTCAGCCTGTGGGTTACGTTCATTTCCATCTCCTTCTATGTGAGAATGAAATTCACAAGAAAAGTTTTTACAATATATTTTAAAAGATTTTTCCTCTTGTTTTCTAAAAATATAAACATGCATTTGAATGGCGTCATTTAAGATTTAAAATGAAGTAACGATTTCCTCACCTATGTCAAAAAGCATGTTAGATATGGAGCTGTCTGAGAAATATTTTTGGAATCAGCAGGAATCTCCCACTCACATCGGGTCTTTCTAGTTATTTTTGGCTAAATACCTTTAAAAAAGTAGATGTAACTTTAGAACTATTTAAGTAAAGCAAAACAAAAGGAAAAAAACCCTGCTGTCCTGGAGCAAAGTCCTATTTCCTATACGAATCCTAGAATCCTCAGAGATGTGGAGATTTTTCATAGTATTTGAATTATGAGCCAAGTTGCAGCTGCAGGGTCTATAAATATTCTGGAGCCACCAAGCTCTCCGGATATAAGTGACCTTTTACAACCAAACACTGTCTGTTTGCCAGAAACAGAATTCTCCTGAGTGCCTGGCAGTCTCCTGGTTTCTTGCCACATATCCAGTTTCTAGTTGCTGTGGGAACGTCAAGTGTAATACAAGATCAAAATAAATACGAGCTTAGGATTCTTTTGTTTTCAATTTTTCTACCCAGTAGACAAACATTTACCAATTTTCTCACAGTAGGCTTGCTTCCGATTTCAAGACACTGATTATAGAAATTTCTTTGAATTCGGCAGAAAGCAGGAATTTCCATCAGGTTGCATAGTGTTTATTATTTGGCTGAAACCTTTTGAAAATTCTGAGCAGGAAACTGCAGATGTACCTCTCTCTGTGTCATAATGTCACTTGTGTGTCCGTATTTTACTGTTCCATCTAGTTCAAGCAGCACCTTAGCCTCTGAGTCTTGCTTTAGGAGTTCATCGGAAAGAGTAATCCATGTATTATACTGATTGATTGATGTTTTTATTAATTTCTAATAGAACTACACTCCAACAAAATCGTGGAGGTAGTAGAAATGGAATGACTCTATTAAGTTGGCATGTCCTGGACATTCCATGTCCAGATGGAATATTAGGTTTATTTATGACATTTTTTATTTTTCTAGATCCATCAACCTCATTCTCACTTCTGTGGCAAACCCAGAGTGTATGGTTTTCTGTAACAGAAAATTCTCACCAACATAAATATTAACCCACATTGTTATGAAGTCCCACCCTTTATAGTCTAAGTTAGCTTTGATCAGATTATAGTATAGTATTCAGTTAGCCCCAAAATCTCAGTGGGTTAAAACACAAAATTTTATTTCTTTATCAATTATGAGTCAATGGGGTAATTTCTGCTCTGTAGTCATTCAGAGACCCAGGCTGTTGGAGACATTCTCTGTTGGGAGACAATTCTCCATGGATCACTTGCATTTCTGTGTCTTACGAAGAGGCATTGGCAGCTTTTATTCTGGACTCTATTTTCAAGGATTTTTGAATAGCAAAGAGTCTTGGAACACAGATAGCATCATCCTCCTGGAGAAAGGGCAGATTTGTTTCCTGACCAAGGTAATAAAAATATTGTCTCTCTAGAAAGAGGTTGGGCAGGTCTGCTAGCAGCTCCTTTGAAATACTGAGGATTTCCTAAGCTCTGGGTTCCTCAATTGTGACAGAACTCACTGCGTGCAGCATTCACCTGGGCCATTTCCCATGGGACTTGGGGGCAAAGGGAACTAATGTGAACATGAGGCTCATGCTGTTTGCTGTACTGAGAGGAATAAAGCCACTTGTCTCTGACCCAGGAGTCTCATATGTTCTGCTAACATCGATGAAACTGTGATAAGCTAATTTGTCAGCTTGCAAATAGAATAAAATTACAGTTCCTGATTCTCTCACCTTCTGCACTATCTGGAACATGGGCCTTCATAATAGCTACCTAGGAGATTCTAGCAAAATAGAAAAATCACACCTGACTTTTTATGTTTCAACCCAAAAGTAATACATTGAAGGCCCATTGATTGGAACTTGTCTCATGACCCTAACAAGTGGAGGGTAAATGTACCCTCGCTAAGTCCAGTTCTCCAGGAAAAAGAAAACTGAGTACTAGTAATGCATAATTCCAGAAGCTTTCTCTATCATGTGGTCTGTGGCTTGACCCCTCCCCCCTTCCCCCGTAGATGCCAGATATTGATGATGTGCAGTGGGTGAAAGAATTTATATGTAGAGCTTCCTCTTATAGTGATGTGTGCTTATTTCTAGCTTTCCAATTTGGGAATACTAGTGGATTTTTTTAGGTTTGTATTTAAAAACTGTGCTTTTTTTGCCCAGGAAAGAGTATAGTGACTTGCCTCTTAATGCATTATTTCACTTTTCTCCTACCTGCAAAAATCTAATTTTCAAAATGTCATATATTTCAATAGTTTCTGGTTGTTGATATTATTCTCTCCATATTAAGTTAATATTTCCCTATTTGGTTTACCTTCAATAATTTCATTTGATTTTATCATGAATATTGGGAAGAGAACTATTAATATGCCATCCTTTCCAGATGTTCCCAAGAAAGCTTTTGAGATTTTTAAATCACTCTATAGTTCTTAGTAACTATCAGCTATTCCAGGATATTTTAACCACTTTCTGTAGTTTCATATTTCAGATGATAAATAGGTTTAATCTCATAAATCATTTCTGAACTATCGGTAGAGGCTGCCTGGATTACTGTGTTGAAATCCCGTGACAGCAGCTGTGGGCCTGTGAGGGAGGACAAAGAGTACATACACTGAATACATCCCAACCCAAGTGAAACCTCTCAGAGAATATTACAAAAAGACAGAGTTCGATTGAGAAGGAAAGTGTTATCAGACGAGGCTAGAAAACTCTTCATTTGCCAGACCAAGTGGGATATCGTGGAGGATATTAAAGCTTTTGATCTTTATGCTAAAAGCAATGCAAATCCACTGAATAGTTTTAGCAAGGATCTACCTGCTAAATTCCCCTCACTGCCACCCAACACCTGCCAGGTGGCTGCTCCCTCTTTAAAATAACAACCAACATTTTCTCTTGACATATTGTCTAAAACTAAAACTCAATCCATTAAAATATCTAATGCAACCTTGAAAGAAAGGGTAAGGTAAAATAATAATGCAGAAAGTCAGAAGGTTGAGGTATTTCCTGTTGGGGCAAGGTGCCTGAGCTACAAAGATCAGAAAAGATCTTGGAGGAGAAGGTCTGGGGAGACCTTTGCAAGCTGGAGTTTGTTTAAACCAATCTCCACTTCTCTGAAAACTGTGCCTAGTGCTCTGGCTTTTGAAAATATATTCTTTACCTTATTTATGACTAATATTTTGGCATGTTTTTGGTGATTACTTAATGCTATACATTTATAGCAACAGAAAATTAAATTTAACTAAAGAGTGACTTGTTCTACCATACTGATGTTATGAAAATTTTTCTTCTCTGGATTTGTAGATTTGACAATTTATGCAAGAATGCTATGCTTTTATGGAAAACCCTTTCAATTATTATATAGACTATACTTATAATTTTAATTTTGCTAATCTTGAAAGAAAATATTATTAAACCTAGGATCATGGTAATTTACTTTAAGAAGCCATAAATTTGTATATTTAGTACACTCTAGGAAGTAATTAGCCAGAATGAACAGTCATTATCAGTAGTATCTTCATGGGGAAAAAAAAATAGATAAATCTTCAATCCACAAGCATATTATACCTGGAGACATAAAGTTTCTGGCTAAAATATCTGTGTTTTGTGGGCAATATCTTATGACTCAAAATAAATTACCGGTTGTTTTTTAATGTAATATTCCCAAGGATGGGAAATTTGTATTTGGATTAACTCTGTAAACTGAGGTCTGAGTTCATCAGATCTGGGCCCAAGAATGTTTATCCACAAGAATGCTACAGGCAGTTTAATTTTCTCACATTAACTTCTCCCTACCCCATGAATTATTTTAGCTATTTTATTCTTATGAATCATAAATAAAAAAAAGAGATAGTGAAATAAAAGCATCATCATCATCAGTAGTAGTATTGATACCATTTCACAAATTATCTATGCAAACAAAACAACAGAAAAAATGTATATATAAGGCTAAGGTATGTGAGCTACAACTGTAAACACAGGCTTGGTATGAATACCAGGTTCAGAGTCTATTTTGTAATACAACAATGTTGCAAATCTTAAATACAGCATAAAACTAAGTAAACTTTTTTTATTATAGTTATTTAATGAACTTTTCTCAAGTCAATGAATAAATAGGCTATATGCAATAAAATTAACCCTAATTATCACATAGATTGGATACAACAAAACATTTTAATAGAAATGGATGTCAAAAGAGATTTATTTTACACTCATAAACACTCATTTAAAAATCAACTTTCTAAAACATTAAAAACAAGAGAAAAATCACCTTTCATTTTGCCAAGGACTTTAATGTTGATTGAACAAAATTACTAATGAATCATATTGAGAAGGATTGCTAATGATAGAATTTATAGAATTGGGATTTCAATAAATAACACCCTTAACAATGAACTTCTGTAGCTTATGTGAATATTTACTTTACAAATAAAATTTACATTCACTGAAAAGAAAAGTAAGTGATGGATTCAAACATTTTAAATTAAATGCACTATATATTTTATTAAAAGCTTAACAACGGGTCACCAAATCACTCTGCAGCCTTGTTTTGTTTTCTTTTTTCCAGAAAGGTGAACATGGGATAGGATTTAGAGACCGTTCAAAAGAATTATTTTTATAAAAACAATAAAGTGAGTACCTCTACTCTTCTATATTTGCTGTGATCTGAAGACACCTACTATATGAGGTCAGGGCAGTATAGTGTTCTTTGTAGAAATTCTAAATTCTCTTCTGTTGATACCAAAATACAGAGGTCGACAGAGTCCAGCCCATATACTAAAACTGGACTCTGTGATCACTGATGCAGAATAGATTTAGAATACCAGGGAATGAATCTCAACCCCACCATTTACTTGTTTTGTAAGCTTGGACAAATTATTTAACTTCCTCAAGATTTTGTTTCTTCATCTGTAACATGAAAATACTGAAACTAATATTTATCTTAAAGGATTATTTTGACAATAAAGCAGATAATATGTGTGAAGCATATATTGCAAACTTGAGCACAGAGTAAATGCTCGACATTGCTTTGCTGTTATGATTATGATTTATATCTAACATTCTTGGATTGTAATGATCCCAGCCTTTTCTATCAGAATCTTGGTCCTTTCTGCTGGTGTCCACTCCTATCACCCACATTCTTCCTTTCTCTGCAGTCTTCTTCATTCTGACGTAAACAGGGATCGATCTGGCATCTTATTCTTGCCTAACAAGCACAAATCTGATATAAGCGTATAATAAAAATAGTATCTGATAAGGGTTTAAGATATAATCTCTCCTAGGATGTTTTGTATTGTGAAATAAGAAAAAAAATAGAACACTCCAGAACTAGTGGGTACCCTGCCCGCAGCCTCACCCCAGCCAACCACCTCATAGAAGCTACACATGCATGATTTGATAGGGTCATCATATCTGCCTGGAGAAGTGATTTTTTTCAAGCTCTAATGGAGGGCCCAGAGGGTCTCCAATTAGATCAGGCACTTCCCCAGTTCTTCCAAAGGTATATCTTCAAAGACCTGAACAATCTGTGTTTCTTTCTATTTGTTGTTTCATGTTTGATGTGTCTTTTATGTTTATCTTAGAAGTAACTTTATGTGAGTTGTAATTCTTTTTTATGTCTCGTTGACTTAAATCTTTATCTCCTAGCAGGCAGGGCCATGCAGTAATCATTTTGTTCTCTATAGCACAGTGCTGGCCTGTAGTAAGTGATCAACAAATGGCCCATCCTCAGTTCTCAATAAATGCTCAATGGAATTTAATTCAGAATTTTTTCCCCTAGCAAAATAGTATTAAAAATTGTCCCATTTTTTCAACATAATTTTTATACCTTTACACTGTGGTAAGGCATATAATTAAATGATGATTTTCTGTAATTATCTCTGAGGTGAATGCTGCACAGTTATATTGGCACAATCAGTCAACTTTTTTTTTTGAGCATGCAGCTGAATACTCCATTAATTGGAATAAGTGGGACTCGCAATCTAGAAGGTTCTTTCGTAAGTTTCTAATATGCAGAGTTTTTCAGATACTTATTTCCTGTTCATGCAAGGTGTCCATATAAGGTGTTCCTGTTCATGCAATGACTGTGGAGCATGCAAGTTCTTTCTAATGAACATTTATTAAACACCACTAATTTCAGCAATAAATAATTATTTTTAAAATCTGTTCGTCTGATTAATGAGATTTCTGTTGCATATTTGGATAAGGACTTACTAAGATCTTGGTAGCCATCTCTGAATGTGGATTCCAAATGTGAGACTTCTTATACCAAATGAACACAATTAATGCATGTGTATGTATGAATTTCTATTATAGTATTTCAAATTTTGAAATCTGCACTTATATTACAGATTCATTTAACTCACAAACATGTATACAACACTATTTTAATAAGCATATTTACTACATATATATTTACGTGTATATATGTGTATAGTTATGTGTATATATACATATATATATGAAGTATCATATCATTCAATAAATTTTAATTATGTGCAATCATCAGTCATCGACCTGTAAGGAATGTGAAAGAGCAAAATAAATGAAAAGAAAAAATGGCCTCAGAGGAAACAAATCAGACAGGTGGGGGGAAAAAGGACATATAGACATCCTCAAAGAGGTTCAAAAAAATATTTCATCTCTGAAAAGGCAACAGAAAAGAAGAAGAATCTTGTGAACATTAAAATATAGTATCAAAACAAAAGGAAAGCTTAAAGATAAATTTGAAAAACTCACCTTGAATCTTGAACTAAATATAAAAATAGAGAAAATATAAGATAAGAGAGACAATGGGTTTCTATCTAGGAAGCTTCCCGAACTGAAAAATGCAATTAATTTTATTTTAAAACTTTCATTAGAAAACATTTGGAGTTTCTAAAATAAACTATATGTGCTTTAGCAACTAATCATATTTTATATTCATTTTTCAAGTATTTATATGTATATTTTATACAATACATTTATTTCAAGTATGTTCATGTATATTTTGTATGTAATATATAATAGTAAATCTGTGTATATCTATCTATATATCTATCTCTCTATCGATTTATCTATCTCTGCCTGCCTATTTATCTCATCCATCTATCCACCTATCCATCTATCCATCCATCCATTTGTCCATGAGCTCATCTGTGCACCCGTCCATCTATCTACATACCCATGTAATTCATGGATCTTCTGTTTAGATTACTTTTAGAAAATTTGTATCATTTCAAAATATAATAGGGGCCGGCCTGGTGGCATTTAGTTAAGTTCGTGTACTCTACTTTGGTGGCCCAGGGTTCATGGGTTTGGATCTTGGGTGCCGACCTACACACCGCTCATCAAGCCATGCTGTGGTGGCATCCCACATACAGAATAGAGGAATATTGGCACAGATGTTAGCTCAGGGCCAATATTCCTCAAGCAAAAAAGAGGAAGATTGGCAACAGGTATTAGCTCAGGGCCAATATTCCTCATCAAAAAAAAAAAATATATATATATATATATAATGTTAATACATTAGACTTGCAGTATTTTTATTCATATTTTATTGTATCAGTTATTGATGCATAACTAACTACTCTAATACTTAAAACAACAAACATTCCTTTAGCTCACAATTCTTCGGGGTCCTGATTTAGACTGGACTCTGATGGCTAGTTCTTCTGATCTCAGCAGAGATCCCTCATGTGTTTGCATTAAGTTGAAGGCCCTCCAGTTGGCTCTGCTTCTCAGCATATTGTGGCTGTCTGCTGGACAGTCGCACCTGTTCATATAATGAAGACCAAGCCTGTTCACACGGCAACAATGGAGTTTTAAAAGAGAAAGCAGAAGAAAATAAGACTTATTGAGGCCTACGGTCAAAAGTGGCACACTATCACTTTATGTCAGACATAATACTAGTTAAGCAAGTATCAAGGCTAGCCAAGTTTCTGTTGGTGAGGAAGTAGACTTGTCTCTTAATGGGATGATCTTCAAAGTCACATAACAAAGGATGTGTATAGAGATGGTTGGCTATTTTTGCCATCTCAATTATGAACTTATTTTTACCTTGTTACTGACTTAGAGAGTTTAATAGGGTGTTTGCTTTGTTCTTTTGCTCTGCTTTGTTTTGTTTCAGTTCTGCTTGTTGAGTAATCCAAAACGATCTCAGTATTGTCTAGTTTCTTGCAAGCACTGTCTAGGTTATCAGTGTGCATATGTATTTTGTGTGTGTGTGTGCCTATTTGATAATTGGACTATTTTAAAATTCTGAGTACTAGCATACATATTATAGGTAATGATGTCAATATAGTTAAAATTTGGTCTAGAATCTAATCCATGTTATTTATATATATACATGTTTGTTCATACTACTAATTTCTATTCAGTTTTAGAGAGCAATGCAAATGTGCTACTTTAACTACAAAATGGACAAAATAACAAGTAATTTTTTTATTGATGTCACAATAGTTTATAACATTGTGAGATTCCAGTTGTACATTATTATTTGTCAGTCACCATATAACAAGTAATTTTTAATAAATAAAATAAATTAAAAATTTTAAATAAAAAGACTGGTTGAGATGAAAAGGTTAAATGAGTCATCCACAGAAATAAGTTCATTTACTCTGAATTTCATGGCTCTAAGGAAGTGATATTGATTCTTGCTTTCCTTGCCAAGTGGCATAATCATGCTAAATATTTAAAAATAATGTAGAAAGGCATAATTTGGGGGCATTAGTTTAATCATGCACATGTTATTATTTTTTCTATAATAAACTAAGTCAGTTATGACCAGAGAAATAATATATTTTTATAGAGAAACAATAAATAGTATAAATGCATATTGAACTAAATGGTGATGACATATAAACTGAGAACTAATTGGGGGCCACCCCGTGGCTTAGTGGTTAAGTGCGTGCGCTCTGCTACTGGTGGCCCGGGTTTGGATCCTGGGTGCGCACCGAGGCACTGCTTCTCTGGCCATGCTGTGGCGGCATCCCTCATACAGCAACTAGAAGGATGTGCAACTATGACAAACAACTATCTACTGGGGCTTTGGGGAGAAAAAGGGAGAAAAAGGAGGAGGATTGGCAATAGATGTTAGCTTAGAGCCGGTCTTCCTCAGCAAAAAGAGGAGGATTGGCACGGATGTTAGCTCAGGGCTGATCTTCCTCAAAAAAAAAAAAAAAAATTTTTAAGTGTTACACTTCTATTTTCTGCACTTAGATCTCAGAGATGAAATTGGAAAGCAATGTATATGAAGCTTTCAATGAAAAAACAAAGTAACAAAGTACTACTAATTCTTATAATTTAATTGTGTTATAAGAGCAATCTTACAGCTCATTAAATGCTGTTATCCTTATTAAAAACAAACATGAATTTTCTATGTAGTGTTAATTATGTCTACTCTCTTGTAGCAAGCATTACAATTTTGAAAATAAAATATCAATTGAGAAAATCCATAAACATGTACGTTATGTAGTTCTTTTTTTTTAATTTATAGACTATGTTTTAGCAGTTTTAAGTTAAAGAAAAATTGATTGGAAAGTACAGAGAGTTTCCATATACCAACCATTATTTAAATTTATCTTTTTAATATATAACATCATAAAAAATCATTACTACTTCCTCACTCCTCCTTAGTTCCTCTATTATTTATATCTTGTATTAGTGTGGGACATTTCTTACAATTGATGTCCCAATATTAATACATTATCATTAATTGAAGCCCATAGTTTACATTAGGGTTCACTCTTTATGTCATACATTCTATGGGTATTGGTAAATATATGATAATGTGTATCTACCATACAGAATAGTTTCACTGCCTTAAAAATCCCCTGGGCTCTGCCTATCTGGCCCTTCCTCCCTGCCCCCGAACTCCCTGAAAACCATTTATGTTTTTATTTTCTTCATAGTTTTGTCTTTTCTGGTATGTCATATAGTTGGAATCATATTGTATGTAGCCTTTTCCAATTGGCCTCTCCACTTAACAATATGCTTTTAAGGTTCCACCATGTCTTTTTGAGGCTTGATAGCTCATTTCTTTTTATTTGCTGATTAATATAGTATTTTATTAATGTATTACAGTTTGTTTATCCATTCACCTATTGAAAGACATCTTGGTTGCTTCTGAGTTTTGGTGATGGTGAATAAATCTGCTATAAACATCCATGTGCAGGTTTTTGTGTGGACATGTTTCAACGCATTTGTGCAAATACAAAAATGTGATTGCTGGAATATATGGTAAGAGTATGTTGGGGCCGGCCCCGTGGTATAATGGTTAAGTTCCCACACTCTGCTGAGGGGGTGTGGGGTTCGCTGGTTCAGATCCTGGGTGCAGACCTACAGACCACTCATCAAGCCATGCTGTGGAGGCATCCCACATACAAAAAATAGGGGAAGATTGTCATGGATGTTATCTCAGGGACAATCTTCCTCACCAAAAAACAAAAAAGAGTATGTTTAGTTTTGTAAGAAACTGTCAAACTATCTTCCAAAATGGCTCTACTAATTTACATTCCTCACCAGTGTTGAAGGAGAATTCCTGTCGCTCCACATCTTCACCAGCATTTGTCAGTGTTTTGGATTTTCATCATTCTAATGTGTGTGTAGTGGTATCTCACTGCTGTTTTAGTTTGCAATTCTCTAATGGCGTATGATGTTAAGCATATTTTTATATATTTATTTGTCATCTGTATATCTTTTTTGGTGCGGTGTCTGTTCAGATCTTTTGCCCATTTTTTAATCAAGTTGTTAATTTTCTTACTGTTGAGTTCTAAGTGTTCTTTGTGTATTTTGGATAATAGTCATTTATCTGATGAGTCGTTTGCAAATATTTTCTTCCAATCTGTAGCTTGTCTTCTCCTTCTCTTCACAGTGTCTTTTGCAGAGCAGATGTTTTTAATTTTAATGAAGTCCAACTTATTCATTTTTTCTTTCATGGGTCATGATTTGCTGTTGTATCTAAAAAGTCATCACCAAAGTCAAGGCCGCTTAGATTTTCTTCTATGTTTCTTCTAGGAGTTTTACAGTTTTGAGTTTTACATTTAGGTCTATTATTCATTTCGAGTTAATTTTTGTAAAAGATGTAAAGTCTGTGTGTAGTTTTTTTTTTGCATAAGTATGTCCAGGTATTCCACCATCATTTGTAAAAAGACCATAGTTTGCCTTTTTAATTTTATGTAATCACCAAAACCTTAGACTAATGAAATTTGTATGCTGTCTATAGCTAATAAATGCCATAAATAATTCCTCTCTAGCTATTGAACTTAAGTCATTTATAGTTCTATGTTAACAATTGCCTTAAAATAGGGTGTCAGAAAATTTGTAATAATAGAACAGTGACGAGGATAAAAGATATTTTTGCAGTTAGTTGTAAATCTTAACCAAAACCTCAGAAGCCTACTCTTAGTGAATTTGTTCTGTTGCCAAAATCCACTGTATTAACCCTTCAGTAATCGTCTAAGTATTACTTCAAGTGAAGTGGGTATGAGAATCTTCAGCATAGACAATAAAACTCTGTAGAACAATATTCTCGAAATATTTTCCATGTGTTTATGGCGAGCACATGTTTTATCATAAGCCTGAGGAAGAACAGCCATTCATAGCCTATTTAGCACTTTTCTGCCCTTACAGGTCCCTCCTGCCAAGTGTTTGGCTGTGACTGTGAGGACTGGATTAGGTCACAACGCCACGCTGCATGTAATATTCTCTCTTAAGACACATGAATAAAAGTTGTTTTTAAGAGTCTTAGTTGACACCTGATCCAGAACCATGTTATTTCAGTGAATGGATGAGTTCACCACCTTGTGCTGCATGTAAATACGTTCAGAAAAACTGTGTGTATAGATGTTTCCTCCTCTCACAGGTGGATATAATTTACATGATTTATGAAGGTGAGAAGTCCCAAGATCTGTCATTGACAAGCTGGAGACCCAGGGAAACCAGTAGTGTAGTTTCAGTCTGAGTCTGAAGGCCTGAGAACCAGGAGAGCTGAAAGTTCCAACCTGAAAACTGCAAGTTCAAGACCCAAGAAGAGCTGATATTTCAGTTTGAGTCTGAAGGCAGGAAAAGACTGATGTCCCAGCCCATGGCAGGCAGGCAAGAGGTAAAGCCCTCTTATTCAGTTGTTTTGTTCTCTTCAGGTCTATATTAGACTGGATGAGGCCTGCTGACATTTAGGAGGGCAATATGCTTTACTCGGTGTACTGATTGATTCAACTATTAATCTCATCCAGAAATACTCTCACAGGCACACCCAGAATAATGTTTGACCAAATGTCGGAGCAACCTGTGGCCCAGTCAAGTTGACCCATAAAATTAATCAGTGAAGCAATGAAGTCACATTATGCATAAACATAAAGAAAGTATTTCTGATTCTTAAGCAGTCTACTACATTAAACATTCTAAGCAAACTCTCTCGCATTACCAAATAGAGATGATGAAATCTACATTAAAGATTTTTACAAAGATTAAAATAATAATAAACTACATATGTATTAGCATATTTGCACAAAGTAGTAGAAAATACGTATAATTTTCTAGGAATATGAATATTTGGTAATTTTCTGAGTCTATGAAATGCATGTAAATTTGGGCTCCTAATGGGCCTCATGATAATGGAGATGGATTATTTCTCTCCATTAAACATATATAGCCGTCCAAATAGTAATGAATTGATCAGTTTACTTCTAACATATGTAGAAATATCTGTCTTTGTAAAAAATAGCATTATTTTTATTTTATTTATTTACATAAATATATATCCCATCTTCTTTCCAGAAATTGAGATAGTTGACTTTAAGTATGTATTTATTTTCTTATCACTAAATAAGGTTCTTATTTGCAAATATCTAATAATATGTAGCTGAAATAACATAACAACTTTAGAGCCATAATCTCACAAGTTAGAATTTTTGAAAGCTATGTTGACCTTTCTAAGCCCCAAGTGTATCATTCAATATAATGAGTGCTAATTTCCTAAATAATATCCAAATGCCCCAAAAGAGCACAAGTTCCAAAAGTGCTTCTTAGTCTCTCTGGTATAGTTTACACAGTGGGCAAATATAGTCAATTATGTCAGAAACTCACATTAGAGGGTAGAACACAACGGTTGCAATTATATTTTTGGTTGTTTTAAACTAAGTAATTCTAAAAGGAATGAATTTGTAATAACGGAAAAAATTTACATGCTGAGGGACCGGCCCCGTGGCTTAGCGGTTAAGTGCTCACGCTCCGCTGCTGGCGGCCTGGGTTCGGATCCCCGGCACACACCGATGCACCTCTTCTCCGGCCATGCTGAGGCCGCGTCCCACATACAGCAACTAGAAGGATGTGCAGCTATGACGTGCAACTATCTACTGGAGCTTTGGGGGGAAAATAAATAAATAAATAAAATCTTTAAAAAAAAATTTACATGCTGATATGCAATATTAAAAGAACATTTTCCAGTTTCATGTTTACCAATAAGGTTTATATTCATCCGCAAACCAATTCCAAGACTACTTTTAGGATATGAACATCAGGAAGGAAGGGCCATATCAGGGAAAATTTCTTTAGTGCACATGGAATGATAATGTTCATCTTCTCCTATTGCCCTCTGAGGCCTTTTTCCAGTTCTGCAAACTGATACTTTGTTGTCTTAAAGCTTGAACAACAAATGAGCATATTATTTAGTCCAATGAAATTATATGCAGACAAAATCCTACTTGTCTCTCATAATCGGCTTCTTCATCTTTCTTAGAGAAAATATGCCTATATAAATCATTCCCCGTGCAGTAAACTTTGATTTACTTGATTGATAGGTAAACTGTATTTGAATAAACACCATGTTATGCATAACATGTTCCCATAATGTCATGCACATTAACCTAGTTTTCCCCTCTGCACTAGTGAAAATGGTACATGTCTTACAACGGAGGGGAGTTTTGTCTTTCTCTTGCATATCCATTTCCCTCTAATGTGTAATCTGAGTAATACATGCTTTCTCAGGGTTATAGTCCCATTTGAAACCACAGTTTAGAAATTAGCAATAAATAATCTATGAATTTAATTCATATTATATTTCCATAAAGGGTATTCTTAGAGATGGATCAAAGATTTGTTATTCTTTAAGAGATTTGGAGATGAGAATGGGCAGGAACCCCACCCACCTTTTTATATTTGTTAAATCCCACAAACATTTTTTTTACTCACAAGGCCACCTAGGAAATATGGGTTAAGAAAAAGGTTCATCAGGACCAATTTGTCAAAGGATAAACATACAAACTACTATTTACTATGGAGCAGTGCCTCTCAAACTAATGTGCTATGGTTTACCTGAAGATCTTGTTTAAGGTATGGATTCTGATTCAATGAGTCAGGATGGGAAATGAATTCTCCATTTTTAACAAGCTCACAGGTGAGGCCAAGGCTGCTGGTACACACACACACATCATGTATATATACACACAGTCATGTGTCACTTAACGACAGGGATATAGTCTGAGAAATGCATTGTTAGGTGATTTAGTTGTTGTGGGAACGTCATAGAGTATACTTACATAAACCTAGATGGTATAGCTACTACACACCCAGGCTATGTGGTACTAATCTTATGGGACCACAGTTGCTAAGCAACACATGACTGTATATATATACATATATATATATTTTTTAAATATATATTATATAAAATATTAAAAACATATTTACTGGAGGCCGGCCCCATGACATAGTGGTTAAGTGCGCGCGCTCCACTGCTGGCAGCCCGGGTTCAGATCCCGAGTGCGCACCGATACACTGCTTGTCAGGCCATGCTGTGGCGGCATCCCACATAAAGTGGAGGAAGATGGGCACAGATGTTAGCCCAGGGCCAGTCTTCCTCAGCAAAAAGAGGAGGATTGGCATGCATGTTAGCTCAGGGCTGATCTTCCTCACAAAATAAATATATATATTTACTGAATATGTATATAAATTGTATATATAATTAATGAAACCTACCTGCCTCATTAGCCTACATATTTTATACTTTATATAGAACATTTTGATCATGGATCATATATGCTTAATATAAAATAACTTTAATATTTTGTTATTTATCAATTAATTGAAATTCTTAGAAATAAAATTTTTAAGAAGCATAAGAAACCTTCTTTCATTATTCAAGTCAGTTTATAGTGCCATACAAACAGGTATTATGAGAGGCAAATTTCACACTAAGATGTTACTCAGTATAACAATGGCCTTAACCTCTAGCACAAGATTTGGAGTAACAAGTTTACATTTAGTAACCTAAAACTATTTTTTTCTGCAGCACCAAGGTTATTTCTATTAGCAACTGTGTATTAGAAAACTTGGTTTTCTAATTTAATAGGCTCGAGATAGCAGGAGGTTTGAGTGGAAGATTAAAACTGAATTTGAAGTATATTCAACACATTTCTGAACAGGGAAAAATTTAATAATGATGAACAAAAGTAGGATTTCTTCTGCATTTGGAGAAAACAAGTTGGATAAAAGTTTTATGTTGGGGGAATAGCTATATTTTGTATACATTTATGAGATGAATATAATATGACTTGGGGTACAAACAATGCAAAGAATGAATATAATCATACACGTGAGATATGTGCATCTATTACATATACACATAGAGACGAAGAAAAATTGCTATAATAATAACAAACATTTGTTGGAATTCTGTATGTGTCCAAAACTATGCTAAGAACTCTACATGTTTTGTCTCATTGATTTCTCAAAATAACCTCAGAAATCAGTACCATATATACTCATTTTGTAAATGTAGAAGCTGAGACAGAGAAATCAACTGACTCGCCTACTATGACACAACTAATTAGAGCTGCACTGAAGGTGTGACTGGGAGTAATAGAAAAAATAGTAAATGCAGTTTACAATTCATATTAGTCAGTGTGATGGCACATATTTTCCTTGCTTCTCATCACTAATTAAGATCACACCTTATATTTGAGATTTTTAAATCAGATCTCAACATAGTGCTACCAAATTTTGTAATTGTTATTGTAATGTCAGATTACGGTAATATACAAGTGAATTTTAATTTCTCAGTAACCTAACACACAAAAATAACTTATTTCTCGTTAATGAAAAATTCAAATAGGCAAATGGCTCTGCTTGATGCAATGTGGAACAATTGGCCCCCAACATGCATGTGGTAGAAGGAGAGCAAGATGGAAGAAGCTGATTAGCTCTTAACTGCCTTGGCCTGGAACAGAAACACGTCACTTCCACTCACATTCTTTTCGCCCATATTTTTTGCATGGCCTCAGTTAAACTGCAAGGGAGATTTTAAAATGCCAGACAACACATGGATATCTGGTGAGTGCAGTCTCTGCCACAGAGTGTTTACACAGATTTTTAAATCTTATAGGTATTTAATGTTATATATCATTGTCTTAGATTGGGTTCCTCCTACATGTGACCCTAAGGCAAAGAATTAGTTATAAGTAATTTACTCAGCCAGGGAGCCCAGGAAAAATCAGTAGGGAAATAGAAAATTTAAACAGATAAGAGATAAAAAACAATAAAGGTTAGACTATTAAGCAAGTTACAGCTGTGAAATAGCTTACTGATGCTGGGAACTCTGGGGATCAGAGGACTCAAGCTCATCAACAGAGAGGTAAGGAAGATGAACTAGTTTTCCGCTATCTTTCTTCCATCTCTGGTTAAGGACATTAGTTCCCTAGTACTTCTAGGCAATTCCACAAACAGGATTGACAATTCCAGTGATAAGAGAAAGCCTTTTGGCAAACAGAAGTAGAAACTGCTGTTGGAAGTCCTGAAAAAGGGGAATATGGGCAGGACAACTACTATAGATACACACTACATGTATGTATTATATGTATATATAGTATACATATAATACAAACATACTACATATATGCATTATGTATAGTATACATACAAATAATACGTACATGCCACATGTACATATTATATGTAGTATATATACATATATAATACATACATGCTATATGTGTGTATTATATATAGTATATATGTATATATAGTATATATAATACAATAAAATGCCCTTCATTTTATTTACATATGCACACATATAAAATATATATAATAAGTGATATATATATAAGATATATAATATATAATAATAATGAGAGAATTTGTTATTATATGAATCATTCTCTTTTAGACCAAAAAAAAAATTTGCAAGCAAGATAAATTCAGAGTCTCTGACTGTCCCAGCTGAGAGTGCAGTCATACTTGCTGCTTGCACACCATGAAGTTGAGGACAGGACTCGGTGTGACTTGCACACAATCCAACACTCACATCATGCACACTGCTACATGATCTTAAGCTGAACATCTGAGAACTAAATATTCCAGGTGAGAAAGAACCCCATGTATGATATGAGTTGTGTGAGATGTGCTATCTGTGAATGGGAAACATAATTGTGTTCTTGCCTTATCTCTGCTTTTTAAATTTATTTATTTTATTTATTTAGTGTGTTTGTGTGTGTGAGGAAGATCAGCCCCGAGCTAACATCCATGCCAATCCTCCTCTTTTTGCTGAAGAAGACTGGCTCTGGGCTAACATCCGTGCCCATCTTCCTCCACTTTATGTGGGACACCACCACAGCATGACCTGACAAGCAGTGTGTAGGTGCACGCCTGGGATCTGAACCCAGGCCACCAGCAGCGGAGCGCGCGCGCTTAACCACTATGCCACAGGGCAGGCTGCTACCTCTGCTTTTTAAGTTACTTTCTTTCAAATAACAATGACAAAATGTATTACTTTGCGTTACTTAGTGATGAGTAAAGAATGTGGTAGTAACTGTGAGTTGAACAAACTTGAATTAAATGGAGGAAAATTCAAAATGTTAGGCCATTTTAATAAAAAAGTAAACCATTTCTAAACTATTAATCTCTCAACATTAAAACTATGCAATTATAAACTGCTGTATTATATTCTTAAACCAGCCTTAGTTCATCAATTCTAAATACATAGTACATTACCAGATGTATTTTATTTCTTTTTCATCCTGTGATTTGAAACGATTTTAACTCTTTAATTAGTTAATATTCTAAAAAAAATAGTTTTAAAACAGATACAGCCTCCAATTTATATCTTAAGAAGAAAGAAAAGCATTTCTTCTAAAAACCTCATTCCCTCATTTCCATCTCCAGATTTTTTACTATTTTCTTCAAAGCCGTACATGATTTGGCTCCTGAATAACTCTCCAACATCACATCTTACCTCTTTGCCCATTGCTTACTTCTCCTTACTCACCCACTCTCTTTTCTTCAGACATATCATGAATGCACTGAGCCTTTGCATTTTCTGATTCCACTGAAACTGTCACTTACCAGTCATGTGCATTATTCTCTCAATATATTCAGATCTTGCTAAAAGGTCCAATCATCAATTGGCTTTTCCAGATCATCCTACCTAACACACACCCTGATTTATTCTGTCTCTTTCCCTGCTTTATTTTCTTAATAATGCGTATCACTCTTGAGAACATTCATATATTCAGTTGCTTATGATTGGTTAGCCTTTCTCTTTAATTAGAAGGTAATTTCCATGAAGGCAGGGGTCTTTACGTTAGTCACTGTAAAATCCCCTAGATTTACAATGTGCCTAGAACATTGTCTGAAATACAAGACACACTCAAAAAATATTTAATCAACGAATGAATGGAAGGATGAATTTGTTCCAAAGAAATAATGATTGAAACCTAAAGTAATTATTTTATAATATGAAAAAATTATCTTCAACACAAGTCATGTCAACTATAATAATATATATGATAACTATAATACTATATATGATGGCTAAGAGTTTTTGAGGGTCATACTTGAATTAATTTATTTGTTCTTTCAACAGCCCAGAGTTGGGTTTTATTATTATCTCTGCATTATAGAGGGGAAAGAGTAGCTAAGTTCCAGATTTAGTCTATACAGACAGATAATTTACAATTTTATCACACAATTTTGTAGACCACTTTGGCAGAACAGTTGGTTAATTAGCAGATATTTTTTTCTGAAACCAAATAGGAATTATTCAATGGCAGCAAAAATTGGTTCAGGTTTTTTGTTTTTGGGGATTTTATTTTGTTTTATGGGGTTACTTAGTGACTCTGGTGGGGTTATTGATTTTGGACATAATAAAAGATAAAATTATGATTTTATGGCAGTCAGAGGTGGCAATCAAGATGCATAATATGGTATTTAGAATATTAGGAAAACATGGGACAATAAGGCATAAGAAAAATACTGAAGCAATTTATCACTTTGAAGGGGTATATAAAGCATTGAATTTAGGCTTATCCACACCAGGGAGTATAATTCTAATTATCTTAAAATCCTTATGATGAGTAGTGTCTCGTCCACCAGTCCTGTCAGGCAGCTTCATTTTTTTTTTTTTTTTTTTTTTTTTGTGAGGAGATCAGCCCTGAGCTAACATCTGCCAATCCTCTTTTTGCTGAGGAAGACTGGCCCTGGGCTAACATCCATGCCCATCTTCCTCCACTTTATATGGGACGCCGCCACAGCATGGCTTGACAAGCGGTGCAGTGGGTGCACTCCGTGGATCCGAACAGGTGATCCCCGGGCCGCCACAGCAGAGCCCGCACACTTAACCACTTGCGCCACCTGCCGGCCCAGGCAGCTTCATTTTTATGTGCCTAGTCTATCTGCTTCCCTGGGTTTTATTAAGCATGATAATGAATCAAGACTAATCCAGATCAGAAATATACATTATCCAGTTTACCCTGTCTCCAAGCCAATTTCATACCTGCTACATTAGTTTCTATTCCGTGTCTTTGTGAGAGCTTAATGTGTCACTTTGACATTCGTTACTTATATTTCCCCCACGGATTTCCAAAAAGATTGAGTCCCAATAAGTGGGGTTGATAGTAGAGTACCTGGGTGTGTGTGTGTGTGTGTGTGTGTGTGTGCACCTTCCTAGAGTCTGGGACCAAATTGCTTAATATACGAAAAGATGTTGGAAATAAAAGGGAGACTTTGGAGATGAGAAAACAAGGCATTGAAGATGAACACTTTATACGGGATGATAAAGAAAAAAATCTCAGGTTGTCAGTGATGCCAAAGAAACACAGTTTCATTATTATATCTGTTGCTAGAGATGGAATTCAATCCTTTCTCTTCTCTACCTTTATTCCATTAGTGCTCTCTTGGCAAAATCAGATCTCTGTTCCTCTGGGATATATACACATCAGGTGTCTAAAGCGACGAGTTTTAGGGGAAAGTAAATAAGGGTTAGAATTTAGTAAATTGGGGTTGCAAGAAATCAGTGGTCCTGGAACCTGGATCTTCATTACAATCCTTTTAGGACTTACAAAAAAGTGTAGATTCCTGAGTCCCACTACTGGAACTTCTAATTTAGAATGGGGAAGGTTGGAGAGTATAAATCAATACATTTACAAAACCTCCAGGTTGTTAGAATTCAGTCAGGGTGGGAACAACTTTGGTCGTTGACTCTGATGCTTCCTCTCATTCTGAGATACTAAGATGCTAAACTCTCCCTGTACATTCTCTTTCGTTTCTCTGGTGGCTGTGGTAAGAATCAAATAGCCATGCTCCATTGGCAGTGATCCCCGCCTAGGTGTGCATTTATAGCCGGAAAGACTGTGTTCCCAGCACTGTGTTCCGTAGCTGGAGACTGCAAAACATGGAATTACTTTTAGAGATTTTGCTTAAGAAATCACCTTAATCTAACAACGCAGGTGCACTTTACCTGCAGTTTCCTTGCAGGCTGGGGATGTGCTGCATTTTTTTTACATGTACATCAGTGTATCCTGAATGTTACTGCTGAACACTCTGCCTTTAGTCTTCCCACTTAACTCCATCTTCTGAAAAGCTGCTTTAATATATCTCATCAATTGAGCATCAGCTATGTGATTAATATGTGACATTGGCAGATTGATTCTAAGTCTGAAGTGTTATTTATCTGCTCTTAATGTCATGCATTTTGCATGGATGATAATGATGGTGATAAAGTGGCACCAAAAAACCAAGGCTACAGAAAGTCTGAGCCTTAGTGCTCTGGTGCTGTCACTAATATATATTAATATATAATAATATATATTTTACATAATATAAATATAAAACATTTTAGTATATAATAAATATTATTTAATAAATATATACAAATAAAATTATGATTATATATTATATATACATTATATATATACACATTATATATATACTTTATTTAGGGGATTCAATAGCATAGCTGTACTACAAAATTTACTCCTATCTCAAAAGACATCGTAACGTTCTTGATTTGATTTGCTTCTTTTAGAGTTAAATACATTTTCATGAGAGATGGAAAAGCACTCAATGATTATTTTAAGATCGTAATTTCCTGTGAAAATTACATCTTAGTGTCACATTTCCCTCTTGCTGGTTGGTGACATCAGACTTATTTCACATGGTCATCCAAAGCACAGCACTGAATGTGCAAATTAATTCAGAGCTGTTGTAATTTCCTTGTGCAACTGTCTTATTTTTTTTCTGTTATGTAAATGATCCAGATGGCAACAAGATCTTATGAGATAAATAATATAACACAATTTGGACAAAATCATACATGATTATATCTGTGTCTGATAGTGGGATATGAAAGTAATATGATGTATTGAGTAACTAAAACACAAACTTTTGGAAACATAAGTTCTTTTTCCAAGTTTGAATTATTGTTTTGCCAATTACTTCTTTTTTTGTTGTTGAGCAAATTTTTGAATCTAGACTTTGGATCTAGACTGTCATTGGTAATATAAAGACAATAAGAGCTACCTTTCCAGGGTGTTTTAAAGCCTACAGAAAATTTCTGTGAAATGTCTGCCTCATAACTTATATTCAATTAATTCAGGTTATTTTTATTAGCATAGTCTTAAAGTCAAAACAAGGAAGTCATCACACTAGTAATCATGTATATAAATATATATACGAGATTTTCTTCATAATCACAATTAAGTTCTTCAGGTTTTTGGAGGCAAATAGTTTTTCTCATACATATTTTCTAGAAACTTGACCTACTGCTTCATCATGACCATGGGTATAACTCTTTCCTTGCCTTCAGAGTTTGCGCAGTGTAAATCTACTAAGGTTGTGTATTTTTTTCTTTTTCTTGGTATTTCTCTGCCCTCAGTTATATTCCCGCCGGCCTTGACCGTCAGCAACTTCGGATGGTGTAACTTCCTGTGGTCCGAATTCTTTCTCATGCAACTGCCTTAGTTCTCCTCATTTGTGATCCACATCATGAACAGGCCCACCAGCACATATGATGAAGTTCTGGCAGGGCCATCTACCAATGTCACTGTACTGAAATCTTAAAATGCTTCCTTCAAACTAGTTTGGCTGCTATATATACACACTCGCTCTATGATATAAGGAAAACAAGATTTAATTCCAGTAGGGTAACAATCGATTTATTTATATTCCAAAAGAAAAACTTCAATTGCAGTCCATAATAGCTGTTCTTTCAATGAGTTCAATTACGGGGTGTGAGAGAACTGGTCAATAAGAGGTCACCCTAAAGTGTTGTTGAATCTGCTCTCTGATATTTTGCTGCCTTAGTTCCCTGTCAGTGCTGTAGGAAGAACTGCTTGGAGTCGATTATAAGGTAGGTCTGCATTCACTGTGCATGACTGCTTTCACACATTTACTTCGCCTGACATCACATCTATTGTTGTTTACATATCACTGCTTCTTGGCTATCATTATAGGACACATAACAAGGATATTTCCTTTAAAAGGTGACAAAACAGATCATTGGCTGAAATGGAAGTGTGCACTTTGGAGTGGAAATATAACCAAGGCAGTGATTTTTAAAGGATCAATTTAGATTTTATTACAGGGTGTTTGAAGAAACAAAACTTCAACATTCTCATTG
Organism: Ceratotherium simum simum; assembly: GCF_057802395.1. Lineage (NCBI taxonomy): Eukaryota > Metazoa > Chordata > Mammalia > Perissodactyla > Rhinocerotidae > Ceratotherium > Ceratotherium simum. Next base: position 20,405,334 of record NC_141926.1, read on the forward strand.
TCAGTACTGGTAATGATATTGATGCCTGGGAGTTAGAGATGAATCTTTAGGTAATTCAGACAAATGCATGACAAATTGGTGTTTATAAACTTTGAGTTGTTCTGACAAAACTGAGTAAAATTAAACTTCAGCTGCATCGGTAGCTTGAATGACAAAAAAGAAAGTTGATTAATCTAAAAATTGACCGTTTCGTTCACATATACTGATATGTACACATATGCCCTCATGGGGCAAGCTTCTCCATAAATATCTATTTAATTATATCATTAATTAACTAAACATATACTACTGTGTTCTAGGCACTAGGATATACAGAAAATATAACAAGAGCTAAGTTCATATTGAGGAGATGCACAAGTTAGGCAGTCAGGTAAAATATAGAAGTGTGTTCTCAGGATGAAGCCACATGCTCTACACTATAAGTCAAGCAGCCAAAACCTTAAACCATCTTATTCCCCAAAACAGACACACACGCACACACACACACACACGCACACACACACACCAAATAATCTATACAAAAGTGTATTTTGTATACTTCCTGCGGAAGTTGGAATTTACACATGAGTCTAGAGCAAAAAAAAAAACATTAATTCTTGAAAACAGACTTAGGTAAACATATTAAGGATTAGAGTGTTGAACAGGATATATACAAAGATCTTATACAAAAGTACTCTGGAATAGGTGGTTCCTTGGATTCTGTTTTCAGGAAGAAGATGTGACGTTTGTAATTCTCTTCCAGGCCATGGGGAACACACCAATGCACACAAGCATATACAAGTACACATACACACACACATATCCATGTGAACACACACATATTTGTTTTGAATCCTCTGTGTTTCTTCATCTGAATACTTAGCAGTGACAACCAACTTCAAGGCTAGGCAAAACCAAAGAGAATCATTATGTTTGTTTTCTGAATCTAGCCCCTGACTCCACTCTAGAGTATTTCACTATCCTCTGTGGCTTCTATACACCCACACACACCATTTTTAGTCTATTCATTAAATTTCTCAACATTCTCAATATGAGCATAACATTTGTCTAACTATGGGATCCTGACTGATTTGGAAAGAAGTGTTCCATTTTACAGGTTCAAAACTATACTCATCCTCATTAACATTCCTTAAAGAACATTTCCTCTAATGTTGCTTTGTCTGGAGACATCCTCTTTCATTTAGTTTAGTAAGCTACAATCTTAGCAACCTGTGTTATTTTGTATTTTTCCCTACTCTCAGTGGCCGAATATGACTTTCAGAATTAGCTTGGAATCCTTAGCAACTCCCCAACTTTCTGTATCTTATCATTTGCTTTGGGTGCATTGCTCTCTTGTTCCTATTGCTTCTGTTTTAAGAAGAGGGTCTCTCAACAATGAAGAGCTTTTGAGAGCTTTTCCCCGAGTATTTTCAACCATAGGCCAACCCCATCCACAACTCCTACATAATCTTAGCTCTAGAAATTCCAGTTTAGGGAGACCAATTAATTCCCTACCCAGCCTGTGAACACGTTATTAGTCTGAAAAAATAATTCAGCATCTATATTTTTAAGGGTACATTTGTTAATGAAATTTTAAGCCTATTCTATGAGGGACCATTATGGCTATTCTGATGAACCTGTCCTATATCTCAATCGCACTTTATTATTAAAAATAGTTGCTTATTCTCCCAGACAGCTCAAGGTGAAGGGACTAAAGCTTTCAGCCCTCGTCAATTCAGACTCGTTGATGGACCTGTCCTAAGGTGGTTGAAGGATGAGTAGCGTCTAGCAATGAATTTCTGAGCTTTCTTGGTTATCATCACATCCAGAGGCCCAAGGTCATCTTCCAGGAGAGAGTAATCAAATGTAGTTGAGGAGGCTCTAATCAGAGATCAGAATTCAAAACACCCGCATCTAACAGCAATGCATTTGCCCATTCCAGATGCTACTGTTTCAAAAACATTCCTCAGTAATGCAGTGGACTTAGTATCTTTTCTTTTGTGGTTGATCTTCTTACAGAACCTACTACACTCCAGGTTAATAGGGACGATTCCACATGTTACTGGTGGTGATGGGGGAAGTGTAAGTATCACACCAGCTAGTGAAGGATGGTCTTCAGCCCTCAATGATCCTCTGTTGACATCTGCTGAATTGAATCTCATACTGTCCATTTCTCTTCATTGTGGACAATCATACACTGGAACCAGCTTCTGAATTCCATGTTCATTGCCGTGGCCTCAATTTCCCATGACCATGGGGTCTGTAGCCTTTTCCATCCAACCATGGGATCCTCAGGCTTTTTTCTATTCCCGACCTTTGGAATCCTCAGCTGAACTCCACTGAGGTGCACAAGTCTCTGTAAGGCTACTATAAGGCATTTTTGTGTCAATTTCTGATTTGACTATTACTCATCAAATATTATTTCACATTGGGGTTGGGGATTTTGTTAGGTGTGCAGTCACCCCAAGTAACTCTTTTGGATATAAACCCAATGTTTTCTGTTCTCTAACATCCCTAATTATTTCTAGGACTTTAGTCTAGTCTGGAGTTGGGTCTTGATCATCCTTCCCAGGGACTCAGGTTTTGTAAATTGCTCCTTCCTTTCTGCCAAAATCTCTTCTCCTCTCTAGTTGTTCAAACATTTATCTCTTTTCTCAGTGGGAGGAAACCTAGCTTTCACATAATTCTCCATTGCTTCCCACTCTGTGGTTTATAGTATAAACTCTAGGCCGTGAGTCTTTCAGGCTTTTGGCATTGTTGTGCTAAAATTAATCTCCAAAACAGCCTATTTTTCATAATAAAATTGTATCTGCTTTAAGACTGATATCTCTGTTAAGCATGAAAAAAAACATAGAGTTAGAAATCTGCTGTTCTCCCTGAAGCAAACAATGCCACTGATTGATTGATTTAAGGGACACCAGAAAGTATCATTCTCAGATGTTGTATACATTTTGGGATATTTTTGCCTGCAAGTAATAAGAACTTTGTCTCAAATTGTTTTAATCAATAATAAAATATATGCTTCTACATGAAGGAAGTCTAGAGTGGGATAGTCCTCAAGCGTGGTTGTTTCAGCAGTTCAATAACGTCTTTAAGGAACCAGGCTCTTTCTAACCTGCTTTGCTTCTGTTAGTTCATTCTCAGGCTGGTAGTAAGATAGCTATATTCATTCCAATGGTCACATCCCCAGGCACAAATACATGCTGAGGAAAATGAAAATCCCATCTCTTCTTGTAGTCTCTCTTCAAAGTGAGAAAAGTTTACTTGAAGTTTCTGAGTCCGCTGCTACCAGTCATGGTAGGAGGATTGTAGCCCACTCCTGATGGCGAGATATTGGCGATTACCCCAAGATCAATTATGCCACTGGATTCAGCTTCCCCTGAGGCGTACTGGAGGTTGGCGGAACAGGTATGTATCTGTGATAAATTGGGACCTATTAAGAAGGAGAGTGACGTGAATGTTTATTGGGTAGGCAGACAATAATATCTGCAATAATCTTAAAACAATATTATTCCTCAATATATACATGCAAGAATTTTAAATATATCCGTGTTTCCCATGCTAAAGATTTTAAATTAATCAGGTAGAAAATAGGGCACCATCGAGTGTTTTGAGCACTCAAAAGTATAAGATGAACATGTTTTTGTTAAAAGGATGACCTTTGCAAAAGTGTGGCGAGATGGAGTTATGGCCTATGTACGGTATGTGTGTACATGATGAGGGAAGCTACATATAAGAAGAACTTGCAGAAAGCATCGAAAGTTTTTCAGAAAGTGAGAAGTTGCTCCAACACAAATAGTGAGGAGACAAAAGAGAAGGGTATACATTAGTACTTTTCTCACTGTCTCTTCTTTCAGAAGAAACAGTTTCTACCTGGAGCTGCGTCTTCAAAGACAAGCTTCCACATGAGGGTGGGTTGGGTTGCCCCTGTGCCTGGGGAATGGAGAAAGGTACACGTGTGGGTCCCAGGAAGCATGGACATGAGATGCAAAGAGGAGTCGCAAACACCATACCCACATAGACAAGGAGAAAGCAAAAACTGAATTTAAATAGAAGATTCCACGATGCTAGGTGAATTGAATGGAGCCTGAGAGAGATATGTTTGGCACTGATAAGAAAACCAAACTTGTTCAGATCACATACATCCTTAGATTCCTTTTTTGACTTTCATTTGAGGATGGTGAAGAGCCTAGACTTGGTGATCAGACCGATCTGTGTTTACATCTTGTCACTGGTAATTAAAAGCTGGGATACCCCGTGTTATCTGTTTTTGGTACAGACTTGGGCTTGAACCCTATCTTCTATGCTTGCTAGCGTGTCACAGCACAGTGATTTAGGCCCTGGATACTGGAGAAACACTGCCAGGGTTTTATCCCAGTTTCACTGCTTAGTGGTTACACTTCCCCGTATACCTTAATTTTCTTATCTGTAAAATGAGAATAATGATAGTACTTACAATGTAATGATGTGTTGATTAAATACTGAGTATATTTTTACTTGTGTTTGTTTATACTTCATGATTTTTTTTCCTTTTTTGTTTTGAAGTTGTCTCCTGGTTAGTGTGGAAAGATAATCATACATTTAATGATCTTCTTAAAAATTCTGACAGTTATAAAAAATGAAAAGATTGCCATCCCTATGATAATTTACATGTTACAGGGCTTCTAATGCCTTATTTTTGTTCATTTATATTCCAGATCACCACATTAAATTACTGTGGATGTGTGGCGTGGTCACATGAGTTTTTATAAAGTATGACAAGGGACTATTAGCTCATGAAATATACAGTGCATTACACTCAGTGATCTATGAGTATGACTTGAAATAATTTGAAGGTTTAAATGATATTTAACTTTTTTTTGAGGTCTCTTCTTATGATCTAGTGGGATAAAATAACAGCAGTGCATAAATACAGACATGCACCACTTAAAATGTGCTACATGTTGACAACATTGGTACACCATTAATTTTGGAATACATTTACACATTTTCTTTTATTACTTTTTTATTATAAAAAAATAAAATTATTTATATATTTATTTTTATGGTCTACTCAGATTAAAGAATAAAAGGCAAATGAAAAGTCCCACCACTTAGATTAGGAAATATTTCCTTTGTCACCCCTTTTGTGGTCTTCCTGATGTCCCTCTGTGCGATGGCTGAAGTGCATGTTCAACCTTCTAGATGTTGCTAAACAAAGTGATGGTACCAATCACACTCGGACCAGTGATGGATAAAAATCCTCATTTCTACACATCCTTAGCAGTATTTGCTATTAACAGTTTTTAATTTAATTTTTGCTAATCTTCTAAATATAAAATTGCATTTCTTTGGGCCTCAATTATTTTTTCCTGATTTTAATGAATTTGAGCATATTTTCATATGCTTATGGATAATTTGTGTTTCTATTCTGTGAAATGCTTTTCATCTCTTTTAACCATTTTACCATCTGATTCCTTGATCTATTGTAATGACTGATAGACTTTCTCTTCTGATTAAAAATTCTTTGTTGGATACAGTATTATTATGAGGTGGAATTTTTTCCTTTAGTGTTGTTTTCTTTGAAATTTAATATAGTCCATGTTATAAGACATTTCCATTATGGTTTGCATTTCTTTCCTTGTTAATAATTCTTCCCTATGCAGAATATAAAGGTATTCTATATTATCTTCTAAAAGTTTCATAGCTTTATCTTTTCAATTATTTTATACAAATTAAATAGAGTTGTATACATACTGTAAGGTAGGTCTCTGATTTCAGTTTCTTGCATGTGGAGAACTAATTGTCCCAACAGCACTTAGTGTCTTTATGTTATTTTTTTCTATGGTGAACAATATCATTTCCAAATTACAGAATTAATTAATTGTTAGTGTCATTCCTGTATAACTTCAAGCTAAACATTTCCAAATTATCTGAAATACTTGTTCTGGAGTAAGCCAAGTCTCCCATATGTTCTTTAATATGATCCTGGGTTCACTCTTTCAAACCAATGGCCCATTTGTCTGTTCCTACACAAATACCACAGAATCGTAATTACTAAAATTTTTATCATCTGTCCTAATATCTGATAGAGAAAGTACAACTACATTGTTCTTTTTTAGTAGTCTCAGTTATTCTTGGCCATTATCTCCTGGATTTGTTGTATTTTTTTTCGTTGTGATTTTTTTCTTTAATTGTATTGATCTTAATGGTCATTTAGGAAAGAACCATCATCCCCTGTCTATTAAGTCTTTACTTTACAAAAACATGTTATTTCTCTCTCTCTGGATTTATTCAGGCATTATTAATGTCTTTCAACAAATATTGTAATTTGCATCACTTAGTATGGTTTTGCTTTAAGCTTTTATGCAAATTTTTCATCAGAGCAAATAGAGCGATGTGTTATTAAATATTATCAAACTTTGTGTATAGATTTAAATGACAATACTATTTTTCTCTATTAATCTCTTTTATTATAGGAAATCACATTGATTGGTTGATACTAAAATAGTCTTGCATTCATGATATTTACCCAAATGGGTCATTCTGTATTAACATTTTTTCATGCATTACTGAACTCAGTTTACCAATATTTAGATTAGGATTCTTGGATCAATCATTATAAATGAAATAAATGTACAATTATTCTTTCTTCCACTACTTTTGTTTGGTTTTTGTATCAAGATTATTTTATTCTTGTAAAATAAATTTGAGATTAAACCTTTTTTTTATTATCTAAAACACTTTTTATAAGCTTACAATTAACTATTCATTGATATTTGGTGAAACTAGAGTCATCTAGACTTAGTGTTATTTTAAGGAAAAATTAATTATTGACTCATTTTTCTAATAGTTTTAGTACTATTCAGGTGTTCAATATCTTCTTGAACAGAAAATTTCTTCAATTTTATATTGTGTTCTTCAGGAATTCATCAATTTATCTGAATTTTCAATGCTATTGACATAAACTTATTCATTGAATCCATATTTTAATAGTTTATCTCTGTAGCAGCTCATTTTATGTCATTTTTCATTCCAAATATGTATTTTATTATTCTGTTACTCATTAGTAAGTAGCTGGAGGTTTGTCTAATTTGTTAGTTTTTTCAAGGAGTCAATTTTTGGCAGGGTAATTTTTGCTACTGAAATGTTTTCCCTATTTCATTAATTTCTGCTCTCATCTTTATTACTTTCTTCCTCTTCCGTAATTTGGGTGTATTCTGCTGGGTATTTTGTTGTTGTTTAAGTCCCTAATTTGGGAGCTCATGTTGATACTTTGCAGCATTTGGAAATGCTTCCCTATACTGTATCATAATCCTAAGTGTAATTTGATGACATATATTTATTTATATCTATAATATATACTCAAAATTTGTTGTAAGGTTTATTTCACATTGAAAGACAAATATTAGGTGTCAGAAAATGTAGTAAATACTGATATGCTTGATTTTCTGAGAAAGCATCATATTTCTGCCTGAAAATAACCCGGACAATGTTATTTGCCCCATCATGTGAAATGCAAGAGAAGAATGGAATATTATTCCATCTCCAAAACGACAGATGCATTAGATGTGCAGTGAGTAGACTGAGTGAACTCCAAAAACCTGTGTTAACTGGTGTCAGAGAACTACTGAGATATCTCGGTCAGTGGCTTCCAGGAACACACAGACACCAGTTCTTCCCTGACCTCCTCCTAAAAGTCTACATGAGAATAATCACACAAAATAAAATTCTGTCAATACATAGTATGAAATTAATGATTTTATTTTTTATTTTCCACTGAATTGATCATTTACTATGGTAGAGACAAATATTAGAATTAAAATTAAAGTAGCTAGATTTGTTTTCAGGAGGCAGGTGAGCCATTTTCCCAAATGAAGCCAAAAATACTGGTAGATCCAAGGCTTGTGGGCACTGCTCTGTGCAAAAATGACTGAACTGAAGGTCAATCTTCCAAGGTCAATTTCTCAGATATTACATACCCCTATTAGGTCCAGGCTTTGGGACTGCCTGAAGTCTCGCCTACATTAGTTACATTTACTACTGAAGAAAGTAAATATTTCATTACTTCCTGTGTTAAATAATAATTTATAACCATTGTGTTGGGCAAAGGTGGAGAGTTTTAAAGTAATAAATTAGAGAAATGAAAAAAAAAATACTAAAACAGTATACGTTGCAGCTGATGTGCCCTAAAACATATTTTAGAGTGGTTGGAGCTTAGAAGAGTTATTAACACATTGTCTCTGATTAGTACATTTCTCCCCACCATATGGCATCTATTTCAGACACATAAATGTGAATATTATCAACTAACCAACGTTATTGTTGTTGGAGACTATCTGAGAGACCTGTAGTTGGCTAAATGAAACAAACAAAAAATGGGCCATCAGTATGATAATCCTCCGTTTCTATTAAAAAAAGTGTTCTTATTCAAGCACCCCCCTATATGACTGCTACTTGCAATCAGAAGAACTAAAAAAATAGAACTACTTAATAACCTCCACGTCAAAAACATGAAGAATTTTACAACTCATATAAAGAGACTATAAGATGATTTGATCTTTGTCTGTAAACATTTAGCACTTTTCTACTTTAGAATCACAAGCTTATAATATCAAATTTCATGCTTTTATAAATTGTAGTTTTAAACTTCATCTAAATTTTTAATGCAATTCATTATGATGGTTTCTCAGTAGTTTCATACCTGAAAAAGGTTAAAGTGATCATCATTCCAATAATTCATTTAAGAGTAGTGTGTGTATTTAGTTCACTGAAATTCGGCCCAGTTAAAAAAAACAATCTTCTGATTACCTCTTGCATTTAGCCACCTGGTTATAATAATATTTATTTCAATGTTTTCTAAGGAATTTTTAAAATAATAGTTTATTTTGTCATTGTGTCCTTGATAAATAGCTGTCTTAGCAAAGAATTGCCCCAGTAATTAGTGTAAGTATTCATGTAAGATTTCTCTAGTTCCATTTGGATATTATATTATGAGAAATTTCTTTTATCCTCTTTCTTGCTATTATAAGAAGAATTATCTATATTCAGAATTCATGAATGTAAGCCTCAAGAAATGGTTCTGTAAGAAATATAAACTATCTAAAATGAAGTGATTTGCCATTCTAAACAGATTTTTATACTTGTAAAGATAAATGAATGGGTATATTGTTTCAGACATAAGTTTCTGAATTTTATGCAAACTGTCGAGATATATTTTTTAAAAAGTAGAAGAGTATTTTTTTCCTAATGCCTGTCACTTATAAACTGAAAATTTAAAAATACATTTCACTAGGCTCTCTTCTCTTCATATTGTTTTAATACATGTGAAAAGGTTGGCAGAGCAAAGACACGGCAATGGAAAACCAAGTGTTGAATATCAAAAACAATTACTTTAACCAAAATGATCCCCATTGAAAATGCATTTGGAAACCCTGTTCCTAAAATCACTATTGAGGTTTGACAATTGCTGGCTTGGTTTTAGAGAACTGAATGAAATAATACCAGTGAAGTTTGAAAACTTGGAAAGCTGTGGTTAAATATTTCACTCTCCTTAAAGTTAACCATTTTTTTAAAATAAAAATGGTTTGGTCCATTCATTTATATGGCAGGTAAAATGAAATAAATACATTTTGGAATTTTTATTACAGTGTAATCGCAATATTTGTTGTTTTGCCACAAATATTATAAGTATATGGTCCCTATGGCCCTGTGGACGTTTTGCAGCATATTAGTATTGTTAGAATATTTTCCATTACCGCTAAAAAAGACAACACTAGAACTTATTTATGTTATTGTATAATTCAACTCACATAATGTATGTATGTGTATATACATATGTGTATATATATATGTGTGTATATGTGTATATACATATGTATGTGTATATAAATGAGTGAAAATGGGATATTTTAGACCCCATATTCTTTACCTTACATCTAAAACTCTGGATCTGGTCCCAAAGACACAAAATAACTTTCCAATGGTCAAATATCTTATGAGTGATGAAGCGGGAGTTAGAACCTCCATCTCCTGACCCTTAGACTGGGGACATTATATTACTCCCATGCAGGAGGAAAGAAACCTAAAACTGAAGTCAGCAGGCTTGGATTCCAGTACCACTTCTGTTTCTTAGTATATTTGTGACTTTGGGCAGATCTATTACATTTTCTGAATTTCACCTTTCTCATCTACTTAGTGGAGACTAACAATTTAGTGTTGTCATAGATATCTGGGGGTATAATATATATAAAATTGTTTTTAAACTTCTCTAGTGCTATTGAGCATCAGTTATTGCAATATCACAAACACTTTTTCACTGTAAGTGTTTCTGACATGAAGTTACAAATATGGAAGTGTCTCATTTAAGTAATGATATTTTTAATTTTAGATGTATCAATGTAATGGTACAACATGTGATCTATGTTTAATATCAAAATCTTATTAGCCATCCTGGGCTTAAAATTCAACTTTAGAGTGAGGAGATTTAAACGATGTATCCTGTGTAAGCTAGAAGAGATAATACCCAGCTCTTACCTGCTTTCTTCTCCTTAAGCACTAGATTGCCAGCTCAACAAATTAGAAAACTACTTCTAAAGATGGAAACCTCTATGTGTCTCTGGTTCACAAGTATTTCTAAATGTTATTACAGGTCTCAGTGAGGGTTACTGGGTAGTGTCAGATGCAAAGAAGATTGCCCTAATCTCTTGTGTCCACAGTTTCAGGCCCTCTGCTCTTGAAGTCCTGCCTATGGTGGTGTCCTGCAGGGTGGAAGCCACGACCAAGTGCAGCCGCTCTCCAGCTGAGCGTGCAAAGCTGTTCTCTCCATGGAGTTCACTCACTGTTGGTTTTTCCCTGTGGCGTGTGTCAACACTGTTTCTTCCTTGTAGAATACGTAATCAACTATTAGAAAACTAATGAGGAAAATAGTTACTCTACTGTGGAAAAAAAATCTTCTTGCATAAAAAAAGAAAACAAAATTGAAAAATAAGGCAAAATAAACTTCTGATAGCAGTCACTGAGGGAAACAGCTGCAGCGAAGATGGTAATAAGAGAGAAAACATAATTAAACCAGATGTTTTAAAACGTATAATTTTAAATGATATACAACATTGATTTAAAATATAAGTGTAAATAAAAGTGGATGGATTGGAAGCATAATTAAACCAAAGGAAACAAAAATAAACTTGGTGAAAAGGAAATTAGAATAGTAGACAATAAGTAACTTTGCTTAGCCAACAAAATATTAGCTAGTGAAGAAGATTTTTCTTGATTTTAATTTTAGTGCTGCTTAATGAAACATGCATTTAACAGGGTCTCAGTAGACATTTTCAATGATCATGAACTTCAGAGGGAATGAAACAGGGAAAATGCACTTTCTTAACATTTTAAAATACAGTTCAAGTTACTGCATTTAATGCTCTCAAAAAAATTCTACTATCCTAGGTACTAGAGTACTCTCAGTAATGAGACAAATTTAGCAACATTAATTTAAACACCAATTTTCTCTATTGTCTCACTTTATCCTAAATTCTCTTCTCACCTGGACTAGCATTTTCCTTTCATCCTGAAACTAAATCCAGTCGTATTATCTGGGCAACCACAGGCCCACATCTGTCTCCTCTTGACTTTGCTTCTCTCTCATTGTTATTTCAGTGTCATTCTCTACTTGCACTTTATTGTGCTAACTACTGTCCAGTCTGGTAATTGCCACACTTCCACACGTACTGCTGTATAGGGTGTCCACACCAGGGACTGTCATTAAGGCTGGAGGAGCTAGTGAAGTCATTGGGAGAGGTGAGGGAGAGCACTTGGGAGAGCAGCAGTGGTTGGAAGGTTGGGTTTGCTTCAAAGGAGACAGTGTGAGCACATCCAGGCGTGGAACTCACATTGTTGCAACCCTAGGGACAACCAGGGACCCCCTCAGGAAACAGTGGTTTCTTGCACAAATTTTTATATTAAGTATATTATATTTGAATTGGATACAATCTTAGAATATATAAACTCTCCTCCAAACAGCAATCTTTATTAGGTATAAAGTTTTAGAGAAAGCCAGTCCAGCCCCAATCGCATCTCCAGGAGAATATGATACAATATTTACTGTAACACAATTTTGAATATTCCAAATCAATAGAACACTGAAAAGTGTATTATATTGCTAAAACTCAACAAATATATCACACAGAGTGTACAGAGGAAGCCACTTGCAAGCTGTCCCTGCAAACATGAGGACAACAGAGTGGCATAGTAGAACTGTTCTAAAATTACCCCTGGGATTTATTTATAGGGGTATGACTGAGTGACCACATGGAGAGGTCAATGTCATTGAAAAAAGAAGTTATTGGTACTGTATTCTATATTTGAAAGTTGTTAAAAGAGTAGATCCTAAGAGTTCTCATCACAAGGAAAAAAACATTTTTTTTCTTTTTCTATATCTATATGAGATGATGGGTGTTAACCAAACTTATTGTGGTAATCATTTCACAACATAGGTAAGTCAAATCATTATGCTGTGCACCTTAAACTTACACAGTGCTGTATGTCAATTATATCTCAATAAAACTGAAAAACAAAAAAAGGAAAGAAGAATTTATTACTTACATTTCTCAAGAGAAGACACGCCAGCCCACACAGAGACACGGGAAACATGAAGATGGTCCAAGACAGAACACAGGCGTGAGAGGAAAGCCTGAGTCAGAGCCTTTGTTGGGATTTCCGTGGGAAAGCCAAGACAAGTCTTTGGACCATACGGGCTGTTCCTAGTTGTCTGGTACGTGGCCTTCCAATGACTTAGGGCAGAGGAAACGTTGGCTAGGTGTGTGACAGTCAGATAAAGAGGCTTGTATATGAAAGATGTCCTTGGAGGCAAGTTGTTATTATATCTAGGAATTAGCTAGCCCTGGGAGGGGCAATTTCTCCTTGGGTCTGTAGGCTTCCAAATGCCAGAGCATCAAATATATAGAAAATAAGAAAATGTAGTTAATATAATTGACCCTGTGATGAATGAATGCCACCTAGACAAATACAGAATCTAAGAAAACAGAGTTAGAACAAGAACACTCCTTTAAGAGTCTCTAGCAATAACTGCTTTCCTGTTTCTCACAGGCTACAATAGTTTTCATGAGACACAGGTATCCTGAGATCTCACTAGCATAGGCTGGTGAAGTGAGTCTATTACGGACAAGTGTACACAGAGCACACTGGAATTCTGGAATTTCATCAGGGTCCTCTCCACAGCTAACATGACTGGAACTTCAACGACTGTAATGCTCTTGGTAAAGAGTCACTATTGGTGAAATTGGCAGTATATGTTGCACTGGCTGCCCCGTCCTGTCCTAAATTTTTTAGGTTTCTTAGGGAAGGAAGAGAAGCCTGAATGATCATCCATTCCCAACTGCCCACTTCACAAAGGGCAAATCTTTCTACAGATCATCAGAGCCCTCACTGCACTAAGACTTTGCCAAGGAGTGGTAAGGAGGGATTTGAAGCTCTCCAGGAGATGTCAATTCAGTGACCTACACAAAACCCAAGTGTGCTCCACAAGCTTCAGATACCAACCAAACTACAACTTCAGTTAACATTGACCACATATAAAAAAATGTGATGGGACAAGGGTAAGTAATTAGAACAGAAAGGACCAAAATAACAATAGCAATTTCAATAAAACGAAAATAATTTAAAATGAAGTAATTATTCTATCAGTAAGGTTTCTAAGCTTGATTCAGATTTGAAAGAAAAATAATTTTTTATAAAAAGGAATACTGAGAGAAAAATAAGAAATTCTTTATATTAAAAAATAACAGTAACCACAAATAGCACAACAGATGCTGTTGAAACTTGGATTTGCAATTTATAAGACCAACTCTTGGGACTGAGAAATTTATTCACCCTCTATTTATTTTTTTATTTTTTATATTTTTTTAAATTTTTTGTTTATTGCAGTAACATTGGTTTATAACATTGTATAAATTTCAGGTGTACATCATTATACTTCTATTTCTGCATAGATTACATCATGTTCACCACCAAAATACTAATTACAACCCATCACCACACACATGTACCGAATTATTCCTTTCACCCTCCTCCCTCCCCCCTTCCCCTCTGGTAACCACCAATCCAATCTCTGTCCCTATGTGTTTGTTTATTGTTGTTATTATCTACTACTTAATGAAGGAAATCATACGGTATTTGACCTTCTCCCTCTGACTTATTTCACTTTGCATAACACCCTCAATGTCCACCCATGTTGTCACAAATGGCTGGATTTCATCGTTTCTTATGGCTGAGTAGTATTCCATTGTGTATATATACCACATCTTCTTTATCCATTCGTCCCTTGATGGGCACTTTGGTTGCTTCCAAGTCTTGGCTATTGTGAATAACGCTGCAATGAACACAGGGGTGCATGTACCCTTACAAATTGGTGTTTTCAAGTTCTTTGGATAAATACCCAGCAGTGGAATAGCTGGATCATATTCACCCTCTATTTATTAGGAACTGAAAGTAAGCCAGAAATTGTTCTCAGTAATTAGTATCACAGTTAGGACCACATGAGCCACAGCTTCTGTCCTGATACAGTAAAATATTTATAAGTGCCATTACTACAGAAAAGGAATTCAAGCTGTCCTGGAAGATTCTAGCAGGTGATAGAAAAGGTCTTCCTTGGCCCAAGATCTGGGGAAAGGAAATCTGCCATTGTGTCATTACACTTAAGCTGACTTTTCACTCTATTATTTTTGTGAACTTAGACCAGTTACTTAACTCAATGTGCCTCAGTTTTCTCAACTAAAAATGGTGACAATTGTATCTAAAATATGGTGGTTTTGTGACAATTAAATGAGTTAATATATATAAAACACTTATAATAATATCTAGAGGATAGGAGATGACAGCTGTTTTTAACTTTATTTTAGTATTATTTGAGTTATTTTTTTAAATATTTAATCCATCCAGGATTAATTTTTGTGTGCTTTTTATAAGAACCTGATATTATCCCCAAATATTTCATGCTATGGGCAGAAGTGCTAACTTATTCATATCCTAAATGTGTGTGTGCATATACATATATTCTGCATTTGCATTTTATCAATTGGTTTTGGCCTAAAACCAATTGATAAAATGCCCTATAAATATATACATATATTTGGTATACACACACACGTACATTATTTATTTTGTTAATCTCTATTCAGTTACCATGAATCTGCTTTTCTAATCATTTGCAAGTTTTATTTTTGATTAAATTAATGTAATAACACAGTACCTTCAAAATCAAATAGGTAATTTTTTTAACAAATATTTTTGCGTTTTGATTTTTTAAAATTAATTTTAAAATTATTTTAAGTTTGTAGGAAGAAAAAACAAAGCCATGATGTATATTACTTAAATTGTTTATAGACAGACAGACAGATAGATAGATAGATAGATAGATATACATATATACACATGGATAGGAAGAATTGGCATCTTTGTGATAATTTCTCATGAATGTTTTATTTTGTAAGTGGTAGCACTTTATTTCATAAATATGTATATAGTGTTCTCAGCACTTTACAAGCAATAATTTACTTAATCCTTATTTCAATCTCATGAAGCAGAAGCTGTCACCATCCTTATTTCACAGATAGGGAATGAAAGTGAGCTATAGAGGACCATAGGTACGTAGATAGATAAGTACATAGCCCGAGGTCACACAGCCAGTAAGTGGGAGATTTAAAGTCTGAGCTCAGGCCACCAGACTCCAGACGGTGCTTTTTCACTTTTTTAACATTGTACGTTAAGTAGCCTATGTGTAATATTAATCAATTAATTAGTTTTCTTTTTTTTAAATCAAACACGTATGTAATGTTCACTCTTTGCCCGGAGCTCACGTGTACTGGTTCCTGCAGCCCTCATGACAATCTGTTAGTCAGGCACCAAAATTCTATGAGGAAGGTGTTGAATCTCTGTCTTTTTTTTTTTTTTTTAACTTTTTTTTTTTGTGTGAGGAAGATCAGCTTTGAGCTAACATCCGTGCTAATCCTCCTCTTTTTGCTGAGGAAGACCGGCTCTGAGCTAACATCTATTGCCAATCCTACCCCTTTTTTTTACCCCAAAGCCCCAGTAGATAGTTGTATGTCATAGTTGCACATCCTTCTAGTTGCTGTATGTGGGATGCAGCCTCAGCATGGCCGGAGAAGCGGTGCGTCGGTGCGCGCCTGGGATCCGAACCCGGGCGCCAGTAGCGGAGCGCGCGCACTTAACCACTAAGCCACGGGGCCGGCCCTGAATCTCTCTCTTTAAACTATCTAGTAACCCTCTTGTCTATCTCTCTAGTTTCTTAGCGACTAGCTTTATAAAATTGGTACAAATGTTCACTTAACTTTTAAATGTGATTATCTCTTGAGTTTTTGTGGTGGGGACAGTGGGGTTAGAATGAGAAGGGAGACCTTCATTTTGTAAATTATGTGTACCTGGACGCCTACATTTAATATGCATACATCAGTAGATTTATAATAGATAATTCTTACATTTATAACAAAAAAACCTTTGGAAGTGTATAAAGTCATGAAAATGATCCATTTATTGTGTGACTTTTTGAAAATATACTGCATTATGTGTCTTCTCCTGTCTCCTTTATCACCGTGGCCAACAGTACAATGATCTCAGTGGCATTCCTGCTATCTCTCACACTCAGACGCAGACCATTTGTAAGATGACTACCAGCTGCCAAGATATGGGATGAAGTCCAGTTAATACTCATTTCCAAGGAAAATAAAGACTCATTTTAAAGTCTTTTCCTGAGAAGATAAAACAAGAATTATCAATAAATTGGAAAAACCTTTTCTAATCTCGAAAGGAAAGATTTTACATTTGCTTGTTGTTATTGGCATTTTTCCTGCCTAAATGAATTTAAGCATAGTGTTTCACAGCGGATCCAATGACAAAAGGAAAAATCTTGAAAGAAAAAACCTTTCATAGGCCCTTTGAGGTAGGATCTAAATTGCAGATTTCAGAGAAAATAGAAGATAGAATATTTTTGTAGTTATATCGCAGAACAAGATACAGTATATTTAAATAAGTGCAAAAAATTAGATATCTTGTATATTAGTGTATTTCTTTCTTTAAAATTGATCTAAAGATAGTCAGAATGGAAGAATGAGAACTGGCTTAAATTACAACAGCTATAACTGAAAATTCTGATGTGTCATATGGTAACTTGAGAATGGACACTGTTATTCTGCAGTGATCTGACACCACCAACCAAGCGAAGTTATTTATGTGGAAACTGTTAGAAGTTATGAGAAACCTGGCTAATGCATTTCAAAAGTAAGTTATACCCACAGAACACATTCTCTTTCTTTCTGTCTCTGACTCTCTCTCTTTCACTTTCTCTCTCTGCAACCAGTTAAACAAATGAAACATATTTACTGATTTAAAAAGTTATTAATTAGTTATTTGTTATGTTACCAAAAATTACAAAAGTGGAACTATATTTTGAAGTTATAAATTTCAGGGTTTATTCATTGCTGTGTTTTCTGATTTTAAAATTCAGAATTAGGGGCTGGCCAGGTGGCATAGCGATTAAGTTCAACAGTTCTGATCCTCGGCGTACCACTCATCAAGCCACGCTGAGGAGGCATCCCACATACAGCAACTAGAAGGTGTACAACTATGACATACAGCTATCTACTGGGGCTTTGGGGAGAAAAAAGGAAAAAAGAAAGAAGATTGGCAACAGATGCTAACTCAGGGCCAATCTTCCTCAAAAAACAAAAAAAAAAGGCCCTGCTTAAAAAAACAAATTCAGAATTAATGCAATGTTCCAAAGTGTATGTTAGATAACGGACAAATGGAAAACATAAAATCTACATATATTGTAGCAAAAGGCACAAATCTATGAATTTTCCACACACTGAATCAAGTACTCTTTCAATATACTCTAGAAGATGCAAACTGTACCAGCTTATTGACCAGGAACAGAACCTCTCTTGAGTCAGTGCAGGAAATAATTCTAAGACTCAAATATGCCAGCCTTGTGGGTGTGACACCTGCACAGTTGCACAAAACACCGTATTCAGAAGAGCTACATGCTTTGTTTAATGCTCTGCTGCCATTGTCTTGAAATTCTTAATACATTTTGATCAAGAGGGCCTACAATTTCATTTTGCACTGGGCCTCACAAATTTTGTAGCCAGCCCTGGACCCAAAATGTCTGTTATATCAAGGGTCATGTCAGCGCAATATTCCATTGAGGATGGAACAGCTTAGCAGAGTTCAATGATAAAATGGAAATGGTATAAATAAGAGTAAGTCTTTATCAATGGCTTTGGTCGAGAACATCATGGCCGTGATCGGATCTGTATTTGGGACATATGATGGAACCCATCAGAAGAACTGATAGTTCCTATTGCTTAATTATCCGAAATTGGACAATTTTCTACACTAGTAAAGCAAAGCATGTCACCTTCTTTAATTAAGGAAGTTCATGAATTGAAGGATCTGAGGTTGTGTGTATTTCTACTGACATTCACTGTGTAGATGCTAACAGTTAAGTAGACAAGAATAATCTACACATTGGACAGAACTGACAATATAGCTGACGTTACAGGAAGAACTGGGCTCTAACTCCCAATGTAGTGTTTGGAAATTTTTGGCTTTATTGTATTATCAGGAGTATGACCCCTAGATTATGGGGTGATAGGATACATGTGTGTGGGGAATAAAATTATGAATATCCCCATGAGAATTCCAAGGAAGAGTTAAAGTGTGTCATGTTGATGACTACTAGAAAAAGCCAGTTATTTACTTAGAAAGACAAAAAACTGGAATGCAAAAGCAGACACCTTATTCTGGTCCTGGGATTAGCTACATGGAAAGGTGTTGTGATTGGTCCTTGAGATTCTAAATTATGCATTTTTACACTGAAAAGGGATGTATTTCTTTGTTGCTCACTAAAGCTGTTAATTTGGTTGAAAAATGTTTACCGAATTCTAACAGGAAATAAATCAGTTAAAGATGGCATTGAACAAAATTATTCAAAGATAAGAGTCAGCCCCCGCCAAAAGCAGTAAATTACATAGGACCTTTTAAAGTCGTTCCTGTTGGCTTTAAGTGGATCATCATTTGAATAGACACATATTCTACTTTGAGTTTCCCTTATCTTGTGACTGAAGACACTGCTGAGAATTACATTAAATAGAACAACATATGGTGTCTTAAATTTGTCCTCTAGGCTACATTTCATTGGACCAAGGTGCATGCATTTCAAAGCTGACCGTGTACACAAAAAAACTTAAAAGTACAACATCATGTGGGTTTATCATATGCTTTACAACCCCTGAAGAGCTTGCGTCATTGAGAAATTTAAACATCTATTAATGAAAAGAGAAAGGCATGATAAGGGAATGAATGGCTATCTTGATGGGATTGGATAAATGGGCATTTTATCTGCATTTGAGAGATAAAATCAAGCACCGATACTTCATTGTGATACTCTGTTGTTGAGTTGGAGCTGTCCAGGAAAATAAGAGCTGGCCAGGTACCAGGGAGGGAGCTAAGTTACTAGCAATATAGAAAAGCTTAGAAAGGACAGCTTCTCTAACTATGTGATTCATGCCTATTCAGTTTTCTTTCTTGTGACCACATAAATCCCAAATATGGAGGAACTGGGGTATCTTAAGCAGGGCCCTTAAATCGTGAGATCTCACTCTGCTGTGCAATTGGCTGACCTATATTCTTTTATAAAACTAAGTAAATATGGTGGTGGGTGAAGTTTATTGTGTTTATGAGTTTAGTTTGGTAGTTACTCTGAATCCAAGTTTGTTGGTGCTAGTTGAACAGAGTATGTGTTGCAACAGTATACCACATATAGTCATGCCCCATGTATAGCCAGGTGTGTAGTAGGCAACACTACCTAGGATTGTGTAAGTATAGTCTATGATGTTCGCACAACGATGAAATCGTCTAATGAGGTATTTCTCAGAATGTATTCCTGTTGTTAAGAGATGCATAACCGTAATTGTCTTGGGACAAACGAGATACTATATGTAAAGTACCTAGTATAGTGACTAATACATATTTAATCCTAAATAAATGATTTTGCTTGTGGTTGGCACACATGCTTTCTACTTATTCTGAGACTTATCACATTTGTCAAATTCCAAGATACGAACTCATTGGACAAATGCAAATATAGATTAAATGTATGAGTTATCTTCAAAATATTGAAATCGTATCTATATGTTAAGAAGGAACATGTGTTTGATATTGAACTGACATACAAATTCAAGATATGTGACTTCAAAAATACAACCAACAGTTTATATTATTTTCATCCAGTGACAATGTAGAGAATGTAGAATGTGCCCAAAGAAAATGACATCTGATATGCCTTTTCCTATGATCGTACTGTTTTAAAATAAACTTGTTATAGTTTGAAAATGAAGAGACTGGAGAATTTATTTTTATGATTTTTCTTTGTTACACCTTGACAAAATAGAAGTCTGATGATATTTATCCTATTTTTAATTTAGAGAGAAGTTAATCTGGGAGTTAGCATAGAAAAATATTTATTTTGGGACCTGGGAATATTAATCCTTCTCAAATATACTGACAGTGGTTGGATAAACATCCAACAATGTATGCTAATTTAATCAATTATAATTTGTTTCATTGGGGGAAAAATCTCAAAATATGTGCAGACTTGAATTTGATTTATTTAATAGTTCATCAATTTATCAATTCTTTCATATTATAGGCTGCTTTGCAGAAACATGGCTTAAATATTTCGAATCATAATTATCTATAATCACAAATATTCTCCTTAAATTTACTCTACTTAATTTATCAGCAGTCATTTCATAATCATTTTCAGTCATTTAAAAAAATTTAGCAAAATAGTACTTTGAGAAAGTTTTTTCATAAGCTGTTAAATATCATGCAATCAAGAATTATTGTCTTGATTCTTTTATTAAGTCCTTGAAATTAATTTTATCTATCTTTGTCTTCTGGAAGACAGATATAAAGTTGACACAGTGATATTTTAAACTATGTTTCTTGTAACCTAGGTCAATTAGTAAAGCACATATTTAAAATAAATTTTTAAATAATCATACAATGCATTTTTTTGGAATATAAAGGAAAATTATATAGTTATCAAATGACAAATGAGTAATTTGTCTAAAAATGCTATAGTACATTAAAATTTTCCAGCCTGATTAAATGAGAAAAATTCTTAACATTTTTTATCACTTTACACAGATCATTAGAACTAAAGTCTTCAGAAATCTCTATAACCCTATGTTTAATGTAACAATAACCAATTCAAAGTGTTCCACATCAAAACACAGATACATTTATTCCCTCTCTGTGGCCTCATGACTACTTTCAATGATGAAGCTGAGATTTAATATCATTTTTTAAAATGCTATCTGCTATCATTCAAAATTTATAAGTAAAAAGGTACATTTTACTTCCTCAAGTATAGACATATGTCTGCACAAACAAGTACACAGGCAATATACATATAGATGTATATCAATATTTCTCCATACACATAATTTTCCTTTCATTGACAGTTCTATTGTAACAAGAGGGTGAGGTTCTTCTTTCTGATTATTTTCCCAAAAAATTGTTTTTATGTCTACAGCAAAGTCAAGTTTAAAATGTGTTTCGCTATAGAATTTTTATTTAAAACATGCAAAATAGTTCTGTCAATTTTCTTTAAAAATACATTAAAATGGCAAAAGTTTCAAGAAATCATTCTTTGGAATTTAATACCACTTCTATCATTAGAACTATGAAATATCTCTGCTGAAAGCCTTACAAGAGTCTTTTGATTTTCTTTAGCTTTTATGAAATACTTGGGCAAAAGTATTCATCATTTCAGTTTCTAAGAGTCTGACCAATTTACTGCCTAAATCATTCCATGAAAATCAAACAATTTCAAGGCCTCTGAAATGTATATTTTATTTTTAATAAAGAGAGACCTTTAATAGCCTACAACACTTAAATTAATAATAGAGCTTCTAAAGATCCACTGTAGTATCAAGAACATGTGTATGTATGTATATATAATACATATGAACACAAACATGTATGTATAATGGCATACATACACATGTATGTATTGTTGTGTTTTACTATGCAGTTTACAGTGCATATAATGTTTAATATGTATTGTATTTATAACATAATTCATAAAGTATACATCTTATTGATAATGTATATGTGCATATATGTATATATACATAAAAAGTTTGAGGGAGCCAGGGAGCAGTTACCTATATCGTTCCCATTTTTTACTTCTTAAGGCTGTATATTTCTTGTAGAATTTAAGTGATTTATCCCTGTTATTTTTTTTCAGCTGTAACAGTGTTCTTAGAAATACTTTAGTTAAAAATGCCTTGCTGAAAATATATGTTCCTAGCGAATATGGTCAAAATTATATTTAACTATATAATTAGAATAGAAATACATTATATTAGGTGAAGCTACACAGACACACACACACACACAATTACCAAATCTAAAAGGCCCAGAGCTCTTGCAAACCTATTAGTGATACTTGAAATAATACAATTAGAATTTATTTAGGATGAACCTCTGTCTCTTAATGATTGCAATTCTCATTTAAGAGGTGACCTGGTAATCACATAACAATCGCAAGCATCTTAGAGTGAATGAGTAATCATGTCATGTCCAGTAACTTGACCACTAGCTGAAGTTTAAAATAAGGATACGGAGTATCTAATTAATGAAGTCTAACAAAGTAAGACAGTTTAACCACCTATATGATTTGTTAAATTGGACAAAGAGTAGAAAAATAATTTCTGATGTCCTTTTTCAAAGAAAGTGGGGTAACCTTTATTTATGACTCCACAATGAGACCAAAGTAGCGAAGAGAATTTTGAGGACACTTGGTGTTTTGTCCTAGGTATTTGCTAGGGGATGGATTTAGTATTAACCCCCTGCTCCCTCAGGTATTTCAATGGCTCATTATTGATACCTAAAAAAAGCTGTAAGACCAATAATCTCCCTTCATTTATTGTTTGAGTTAAAATGTTATTTCCAGGCACCATTTTATACTTAGTTTAAAAAGATTAAAAGTCCTTTAGGAGTCTGATAATTTATGGTTGGTTACTGTATTTTAAAGTTAAATCGTTTAAGTGCAGCTTTCAAATTTATTGTATTATTAGTTTTCAATAAACTTGGATGAAAATAATGAGCAAACATTTTAAAGTTATATATTTATCATTAGAATCTTAATGAGTACTATGATCTTCTTCAAACAAAGGAATCGCATCCTCCAGGTGGTTCCCTCAGAAAAGGTGGATAAAATGAGAAATGTTGATGGTGGGAGACCTGCATAGCAAGACTATTTCAAGAAAGCTATGATGTAGTAAATTTTAGGAACCCAACAGCCACTGTTTTTTGTGTGGAAAATGTCTATATAGTTGTCTCACGGTTTTTTGTTCAATTGATTAGTAGTTATTTCAGTACTTCTCAGAGCAAGGTACAGGAAACAACTACTTCATAAATCACCCGGAAAAAAAGACTAAAATTCAGATTTCTAATAAAACTTCATAAATCTGCAGCTCTAAATATACAGGTTATACAATCAAAGCTAAAATTCATAACTTTATTCTAATATTTGTTGAGTTGCTTGTGTGAATTAAAAAAAATACTACCACATTGGTTCATTTTTACCTTCCTGCTATAACGTTTGTGAAATCATAATGTTGCTTGATGAAACTTGATATGCAGTAAACTAAAATATGTTTTTTACAGGTTAGGCAAAAGAGTCAGACAGAAGACAAATGAGCATATTTGTAGCAGGAAATTGAGCATATTTGTAGCAGGAAAGTTTAGTTTCTAGTTTCTATTCTTGAAGAAAGGAAAATTGCCCATTGGTAGCAGAGATAGAAAACAACAGCAAAAACGTGTCTACTTTTGTTAATGAACCAAGCTTTTCACAAAATCTGTTTTCCCTGTTAGTGGTTGCAGGTTTTTACACTGACAGGTTCACCATCTCACCCAGATTCTCAGAGAAGGTAGAATAAGAGTGTTCACCTTGACTTACATCTCTTTCTCATCAGGTTTAGCTGCAGGCAATGTCAGACCAAAAGTTGTTTCATAGCTTTGCCAATAAGCTTTAGAGAAGGACTTCTTTTTTTTCCTTCACTGTGTAATTTACTTTGTAATACTTGGAAATGTAGGTTTCAGGGGAATAAACTCTTTGAGGAAAGAAAAATAACAACATATTCCTTCAACCTTACTCTCTTTCACTCCTCCTGGCTTTATTTATTTGTTTGTTTATTAGAACAGTAATTCCAGCCTTGCACTTCAGGTAATATTTCACCTGAGTATGGCATTAGGACAATTTTCTTTGTCCCATCTCTGATTAAATCCCAGGGTTTTTAGTGCTGACCTGCAAAGTTTCCCTGACAAGGTTGGGACCATTTCCTTGATTCTGCCAGCAGAGCCTTCATCCTGTTCCACAGATGGAACCAGGGCCTTTCAAGTGCCTAGAAATGCTCTCTCCCTGAACGTTCGGACACAGCATTCCGTCAAGAAAATTTGATGTAGAAGAAGTATGTAAGCCCTTGAGCAGGAGAGAATGGGTCAGCTGCATCGTTTTCAACTGCAAACTTGGCCTAATTATATAGGATAGCCGAGAGACTTTAAAAATCTTCATGAAGTTCTGATATTTAAAAAAATGTTGTAATAAGTGCCAAAAAAGGAGGGCTTACTATCAAATTCACACTTTCTCACTTAAATCCACTTGCTTGTTTAACAAATTTAATTGCCATTCTGAGATATTAGCAGACTCACTCAAGACCACAAAGAATTCTCAACTTCCAAGCCACTGCATTTCCCACCATGTCACATTGAAGTTAATGCTACCCTTTTCTGGATAATCATTCCTTGACATAGCTTCTCCTGTTTTGAGGCAAATAGTAAAAGGTAAGGCATGTGATTACTTTACTAAAGCTAAAATTAGAAACATTAAAATATATTGGATGTAACATACTACACTCATAAACACTGCAGTATTTCATTAGTGGAAACATCAATAAAGCAAAATATTAAAAAAACCCCAGAGCTAACCAGTCAGAATAGATATCTTTTTAACAGATAAAGAAAACATTTTACAGGACATTTGAATGAGCTTATTTGTAAGAGGAGCTGGCCATTTAGATTTCAACATACATTCTGATTTTTTCCAGGATAGTGATTCTGTTTAAGGTTATGTTAAATTTGCATTCATAAGAGAAATATTTTTGAGTGGGACCAATTTAAGTTGAAGAACCACTCACATAAAAAAATTCATTTGACTCAAAAATGTGAGCAGCTGAAAGAAAATAAATGTAGCTTTAATCATATATTGAGGCAAAGACAAAACAGCACAGATCTTAATTGCTTTGGTTCACAAAGATGCTGATGCTCATTTAAATCCTTTCTGGAAATGACAATCAGGACACTCCACATGGACACTTTTTGGGACTTTATAGGACAATCATTTTCATATTATATATTTATGTAGTTTTTCTTCATGGAAAAATCAAAACATTTGTCTGCTAAATAGTTTATGCTGATTATTAAGATAAAGCCAAAAATAAAGTTTTTTGGAGGGTGAAATTATACCAGAAAGTCATATGGTGTCCAATATATACATTCTATTGTGATAAAAATACATAAAATAAAATTTAACATTTTAATCTTTTTAAAGAATACAGTTCTGTGACATTAAGTACATTCATATTGTTGGCAACTGTTACTACCTACATCTCTAGAACTTTTTCATCTTCCCTAACTGAAACTCTGAACCCATTAGACACTAAATCGCCCTTTTCCCCTCCTCCCAGCCCCTAACAACCACCATTTTATTTTCTGTCTCTATGAATTTGACTGTCCTAGGAACCTTATATAAGTAGAATCATACAGTATTTGTCCTTTTGTGACTGGCTTATTTCACTTAGCATAATGTCTTCAAGAGTCATCCATGTTGTGACATGTTTCAGAATTTGTGTTCCCTTTTAAGATTGAACAATACTCCATTCTATGTATATAGCAAATTTTATCTCTTGATGGACACTTGGGTTGTTTCCACCTGCTGGCTGTTGTGAATAATGCTGATATAAACAAGTGTGTATTAATATTTTTTGAGTCTTGGCGTCAGTTCAGTTTTGGGTATATACCCAGAAGTAGAATTGCTGTATCACACAGTAATTAATTCTATGTTTAATTTTTTGAGAAATCCCCGTACTGTTTTCAATAGCTACTGCACCTTGTTGCATCCCCACCAGCAGTGCATAAGGGTTTCAGGTTCTTCACATGTTTGTCAACACTTGTTATTTTCTGAGTTTTTTTGTTTCTAGTTCTGTTTTCTTTCTTTATTTATTTTAATAATAACCATCCTAATAGATATGGAGTGATACCTCATTATGGTTTTGATTTGCATACCCCTAATGACTGGTGATGATGGGCATCTTTTCATGTGATTACCGGCCATTTGAATATCTTATCCAGAGAAATATCATTTCAAGTCCTTTGCCCATTTTTCAATCAGCTTGTTTGTTTTATTGTTGTTGACTATGCCTGTATCTTAGCAAATAAATGCTTGGAATGAACACAATTTTACAAAAATATAAGGATGTGATCTCCACACCCAAACTCTATCTTTCAATTTTCAGAAAATTTCTCTAATATAATCCCGAAGTATATTTTGTATGCGAAACTTACAGATGAATACTAAATGTTGCCTATATCCTGCATAATGTACTAATTTTCAATGACCAACTGAAAATGTAAATGATATCACTGTTTTGAAGAAACAGCTAGAAAAGGAAGCAGGAGTGATGAGTTCTAATCTAAACTCCACCCCTGATCAGCTATATCACTCTTAGATAATGTACAGAACCTATTTCATTTTTAGTTGATTAATATATTTATTTAAAAATTTTTAACTTGTAACACTTTCACCTGCCCACAAGTGCATTTGATGTACCTATTCTTTGTTTCATTACTTTATACAATTCACGACAACCTCTCAGAAGTGCTACACAAAGTCTTTACTTATTCAGATGTGGATTTGATATAAGTATCACACATTTTTAAATTTGGAACCTGGAAGTTCTTTCAACATTATGAAACTCTTTTTGGATTTACACAAACAGAAGTTTTTAAGTGTTGAATCAATTTCTTTAAAAATAACAATAAAACTACATTGCACATCTTGTTTCAGACACTGGTAGCAAGTCTGGAGACAGCCAAGTAGTGTATGCCAGAGTCTTTGAGACTTGCAGCCTGTCAGGAAACAGATTACCTGGTTGCCATAACTCTTTTGTAAACCAAATTTCCTCAGTTTGTGCTGTAACTAAGACAATGAGTTGTCAATATACTAAAGCTTATCCAATATCTATCCTGAGAATGAGACATCTGGAAAATGCAAATCCTACTTTTGAGATCATTTATATAGAAGGCTTATTATTATTTTCTCCATTTGGAAAATAGTTTTCACATTGTGTAAATCGAAGTCTTAGAATCAATTCCTGGGCCGCCCCGTGGCTTAGCGGTTAAGTGCGCCTGCTCCGCTACTGGCGGCCTGGGGTTGGATCCCAGGCGCGCACCTATGCACCACTTCTCCGGCCATGCTGAGGCCACGTCCCACATACAGCAACTAGAAGGATGTGCAGCTATGACATACAACTATCTACTGGGCCTTTGGGGAAAAAAAAAAAAGAATCAATTCCCTGCTTTAGTATTTTTGTCATTCGGATCTTTGGAAAACTATTTAATTGATGGAAGTTGGCTTGTTTAATCTGCAAACTTCCAATAAATGTTAAATAAAATATTTAGATACAAGCAAAATCTGAGCATACGTTTTGAGATGACTTTACTTTTAGCTGGAATAAGTCTATCATTAAATAGCCTGTCATATACAGCCCCTTTTTACTGTTTCATTGCACCCTTCAATGATTTCCAAATTATATACAGTGACCATATTTACTTTAGTGATTAGAAAAATGGAAAACATAAAGAATAATCTTATTGATCTCTTCTTAGCCAAAATGTGATGTAGCTCATATCCCAAGAACAGAAAAGGTGCATGTACCTAAGAATGGATATTTTCCCCTCAACATGACTACTGAGAACAGGTGTCGGCAGGGCTGTTGGAGCAGCAGTATTTTCATTACAGATATCCAGCCGGTGTAGCTACGGTGTAGCTACTGTATTATCCTTTGCTTTCACTTTCTTGATGGAGCTTTGATTAAGATAGAATTTGCTTTTCAATTCAGCTCTGCAGCTCAAAAATCCTGCTGTAATTGCTACCTTAACACTCTGCTGGGAATCTTCATTAACTATTGTCAGAGGAGAAATGAAAGACCTGCTAATTTTAGAAGTGAAATGATGAAAAACACAGAGTTAAAAATAATCTCTGAATATGATGCCATTTTGAGAATGTGGCAATAGAAGTACACGCAGGATGGTGGAAGGACAATGAAGGCAAAATTGGCTCTATTATAGTCACTCCTCAGTGTATTTTAAATGACAAATGAGTGGAGTAATTTTAATAATGGTTAATATGTACTGAATGGTCTTTGTGGGCCAGTCACTGCACTAAGAGGTTTACGTGTGTTAGTTTATTTAATACCCACCAGAAGCTCGCAGATGAGCCAGCCAACTTCCATAGATTAAATAGCTGTCCAAAAATATAAATGATAACAATGTAAGTAAGAAAGAATATGATGCTTGTTCTAGTGAAAAATATCCCGGTAAGTTAAACAAGACATTCTGAAATAATTATTCCAGAAAAGCTAACCATAAACTAACTTTCTAGGACTTGAAGATTTTCTTACTGATTTTCTAATTTTCATTTTAGATTTGTCGAAGTATGTCTTCAAATACTGACTGTTGTATTTGGTTCAAAAAGCATAAAACATTATCACCATTCTGCAAGCCTAATAATTATTCATATAGAAAATTCTAGATGATCAATATATTAAAATAAGTATGAGAGAAATAACATTACTACACAACTAGGTTCATATGAAAAGATACATATCATGTTCTGTGCTTAAATACTCTCATATATTTTTTAGTTTCTTTTTCAAGGAAAAAAATAGTTAATAGAGGTGACAAAACAAAGGCAAAGTAAAATAGCCAAATTAAGTTAATGACATTCCATCAACACCTAAATTTTTTATGAGTTAACTAATACTGATAGTTCAAAAAAAATTCTAGTTTTTCTTTCAATATTGTCATTATATGAAATGATATTTTCTGCAAATACTAGCTCCTGTATTCAAACAAAAAATTGCAGTTTTACTTACCATACAATGTCTTCATTTAGTATAGGTTATCGGAATCACTGCAGGTAATCCCAAGAGTAACATGTATTTTAAGAACATGAGATATTCATATGGTGTAAAATCTGATTTTAACAAATAACCTAGGAAACTACATTTTAATTTGTCACCATTTGTGATTTTAGGTGATAATAATACATTTTATCTCTAGCATTTATTAGACCATGATATCTAGATTCATTGGAGTTAATATGAGATTTAAAAATTTAAAAATTAATAAAAGGAAGTTTTAAGCAGATTATTTTAAAATTATACTATTGAATCCAATTTTTAGTGCGAGTTTATAGAATTTAAGTACAGTTAAATATTAAACTACATCTATTGCTTTAAAGAGTTACATCACCAAAAATTAAATATGCTTTGTGATTTAGAATTCTAAAATAATTCAATAATCACATTTTATTGGTGTTAAGATCAATATTTTTTTAGAGTGAGGATTGAGCTTTTGATAGACTTCTGGGGGTTCATGTTTCATGATGAACGATTTTTCTGATATAAAAAAGCACACTAAATAACAATAAAAAATTCCTTACTTATACTTTGAAAATTACACTGTATAATCCACCCAAAATAAATGTAAAAGTCAAAATCTGCAATCCTTCCAAAATCTCTCTCAGGTATGCTCATGAACAGAGAACTTGAAAATACTTCACAAACAGTATTGCAGAATGTTACGACATGAATGTTGACATTTTTAGATGAGTTTTCTTTTTGAGAATAGAGAGGTGAGCACTATTCAGAATAGGATGGCCTATTTAGAAAATTACAAGTCTACATTATTTAGAAGAGAATTAGAGGAATTGACATTATAAGAAACTTCAGTTTTTAACTAAGTAGAATAAATATAATAATGAATTTATTAGATGGAACGATTGAAATATATCTGGTTTGAGAATTTATTTTATTGACATTTATTTCATTGAACAAACATACTACTCATCATTTGACAGAACTTCATTTATTATGTTTTATTCAGCTAAGCTTTTAAATTCTAGTAAAATGGTCCCAAGCTTGGCACAGGAAGGTTGTAGTTACAAATATTCTTACAGATTATTAGAAAGAGAGGCTACATTACAACACCTCCCACTCAAATTGAGCATGCCATTTTCCAAAATTTTATAACACAGTTTTCTCCAGAATTTATATAAGAGCAAAATCAGCCAAGACCAATAAAATTATGAGGGTTTTGTGTGTGTGTGTGTAAAATGTAACATTCACATGATTGAGCAATAACTTTATGAGAAATTATAAGATAGTTGTAGTACTGGAAAGATACTATTACTTTCCCACTTAAATCCATAATATGTACATTTTGCTGTTGTAAGCTGTAACACAATTTTTTTTATTACCACAAGAAACCTGTTATCTCATTACATAAGTGAAAATGTAAAGTGGACATCTGTTTCCAGCAACTTCAAAGTACTTTTAGTACACTTCTCCATGTCAGACTCCTAATAGCATATAAACTGTGACTCATAAATTATGTTAGTACCATAAAAAATTATACCTAATCTCTTGAAAAAGTGGTTATTATAAATTTTTGTAGTTAAACTGCCAAAGATAACTATATTTTCCCTAATTGAATATAAAGATCTTGCTCCCTGTGTTTCAGTTTTTGATCTTTCCATTCAACATTTGTATGGAAATACATATTTTAACATGATTAAAAAAAACTTGGTACCATTCATTTTTTACTTTAGATAAAGTAAATGCTGCATATCAAAGTTCTGGAATTCTATCTGTCTCTTTATATTATCTTGTTAAACTGAACATTTGTAAATTTTATATTCATATGCAAAATATATCCTCCTTTTTCAGAAAGCACTATGATATACAGCTCTGTTCATAGGACTAGTGATGGTAGTTGGAGGTGACCATTGATTCCAGATGATAGACAGAAGAGAGTTATTCTATCATTTTACACCAATAAAAGTCCTTGAGAGTGTTAATATAAAGTAAGTGTCTGTTTTTACTGTGTGGATAGAATCACCCTGGTTTTGCTCATATCAGTCATCAAAGGTTTTGGTAACACACTAAACATTTAATGTATGCTCTTCTTTCTTTAATGCAATGTTTTTTGTGTTCTTTTCATTGTGCAGCAAAGCAAATAATAAATTTTGCCGACAAAAAAGGAGAGGTGCGGCCAGATGGGAAAGCATTGATTGATCTTTACACAGTAGTTACTAGTTTAGCAGTCAAATAAATTCATCAAGATAGGAATACTCTTCTACCTCTTATACTTCCATTTTATAATTGGCAAGAGACTGTGTCATGTTGATGTGACTTAAAAATTACGTAGTAACATCCTTCAAGGTTATGATGAGTTCTACAACTTGACCAATAACATTTTTACTCTTCTCAAAAGAAAGATTGTGATAAAGAGAAACACTTAGGATAGCCATGGCTATTATTGACGATGTAAATCCTAATTTGCGTTTTTGAAAAGGTTTTGGTATACACAGTTTCAAAGTTCTTTAAGTAGTAGCTGGTGACTGTAGAGAATGAAAATGAGTAGAGGCACAGAATTGAAGGTGAGATGCATAGTATTAGAATGCACATTATGATGTATTTTTTCCCCTCCACATTGGTTAGGTAGAGAAAATAGATAGAGTGGATTTTAAAAAAAAAGATTCCCAGAGTTGTCTTGAAACTGAAGTCACTGATCCAATGACCATATGTAAAATAAATTTGGTTTTCAAGGGGCTTTTATATAACTAGCACATGAACACTTATATTTTGTAATTGTATAATTTTGAACATTTTTCTGCTTTCCAATCTTGATGATTAGCTATACATATTTAACTCAGGTGGAAGATGCTTGAATTATAGAGACTTTTGTGTGCCAATATTAGTTTATATAAAAATAAGTTGATTTACAAAATGACGAAAGTCAATGCCTTAGACTGGAAGAGAAGTCTTTATAACGTTGGATATCTGTTACCAGATTTTTAGCCTTGATAATAACAGCTAATGATAATAGTTATCTTTTACTGAGCTGTCTGTGCATTTGATACCACTGTTAAACCCGTTACAAGAATATTTCATTTAAATCTCTCAATAACATTACGAGGTAGGTAGAGTCATTATTCCCATTGTACAGGTGAGTAAAATAAAGCACACATGAGTTCAGTCACTGACTCAGGATCACACAGTTAATGAGTGTTGGGGCCTTGACCCCAGAAATACTGTAGCTACCCATTATTCATGTGATTGCTGGTCAAATCGTGAATTGCAAGTGTCCAGTACTGACTGGGATATAGAGGAGGACTTGATTCATGTTTGAGCAGGGAGTCACAGGAGGGTGACACAGTGGAAATAAGACTATTGTTTTAAAAAATATAAGTATAGGCAAAGAGAAGAGCAGATCAGAGAGAGATGCTATTGGATGCAGGTGTAGCATGCAAACGAAGACCACTCAAATAAGAACAGACAGAGTGCAATTACTCAGAACTTCATATAGCAAGGGAATCAGCCACCATTACTTGCATTTGGGAAAGACCCAAAGGCAAGCAGAGGAGTGGGAAAGCTCTGTAGTAAAAACAAGAGAAAATTTCAGATATGCTCTGATTATAGGTTCTTGGCACGGGGAAGCTGGAGGAGGACTAACGTGAAGTAGGATATCTTAGGTGATTAATTTGGGGAGTATATCTGGCTTTCTATAATTAGTCCTGAGCTGGAAGTGGGGATGAAAAAAGAGAAAATGACAAACATTGACAAATTCTGGGTTTCTGGCCATCTGCCACCTTTAAAGTTTTCCCAGAATTATGCGGTTGACACAGCTCACATAACTCAAAAATAACCTCATTTGTTTTTTTAATGTTTTCCCATTTTGTTGATTTAAAACAGTAACTAATTTCCGTGTAGCATAATATGTAGTTTCATGGAGAAATTTAGTTAATATCCATTTGAAATCACCCTGTGCCAACAAGCAGCAATCTTGGAAGCATCAGAGATTATCTGAGTGAAGGGTACAACCAGATTATTTTCTATTCCTTGTTTTCAAAATCAGTGTTGAACAGCTATTTTATTGCTATTTTATAATGTCTT
This sequence comes from Ceratotherium simum simum, assembly GCF_057802395.1. Taxonomy (NCBI): domain Eukaryota; kingdom Metazoa; phylum Chordata; class Mammalia; order Perissodactyla; family Rhinocerotidae; genus Ceratotherium; species Ceratotherium simum. Next base: position 20,438,693 of record NC_141926.1, read on the forward strand.
CTTTGAGTCACTGCAGACATTTGTCCTTTAGATGTTGAATTGACTTTATCTTTGTTAAGGCTACTTGTTTGGTATATCAGTCTGCTAGAGTTTTTCCTTTGTCTTCCACATCTTTTTTTTTTTTTTGCATTTGCCTTAACTTTTTAAAAAAATTGTTGTATTGAGGTCCTATTGGCTTACAACATTGTGTAAATTTCAGGTGTACGTTATTATATTTCAGTTTCTGTGTAGACTGCACCGTGTGTTCACCACCAATTCTCTAGTTTTTATCCATCACCATACATATGTGCCCCATTACCCCTTTCACCCTCCCTGCACCCCCTTCCCTTCTGGTAACCACCAACCTTACCTATGTGTTTGTTTGTTTATCTTCCACATATGAGTGAAATCATATGGTACTTGTCTTTCTCTGTCAGCCTCAACTTTTATAATAGCTACCTGTCTTGGAAGTAGGAGTGCCTTTAAAAATTCCTTAAATTGACTATTTCTGATGGGAGTTCCGGCAGGAGTAAGAAACTCCCTTTTATTTCTCAAAGCATAACAAGACCATGTACTACTCAAAAAGTGTGTCTGCTATTTGTATATATGTGTACTCTATGAGTGTTGGTTAGTTACCAAGCCCTAGTTTGTGCAATAATTTTTGTCATCTGGACTGATTTTACCTCAGACAGGGGACTCTATAATAAAGGAGAATTTTTATTAGTGATAGCACGTGCTTTTCATTAACCTCACTTTCAGTACTGAGGCATGATCCATCAACGAGTAATGTTAGGTCAATATTCCCCATGGGAATCTTTCATAAATCTGAGCAAGATAAACTTCCCTGAGTGAGTAAGACAATAGTGAGCATCCTATTCCTCTGGTAAGGCCTAGAGATGGCAGGATTCAGGTTGTCACCGTGGGGAACAATAATGTGAGAGAGAGAGGACAATAGATGCTGAGGGAAGGTGAATCTGCTGGTTTAAAAGTGTTGTGTGTCCTCAGTTGGTAGTAACATATGTACTGCTTGGAGGTCCGTGAGATTGAGTGGGGAGCCTAGAACCAGTTCAGGAAAAACATCAATAATTTTCACAGCTATTGCCCTAAAACAAAGGAGACAGGCATTAGCAAGTGGGTCAAGGATGAAGTTATAGTAAACAGTGGGTTTTTATGTTTCCCCTGAAGTTGAGTTAAAATTCCAAGGATCCCAGGTCACTCATGTCACTTTTGTAGTAGGAATGCCCAGGGAAGAAGGGGCTTCTCCAGGTTCCAAAAGGCCTATTCATGTTTAGGCTCCCAAAAGAGAGAGTCTTTAATGTGGACTTAGTTAATTAAAGAGATTTTAGAATCTCAGAAAAAATTGACATTCATGTCAACAATATGCAGTTAAACCAAGTGTTATGGACCGAATGTCTGTGTCCTCTCAAAATTCATATTTTGTAACCTAACCTCTGAGGTGATGGTATTAGGAGGTGGGGCTTTGGGGAAGTGAGTAGATCCTGAGGGTGGAGCCCTCATGAATGAGGTTAGTGCCCTTATAAAAGGGGGCTGAGAAAGCTCCTTTGTCCCAGCCGTCATGTGAGGTTACAGTGAAAAGATGGCCATCTACAAACCAGGAAGCAGTCCCTCACCAGATACAGAACCTGACCACGGGGACCCTCTGATCAATGGCTACCAGCCTCCAAACTATGATAAATAAATTTCTGTTGTTTATAAGCCACCAAGTTTGTGGTATTTTATTATAGCTGCCTGAACAGACTAAGACATCTGGAACCTTTTTTTGTGTGTGTGTGTGTGTAAGACCAGCCCTGAGATAACATCTGATGCCAATCCTCCTCTTTTTGCTGAGGAAGATTGGCCCTCGGCTATCATCCATGCCCATTTTCCTCTACTTTATATGGGATGCCACACAGCATGGCTTGACAACCGGTTTGTCAGTGTACGCCCGGGATCCGAACCGGCGAAACCCGGGCCACCGAAGTGGAGCGCACGCACTTCACCACTGTGCCACCAGGCCAGCCCCTGGAATCTTTTTGATTGTCATTTTGTGAGGGGTCTAGTATAAGTTTGCAGGATCTTTAGTCTATCGAGAGAGTGTTTTTCCCTCATGAGGTAGGACATGCCCTAAATTATGGACACTAGGTTCCTATTGTTGTTAGATTCTTTAAGTTTTGTTTCTCCTAGAGGCGTGGGTAAAGTGTGGTGGAGTATGCACTGAGTACAATTTGTTCTTCTGCTCTTGAGAGTGGAGACATGACAACTGACCCATTTTCTACCCCACTATCTATTTGTGTCTTTGAACTTTGAATACCGAGCTCCTGTATTCCCACTCCCTCTGCTGCCTCTTCCTAGTTATATCAGATGGCTACTTTCTTGAGTAGCCTCATCCACTTACTCCATCCTTTTTCTACGTGCAGGTACTCGAAATCACCACCTCACTGGTGATTCTGTTTACCACCCTGTTCAGGAACTAAAGGTTTCTGTTATTTTTCAATAAAGGGATGATAATTCATTGCACATTCAACCTTATTTCCATTCTTATTACCAATGAAACTTCTTAATTATTAGCTATCTTATTAAATCTTTCACATTTGACCATAACAAAGGATATGCTTGTCTGACTCTCCATCTGGGGGGAGGGCAAACTGCAGAGAGCAGAAAACATCTTTTGCCCGCTCTTCCTAAAGCGATATACTTTTGAATTTCAGAAGGAGAATAGGGCTTTTAAATGTGAATAACAGATTCATCTTTAAAAATAACTTCAATGAGTACTATATCTATTAAAGATGGCAACTGCAATAAATTTGTTTCTTACAGTGTTACTCTCTTCTGCACTCATCTACTTTCATTCAAGAATCCGTGATTAAATTATCTATAGCATCATTATTGCATGGAAAATGGAGCTTTAGTCTTCTTTGTCATGCCGAGTCTCAGTATTTCTATTAAAAAAAATGTGATCCTGACAATTATTATGAAATGTCCACATTTAATTTGTACTCTATATTTAATCTTTTAACTTAGAATTTCCAAAGATTACAAAATGACGGAAAGGTTAATATAGTTGTGGCATTCAAGAAATAAATTTTAAGTAGCCATCTACAAGAGAGACCATCTCATAAACTTGTATACACACAGTGTATCTCACACTGACAGGTTTATTGTGGTGCCCTTGTTGCTGAACTATGGGTACACATTTGTTAAGGACAAAGCATTCATGGAGGTGAATAATAGCACATAGTAAAATGGTCATAAACAACTTCAGATAAACTATAGAGATTCTGCAGAGAATACCAGGGGTTTTTATTAATTACTCTAAGTATTAGATATTGTTAAGACAAGGATTTCCAAATGCATAAAAATTCTTTAAATAGCAAGCTGTGTTCAAATGCATCCATGAAATTAAACAAACAAAAACACATACATAAAAGAAAGTTTGGCCTTGAAAAATTAAAATCCAAAACAGCAATTATCCTTTAACCCTTTGTAAAAAGGGAAAGGTAATCTGGTTTGTTTAGCATTCTCTCTCTATTTTACTCTGTGAGTTCTGACTTTGCTTTGCTTTTTCCCCTGAAATTTGACTGCTTTTGTTCAAAGAGGGCAGTGTGTCTTCACAAGTATACAGAAAATTATAAAAATAGATCCACGTATGTTTTTGAATTTCAATCTCTGGGGAATATTGAGTGTAAGTGAATTTGAATATAATGAATATTATAAGAATGTGCTGCTTAATTTAAGTACTTTTCAAAGTGAGCTTCATTTTTACTTAATTTGTTTTAACATCATGTTAGCTTATGTACTTAAACATGTAACATAGATGATTGATTTTAGACAATGGTCAAAGATTAAATCCTTAGTTAATCATCAAGATTCTCAGTGTAAAATATAGTAAAATACAATTAAGGTGTTTTCAGATTTTAATGTGTTTTAGCAGACATTTGTTTCATTTTAAAGTACAGTGTTGGGGCAATTTACACATTCCTTGACCTTACTATCACTTATCTTCTACTCTACATACTAGGATTTAAACGAAAATTGTTGTTTCTGGGAGCATTACTGTTCTCTTCTGAAATATTTGTCCATAATGAGATGAAGAAATCTGAATTTATAGTGATCTAGACAATGTTCCCTAATTCTGACCTGCAATGAGTTAGTTCGAATCTTACTATCTGACCTACCACATCCAGGTGCTGAATAATGGAGGAGGGAAGGTGCTTAGCTATATTGATAGATGGATTATTTAAAAAGGCTTTATCTTTGAATGAAATATTGCAGTGAGAGAGAGAAAAATTTCTGGAATCACAATAATTTATGAGTCCTATGTTTCAGTGGAAAGAAGCCCTGAACTGGGCATTGAGTGACCTTAAACTCATATATTTTGCCTCTTGATCCAGTGTAGAATTTTCTTATGGAATATATTATTCACACAAATGTATAGATAATTTCTATATGCAGTTTAAACTACAACGATAAAATGAATACTAGTGTATTCACCATCCATCTTACGGAAGAGAATGGTGCCATGTCTCTAAAATGCCCTGTCTTGATTCCTGATTGTATCATCGTCTCTCCCTTCTTCCCTTTCTCCCGGAACAGCTATTACACTGACTGTGCTAATCACACTATTTTACTTCATTAGAGCTCACATTGTGTCCCTAAATTACATTTTATTTAATTGTCTCAGAAATTTAGATATTTCTTTTTCTGGAATTACTGCAACAATACAACATTATTGCAGAAAAATATTGAATAGACGTGGCGATAACATGCATCTTTGTCTTGTACCTGATGATAACAGCAATGGATTCAGTATTTCATCATTCAGTATGTTTACTGTTGGTTTTTGTAGATGACTTATATAAGATTTAGGGAATTATCTTCCTTACTGAATTGAGAAGGATTTATTTTATACTTTGTAAATCATGAATGGATGTTGGATTTTATAGAATGTTTTTTACATTTATTAAGACAATCATAGGGCTTTTATCCTTTGTGTTTACCATATTAATTGTTGAATAATTTTGTAATATTGTATTAGCATCTTTTTCCTAAAAATCCAAAACTTGTGATAATCTGTTCTTTTTATTTTTTCAGTTTTTATTTATATATTTTTTTTGTGAGGAAGATCATCCCTGAGCTAACATCCATGCCAATCCTCCTCTTTTTGCTGAGGAAGACCAGCCCTGGGCTAACATCTATTGCCAATCCTCCTCCTTTTTTTCCCCAAAGCCCCAGTAGATAGTTGTATGTCATAGTTGCACATCCTTCTAGTTGCTGTATGTGGGACACGGCCTCAGCATGGCCGGAGAAGCGGTGCGTCGGTGCGCGCCCGGGATCCGGGCCGGGGCCGCCAGCAGCGGAGCACGCGCACTTAACCGCTAAGCCATTGGGCTGGCCCCTAACCTCTTCTTATTTTTATCCATCTGAGATAGAATTTTTGCATCAATGGTCTTAAGTGATAGTGAACTATAATTTTATTTACTCATGCAGTCCTGGTTTTGATAACAAAGTTAAACTAGTTTTACAAAATTAATTGAAGCTTTCCCTACTTATTTTATTCTCTGTGGCATCTTGCATAATTTTTACGTTTCTAAGCGTTAAATGAATTTACCTGTAAAACCATCCATTTTCTACCTTTTCTCAGTTTTCTCTCTACGTGGAAGTAGTCATTTTTTATTTCTCTTAGTTTTTCTTTATATATCAGAATATACACAGTTGTATGTCTCTGTTTATCAGTCCAGACTGGATCTCGGATAATTCCATCTGATCTGAAAACTCAGACCTTTCCACAAATCAAGGAATTTTTTTGAATTTTTCTTTTCTCCTAAATATTTTCCTTCTTTCTTCTTGTGAAGGCTATTTTTTTTTTAGGTTAGATCTCATGGATATAACCTCAAAGTGTTTCCCCTCATGATTGCTATCTTTATGTTTTTGCTCTGTGTTTTGTGCTATGTCTTGCATTTATTTTTTCCAAGCTTGTGATGTGGGTTATAACATTAACCATCTCTAATTTAGTTCTTCTACTAAAAATGTGGTTAAAGTTTTGATATTAGCTCCAGGGCTAAGGAATTGTCTGTCTCCTTCAGCAATTCCATTTTGTTTTCTATGAATCATGGATAGTCTGTCTTGGCAAACATAGGTTGCTATTTTTTTGTCTGTCTACTGAGATCCCACACATAAGGAACTATTTTCCTCTACTCACATATTGACCTCTGGTCAAGTTGTTGATGTAGTGAAACTTCAGAAATAATGAAGATGTCAGAATCAGAGAGGATTTCCAACCTCTCTTCGTGGTTCTGTTGAATATAATCACACAAGCTGTCTGCCCCTGTTGCAGAAACTACTTGAAGCTTCCTTTTCTCAGATCATCTTCTCAGAATGCCTTCTTTGGCCTTCTGCCTCTTTCCTCTGGGATCTGAAGTTGTTCTCCAGACACTTGCTCAGATTCTGAGTGGTGCTTTCTAAGGATAACAAACCTTCAGACGCCGTTAAACTCTTTCCTGGAGACATTTGTTTATATTCTAAGGTTAGTAAAACCAAAGCACCTTCCACTCCCCTCACAGAGAGGATTTGTCTAAAGGTTTTCCTTTCTCTCTAGAGGTGAGGAGAGGCCAATGTACCAGCCACCCTAGGTCAACTCTGGGTCTCAGAATTCCCGGTTTCCTCCCTGTGGTGCAAACTCCACTGCTGCACAGGTGAATATCTTATCCTCGTTGCTTCATCTTATGAGGAGTTTGGGCACAAGGAACCAATGCAAGATGCTACTCTGGTGCTCATTTGCTATGAGTAATAAAACCTTCATTCTCTGACCCAGGTATCACATGTTTCCTGTCAAAGTGTGAATATAGATGTGAACTTAGCCCTGGGTGATTCTGTCACATGCCAGTTTTCTTATTCTCTCTTCCAGAAGCCCAAAGATTTCCTAGAATTACTTATATTTAGTATTCCATAAATTCTGGTGTGCTTTATTAGTTTGCTTTTATTTCATAGCCCACCCTAATGTCTGACATATGATAGGCATCCAGTATGTAATGTGTGTATGGGAAAATATAAATAATTGACTAAATGAATACACACCAATGCTTTGCCAATAAGCCAACATTTAAATTTTTTTTTGTTCCCAAAAGATGTTTTTTACTGACTACAGATTCAAACTGAAATTTCTTACCATGGCTTTTACAGCTGTAAAAAAAATCTTTCTAGTGTTATTTTCCACCTCCTTTCTCATACACAATGTTAATAATCGATACAAAAAATCCTATGCCGTAAATATTCTGATTATAATGCCTTTTTCACAGTAGATTTTAAATAATAGCATTGAGTTTAAGAAATCGGGCTCAGCTTTTTACCTAGCTTTTATCCTGGCTTTGTGATTCAGGAACTATTCCTTTACATAGGGCATTTTTAGTACTTTCATAGATGTAACATGTTTAAGATAAAGCCTGACAAATTATCAACACTTAATACATTTATTTCTCATATAATCAACTTATAATGTCTTGTGTAATGTGTGATATATAATACACCAAACTAGTTTGGAAGCTTCCAAAATTTGAGCATAGATAATGTATCCTGTATTTGTTCTAACTTCCACTTGTGTAGTACAATGCTTTTAATAGAGAAGTTATAAAGTAAACTTCCCAAGCAGTATAAAGAAAAGGCTCTGAAATGATTTGATCTGAGCTTGTCTTTGAAAATAATTCAAATTCCACATAAAGGGAAATATGTAGACAAGACACTCCAAGCAGCCATAAATGCATGTACTTCAATTTACTCGTCAATCTTTAGACCTGGGAGATAGTCCAATGGCATTTGCCCTGAAATGTCATCTCTTTTATTTCTTTTGCCTTCTAACTCACTTCTCTCTCCACCACCTCCACGGAGAGTCTTCTGATATTTATTACATCAATTAGCAGAATATGTAAATGGTGGCCACTGTGTATGTATATCTCCACTGTCAACTGTCACAATGGCTTTAACGACTTTTAATATAGAACAAACTGTACAAGATAGGTGAGGTAATCACTGGCTTGTTTTCAAGTATTCCATGCTGTTACTCTGGCAAAGTCAATTAATTAATAATAGAGAATTTTCCAAAATGTGGTTTTGAAAGATATAAAATATGGGTAACAGATTCTTTTTAAAAACAAATCCTGAACTACCAAAAGAAAGATAATGGGTTATAAAATTACACAACACTTTACTTACATCCACCTGTTTATAGTCTGCTATACACTAAAATATTGTGTCCTCCCAAAATGCATATGTTGAAACCCCAATGTGATGGTATTTGGAGATGGGGGCTTGGGGGGTGATTAGGTCATAAATGCTGAGCCCTCATGAATGGAATCAGTGTCCTTATTAAAGAGACCTCAGAGAGCTCCCATGCCTTTTCTGCCAGGTGAGGACACATCAAAAAGATGGCTGTCTATGGACCAGGAAGAGGGCCCTCACCAAACACCAGATCTGCCTGCACTTTGATTTTGGACTTGCCAGCCTCCAGAACTATGGGAAATAAATTTCTGTTGTTTATAAGCCACTCAGTCTATGGTATTCTGTTACAGCAGCCCAAACAGGTTAAGACATTGTCAATTCCAAGACTTAAATAAATCCTGTGTCCTTAAATGTAATATTTAAATTCTATATTATAGTAGAAAACAGAATCAGGGGCTACCCCGGTGGTGTAGTGCTTAAGTTTGTGCATTCTGCTTCGGTGGCCTGGGGTTCACAGGTTTGGATCCCGGGCACGAACCTATTCATTGCTTATCAAGCTATGCTGTGGCAGTGTCCCACATATAAAATAGAGGAAGATGGGCACAGATGTTAGCTCAGGGCCAATCTTCCTCAGCAAAAAAAAAAAAAACCCAGAATCAGTAGCTGAATAAAAATGTCCATTTTCTCTCATTCATAAAAGAACAATCATTTTAGAATGGACATTGCCATATTTCTAAAGGATATCAAGGTTTGTTTATAAAAGAAAAAGTTGATTTGTCTAAGGAAAACCTTGCTCTATCAACAATATTTTTGCAGTACTTGGCCACTTGTGGTCTTGGGGAGAAAAAAAAGGTAAATTGTGCAATATCAGATAACCAGCATTAAAATTATTTGTCTGATTTCCCTATAGGGTGAGAAAATAAACAATTTTCATCAGCAGAGAATGTCCCGGCAAGGAGATTCTTAGTGTTATTATTTGGTATATGCCCAGGAAATGTTGTACTATACACCTGTGAACGTCAATATTTAATTTATCTTTTAAGTTTCTTCTTGTAAGTGTCTAAGAATTACAATACATCAAGGGCCACTGTAAGGGAAAATAAAAAAGAAAGAGAAATTAGTTACTTAAAATTTACAAGATATTGGGGCCAGCCCAGTGGCACAGTCGTTAAGTGCGTGTGCTCCATTGTGGTGGCCCCGGGTTCATAGTTTCGGATCCCAGGCGTGCACCAATGCACTGCTTGTCAAGCCATGCTGTGGCGACGTCCCATATAAAGTAGAGGAAGATGGGCATGGATGTTAGCCCAGGGCCAATCTTCCTCAGCAAAAAAAAGAGGAGGATTGGGATCAGATGTTAGCCCAGGGTTGATATTCCTCACCAAAAAAAAAAAAAAAATTACAAGATATTTCAGTTATGTCTAAGTGATATGCCATTATAATCAATTGCAAATGTAGATAGGTAAGGACATTTAAATGTATCCAACAGTAAATTAAGTAAAACAGAATAGATTCATATATAATAAAAAGTAATAAAAATAAGACTACTTATTATTCACCCATATTATATAACTTTGTAACAGTAAACATTGATTTGATGTAGGTGATTCACTGAATTATTTCTTTAAATTTGATACAGATTTTAAGTGTTTATATTTTTCCAGTACAACAAGCTTATCGCAGTAGCTTTCACACAGTACTAAATTTGAAAATAGTTAAATAAAATATAATACTTGATATATTTGTAACATACGTAGATTTGCCTCATTGTCACTTACAGTTCTAGCAAGCTCTCCAGCTGCTGAATAGATACAGAAAATAAACAGAGCACTGATTTCTCTAAATTGCTTTCCTGAGGCACTAATCATCAGAAACTACAGACAAGCCACCAAGGACCATCATGCAAAAATAGAATCAGTGTTGATTGCTTTTATTGTTGTTTAAATCTGCTTGTCTCGTTATTTGTACATTTCCTTTGATTTGTTGCCAAATTTTTATCAGATTTTACAAAAGCACATAAAATTATTAATAAAACATCTATTTGTTTTGACTTAACAGAAAAATCTAGTGGAAAAAAGTAAAGTGGAAGTAAAATTGATCACATTCTATATTCAGTTTGGTGCCTTTATTATCTACTTCCACAGGGAAAGGGAAGCACATCTATTGGTCTTTTGAAGAGCACACAGAATACAATACAATTGCCAAAGAAAACAGAGGTGATTCGATTCATTCATAATTATTGGAAACAGTTGGGCTGATAATTTATTTCAAAATAATATCCGGAACTCCAATGGTAGACAATGTTGATTTTCCATTCATATATTCAGATTTCTAGAGCGGCACTAATAAATTGGAGGGAAATTTCCTCAAAATATACAAAATTTAGGGGCCAGCCCAGTGGTGTAGTGTTCAAGTTCGTGCGCTCCTCTTTGACAGCCCGGGGTTCACAGGTTTGGATCCCGGGCATGGACCTATGCACCACTCATCAAGGCATGGTGTGGCAGCATCCCACATACAAAAATAGTGGTGGATGGACACAGACATTAGCTCAGGGCCAATCTTCCTCATCAAAAAATATATATATACATATATATACAATATATATATACAATTATAAAATTTGAGATGGTTACTATATGCCAACCAATGCTTAATTTACAAAGAACCTCACATAAAACAAAAAGAAAAAGTTAAAGCCCTGTGCCAAACTCAGGTCATTTGTTATTTTTTCCTATTTTTTCCACTGCTGAAGCAGCCAAATTCCCAGGTTATCAATTTCTCTGTAGATAGTGTTTTGAAAGGAACAGAAAAATGTACTGTGCTTCAACCTTTAAGCTTTTGCCTAATGTTATGGACTGAATTGTCCTCCCCCAAAATTCATGTGTTGAAGCCCTAACCTCCAATATGATTGCATTTGGAGATAGGGCCTTTAAGGAAATAGTTAAGGTTAAATGAGGTCATAAGGATGAGACCCTAGTCTGATAGAACTGATAACTTTACAAGAAGAGGAAGAGACATCAGAGATCTCTCTCTTTCTGTGAACACACAGAGCAAAAGCCATGGGAGGGCAGAGAGAGAAGGTGGCTTTTTGCAAGCCACCCAGAGTGGTCTCATCAGATAGCAGTCCTCCTGGTACCTTGATCGTGGACTTCTAGCCTCCAGAATTACGAGAAAATAAATTTCTGTAGTTTAAACTACCCCATCAATGGTATCTTGTTATGGCAGCCCAAGCAGATTAATACACCTAACATAATCTCCAAAATAGGAGAATACTTTTAACCCTTATCTGTGAAGATTGAGATTTTTAGCAAAAGTTAAGGTGATCTGAATCTGAGTATCTGTCCCCATTTCAAAAACTGTGCTCAACAGGCTAACCCAGAGATCAGATCTTGAATTACAATACAAGGAAACAGGATTCCTGTGAGAAATGGCCAAATGTAGGGTTGGGGAAGGCAAAATACAAGATGAACCTGTAGCATCTTTTAGTGGCAGAAAGCAAAGGAAGTGATCAAAAGACAGAGGGATGGGGACATTGTCAGAGGGCCACAGGAGCCAACTTGAATGAGCTCCCAATGGCAAAAGCAGGAGAAATTTGACCAGCAAAATAAATAAAGCTGTATGGAATTTTAATCCAGTGTATAAAATTAAGATACATGAGTTGATAGTGTTACAATAAATGGTTGACTGAATAAATAAATGGAGGTAAAATGATCCATATTATTTACAGAAAATTTCAGATAATATATATAGATACTCCCTGCTCCAAGAGGTTGAATATAACCATTTCTCCCTTTGAATGTGGACTGAACTTGTGATTTGTTTCCATAGAATAGAGAAAGAAAAATGTAGTTGTTTTATAGTGGGAAAAAAACTAACAAACACTACTGTAACCAAATGATTGGGATTAATAGAACCAGTGAAAAGTCATTTTGATATAATGTACACTCTGATAAATGTGATGAAAAGGATGTTTCCTTTTTATGGTATTCTTCCGCAAATTCCATAACTACAGTCTAATCATGAGAAAAACATTGAAACTCAAATTGAGACGCATTTTCAAAATACCTACTCAGTGCTTCTCAAAAATCTCAAAGTCTTTGAAAACAAATAAAGACTGAGAAACTGTCATAGTTAAAGCATGTTAAGGAGACAAGATGTAGTATCCTGGACTGGATATTGGAACAAAACAATATAACCCTTAAAAAACTGGTGAAACTCTAATAAAGTCTGAATTTTAGTTAATTGCAATTTTCCAATACTTGTTTCTTAGTAGTGACAAGTTTCCCATGGTAATATAAAATGTCAACATTAGAGGAGAACTGGGTGAGGGGTATATCGGAACTCTGTGTATTATCTTTGCAAATTTTTGTTAAATCAAAATTTGTGGCAAATTAAAAACCTTACTAAAAATAATAATATGGAGTTAGATTTTGAGCAGGAAGGATACATGACAAACTTTTGGAATTATTACAAACAAAATTTGGAACTATTGCAAACGAAAGAGAATTTGTTAGAGTTATTATAAACTGAAACAGAAGGGACTGTCGTATTAATGGAGAATAAAGCATTAATGAGACCTTATCTATTATAGTGTCATATGAAATAGAGACAATGAGCAGATATTGAAGTGAAATATATGAATATGAATATAAATATGAATATAAGTAACCATATACATGTATGTATGTATTTGAATAATTGTCAGCGTTTGTTAGTAACGAGGTGATCCCAGTGAGAGAAAAATAAATTTTCATGAATGAATGAATAATACTGTTTCAAAGTAGTCTTGTTTCCCTTTTTCTATTAAAAAATTATACAACAGCATAGAGAGAATGAAAAATAAAACCACACAAACTCCATTTTCAGTTAAACTAGACAACATATACAATAAGCAGAATGTAAATAAAGATTAACAGAAGTAACATATTAAGTGAAAGTCTTACAGAAAAAAATTTATACACACACACACATTAGAAGAGTGACGAGGGCCGGCCCCGTGGCTTAGCGGTTAAGTGCGCGTGCTCCACTGCTGGCGGCCCGGGTTCGGATCCAGCGCGCACCGATGCACCGCTTCTCCAGCCATGCTGAGGCCGCGTCCCACATACAGCAACTAGAAAGCTGTGCAACTATGACGTACAACTATCTACTGGGGCTTTGGGGGAAAAATAAATAAATAAAATAAAAAAAAAAGAAGAGTGAAGAGATGGTCTAGCAGATGGAGAGTTCAGAATGCCATCTGGGGTGAACTGTGATATCAGAAGTAGCTTTCTACATCCAGTTTAGTTCCAAAAAGCAAAGAAAGAGAGCTGCACAATGAATCTCACAGACAGGCCAGGTTTATATGAAACAGTCCTTGTACAGCTGGGAACAAGGGGATTATAGATTATCAAGGCCAGAAGGCTGCCATGACTCCTCCTCACCCCCAAGGAATCTTCCTGATTTTGCTGGTCTGGCAAATTCTGATGAGTAATACTGAAGGAATTTGAACTGTGCTGGACCATAGATGCTTTAGGGAAAAAGGAGAGCAAGGTACACTCACAAAATATTTTTATTATGTGTCAGATGGGATGAAACAGTAATTAAGCATTCAAACCTGAAATGAGTATATTTATGCATGAAATATACACATATTTCAGGTATATAAGCTATACACACGCATGCACACAAATTTCAGTGGATGTAAAATAAACCCCTAAGTGCATATTTACTACATACATACACATACATAAACAGAACATAGAGTTAGTATTAATATCTATATATTTGTAAGTATGTATGTGTATGTGTGCATATGCACTTCTATATATGTGTATAATTATACATTTTAGTGGGTATACAATATATACATTATGTGTGTGTATGTTTATGCATGTATAAAATTACATCTGTGAAAGAACATGGTGAATCAGAAATTCAAGAATTCGAAGTAGAGATAATAAATCTATGGAAAAAATAAAACAAAAGCTATCAGAATTTAAGAAAAAGAGAAGTTGTTTTGGAATACTGAAATATTCAGTTTATTATTAACACATAAGTTAATTTATTCTGAAATAGAGAAATTAAAGACCAAATACCTAAGGGAGAAAGACAAAAAAGATCCAACATACACAGAGTCCCAGATGGAGGAAACATGGCAAAAAATAGGAGAAAACAAATATTTGAAATTATTATTTATGACAACTCTCCTGAATTAAAATAAATGAAGTCATATATTTCTCCAGTCACATTTACTAAGAGAAGACAGAATCTAGAATAGACTCAAGGAGAGAAAGTGTAAGTCAAGATTTTATACCAAATTAAACTGCCCTTCAAGTGTAAATCCTAGAGAAAAACTAATTTGAAAATGCAAGAACTCAGAAAATATTTTTCCTTTGAGTTCTTAGAAATTTCTACAGTCCTAAATCAGACAAGACATTTCTGGGGAAAGAAGGGAAAATATACTTGTAGTGAGTATGAAATACACACACACATACACACACACACACACACACACACCAGGGAATGAAGAACACAATATATAGGTAAAATGTCATAGGCTGGGTGGCTTATAAAAAGCAACTATATATTTCTCACAGTTCAGGAGGCTGGGAAGTACAATATCAAGGCACCAGCAGGTTCTGTGTCTGGTGAGAGCCCATTTCCCAGATGGCTGTCTTTTTTACTGTAACCTCACATGGCAGAGAAGAGGTAAACTCTGTGGTCTCATTTATAAGGCCACTAATCCCATCATGAGGACACCACCCTCATGACCTAATCACCTCCCAAAGGCTCCACCTCCTAACACTCCTACTTACCTCTACCTTGGGGTTAGAACTTCAACATAGGAATTTTAGGGGGACATAAACTTTCAGTCCATTGCAAGTATATACCCTAAAAATGTAAGTATAAGACACCTATAAATGTTTCTGTGGAAGGAGAAAAGAAAGTGGCAGTTAGAGTCAATAATTTCTTGTTTCATCTGATAGAGTAGGAAGTAGAAAAATACTATTTAAAGCTGAAAAGTCAAGTAATATCATATTTATTATATATTTATTGGTATATAAAGATAGTAATACTTAAAATCAGACAATGGAGAAAAGTAAGGGTAGGGGAAGGAAAGAGAAAAACAATTTTGTAATTCATTATACCAAGGCATAATAAATATCTACTAAATACAATTTTACTAGTGTTATCATTGAAATTTTTTTTTTTTTTGTGAGGAAGATCAGCCCTGAGCTAACATCCATGCTAATCCTCCTCTTTTTGCTGAGGAAGACCAGCCCTGAGCTAACATCTATTGCCAACCCTCCTCCATTTTTTCCCCCAAAGCGCAAGTAGATAGTTGTATGTTGTAGTTGCGCATCCTTCTAGTTGCTGTATGTGGGATGTGGCCTCAGCATGGCCGGAGAAGCAGTGCGTCAGTGCGCGCCCGGGATCCGAACCCAGGCGGCCAGTAGCGGAGTGCGGGCACTTAACCACTAAGCCATGGGACCCGCCCTATCACTGAAATTTTATAATTACCAATGTAAATATTAGACCATATTTTAAACTTTCCTAAATGTTTGAAAAACTACGTATACACGATAGCAAACAACCAAACGAAAAACAGAGAATACAAGATGTCTGATGACAGATTCATAAACAAAAAGCATAGCTTATAACAATATGGCACAACTCTAACTTTCATATCCATGAATATAATATGTCTTAACTCACCACTAAATTACAAATATTTTTAGATTCAATCAAAAAGCCTAACTCAACTATGTGTTGAATATAACGGCATTTAAAAAAATTGATTCAGAGAGCCTGGGAGAAAACAATGGCAAAAATATATCTGGAAAACACAAATGAAAGAAAATAACAAGGTCTGTGTGTTGATACCAAAGTAGAATTCTATCCGAAATAAATTTTTCAATACAACAAAGACAGGAACTTAATATAGTAGTGTGGGAAATTCACAATGGATGTAAAATGGTCGTGAAACTCTGTGCTGCAAATAGTTAGAACATTCTAAACCAGAACTTACAGAAATTCGAAAGGGAAATGGAAACATATATACACACGCCCACGCACACACACACACATACACTCCTGTGTTACAAAAACTGACGATACGGAGGACAACTTGACAGCGTAAAATGAAATCACAGATATATTACAACTTTCATATGCCAACCCCACTTTTGGGGTAATTTGTCCCAGAGGCAATACTTAGATGCAAGCAAAGTGATATATGTACAAGTATGTTCATAGCAGCATTGCTTACAACAGCAAAAGAATAGAAACAACCTATATGTATATCATTCATAGAATGATTATATAAACTATTGATCTCCATACAATTAAATAATATGCTGAAGATTATATATATATAATACATATATACATATAATACATTTATATAAACACATATAATATATGCAATATGCACATATATGTATGTAGAATACACATATATATAACACACATGTATATATATTTTATATATATATATATATATACACATTCTATGAACTAAGGAACTCTTTCTCATATATTTTGTTAAGCATCTGGAACTTTGTGCCTCTTACGTTACTTTTGCACAGAAGGATGGACAAATAAAATATCTTTCTTATATATTTATATAGAAACTCTGGATGGATATGAAGAAGCTAATAAAGTGGGTTACTGTTACACTGGTGTGAAAAGCATAAATTCAAAGCAGATCTTCTGTCATTCATTTAACTTTTTAATGTTTTTAAAATATGTAAATAAATTATTTAGTTAAATACTTTAAAATTTTTAAAAAGAAAGACATCAAAAAACAGTTAATGGGAATAATACAATCAGAAAGACAATTTTATTGGAATAGTAAATAATATAGCATATGCTGTTTTTTTAAATTTTAGTGAGATAACTATTTTATCAATCTTTTTTTCTAATTCAGATTTATAAAATGAGCTAACTACATTAGATAATAGTTTATGTTCCTCCCAATTACAAGTAACATATTTTTTTAATGAAACATACTCTACATCCATTAAAGAATTTGATCTCCTGTTTTGTTATGTATACCCTACCTGGAGACTTTTAAATAGTTTTGCTTTACTCATAGTTCACCTAGGCGAACACAGCAACAAGAAGAAACACTCTCCATTCTCTCTCAGTTATAGCACATCCCCAGATCCATGAAGAGGCCCTCACAACATCAGATTCAGTCTCCTAGAACACATTTGACTGTGATAGCCCATTAGGGGTAGAAAATGAGATAGGTAAAGGGGAGAAAAGATACAGTTTGGATATCATCTCTTTTTTGACAATGGAAGCCAAGGGAAGCTGATTAAATCATTGAGGGAAGGAATATAGAAAGGGAGATATAGATCTTTAAGGACAAGACTTTAGGACACATCTGTAATTTTTTGTGTATGTGTGAGGAAGACTGGCTCTGAGCTAACATCCATTGCCAATCCTCCCCTTTTTGCTGAGGAAGATTAGCCCTGAGCTAACATCTATGACCATCTTCCTTCATTTTGGACGTGGGATGCTGCCACAGCCTGGCTTGATAAGCGGTGCATAGGTCCACTCCTGGGATCCGAACCTGCGAACCCTGGGCTGCCAAAGTGGAGCGCACCAACCCAACCACTACACCACCAGGCTGGCCTCACACATCTTAAATTTTAAATGGGAAAAGGGAAAGAGGCCATTGGACGAGCAGACCAAGTGGGACATCAGAGAGCAGAGAAAATGTTGGTAAATCAGAAAGCCAAGAGGTCAAGAAAGAAGGAAATCAACACTTGAAAGGTGGTCGATCTGATTAAATACTAAAATGAGTTCATGCAAAGTGAAAAACAAAGAAAAGATAATTTTTTAAAAACAGTTTTCTTGCAGAGGTCAATTCCATATTGCTAGAAAGAAAGGCTGATGTAGACACTGGCCAATAGACTCTAGAGCATTAGAGATATGGAATAACTGGAAGCATTGACCATAGATATTTCTAAGATTCTGTTGTAATGACTTCCATTTCTATTACACATGTCTATGGGCTACTATCATTTTAAACTATAAGCTACTTTATAGTTAATTCCTCAAGTCCAAAAACATGGTAATAGATATTTCCATTTGATGTTCTTAAAGCATTAGGCTCTCTCAGCTTTCTAAACTATTTAAGGGGCTTACTTTCTCCTCTCCATAAAAATTTCCAAAAATACTGAATTTGAAATTAAGTTGTGAGAAGCACTGAATTTACTATAAAGTACATTTCTCGTTGGAGTTCTTTATTATTGACAGTTGTGACATCCACATTGTTTTTTTTTTTTTTAATTTCTGGCTCTCATTCCTCTTGAAATCATCTACAGACAAGAGGTGATGGGCATTACCAAACATCTCCTCTGGTGCTGAGATGTCAGCCAGCAAGCCTTCTGAAGTCCACAGGGAAACAAAGATCTTTCCTTATGTTGTAGGAGAGTTAATTTATCATAGGTAAGATTGCTCTACTGTTCTTACTAAATTGAAAGGACAATAACTTAAACTGGTACTGTTCTTATTATAGAACAAAACAATGGCCAAATTTGAACTGACATCAAAAGTCAAGTACGATACTTTAGCCTTCCTGCTAGTCAAGTGCATGTATCATTACGGAAAACTATACTCAGAAATTTACCATTATCAGATTGAATTTAATGAATGCTGACATATTTTTATTGAGCTAGGTTTTCCAAAGCAAGTTTTACCGGCCCTGGCATTTAAGAGTTTGGATCTTAAAGCAGGCAACCCTGATAAGTTTGACTGTAAAATGATGGTATTTGAAATAGCAAAAATAGGTGATTGGGAAGAAAAATAGAAATGATAGAGTAAAAGATCATAAAAAATACCGCTGGGTTGTAGCTGACTCAAAACAACAACTGTAAGCCAAAAGCATCCTGTCTTTTAAATTTGTCCTTATATATTTGCGAGGGAAATGGATGGATTAAGGTCAATGAACTCTGCAAGATAGGACTGTGCTCAGACACAGGAGATCCTAAAAACAATTAAAATTAAATAATGTTTTGAATGCTGGGATGAGCTTAAAGGAATCCCTTTGACACATATGGAGTTATTTCTCTGCTAATAATTAATGCTTTGGGCATCATGATTAGGTGGGTTTTTAAAAAAATTCAGGTGGAGCAGAACTAGCCACTGACATCTATGATATGACGAGCCAATAAAGAATATATGAACTTGAAATTTCTATTTCTAAATATTTTTGCAAGAAGAAAACAAATATCTTTGCCAAATTAAATAAAAACAAAAAAATTATGAGAAAGAAAAAATATCACTAAGGCAAAAATATCATTATACGTGAAGTTTTTCTATGGAATCTCCCTTCATTGTATTGTTCCTCTTGGATTGCATATCTATACTATAGTGAGGGTCAAGGGGCACTGTCCATGAATTGAGAGAGACATCTCAAAGGATCTCTTGTGTTCCTGCATGTCTTCTGAACAGAGTCACTGATATCATTATTAGCATCTGTTCCATTTTCTACGTTCAAGGATGTTTGTATAGCAACCAGCCTTGAAGAATAGGAATATAATGTCTCTCCACAGCAAAGAATAGATTTTTTTTTTTCTCACTATGATAAAAAAGAAAACGTCTTTCTCTGGGGCAAAGGTTGGCCGCATTTGTTAGCTACTGCATTGGAAAGACTGAGATTTCCTAAACTTGGCTTTCCTCATTGGTCATGAAAACTGCATCTGTATTGTGCGTCCTGTATCTATCTGAGCTACTCTGCATTGCCTAGTGGGACTTGGTGACAAGGGGAGCCATCATGAACATAAAACTCATGCTGCCTGCTGTGCCTTGAATAAGAAAGTCCATTGTCTCTGACCCAGGACTCTTGTGTCTTCTGCCAGCATGAATGAAACTGTGACAAGCTAACTTGTCAGCTTGTAAGCAGGATAAAATCTTCACCCCTTTTCAGTTCTTGGAACTGTGGCTTTATTAGTTTATGCATGATTACATGTATGTCAGAATTGAGGCAAACTAGGCAACTATGACACCCATGAAGGTTGAACTCACTGTCTCCAATCTCCCCCCTCTTACATTTTTCTCATTCAATTGGATCTGCTCTATCTCTCAATCAAACTGAAATTCCTTCTACCATTCTAGAAAATTTTCTATAATAAAGGTCAGATAATCTACTTGCATTTTAAATTTTAAAAAATTACATCTGTAATGAACAGCTCTGTCAATCATGCAAGGATAATGAATGAGTGTGTGCATTTGTATGCATGATTTTATGTGTTAACTTTCTAGAGAAATAAAGCATTTGAGATGAATGTTTTAACTGCCATAATGTATACTCTGCCTAATGCTTCCTTTCAATTTGTCCATCATATAAAGAATGTGATTTGAAGGAGACTGCAAGTTTAAATATTTTTGCCTGGCAGAAATTCGCTGAACAGCCTGGCTTGGCATAAAGATAGTTATCACTGTTTATAGTCTGATTCTCGGCCTACTGTTATGGCATTAATAAGATAAGTTCAGTCTCTTAAGAACTGGCTCACATTAGTAAAACTTACAAGCTGGTATTAAACAGTATATCTGTTTACTGAATTGTAATGAGCAGTATAAAATCCATGAGAATAACCAGCATATTTCTTCATTATGGGAAACAAATGTTTTAAGATACATTTTAATCAGAAGTTTGTTTGAGGAGGATGACATCATGTTAAAGGAATATAACATTTGATGACATTTGGCTGTCAGAAGTACTGACAGCCCCATCTCTCATGTGAGACTGTGTCCCTCTAAGCAGACTTCATACTAAAATAAAATGATGAAGGTAGACGTTCCTTTGGATCTTGCTAATTGGGGAATGACATTTTTCCCTCTAAAATTTCAATCCTGCATATTTATTTTATATTTAGATACTCTATGCTAATTATTAGTAGTCTCCCTTCCATCAAATTGTATTTAAGGTGTTGACAGATTTCTAGCCCTTGAGTTATTAATTTTTATAGTTATCTGCATTCCTTAGAATGTAACTCACTAAAACTTCTAGAATGGCTCTGGATATTCCTTCTACTCCTATGAGTTATATAAATTGAATAAACTACTCATGCCTGGAGGACTTTTTAATCTTTAGGGTTTCTATAATTTCCTTATTTTTATATAATAAGAAATTGCGAATAGGGACTATAAATGTCAGAACATCCCTGAAGGTTCAGGCCTCAAACTTTGACTATCTTGTGATACTTTCAGCTCATCTACACCATCCTAGCTCTAGAGTTTTCATTAAGGCTGAAAAGTGAGCAGAACTTGTTTGCCACTTCCAAGAACGATGTAAGGAGAGTAATCCTATTGATTTTATTTCTAACTCTTCACTTCAAACAAAGAGAGCAAAAAAGGCCTCCCAAGAGTCCTAGCTACTTTGAGGGAATGCTTTTATAAATAATTAAGTTATATACCCTGGGAGAAAATTTTTCTTTCTTTCCTTATATTTTTTTATTTTTCTTTGAAATTTTCTTTTTACACAATACTTCTTACTTCTAAACAGTTATATAAATGTACAGGACTCTGAACAAGTGAGTTAACTGTGCCAGGTAATATACAACATGCAGAAATATCATTAAATTATTTCCTGGCTTATTATATTTGGAAAGGTGTCCATAATGAAAACTGATTCTCATTGTCTAATTGGCTTTACAATAGGTTATTGTGTAGTTTCAAATAAACAGTAGCAGAATATGCCATTGCTTTGGCATAAGAATTATTTTGCACTGAAGGTGATTAAAAAGAAATAAACATAAGAAAAGGTCTCTGCCCTCCCCCGTTTGCCTAAAAGAAAAACATAAATTTGTAAAAGTGTCTCTCCTCCCCTCTCTAGGAGGAAAGACAGAAGTTAATCACTGGAGACAACTCTAGACTCCTATCAACTTGAAGGCATCACCAGAGGAATCTACATAAACTTTGCTAAACTAGCACTTAACTACCATTTATTTCCCCGTGTATTTACTCTCCCACAATTTGTCACCACTAGCTCAAAGTCCTTTTCCTTTGTCTTGTCACTTCTCTAAAAATGTCTTATTCTTTTCTTAAGATGCTATGGAAGCCCAAATTCTAACCACATCTGGGTGTATGCCTGATACTCCTGTTAATAGACTTCTGTTTGTTTTTCTTTTGTTAATCCATCTTTTATTAGTCTAGTTTGCAGAGACCCAACCAAAGAACCTAGAAGTGTAGAGGGAACAAGATTTTTTCCTCTCCTGCACAAGAAACTGTGAATTTCTGATATATTGACTCATTTCTACCTTCAATTAGAAAAAAAATTAAAAGCTTTAAAATCTGCTACTATTATGTATAATTTATATATTAGTACAATGATATTTAAAAATACTCATATTGAAAGGGCAGAAAAATTATTGCAAGAATTTTGTCAACTGATAAAATTTATTTTTTGTTTAAATAATGAAGCATTAATATTTATCAGTAAATGATTTTTCCATTTTGGTAACTTACACGTTGGATAAATGTGCGTAAATGTCAATGCTTAATTAGAAATTTTAAAGCCATAAAAAACAGCTTTTCCCTAAGTCTCAAAAGAAACAAGGCCAAAATTTAAAGACTATGAATAACAAAAGTAGGTAAAATCAGGAGTAAGAAAAGAGATAGGAAATAAATTTTTCACTAGTTATAATTCCCATTATTTTCATGATGCATGATTCCAAGTAACTTCAATAAATTTGGGGTCCTATTCTTTGTGATTCAGCTCAACTGTCTCCTTACCTGCCGGTCCCACTGAACTTTGTTAGAGATCTCTTTTATCCACGTGTACCCCTAAAGTGTTGGCACAGCTATCCTTTCACCTAACATGCATTCATTAATAAACTACCTGTTTTTGCCTGGTCTTTCTTGACTGTGATATCCTTCATATACTGTATTGCTATCTTATTTATTCTCAAAACCCCAGGATCTGGCACAATTGATCAAGCAGCTTTTAAAAAAAACATATTTTTAATGAATTAATTTGTGGATTATGATAATTAAACTCCCTATAGCACACACACTATTGGATGTATACCCTAGTCCTTCTTCCTTCATTTATATTAGTAAAATCCCAGATTTGAGTGGGAGAATCACTGTGTTCCCTGAGTCTAATTATTTAAGAAAGTGGAATCTCTCCTTAGGCCCTGGGAGTTCATTGCTCTTTGGTCTAAAACAATGGTTCTCAGAGTTAGATCAACAGCATAGCAATTATGGAGGTTCCAAAAGATCAGAGAAAGAGAAGTAGCAGAAAACTAATTTAAAGAAATAATGGCAGAAAATTTTCCAGATCTGGAGAGGAAAATGAACATCTAGATCCGTGAAACCCAAAGAACTCCAAATAGATTGAACATAAAGTGGTCATCATTAAGACACATTATAATCAAGTTGTAAAAAGTCAATGACAAAGAGAATTTTGAAAGCAGAAAGAGAAAAGAAACTCATTACAGGCAAGGGAACCTCCATAAGACTATCAGCAGATTTCGCATCAGGAACCTTGCAGACCAAGAGACAGCAGGATGATTTATTCAAAGTGCTGAAAGAAAAAAAACTGCCAAACAAAAATACTATACTTTTGGCAAAATTGTCCATCAGAAATGAAGGTAAGATAAAGACTTTTCCAGACAAACAAAAGATGAGGGAGTTCATTAGCGTTAGACTTGCCTTAGAAGAAATGCTAAAGAAAGTGGTTCAAGTTGAAATAACAGGATGCTAATTAGCAACATAAAAACATATGAAAGTATAAAACTCACTGGTAAAGGCAAGTATGTAATCAAATTCAGAATACTCTAATATAGGGCCGACCCCATGGCTTTGCGGTTAAGTGTGCGCACTCTACTACTGGCGCCCCGGGTTCGGATCTGGGGCAGGCACCGACGCACCGCTTCTCTGGCCAGGCTGAGGCCACATCGCACATACAGCAACTAGAAGAAGCAACTATGACGTACAACTATCTACTGGGGCTTTGGGACGGGGGTGGGGGAAAGGAGGAGGATTGGCAATAGATGTTAGCTCAGAGCCCGTCTTCCTCAGCAAAAAGAGGAGGATTAGCATGGATGTTAGCTCAGGGCTGATCTTCCTCACAAAAAAAAAAAAAGAGGGAATACTCTAATATAGTACTGATGGTGCATAAATCACTTTTAACTCTGGCATAAAAGTTAAAAGGAAAAAATTAAAAATAACTATAGCTACAATAATTATTTAATGAATATACAATACAAAATGTAAATTGTGACATCAATAACATAAAATGTGTGACTGAGAGAAAAACAGTGCAGAATTTTTGTGTGCAATCAAAGTTAAGTGGTTATAACCTTAAAACAAACCGTTAAGACTATGAGATGTTTTAGGTAACCCTCATGGTAACCACAAAGAAAAAATCTATAATAAATTTACTAAAGATAAAAAGAAAAGAATCAAAGCATACCACTACAAAAATTATCAAATCAAAAAGAAAGATAATAGGAGAGGAAGAAAGGAACAAAGGAACTATGAAAGAGTTAGAAAACAATGAATAAAATGTCAATAGTAAGCCCTTACCTATCAATAATTACTTTAAATGTACATAGATTAAACTCCCCAATCAAAAGACATGGAGTGGATGAATGGACAAAAAACAATAAGAGCCATCTATATGTTGCCTACAAGAGACGCATTTTAGCTATAAGGACATATATAGGCTGAAAGTGAAAGGATGGAGAAAGATATTCCATGCACATGGTAACCAAAAGAGAGCAAGGGGATTTACGAGGCAAAACAGACTTTAAGTCAAAAATGGTCACATGACACAAAGAAGGTTATTATGTAATGATAAAGGGGTCAATTCTTTAAGAGGATATGAACTAGAAAATATATATTTACCCAACATCAAAGCAGCTAAATATATAAAGCAAATATTAACAGAACTGAAGGGAGAATTGGATGGTAACACAATAATTGCACTGGACTTCAATATCCTATATTAAATAATGGATAGATCATCCAAGCAGAAAATCAATAAACAAGCAGAGGACTTGAGCAACACTATAGACCAAATATAGGTCTAACAGAACATCCTATCCAATAGCAGCAGAATACACATTCTTCTCAAGCAAACATGGAAGATTCTCCAGGATAGATCATATATTAGGACACAAAACGAGTCTTAACAAATTTAAGAAGACTGAAGTCACACGAAGTGTCATTTTCAACCACAATGTTGTGAAACTAGAAATCAATAAACAGGAGGAAAATTGGAAAATTTACAAAAATGTGGAAATTAAACAACACGTGCCTGAACATCCAATGGGTCAAAGAAAAAAATCAAAAGAGAAATCAAAACATATCTTGAGACAACGGAAAATAGAAACACAATATACCAAAACTTTTGGGATGCAGCAAAAGCGGTTCTAAGAGGGACGTATAGTGATAAATGCTGACATTAAGCAATAAAAGAAAGATCTCAAATAAACAACATAACTGTGCACCTCAAGAAACTAGAAAAAGAACAAACTAAATGCAAAGTTAGCAGTAGGAAGAGTTTAATAAAAATTAACGCAGAAATCAATGAAATACAGACTAGAAAAACAACAAAAAAGACAAAAAATCAGAGTTGACTTTATTTGAAAAGATAAAATTGAGAAGTTAGCTAGGTTAATTAAGAAAAAGAGAGAAAACTCAAATAAATGAAATTATAATGAAAGAAGAGATATTATAACTGATGCCACAGAAATAAGACAGATTATAAGAGACTACTAGGAACAATTACATGCCAAAAAATTAAATAACCTAGAAGAAAAAGATAAATTCCTAGAAACACACAACATACCAAAACTAAATCATGAAGAAGTAGAGGTCTGAATAGACATATAACTAATAAGGGGATTGAATATAATATCACTTACCTAACTTCCTCCAGTAAGTCTAAACCCCTGGGGGGGGGTGGTCCTCAAGGAGGCTGCATTATATTTTATATTTACTCCCATCAAATGTGAACATATGACCAAGAAGGATCCAGGCAATGAAGACGGGGCTAGGGTTGGGTCTTAGGAAGGAAAAATCAGGACTCAGAACCACCACACAAAGTGTGACTACTTAGTAAAGTCTGAAACAGCAACAGGAAAGAGTGGAGTCCTTTCTGATCACCTAGGAAATAGGCTAATTTACCTTAATAGTCCACAAGTTGTATAAGTAGACTGACCTGGCTTTAACACAGGTACAGAATGGACACCAGTATGTTTCAGTAACATTTTGAAGACTGTGGAGTGGGTTTTGATTTCATTTTTCCCCTAATTACATCCTTTCGCCTAAAGACTTTCCTAATTTACTGATACACTATCTCCTTAGTTAGTGCTTGGTGTTCCACAGTTTTTTTTCTCCTTGCTAAAATTTAATGCAAATTTCCTCTTTCAGTATCCTTTTTTAATATCAGTAATCAATATCATTATCAATATCAGTAATGTATAAAGTCAAAATCAAAATCAATATCAGTAATGTATAAAAATAAACCAGATAAATCAAATTATAGTAGGGCACAAAAAGTTAATGGAAGAGAAGAATGTTTAAATTTCACTAGAAAAACATCTAGAAATAATAATAATAATTAAAAGATTTGAGTGGAGTTATAATCCATATTTGCTGGAGAAGTTCGAGTGGAGATATAATCCATATTGTTGAAACTGTTTGGTAGGGAAATTGAGATTCATGATACTATTCTCTTTACTTTGAATATGCTTGAGAATTTGACAATATATAGCTAAATTTGCCTAAAAAATGCTATAGACAAAGAGTAGGATTAATTGTTTGATCTGAGATGAATAGCATAAAATACATATTAAAAATTTGAAAAAGAAACTGGATAGGCTTCTTAAGACTGAGGACATGTGCAGTCTTTCAATAACAAAAGTAAACTTGCATTTCCCAATAGCATTGCCAAAAAAAAAGTTTCCAGTTCTGCTAATGTTTTTTTCTTGATTAAAAAACACTTGAGAAAATAAGAACAAAGCCCATTCATTATTCTCTCTCATTGTTCTAATAAAGTCATGTGTTACTTAAAGGGGGGGATATATTCTGAGAAATGCATTGTTAGGAGAAATCACCCTTTTGTGAACATCGAAGAATGTACTTAAGCAACCCTAGATGCTATAACCTACTACACACCTAGGCTATATGGTACTAATCTTATGGCACCACCGTCCCACATTGACGGAAACGTGGTTATGCAGGGCATGATGGTAAATCGTAAGACACTACTAATCTGATGAAATATCATTTGTGTCTATTATGTATTTCCCTTTTCTACTGATAATTTCTTAAACTACAACTTACCCAAAAGCAAAACTATCTTTGTAAAGCTCATCTTGACTCCCAGATTTTTAATTTCCAGTCAGCTTTTCACGATACTGATTGACATTACTGAAAATTTAAGATTTTCTCTCACCTCCCACTACAATTTAAAAAAATTCCCAGGTTAAAAGAATTCTATGCATAGCTGGAATTGGGATTTTCTTGACACTTTTCAAGGCCCTTAACAATCTCGCATCATTCCATTCATCCAATTTTATTCCTCTCTAATTTTCCGATTTGTAGCCCTAAGTTACAAACAACTCTTTTTGGAGCAGGTGTCTTTTAGAGCTTATAACACATCCGGATCTTTCATATTTTCATGCTTTTGTTTCACTTTCTGCTCCCTGAAATGCCCTGATCCTTTCCAATTGTATCATCATTTAAAGCTTACCTCAATGTCAACTTTCGTTATGCAGTATGTACACAGGGATCTTTATTCTCTGAATTCTGAATAATATTTTCTTTCAACATCACACATTTGACATATAAACTTTACTAGGTCGTATAGCTAATTATGCATACGCAATGCCGTTATGGGTCCGTAGGCCAAAAGCCTAGAGTCGGTAAGAGATAGAAGCAGGGACACAAATAGCTCCCCAAGATCCTTTAGGGCAGGGGCATAATTTATACTCCATGATTTCCCTGAGAGTATTCAGCATACTGCAGAGCACATATTTTGGATGGTTTTTCTTTGTTTTAAACAGTGGAAGATTTTGGACAACTGCAATTCAAAAAAGATAATGAAGAGTATAAAGTATGTCTACTCCATCACATTTACACTGTATCCACTCATTGCCTGTCTCTGCGGTATCTAAAGGCATGAATCACTTCTCTTCCTCAAAGACTACGAGCAGGGAGCAGTTCAGTTTGTAGCCTAATGCAACTGCACTGAAATGAGATCTTATTAGAGCTAATGTCAGTGAACTTGTTGGATTCAACATGAGTCTCTGTCATTGTCTCTGGAGCAATGAGGTATCACGTTGATTGATCTGCATAGTTGTCAACGGCCTGACGTCACTCAGCTTTTCCGTGGGCTTTGAACGAGTTCATGGCCATCAATCAACGTATAAACATATATCTGGGAAACTCTTGATCTGCAAAGTCTCGTGGCATTAATGTTGCCAAATCTCTTGTGATTTAAGCCAAATGTGCTGTTAAGTGTGCATTATTGGTGATATGGACAAGGAATATTTGCACTTTTAAGTTAAATTTCAAAGCCACAGTGAACTAGCTCATGCTTTAAATAACCAAACAACACAAACTCTGTTTTTACTATTTAACTTCCAAAATTGTGATTTTTTGCTTCCTAAATTAATAAAATAACAAGTATTAAAGTAATTTTTAAATTACAAAGTATTTTACTGAGAATTCATAATTTAATATTAGTGGTTCTACATAAAACAACTGTTTTGGAATGGCTTAATAATATCTAACTCAAATGCATGCATTTTTTGTGACTAAGAGATTCCTCCATGGGATTTTTTTTTTGAATAATTGTAAAGAGGTGACATTAGCTGTCTCGATGAATGATGCTATGGACTGAATATTTGTGTCCCTAATTCACCTCCCAAAATTCATGTGTTGAAATCCTAATCCCCAAGGTGATGGTATTAGGAGGTGGGGCCTGTGGGAGGTGATTAGGCCATGAGGGTGGAGCCCTCAGGACTGAGATTAGTGCTCTTATAAAAGAGACCCCACAGGGAACCCTGACCCCTAACGCCATGTGGTGAGTGGGCAAGAAAGTACCATTGATGAACCAGAAGGCGGGCTCTCAACAGACATCTAATCTACTTGGTGCCAGACTGTAGAACTGTGAGAAATAAATTTCTGTTGTGTTAAGCTATCCAGTCTATGGTATTTCTGTTATAGCAGCCTGAATGGACTAAGACAATGATTAGGGAAATTTGATAATAAGCTTTGAGGATGGAAGTTAGAATGAGCTTCCTCCTCGCTCTTCCTCGCCTCTTGTGAATCTGTATATGACTATATGTTTGTAGAAAAATATTGGCACCTTTGAGTCTATCTTGTTAGTCCTCAGGTGTTCTCACTGTTTTTATCACCAAATCCTAGACACTTCCGTATAGAATTTAGCAGCTGACACAACTTTACTGACTCTTTGTCATAATACCAGTGACTTTAACAAGGTCACCCTGCATGGGGGCAGGTCATTCTGCAGGCCAGAGTTATTTTACAGCTGGACTGGGAGATATTTATCCTTATCTCTCAGAAGGCCTGGGAGTCTGGTTTTGGCCCTTGGTCAAGGTAAGGGTAAGTGGGTTAACTAACTGACTAATTAATAAATCATCATGTGCTGTTTAAAACTCCCCTCTTGACACCCAGGCCCAGTATATTTATGAATTTTATTTTTCCCCCGAGCAAGATTAGCCCTGAGGTAATATCTGTTGCCAATCTTTCTTTACTTTGTGTGTGGGCCGCCACCACAGCATGGCCACTGATGAGTGGTGTTTCTGTGCCCATGAACTGAACCCGGGCCGCCAAAGCAGACAGCGCTGAACTTGACTACTAGGCCACTGGGGCTTACCCATGAGTGGTTTTCACTTGGCAGTTAGACCGGAGAGGCATATAGGACTCAGTTACAACCTTTTGTCAGAAGTCTCCTGAAACTAACATTTATCACACTCATCTTGGCAATTTATTTCATAGCCAAAGCATGTCCTTGAATGAATATGCAGACTCTGGGTGGTTTGATCCTGGATGACTCTCAAACCTCCAATGTTTTCCTGCTCTCTCTTTCTCTTGCTTTGTCATATTCTTTGCCTTTGTTACAAGTCTTATGTGAGTATGCTGTGTGAAGTCTGTGAGTCTTTCTACTTATTTGAACTTGTGTAATCATTATAGTTATCACATATGATAGGTTTTGTAATACTTGGATGCTTCTTCCCCCACGGATCTCCAATCTACGTCAGCCAGCTCCTGTGTGTGTATCTGGAAACTTGCTATAATTTGAAACTACCCAATTTTCAATATAAAGACCCAGCCACTTCCTCCTGTCCCTCCTTCTTTCTTGCTGAAACCTGTTTTGTTTTTTTTTTATTTATTAAGAAATGAATTATTTACTTCTTATCTGTCAACACAATTCTGAATTCACTTTCTTATGTTTTACACAGTTGATATTTAGATTCCATCATGCATATTTCAAGCAATCTTTTGGAAATATTCAATTGCTTTTTCTGTTTTCCTTTGTCAAATCTACCTGGCAAAAATCCCAGGCCTGGCTTAACTAAAGTAAGTACTTTGTGTTTGCTTAAAAACAATTAGTGATGGACCAGTGAAGGAAAACTGACTAAAATGGAAATATTCATTCTTTTGTTATTTTATAGTCAACCGTTCCAGCTGCATCTCAATACGTCCTAGAAATTTTATTTATTGATAGCCATTGATATTTATACTTTTTTTCAGAGAGAATAGCTGGAGAATTCATGGGGGAATTTATTAGATGTTTAAGGGTTTAAGGGAAAGTTTCCTTGGTAATAACTCATATTAAGAGAAAAGAAAATAAAGCATATCAACTTTTTAAATAGTATTAGCTTGATCATCAGAGGAAAGGGACATGTTTAAATAAGGCAATGTGTCACTAAGATTGTTCCCAAGACCAGCCTTGGTGGATGTTTATCTGGCGTAGTGGTGGAATCAAGGGTTAGTGACTCTATGAAAATGCACCAAAAATTGAAAAGACTGTTTAAAAAATTTAAGATTGAAGTGTAGGATTGCTTTCAGAACTAGGTCATAGATAAATGGACAGAAGAGAGAGTGACATTACCCCTTCTTAAGCACAACAAAACAGGATGGCTTCTGCACACTGAGTTCCAAGAAACTGAGCCCAGTTGACCAAAGGGTCATTGTTATGACCAAATGTCAGAGAAGAGAAAAATTAAGTATATTATCACTCTACTTGCAAACCATAAACTCCAGTTCTTCTCACTTTGTTCATTACACAATATAGCTCTGTTGGAAATGAGGATCACATGGCTTTACTGAATTTATTTCCTATTGTAAAGAGTTCCTCACTTATCCTAATCCCTAAATAAGTTGCACTGACTCTTAGAGAGATGAAGATTCTACTGCTTCCAATGTTATGCTCAGCAAAGCGTTTCCAATACATAAAATTGGAAATTTTTTACAAGGTTTTAATATACATTCTTATGCTCATAACACTCTTCCCAAAATGTTTTTGTTGTCTCAAGTTTGCAGGGTAAAGAGGTACTTTTAGCTTCCCTTAAATGTTGTGCCACAGGAAGACTTGCCTGCACAACAATCTAGACCCGTGCTATGCTACATGTGCTTTGTTATTGGGATGTAATGGGTATGTAAAAAACCAACATTATAAATTTAGAAAATTGTATGGCAATGTATTATTGTGTCAATACTCAACTGCATTATAGGTAAATTCCCTTCACTCAGAAGGGCATAGATCATGTTGGGTATAGGGAAACTCACATGATGAGTTTCATGAGGTATACTAAAATGCACATTCAGGATCTTTTTTCGTTCAGTTTGTCAACTGTATATGTGTATTAAAATATGAGAAAATATAGACTTTTTTATAACTTTTTTCATAATCATTCAATTTAAATCAAGACATTTTTATTTATCCTTTAACATTATTAATTAAGATAGGGAGTAAATATCTGTATTATTTATTTTTAATCTTAATTTACAGATGTAAAACTATTTTGTTCTTTTCTGTGAAGAACGCGTATACACTTTCGGAATGCAGAGGTAGTAGTAAGGCAGATAATGACCATGACATTGCCAAGAAATAAAAACAAAAGAATTTGTACAGTTTAACTTAGAAGTATGATTCCTGTGCATATTGAGTACAGTTTTATTACCATAGGTAATGGTAAAATGCTAAGACCGCAGTATGTTATTTTCAGAGATATGTTATTCAATAAAACAATTAAATCACCAAAACTTGAATAATATTTGCTTAAAAATTAAGGAAGGTCAAAATCAAAATAATTCTTTGAGAATGTTGGATGAAACAGCTAATAGAAGCATGTGTTCAATATATTACACGTAAATATTTGTGCCTTTGGGTCTCATAAAAGAGAAAAACAATTTTTCTGTAAAATGTGAAATAATTTTGTCCCAACTTCTTAAGTAACTAAAATTACCAGCCCAATTTGCTTATTTGTATACAATCTTCTGCAGGTAAAATTTCTGTAATAATTGTTAGTTCCCTGTAGGTTTTTTGTTGTTATTCTGGTTACATTTACTAATATGTAAATTTTATGCCTGCTTAATTTAGTAAACAATATTGTGTGTCTTTATGTCATTTTTCTAATAATGCATTTATTCAGCATTTGATTCTGAAAAATTTTCAAACATGTAGCAAAGACAAAATGATTTTATAATAAATATCCATATACCTACCATGTAGAATCAGCATTAAAATTTTACTATACCTATTTGATTACCTATCTATCCATATTTTTAACCCATTATCCATCAACTAGTATGTATTTTTTTATACATTTTAACATAAATTGATAAGATCAGCACTCTTCTCCCTAAATATTTCACATTAATTAGAGTGAATGTTTATTTTTCAAAAAACATTGGAAATACTAATCTTAAAAAGTACTTTTGCTGTGTTTTAAAAAAATAGCATAACTATGTAATCCAAACCCATAGGAAGGTGGAGAACATCAGCATTGGCCATTAAATTCCCTCATATTCATGTCCATCCTGGGTGATGCAACCACTTTTCTGATTTTCTCACCATTGATTGGTATTGTAACTTCTAGAATTTCATTTAATTAGACTCATACACGCTGCACCCCTTGTGTAAGTTTCTTCATTCACCATGATGATTTTGAAAATTCATACATGTTTTCATGTATCTGTAGCTCATTACTTTTAATTTTAGACTAGCACTTCATTGTATGAATATATTATATAGTCTGTTTATCCATTGATGGACCCCTGATCTTTTCAGTTTTTGGCTATGGATAAAGCTGCAATGTCTTTGTTCATACAAGTTATTTTGTGAATCCTTTTTATTTTGTTTGTGTTTGTATTTTTATTTCTCCTTGGTGAATTCTTGAGAGTGGAATTGCTGAATCAATTGCTGAATCATTTTTGTATACCAAAAAATTCCAGAACCATTTTCAAAGCAGTTGTACCATTTTTACATGTGTGAGAGTTCTGGTTGTTCTACAATCTTGCCAATATTTAGTATTGTTGGTTTTTTTTAATTTTAGCCATTTCTGTGGATATGTAGTAGTATCTCATTGTGGTTTTAATTTGCAATTAATTTTCTGATGACTATGGATGTTCAGCAATTTAACGTCTGTTTACTGGCCATTTATGTATCTTCTCTATGAAATGTCTCTTCAAATCATTTTCCAATATATAGTTGTTTTTTAAAATTGTTTTCAGTTGTAATAGTTCTTTATATATACTGGATACCCACCTTTTGTGGGTGAATGTTTTGTGAATATTTTCTCTGAGGTGTATATATTCTATTTCTTAATAGTCACATATGTTTAAATAAAACAAAAGTTTGCTTACATTTACAGAATGGGAACGGAAGGAAAAAGACGTACATAAATAGGTTATTAGCAAATAGAGAAAAACTGGTAACGTAAGTCTTAGGTTCTTCACTTCTCTAGAGAGTTTTCAAGGTTAGAAAAGTATGAGAAGCCTGAAAAGTGCAGAGAAACTGTCCACATTTGCTCATTCATTTATAAAATCCCAATATTTTGAGAAGAGAAGCTTACAGTATGCTTATTAAGTTACATAGACAAACATGAAAACATTTAATATGGAATTCATACTCTAGGATACCGTACCCTATGGAATTTATTCTCTAGGTTTTTTCTCCATATAAACTCCACTGAGCACCCAAACAGGTATTGGTTTTGGAGTTGAAGTGGAAGTACTAGTTTAAAGAAATTTAATCTAGGAATAAAAAATAGCATCACACCAGGGGAAAACTACATGCAAACCACTAAAAGTTTAGGAGATGATGTTTCTGCTATTCTGAAAAATGAGTTCGAAATTTTATGAACACATCAAATTTATTCATACATGCATGAATTGTCTTTGTGCTCACTTGTTATTAGTGGAGATCTGAGGGTCTTCACTCACCTTCCCAGAGCCTACATTACAGCTGGAGTCCCCGCACTGGTATAAGCTCAAAGGTAAGCCAGCAGGATAAGGAGCACACACACCAACCTTACTATCCTGTGAAGGGTTTATTCCAAAAGGCTATCTGTGAAGACATAATCACAAATATTTTAAATAAGAATCTATATGTTGGTACAGGAGATTTTATGCTCTCTTTCCATTAGTCTTCAAGGCAAAATAAAACAAATATATGAAGGGGGGAATATGAATGTGATGCAATAAAATTGAGAAAATGTAAAAAATTTCATGTCTAATAGAGTTGATTATCTTTGTGAAGAAGAATAACGATCAACATTGAGAGTTAAGCAGCAGGTGTAGAGTTGGGATTTAAGAATAATGGAGAACGTTTGAAACAATATTTGTAAAATGAAGAATTGTTTGCAGCAAGATTAGAAAGTGTTGCTTCGGATTGACATTGTGGAGCAAGGAGGATGCCAAACCCAACACCAACTCTGAGGTTCATGAAAGAAAAGAAGCCTCTTGAAAGCCCCTTGGTGAAAGATGCCTTGAGAGAAGAGGTAAACTTCTGTCTCCACTAATGTGAGGAGTCTGTGCTATATGTTGGTTAAATGAATAGACATTGAAGTCAGATAGAACAGACTTAAATTTTTGGTTCCACCACTTCATTATTGAATGGCCTCAACCTTTCTAAATCTTGTAAAATCTGTACTTGGAGAATAATAGCAGTTACATCATGAAGGTTTCTTTTTATTAAATGTGTAATTTGTAAAACATTAGTATGGGGACTTGCAAAGAACAAGAACACAACTTGAAAAACTAAAATTAAAATTATTGAAGGTGGCATAAATAGACTAGGCCCTAGTGGACCCAGTAAAAAGTATGAGTTCATGAGGGAGGAGTTGAAGGTTGGGTTAAGGCAGAGGGAGCTAGAGCATTATGAAGCCAAAAGTTTAACGGAAGAGAGAAGAACAGAAAAAGAGGATTATACCATGATGGTCACCAAGATCACAGGGCTATGGCCACTCTATGTGTTTCTTATCATTATTTTCTCCCAAATAGTTTCAGATGTCTTTTAACTCCCAGAGGGAGTCAACCTTTGTATGAATTCTTGGTGAATCTGGAGGAAGCCTAGCCCAGATGTCAGGCTAACCATTGAATGTATATGTTTCTGAGACACTTACAATAAATTGAAATGGGCAGATTTTGATGGACGGTGGACATTAACTTTACTGGAAAGGGTTTTTTCGGTGTGAGAAGATAGCCCTTTGCAGAGGAACAAGGACACTCCATTATGTTCTAGCAAGTCTATGAAAGTGTAGGCTGAGATATATCGAACATTGGCAAAGTCAATGTAAAATCATCTGTTTGCATGCTTCCGTTTCCTCTAACAATTTGTCTTGCTTCTCCAAAACTAATTTGTCCATTGCTTCCATATTCTAATCCAAATATCAAGCCAGGAAAGTAAATAATGTTTTTTGTGGTATGGATTATTTTATGCTCTTAGCATAGGTGGAGGACATATGCTTTTACTTGGCTGGATTATTGAAAGCTATCTAACTATTACACATTCATACAACACATTGCTTGAGAGGAAGATTTTTTTTCCATGTCCAGATAGAGCCACCATTCTTTCTTTCTGATAGGCAATATCATCATGTTCACCTTAATATTTTTAGCATTACTAGAATATTGGACGCCATTGATGCTCATATACAAGTTATTCTGCATCAAGAACTTCTATATCTTTTTAAGTTCTTATCAAATTTTTGTCAGAATTTAATAGCGCATATAGTTGAGTCCTTAGGGATGATAGCATAGGAAATGACAATTACCTTGGTTATTCTGAATGGATGTGCCACATTCTCAATGACCTGGTACTCCATCATGGGAGGAATATAGACAGGCACTATCCTTTCACTGGTTATTCCTGTTATATATAAAAACAGCTTAAAAACATACATTGATATATATGAAGTGTCCCATTGAACTATAAGCGTAATGGAAAAACTTACGAAAAATACAGGTCAAGTGAAGATATATGTAATATTCTATTAGGAGTAACAGCCTAATGGAATTGTCATCCAAATATAAGTATCCATGTATATAGTAAACCATATACTACAGGCTTTAAAAAATATGTATCTACAGCTGTCTCTATCTTTCTATCTCATCTCTATCTATCTATCTATCTATCTATCTATCTATCTATCTATCATCTAATCTTTGCCCTTTACCTTTGAATCTATGTGCTGTATATTTTTCAGACATTGAATATAAAATCAAATCGTGCGGCATGTTTGGCTCTGCGCGTGTAGGTTCTCTCTCTCTCTCCAACATCTTTGCATGTTCTCCTCATTCATAATTAAGTTCCAACCATATTGACTTTCTTTCATTGCATAGCATCTGAGGCATAGGAAATCATCAATAAGCACTTTATTATTAATGAACAGCATTGTACTCTACCATAACATTATAATTAGTATTGTATAATTTGAATACTGGCAACAACCAAATTCACATTACCAAATATTCTCTAGGTATAACATCTTAAACTATTTTTAAATAACTTTCAATTTATAGACCAAACAGCAACAGAAACAGATATATGAAAGCTTAAAGAAAAAATGCAATTTGTTCCATCATTAAAGAATATTTTTTTACATTTTTTTAATATTTCAACTAAGTTATTATGACAATGCCCTTGCATATATACCTGTTCTCATGTTCCCTAAGATAGTAACTTCTGAACTGAGAGTTTATGAATTAACAGAAATTAACTAGATGATGTTTAATCATGGGTAGTACTTGATTCTAGAGGGTGTGTGACATGTTAAAATATAGATGAAAGCCCACAGGGTCTAGAATATAAAGAGTAATAGAAGTATAGCTGTGTAGCATGGCACAGAGATAAAGCCTTTGGGGCCATGGCAGGACTGTTGCTACTTAGCATATGGAGTCTGTGAAGCCAACAAAGTGATTTGAAGCTGGGGTGAATCATGATCAAGTGTGATTTTTAATAAGAATATTCTTTCTGCAATGAGGATAGAAGACTGAAGGAGAATGTCCATGCAGTATAAGTTTGAGATGGTAGTGGTTTAGATTAAGTGTAGATTTTGAAAAAATAGATGGATTGGAAGAGTTTTAGCAGGCACATTTGAAAGGATTTTGTGGATTTAAAATAGATGTCAGAAAGACCCTTATAAGGCTGCCCAAGATTTGGATGGTGGTACCATTTGCTGATATTGAGGGTAGAGAGGAAGGGGAGAGCCAAGTTGCATTTGAGTTAAGGTGACTTTATGACACATTCGTTGGAGAGGAACTTCAAAGAAGCAATTTACTATATATGTCTAAATAGGAAGAGGCCTACACTAGACATAGAAATGTAGAATCATTGGTGGTTAGTATTTGGGGCCATAGTCATGGATGAGACCACCTAAAAAGAAGTATAGAATAAGAAAAGAATGATGTTTCCAACATTCAACAACAAAGTTGAGCAGATGATCTGGAAAAGAAGAAGGAAAAAGAGTAGAAAGAGTGAAAGAAAAAATATACACAATAAAGTGACTATCAGTTAATATTTGTATGAAAAAGAGAAGACCTGTGGCTGGCAGTGGAGGTGGAGGTCATGGGTGGGAAAGTGGATAAGGGGCAAGTGAAAAAGCTAGGAAATAGTAGATCTAAATTATCCTAATTTCTTTTTTTCTTCTACATTCTGTGTCTTGATAGGTAAAATAAATAATGTGTGTCTCTGTGTTCATACAGACTCATAGATGTATATCTACTTTATAACATTTGACACAAAATAAAATGTACTATAAAAAAAGACATGACTATGTACATTTACAGAGATAATTTTATGATATTAGAGAACAATAGAGTAAGAAAAACTTAAACATCCTTTTTCTGGGCAACTATAAGATTTGGATCTCTGATTCTGTATATCATCAAACAGACATATGAATTAGAAACTAAATCAATGAATTATCGTATATCTTATTTTAATAAAAAGGAAGGTTAATAAATGCACTTCATTAAACAAATTAAAAATAAGCTAAAAAATGTTAATTCTCATTTTAGAAAAAAATAACATTTAACTAAGACATGGAAATAATGTGATAGTGCAAACTAGAATGACAAAAATCAAAATAAGAAAGGTATCAAATCCTTATGGATAAAAATTTCTCATATTTAAGATAGTTTTCCATTATTATCACAGGAAAAGTTTAATCAAGGAAGAAATTAGAGCTCCTCGGCATGAAATGGAAATGACATAGCAAGGACAATAAAACTGCTGAAGTATTAAATGAATATTTCCCTATGTATGTATAAAGAAGAGCTTTAATGGGTCAAGAAATGAAAATTCCTAAATATATATATATATATATATATATATATATATATATATATATATATATTTTACTAACTGTTAAAGGGTCAGCATTTTAAATGAGCTTTCCAATTTGCCTTCAACAAATTTGATATTAAAAATTAAAATCCCTGGGGCCACCCGGTGGCGCAAGCGGTTAAGTGCGCGCGCTCCGCTGCGGCGGCCCGGGGTTCGCTGGTTTGGATCCTGGGCGCACACCGACGCACTGCTTGGCAAGCCATGCTATGGCGGCGTCCCATATAAAGTGGAGGAAGATGGGCACAGATGTTAGCCCAGGGCCGTCTTCCTCAGCAAAAAAAAAAAAGAAGAGGATTGGCGGATGTTAGCACAGGGCTGATCTCACAAAAAAAAAAAAAAAAAAAACAAATTAAAATCTCTATGATTTTTACCGATCCTATTGGGCTTTATCTTTTATCCAAAAAATATTGAAATACAATGACAGATTTAGTAAAAGCTGTTTTAAAGCCTCAACCAATTTGACTGTTAATACCAGCAAAGTAATTTCAATAATTGTTTTATGATCTCAATAAATAGAGAAGGTTACACTTCCTTTGTGTTTTTTTTCCAGGTCTTTTAGTAACTTTTTTTCGATAACATGCAATGCATTTGCATTGTATAAGATGTGGTAATTACAGAAAAATATATAGAGGAGGTAAGTGTAATCATCCCTAATCTTGCTATCCAGAGATATCCATTAATACTGTAGAAAGTAGACACACACACAGCACCATAGAGAAGAAGGCTTCAAGGAAAGTGGTGCCTTTTGATTAGGGCCACAACAACGGCAACAACAATAAAATGAGAATGTTCAATGAAGAGTTCAAGTCGTAGGGACATTTTGTTTCTAAAATTTGAGAGTTTCCAGAGGAAGTTTGGAAAATACGGACAAAATAGGTTAGGTGGAAAAGCAGCAGATTGAGAATGAAAGCACAGAAGAGGAAATAAGGGAATTATAGCATATATTCTCATCTCTCAAGTTTCTTCTGCAGTTAAAATGAAATGGGTAGTAAATTAAAATTCCTGGTGGATGATGATTCTGAAATTACTGAGTTGAATCACCTGAGGCTTGACTTGTGTGAAGCACTTAGGGACTGCTTTGTATCTATGGTTATGGATAAACATACTACTATATGGTGTTAGTAATGTAATGTAGGATGATGGAAATCTACTCAGGATATTGGAGGCGGAATATTCTACCTGGATTAGTCAATTACTGCTGTATGTAATAATCAACTTCAAAATCTTAGTGACATTCAAAAATAAGAATTTATTGGGGTTGGCCTGGTGGCATAGTGGTTAAGT
This sequence comes from Ceratotherium simum simum, assembly GCF_057802395.1. Taxonomy (NCBI): domain Eukaryota; kingdom Metazoa; phylum Chordata; class Mammalia; order Perissodactyla; family Rhinocerotidae; genus Ceratotherium; species Ceratotherium simum. The sequence continues at coordinate 20,478,993 of NC_141926.1, forward strand.
TTGGTGAACTCTGCTTTGGCAACCTGGGTTCGTGGGCTCGGATCCTGGGCACGGACATATAGCACTCATCAAGTCAGGCTGTGGCAGCCTTCCACATACAAAATAGAGGAAGATGGGCAAAGATGTTAGCTCAGGACCACTCTTACTCAAGGAAAAAGAGGAGGATTGGCAACAAGTGTTAGTTCAGGACCAATCTTCCTCACCAAAAAAATAAAAATAAAAAAATAAGAATTTATTTTTCATATGCAGAGGTCTCCAGCTCAGCTGATTTGATCTGGGCCCACCTGGGTGGCTATTCTTGAGCTTAGCTTGGATCTAGACTGGATATTGGGCTTGTCTGCTTCATACCTACTTATTCGGGGCCCGTGCCCAGAACAGAGGTCACCTGAGGCCTGCCTTTAGCATCTACTAGTATTCCATTGACTAAAGCCAGTTGTATGGTCAAGCCCAGCATCAGTGTGGTGGGCAGCATAATCTGCCTAAAATAAGAGGGGATGTTGAATGAACCTGTGCTGAACAATTCTTCAAAGTTTCACACGCTTTCTCAGGCTTTCCTCCTGCTAACTTGTATGTGGACATGATGGCTTGAATTTGGGGGGTCATCTTGGACTATGTGGATTACAGGATGCATTGCTAAGGATGAGGATGGCAGAATACTAGGATAGAAGGATCTACTTGCCATGGGACATAGACTTCAGACCTCTTTTATATGAGACAGAGATAAATTCCGTATGTTTTAACCCATATGACTTAGTCTTTGTCGTCCTTCTCAGGTGAACCAAATCCTAACTCATCCAGATCTCTTTGAAATAATGTGTAGAAACAGAAATTTAAGATGTCATTTTTTTTTTTTGTGAGGAAGATCAGCACTGAGCTAACATTTGATGCCAATCCTCCTCTTTTTGCTGAGGAAGATTGGCCCTGGGCTAACATCCGTGCCCATCTTCCTCCACTTTATATGGGACGCCGCCACAGCATGGCTCTACAAGCGGTGCGTTGGTGCGCGCCCCGGATGTGAACTGGCGAACCCTGGGCTGCCACAGCGGAATGCGCGCACTTAACTGCTTGCACCACTGGGCCAGCCCCAAGATATCATTTTTTTTGAAGTGAGATTTCAGTTACACAAAGTGTTATGAGATTTAAGTCATGGAAAGTGTAGCTTTTGGAATGGGTCTGTATCCTCATATACGCATGAGACACAGCAGCAACATCTAATGTGGCAACAGAACTAGAGTGAATCAGGTAACAAAGCAATGGCAGGACAGCACAGACCCAGGAATCCTGGTGGATAGCAGACCAAACCCATCCTCAAAGATGGCACTCTCAGGGGCCGGGCCCATGGCTTAGTGGTTAACTGCACATGCTCTGCAACTGGCAGCCCAGGTTCAGATCCTGGGCACGCACTAACATACTGCTTGTCAGGCCATGCTGAGGCAGCGTCCCACACACAGCAACTAGAAGGATGTGCAACTATGACATACAACTATCTACTGGGGCTTCAGGGAGAATAAAGGGAAAAAAAAGGAGGAGGATTGGCAATAGATGTTAGCACAGGGCCGGTTTTCCTCAGCAAGAAAAAAGATGGCACTGTCGGCCTAAGTAGTGATGAGATGTAGCGTGCATTCCACACAGTTGCTAAAGTATTTAATGGTCTGAAAATTGAACATGTATGAGATTCTTCTCTGTGGACACACAGAGATATCAGGAAGTATTGTAGGGGTGGGGTGGAATTGAGGTATTATAGTTTTGAAGATGGAGATAGTAAGCTAGTTAATTTCTAGTGTTAATACTGCACAGGATTTTGGTATCCTGGGCTTGGGAGTTCTGAGCTCTCTTTCCTTGTCATTTAGAAAGTTTAGAAATTAGCCACCAAACCTCTATATCTCAGGCTTTGTTCTCTTGAAAACAGAGCTTGAGGGAGAAAAGGTATACACTAGTACTTTATTAGAAAAGTTTATCACTTTGAATTAGCAAAGAAGTGAAGGAGAGTGAGTTTTTACCAAAAACTAGAAACTCTGTGATTTTTCATTTTCTTAGTCAAACTGTAAAAGGTAGATATTGTTACAAAAAGGAGAGGAGATACAGAAGTCTGAAAGACCTATTCTAAAGGGGAAGTATTATATAGTAGGTACAGACAAATATAAGTTCGTGCTTGCTAATTTAGTGGGGTTTCAGTTCATTTGACCCTTGTAGGAAGTACAAGAAGATGTTGTCTTCACAGGAGATGTGTTAGAGAGTACTGCTAAACATAGCTAAAAGTTTATTTTACTGCAAACATAAAAATAAAAATAATCGATGGTGTCTAAAGCATTTAAGTTTTAAGCTTCAAGCAAAATACACCAGCTGGAACACCTAAAGAACGTGATGTTCTGTTTATATACAAAGTCTTTTTCCACCTGGAGCAAAGACACAAGACTAAAGGTTAAAAAGGTCAATGTTTAGAAATATTCTATATTTGGATTATTATCATTTTGTAGTCATTTTATTTTAATGTGAAAATCCATCACCTATGAGCATGAGAGTGTCAGTTTAAAGAAACAAACGTGAATAATATTTTTAGATATGCCTAGAAAAGATAGACAGAGAGAATTTCAATAATGACTGAAGTTGAATAGACCATCAGCCTGATACAAAGTTTGCTTAAAAGTCAAGGTTAAATTGGGTTAGAAAAAAATTTTTTTGAAAAAGTAATATATCTCACAAGCTAAAATTAACTATTTAGAGCCTAGGTTTGCTAAGAAATTGGTGTGGAAAGGATCTGCCTAACAGGCCAATTAAAACTCATGGCATTGGCTTCTTTCTTTCCCTTTCTCCATCTCTCCTTCCTTACCTCCTTAATGACTCAACTAAAAATCCACTGGATTGGGGCAAGCAAGGCAAAAAGTCTATGCCAGCTGTATGTTTGTGGGAGGGTATCATCTGAACGTGATTATGAGAACCTACATGATACACCCAAATTTAAAGGCATTCTTCAAAATATCTGTCAGATTAAAAGCACGTGGTGCCCGTCTTCAGGTAAGGGCAGATGCATTAGCAGGTGGATTGCCGTATAAAAGCAAAAGAAAAATAGACTCAATTAAAGATACAAGGGAAATGAAATGATAATTTTGTTCCATAGAATTTAATTTTAAGAAAAACGTCGATCATTCAGTAAATGAAGCTGAACAGAATTGAGTTTCTCAGAACGGATAATTTATTTGTAAAATTAAAATCCAGAACTCTTTGGCTTAAAGGTACCGTGGGGAGCAAGCCTGGGAAATGCTATCATAGTTTATAATGTCTTTAATGGAGAAAATATTTTCCAGTTTCCATTAAAAAATCAAATTTTATTGGTTCATATGTACTATCTATGATAAAATAAACTTAATTTATAAAATTCTAAACTCCACTATTTAAAAAAAAATGTTGAAGAAGAATATCTCTATGGCTGGATATACCACTTTAGGTGTTAGTTCACAGGCTGGAAGTGGGCTTGTTAAGGACAGTTTTAACTGTCATAACTAAAGAATATTCTTAGAGCTAAAATTCCTTCTGTAAGAGCAGACGCATGTGGCTCTTTGTCAAAGCCAAATGTCTCTTAGTTACAGCTATGTCGCCATGCCCAGAGGCTGGGCTGCCAGATGGACACTTTCAAGGCAATAGTCTCTGAGGTATTGCTCTGAGGTCATGTGAATACTTAGACCAATGAGGCTTCCACGACTCTGGGTGAATATCTGTATCTTTTGAAATGTTTTTGGTAACAATCAAATCCTGTACATGTGCAGGATTCATTTTGTAGATACTTATCAACTGATCAATATCTACCGCAAGCCATTCTAACATTGGTTAGAATAGGTAGTCCCAGAGAGAGTAGTCAAGGACCATTTAGGTTAAGTAAATATGGACCTGGACCCATATGAATAGATTTTGTCAGGCATTGATCTCACTTTCCTACCGGCCTAAATCTGTATGGTGGAAATACTATATGATGGTATGTCAATGAGCATCTCTTCCCAACTTCATACTCCTTGTCATGTTGGTAGCTTAAAATCAGCTGTGGTGAGAATATGTACAGCATGGAAACTGACTACAAATCAAAGCTTAATTTATTTCTTGGTTAAGTAATGATGAATGACAAAAGTATTAGTAATGCAGATTAAATTGAAAACTTTTTCTTTTTCTTTCTTTCTTTCTTTTTTTTTTTTGGTGAGGAAGATTGGCCCTGAGCTAACATCTGTTGCTGATCTTCCTCTTTTTGCTTGATGAAGATTCACCCTGAGCTAACATCTGTTGTCAATCTCCCTCTTTTTCCTTGAGGAAGATTTTCCCTGAGCTAACATCTGTACCAGTCTTCCTCCACTTTATATGTGGGATGCTGCCACAGCATGGCTTGATGAGCAGTGTGTAGGTCCATGCACGGGATCCAAACCACAGCCCACCTAAGTGGAGTGTGCAAACTTAACCACTATGCCATTGGGCTGGCCCCCTAAATTGAAAACTTTTCATACTTATAGGCCATTATCCAATTCAGCAAAGGAAGGTCATTCATGTCACTAAAGAATGAAGAAAGTTCTGACATATGTTTTTGTTATTTCATCTTTGTCATACTCTTTAACATAAACACAAATATAAACAAACACTACCGTTGGATGACTAGAGATAAAAGAGTTTACCAAAAAAATCAAAGAAAGCATTTGGTGAGATTCAATTAGCTATATAGAATTCACAATAAAGTGTATTATTTATCTTATCATTTGTAAATTATATGCTATACATTATTTATACTAGTAAAATTTGCAATAAATTATGTACCTACACATATCCATACTTTTTTGTGGGTGGAGCTGTTTGTTAAACCTTCACCACTGCACCATTGCCTCCTAGTTTTATTATACATAGCTGCCTGGGCTGAGGGAAGAGTACCTAATCATTCACACGGAGATTCTATAGTGCAGGGGGCGCAATATATGAGGAGCTTGTCTGTTATTGTTGTTTATTTAGTACAGAAAAAATCTTGATGTCATTTCCTGTTCTGTAGATTGAGAAAAATACCTATTGTGCGTGTTCATTGAGATTGAATATAAAATAAGAAAAATATCTAGCACAGGGCCAGTTATAAGTGCTTAGTAATTGTCTCTTTTCCACACATCTTGCTGACAATAATAATAGTAATAATAAATACTTTTAGAGCTCTCTATCAATATTCCACATTCTTTACATATATTAATACATTTAATGCTCACAATAACCTTATGCATAGGTACTATGATAGTCCATATTTCACAGATTATTAATTTATATTTTAATATTTAAATATATAGATATAATTTATAATGTGAAGTATTTAATACCAAATTGGCAACAAGGATATTACCTCACTTTCACTTAAGATTGATAATGATGCACTCTCCAATCTCATTAGTTTAAATTAAGACGCTCGTTGCTTAGCATGAGATTAAAATTGAACAGAAGTTCCAGTACACATGCTTAAAGTAGAGAACAGTAAACTGGCTCATTCTCATAAAGGATTCATTAAGCATTTTTTCACATGGAATAAAAACTCTATTTTAAAACTAGACTTTCTTCCAACTCATTAAAGGAAAATTTCCAGGGGGTACTATAATGCTTTCCATTTTAAAGCAACACAATGTCAAAATATAAATTACTTCAAAAGAGCACATTGAAGAAACATTTTTTAATAATTTTATTTTTATCACAGCTTGATAACTTTATTAAAATTATATCAAATGAGTTTCTAATCAGCATGATACTTAACATAAATTTGAGGCTTTATCAGAAAGTTGCCTTTATGTTAATTGCAAATTTCATAAAGTTAAAATATTTTATGCAGAATGTATCTAAAAAAATCAAGTTCATGAAAATTCCCTGAATAATTTGCTTATATATAAATCTACATGACTGTCCCACCAAAATATAATACTAAATGCATTTTTGGCAAATTACAAATAATCACAATTCTAAGACAGCTTTGAACTTAAGATGTGTGTCAACACTTCAATTATCAGTACAAATATTCGTTTTTAAGCAAAATGAAGAAACATACCAATGAAAGGGAAGAGATTGTCAAAATAGTTTAAGAAAATAAAAGATCCAACTATATGTTGTCTACAAGAAAACCGTTTTAAATATAAAAACGTATATATGTTACAGCTAAAGGAATGCAGCACTAATTATATATCTACATACTAGCAATGAACAATCAGAGATTGAAAAAGTACATTGACAATAGGATCAACCTTGTAACAGACATAATGATATACTTGACATAAGATGTACACAGTGAAGACAAAATATTGGCACACTGAAAACAATAGAATATTGCAGAGAAAAATTAAACACCTAAATAAGTGGAGGGATGTTCATGGATAGAATCCTCAATATTGTTAAAATGTCTATTTTTCACAGTGTAATATATAGCTTTAACACAATCCCAATCAATATCTTAGCAGACATTTTTTTGTAGAGATGTTTAAGCTAATTCTAGAATTTACATGGATAACTGGATATATATATAAACAAACTAGTGGAACCCAAACACGCCAATTCCAAGGCAGAGAAAAAGTTGAAGGGCTTACACTACCCATTTCTGTGTTAGTTTGCCTTTTTTCCCCCCTGAAATGTTCTGTATATTTTCAGTCTGTCCGAGGATTGAATTGGCTCCTCTGCCTTGTCTCTCTCACTATCGATAATGTCCTCCAATCAGATTGAGTGGTTCCTCTTCTCTTTATTTGCCCCAGATCTACCATAGAATAACAGTGCTCATGGCAGTGACTCCCCTGTGTAAGTATGAGCTTATTTGTACCTTGAAAGAAATGTGAGTAGTTTTCCAGGTTGAAGCATTTATGTGTTAAAGAGGTAATAAATTAATGTAGCAAATCCATTCTCTCACAAAATACCTATATCTAGGTCTATGTAAATCAAATGCTCACTTCTGCTGTCAAGATTATCTCTCTTGTGCTGATTTCAAAGGAAATCAGTTCTTTCCTGTATTTCTCCAAAACCGTGGAAGTTACACAAATTCTAATTCTTAACTATTCCTCTTTTCCTTTCACTTCTCAGCTTTTCTTAATAATCTGAGTTGCCCCAGTACCCGAGTTTTCAACCCAACCTCAATTCATGTGGCTTTTACTACTTCTGTAATCTTTCCTGAACCCAGATTGAATGAACATTTTAAAATTAAATACTTCCTCACCTATGCATTTTTGCAGTTTCTGTTCTTTCACAACCAAATTTTATTCTCTTGTTATAGGAATTTAAAAGTTTTGAAGAAGTCAAGATTCTGAATCTTCTTTAGAAGGACGGAGGTAGGGGAATACTGGAAATAAATGCATTATATAAATGTATTCCTACACATACATGCACTCTCATAGGTACTACTCTTAAAAAAACCTGAAAAACATAATTGAAATATAATCTACAAATAAATAAAATACTTGCATCATATTATAAAAAGTTTTTAAAACACTTTCTCTATAAGTGCCTGTCAACTTTTTGTATAATTTCCCTTAAGGGAAATGGCCTCTAAGAGGCCAATACTACAATTTAATCTTAGAAGGGAAAGACATTTCATGTGAAAGAAAATAGTGATTCACTTTTTAGGCTGCATAAAGAAAAAGTATAGATCAATAAAGGATCATTAGATTCTTAAAGAACAATAGATTTTGGAGGGACAGTGGAGTAGAATACTGTCTTCCAACAAAAAAGTTTTAATAGCATTAACATTTTTGAGAAAACTGTCGAAGCATTAATCAGAAGTGTTAACTTCTTCCCAGGTGGTGACTACAGATAGGTCATCCCAAAAAGTTTTGTGTTACATTAGCTTGGGGCCATTTTTTTTTTAACATTGACTGCACTATGAAGTATAGAATAGCCAAGGTCAGAGCTCCAGGTAAAGTTAAATCACAAAACGAGAATACATAGTGAAAAAACGAAGTGAAAATATGGAAAGAGAATAATGAAAAAGCTGCCTGAGTAGTTCAACAGCTCTGGGGTACTTAGTAACACTTGAGCCTTTGTGGAGATAGTTTTGATTCTTCAGAGCTGGAGATGATTGACAGTTACATTATTCCATGGTTCCCTGATGGAGCACTGCTACCACAGAATCCCTGACCCAGGAGTGGAATTTCAAAAATCTTTGAAATTTTAACTCTAAGCACTGGTAGTTATGATAAAGCAGAGTATGTATGGCATGGATGTCCAGATTTTAGTAATAAGGGTTAAAATATAAAACATTCTTTCTTGTAAATTTTTTCCTTATACTTTCTGAGAGAAAAAGGGGAAAGGATCCTCATCACTTTGTGGTTCAGGTAGACAGAAATACAGACTGAAACTAAACGAGGCTTCTTGAATGTCAATGATGAGTGAAACAACCATCAAGTTTGTAATTTCTCACCAATAACTCATCAAACTTAAAACCATTCTCAAGTCTACAAGTATAGATTAAATGGGAAAACAGCTTCAAAACAAACTGAAAGTAAGTAAAAATAAAAGCAACTTGTAATGTATAACACAGTCAGTAAACTTCCTCAGAAGGCAAGTGACTGATTTTTCAGTGTAGTTACAATGTGAACATAGAGCAATTGTCAAAAAGCTTGGGTTTTTTTGTTTTGATGTGTTTTTTGCTAAATCTTTTGGGGTGCTGCTATGTGAGCTACCAAAAATGAGGACTGAGGGCACAAAAAGAGATTTTCCCGTTATGATCACAGAGCACTGTTTATGGCAGCTGATTTCTCCTACATTAAGTGATATGCTTTCCTAGAAAAGTCAGGGGAGCACTAACATACTCTGCTTAGTACTGTTAATAAAATACCTTATTATTTATTTTAAACTAACTTTGAAAAATTTCAGGCTGTCAAAGCAAAAATTGTACCTGATAAAGTTAAAATTGTAAGGAAGACTTTATTCAAGGCTATTGCAATAGGGGAACGAGACCAGGACTGACATGGAACTCAACTCTACCGAAATAAAGCACAGGGGAGTGTTTAAAAGATGGAGTGGTAAGGTAGGGTTCATAGGTCATCTGTTTTGTTAATTGGCCTTACTCAGAGGAAAAGTAAACTTCCTCCTATCTCATGAAAGGAGGTAGTTTTGCTACTTGGAATAAGATCTAACTGAAGTTAGGCTCCTAACCCCCTGCAGAGACTGGGAGATAGGTACTCTATCTTCTTTGATGGTTCCGTTTCAATGGGTTGGCTCCCAGGTCCTTGAAAAACACATTCCTGGGTTGTAAAATTGGAAAGGGGCTTTTAAAAAGATTTACATCTCAAAAGAGCAAATGAAAGATTCACAATTATAAGTTTTCTAAAGCAAATGATCTAAAGCAGCCTGTCTAAAGTTTGGTCAGTTGATGGGGACCTTAAAGCTGTCTTTGTCAAACCCTAGATCACCTATACACTCTTCACTTAAATTTACCAAATCTTAGCATTTTTCCATGCTTGCTTTGTCTTTACTCCATAAGTATTAATTTTGCTGAACAATTTGTGAATAAATTACAGGTATTATGACCCTTTCCCTTTTGCCAAAATGCTCTCTATAACATTTATCTCATTCAATCTCAAATCCAGGAAATTTCCTTGCATTTACTTGTCACGTTCTTTATCCTCCCATAACCTAGGAACATTTTCTCAGCCTTTCTTTGTTTTTCATGACATCAGTATTCTTGAAGAATAGAGGACTGGTTTAGTTGGTCTGATTGTTTTCCAATGACTCAGTCTAAGCTATGTATTATTGTTAAGAGGAATATCTAAGTAATTTTTTTTCAGTGTGTCATATTAGATGTTGCATGTTGTCAGTGTAATACATTACTATATTGGTTATGCTAACTCTGGTAATGTGGATGAAGTGGTTTCTGATAGATTTCTCCGGTGTAAAGAAAGGTTCATTCTTTCCCTTTATATTTAAGAAGTAATTTGCAGCTAGACACATTCATCTTGTCTATCAACAAGTGTTCACCCAAGTCTTACCATCCATCCATGATTCTACCTGCCATGGTCAATTTTATATATCAACTTAGAGGGTGTTTTTGCCAGGGGCTGGGGTGAGGTGGGAATGGGCATTTACTGGTATAAAGGTTCAATCATGCAGGATGAAAATGCTCTAGAGATCTTCTGTACAACATTATGCTTATAGCTAACAGTACTGTACTGTACACTGCAAATATTGTGATAAATGCCTTTTTTTCTACCACAACAATAAAAACAATGATTTCTATACCTGGGAAAATCTGTGAAAAATCAGCGTAATTTATTTGTAGTAATATGAACAACTCCAGCATTCACTCAACAAATATTTATTGGTTATATTTATTTGACTGACATTGTGCCAAACTGACAGAGCACTTTCATGGAGGCTGTAGTTTCTTCTGGAGAGTAACAGATAATACTAGTGTGACATTTCGAGATACTTATAACTGTAAACTTAGAATAAAAATAAGGAAAATAGAATGAAAAAAAGGAAACGTGCTGTGAATTGAAAGTTATAATATACCTTTTATTATTATTATTATTATTATTATTATTATTTTTTATGTGAGGAGATCAGCCCTGTGCTAACATCTGCCAATCCTCCTCTTTTTTTGCTGAGGAAGACTGGCCCTGGGCTAACATCTATGCCCATCTTCCTCCACTTTATATGGGATGCCGCCACAGCATGGCTTGCCAAGCAGTGGGTCGGTGCGCGCCAGGGATCCGAGCCAGCGAACCCCGGGCCACCAGCAGTGGAGCGTGCGCACTTAACCGCTTGTGCCACCGGGCCAGCCCCATACATTTTATTATTTTAATACATTCTAAAAGAATTGTTGAGTAAATAAATCTTTGATTGCATTCATGAGCCACTCTTGAGGATTATAATATCTATCATTTCAGAATAATAAATCTTCCAAGTGCCACTTTAATGTGTTATCCATAAAATAATCATGACTTGAATAACCTCTTTTTGGGTGCATATATTTAAAAAATTCCTAGTAAACATATAGTTACTATTATCAAATTCTCTATAATCATAAGAATGTCTTGTATATTATATTATCATAATATTTTAAAATAAAAACATAAATTTAAGCCCAAAATAAAAGAAAATATGATATAAATCAAACTATTTCTAATACCTTTAGAAACCATAGATAATATTTTTTTCAATATTAAAGAAACTTTCATTAATAGGTTTCTTAAAGCTGTACATTAGTATCTTTAAGATTTTGATCTTACATTCAAAATTAAAAATTTAGTTTGAAATAATTATAGACACAAGAAATTGCAAAAATAGTCAGACATTCGGTTTTAATTTGCAGTTTTCCATTCTTCAATCTATAGAACATTTTTTTCTTCTTTTAATGTTAAAAGTAGACTAGTTTGTTCCATTGTAATGAATGATTCTGGGAAGGGTTTTAAAAAAGGGGAGTTGTTGCCCTAAATATTTAATATAAATGTCCCCTATGCATCTAGGGCAAATAGTATATGTCATATGCTCTTTAAGCAACAGAATATTGCAAGAAATTTCAGAATTTTGGAGCTACTGTGTTAACAATGATAATAATGAAAATTATAGAAATGTGAGCACTGTGATAATGATTTTATATCCAATCGCCCTCTGGTGTACATAAAGCTAAAACTACATAAGTTAAGCAGTTCGTTTCACTTTAATCCCAGTTTAACAGTTGAAAGATAGTATAGAAAAACAAAACAGTGGTGAACTGTGTTTAGAAATGGTTTTGTATGGGAAACTGAAATCATGAGCCAGCTTCAGTTTTATTTTTGGCTGAAGCATATTAATTAAATGTGTGTGTGTGTGTGTGTTTCTTACTCTTGGTATTATTATTGTTATTGCTGTTATTTTGTAGCATCGTATTTATTTCTAAAATTTGATTTTAAGCTGGCATTGGAAAAAATATGAGATTAAAATAAAATAAGGAAACCCAAATACATAAAAACTTACTCTATGATAGAGATACTATTTTAGAACAATGAGGACATTAAATATATTCAATAAATGAAAATGTATCATTCTGTTAAAATTTGGGGAAATATGAGAATTTTCTTTCAATCTACATTCCAATAAATTTGTATTTATCAGATAAAAAGTATTTGGGGCACAAAATAAAGAAATTATAAAATTCACCAAATCAACAGATGTCATATTAAAACTCAGAAAAATTAATTTCAAAAGATAAGATTTTATTATAATTTAAAAAAATTTTTCCATTTTGTGTGTAGTAATTATTATAATAAAATATAATTACTATTGTTTAACACTGCATGGATAATAAAAAGCAGAGAGAATCTTACCAGATCATTCAAAATTTTCTAAAGAAGCTATCTATCAAAGTAAGGACATGTTTGCAGAAGTTACTAAATTATGAATATGAAGAGTTCAAGATAGCAGAAAATTTAAAAATTAAGAGAATTCTAATTTTCTCTCTAAGTTGCATATGTCCTTGAACAAGTCACTTAAATATTCTACATCTCACTTTTATATGTTAATTGAGACAAAGGACTTGCCTTTTAGTGAATTTAAGAAGCAGCAAAATCAATTTTAATAAAAGTTGGATCTAATAAAATAAAAATTGCTATCTTGCGGCAAAAGGAGAATAGATAACCTTACTGAGGAACTATCAGCAACTTTGCCTTGAATCACAAAATGGGGCACTTGGCAATCATCTATAAAGTTTGCACTTAAACCTTATATCCAGACGTTAGAGGATTTTAAAGAAATCAATACTACATAGAAAATGCACAGAAAATCTTAAAATTCTGCTATTACATGTCCTGTGTTAAAACTTCTGATCATTTTTTTCTAAAACACATAGTCTTCATGATACACACTTATTATGTTATATAAAGGTTTAATAATATACACTTTATTCATATGATCTTTTCTTCTGTGTGAATGTAAATGTGTCTGTTGTCTTAAAAATTCAAATTCTGAATGGAAAATATATTTAGAAAACATTAAGCATACTACATTTTCTTTAACACAAGGGTTGAAAGTTGTCAATTCCTGGAATGCTGTGTACTCACCATCTTGGTAGCTACTTGCTCTTTAGTTTGCAAGCAAAGCAAGAGTAACTTCAGTAGTAGAAAAACACACGATAACAGTTAAACTGGAACTTTCCTTTAGTGTTCTACGTATTTTTTACAATAGTATTTGAATGATCCACAGAGATGGTTAAATTTAGCTCCAATCAGATATAACATGGTTTACATTGGTCTTATTACAAAATTAAATTATTTTTCAATTGATATTTTGAAAACATATTTTAAATTCTTTTAAATTTTATATCAGCAAAATGATATTTAGCTCCCAATGTTATAATTGCTTGTGTGGATTAAGATAATTTAGGTAAAATCTACAAAATACAGTTGACTTTTATCTTTCCTGTATATCTTGGATTGCTGTTATGATCACATAATCTATTTTTGTCTATTGAATTTTTAAGAGTTTTTCAGTTATTGGATTTCTATTATACAAAGTACCAGCATTTGCCAGTTTTATGTCTCCTTTCCTCAAAGGGATAGCAACATTTTGTTTACTTTTCCCTCTTATCTTTTATCTTCAAACTTGTGTAAATAACATATCTTATTATTATCAGAAAATATTCAAGTTACATCAGAATGTCTGCAACATAGTATAGAATTATTTCATGCAAAGAAAAAGGTAGAGTAGCTAAAAAATTTAAGGTGTTTCCAGAAATATTATAGCAATTCTGTTACTACCTTCAAAAACAATGTTTTGCTTATATGATAGTTTATTCCTCACATCCTCATAATTTGCTTAATATCAATTTAGCTACTAGACTAGTGGGTTTCAAGCAGTCTCCCCTAGTCTTCTGCGAGTACAACCTCTGTTGGATGGAGGGTTATGAGTATATTGGGACCGAAGGATGCAAACCACAAACCTTGTTTTACCTATACTAGCTTTGCCTTTCTCCATTTCATTTACTGTGTGTGTGTTTTATATTACCTTTTTTATATAACATCGTTTTTTGGGCTGAGAAATTTGCAAACATCTGTTATAAACTGTATTATCCTACAGCTGTCTTGTTTCAAAAATATTTGATGTCAGTCCATTTACTTTGGAATTATAAGAACTCTAAAAATATTTTTTTCACACAATTTGACAGGGCATTCTACATTGTATAAATTTCTGATCCATAAAATCCCTTGAGAATCTTTATTTTAATAATATGAGCCATGATTTTCTAGAAATTAACTGTCTAAAAATATTTATCAATATTAAGAAACTACTTGCTTAACCAGATTTACTTTAAAGTGTGTGTTTTTGGTGAATTGTCTCAGTATATTTTGCAATCAGGGAGTGTGATGCCTCCAGCTTTGTTCTTTTTTCTTAGGGCTATTCAGGGTCCTTTGTTGTACTACATAAATTTTAGGATTCTTTGTTATATTTTGGTGAAAAATGTTGCTGGAACTTTGAGAGAGATTGCATTGAATCTATAGATTGAGTTAGGAAATATGGACTATTAATATATTAATATTAATAGTTAATATTAACTATGTTAATTCTTCCAATCCAAGAGCACAGAATATCTTTCCATTTCTTTGTGTCTTCTTTAATTTCTTTCAACGTTTTATAGTTTTCAGTGTACAGATCTTTCACCTCTTTGGTTAAGCTTATTCCTAGGTATTTTATTCTTTTTGTTGCAATTGTAAATGGGATTGTATTCTTAATTTCTCTTTCTGCTACGTTGTTGTTAGTGTATTGAAACGCAACTGATTTTTGAGTGTTGATTTTGTATCCTGCAACTTTGCCATATTCATTTATTATTTCTAAAGTTTTTTGTTTCTAGTTGTAGGACCATGCCATGTATCTTAACGGCATTAAATGTGTATATGATTTTATCATCTCTGGAGGATAAAGTGTAAAATTTAAAATAACTGACCAGAAACATTAGATACTGGAGTTCTAGTTGTTATTTTAATCTCATTTATGTCTTTAACCAAGATTATCTCATTGATCTTTTCTGGGCCTTAATTTTTGATATTGAAAACACAGATATAAATTTAATAGTTCTTCTAAACCGTAAATTCTGTGATTCCAATTTTCTTCCATAACATTTGTAGATTCTAAATGCTTGGCAGAAAATATATAAATCTATAACAAGATGTTTTGAATTGAAGAACTGACAATAGATTTGTCAAATTGTGCGTCATGACTCCACTAGGAAAGTTACATGTTCCATTTCTCATGCGTATATTGAGCTCTTTTTCTGTTCGGATAACGTATAGACACTGATGAAAAAATAGATGACATGACATCAGTTTTGCTTTAAGAAAACAACGTTTTCAGAATAAAGATCAAGTAAATTTCATTTGGAATGGCATTGTATATCTATATGAAAAACCACGTTTACAAAATCATGACTAGTTTAATCTGGGTGAAGTGAAAGTTTTAAGTAGAAAATTAGGGAGATACTAAGAAGATTTTGTACATAATATACCTTCTTTTACTTATTGCAACTTTTTCTATGCTAAATGAATTTCCTAAACAATAAGCATTTGCAAGTTAAAAATTTAATTATATAGCCTTTCCCTCATTAACTGATATAATCAAGTTTTCCTGTATCAAATGTGTCTACAAGTTAAAGCTTACATATTGCATGTTCTGAAAGAAATATTTTCGTTTCCTATGTGAAAATACTGTTAATTTAATATATTCAAAATATTTTAGTGAAATATGTATAAATATGCATATGAGATTTACTTGTAAATGTAATTCACAACAGTTTTAAGGAAAAGGGAATTATTGGCCTACCAGACTGCAGAGGTCTAGAAGTAAGGCAAGCTTCAGGAACGGTTGGATCTGGACTAGGTCCTGCTCTCCTCTTTCTTGGCTTCATTCTCAGGCAGGTTTTTTCTTCACATGGCACACAGATTAATTAGCAGCAACTGCACCATTTTAGGATCCTTTGAGTTTGAGATGTGAAAAGAAAGATCACATTTCTCTCCAAAACAGTCCCTAAAAGGACTCTAATTAGATCTTCTCGTGTTGTATGCCCAAATCAAGAGAAGTCTCTGTCTAGGGAAATAAATTTCTCTAAATACATAGCCTAATTTAGCTGCTCACTACTGTACTGGGGCAGGCATGACTGTGAAAAAAGATGAGGGACAGACAGAACAGCAGGAGATGCCCAATATGTAGCATTTAAACTAGATATATCTCACTTTAACTAAATTAGTAATTTTGTTCATTTTTTAGAAAGGATAAATTATAAAAATGTAAAGCATTTTATGGCATTAGATGGATTGAAAAATAAATATTGTGTTTTATTTTTTATATTTATTTATTCATGCTTTTTTATTTAGAGTTTAATTTTCTTAATCTATGATGAAATGAGACTCAGAGGATGGCAGCCCGCCTTACTTGAGATTTCACTTTCCATGGTTTCAGTTACCTGTGGTCAACGGTGGTCCAAGAGTATTTAAATGGGAAATTCCAGAAATAAACAATTCATAAGTTTTAAATCGTGCACCATTCTGAGTAGCATGATGAAATCTCAAGCCATCCAGCTCTGTCCTGCCCAGGATGTGAATTGTCCCTTTGTCTAGAGTATCCACACTGTATATGCTACCCTCCCAGTAGTCACTTAGTAGCCTTCTCAGTTATCAGATTGACTGTCGTGGTATCGCAGTGCTTGTGTTCAAGTAACCCTTTTTTTTTTCTTAATAATGACCCCAAAGCACAAAGAGTAGTGATGCCGGCAATTTGGATATGCCAAAGAGCAGCTACAAAATGCTTCTCTTAAGTGAAAAAGTGCAAGTTCTTGACTTAATAAGGAAAATAATCATATGCTGAGGTTCCTAAGATCTATGGTAACTTTTATTACAGTGTATTTCTGTAATTGTTCTATTTTATTATTAGTTATTGTTGTTAATCTCTTACTGTGCCAAAGTTATAAATTAAACTTTATCCTAAGTATGTATGTACAGGAAAAAACATACTCTCCACAGTTTCAGGCATCCATTGTGGGGCTTGGATCATGTCCCCCAGGGATAAGGGGGTCTACCGTACTTTTCACATCTTTCTGCAGCTGTTCCCCAGCTTGTAGAAATAATTTCACCAAAACAAACTAAAGGGAAGATACATATTGCATAGACATGGCTTTTTTTTCCTTTAATTTTACTCTGGAATTGTAAATGGGTGCCTGATATATTTGAAGAATGTTTTTAATATATTTGTTAGTAATTTATATAAATAAGAAAAAGTAATAATGATAACAACGACAAACATTCCACCAGGAAAATGCTTCAGTAAATTATAAGGCTGAAATTTTAAAGACTATAAATTAAACTTTTTTTGGTGTTAGTTGGTTCTGAATGTGGCCAAACATATGTAAGTATATACTGATACTAGTCCCCTTATTACTCTTTACTAAAATGCCTAAAATATTAAGAACTATTAAAAGAGAAAGATAGATAGATAGATAGATAGATAGATAGATAGATAGATAGATAGATGTAATGGAATATCATTTAGCCTTCAAAAAGAAGGAGATCCTGCCATTTGCAGCAACATGGATGAACTTGGAGGACAATATGCTAAATGAAATAAGCCAGACAGAAAGAAAAACACTGCATCATCTCACTTACACATGGAATCTAAAAAAGTAGACTACACAGAAGCAAAGAGTAGAACAGTGGTTGTCAGGGGTGGGGGGCAGGGAGGTAGGAGAAATGGGGAGATATTGGTCAAATGGTAAAAAGTTGCAGTTACTACACGAACAAGTCTAGAGACCTAATATACAGCATGATGACTATAGTTAATAATACTCTGTTGAATACTGGAAATCTGCTAAGAGAGTAGATTTCAGGCGTTCCCATCACAAAAAAGAAATGGTAACTGTGAGGAGATGATATGGTAATTAGCTTGACTGTAGTAATCATTTCACTATGTATGTGTATATCAAGTCATCTTGTTGTACACCTTAAATATATACACTTTTATTAAAAATAAAACAGAAAAGAACTATTGAAAGACAATATAAATATAAAGATAAATATAAAAATATTATGAAATAAATTTATTAGTAAAATATACATGAAATTATCTGTAGAATATGTTCAGTATACTCTTGCCAAATTAGAATTCCAGAGGTTTACATTCTGTTCAATTTTATTCTAGTCACTGCTGTGATCAAAAGTAGTGAGAGGGGCCAGTCCAGTGGCACAAGTGGTTAAGTGCGAACGTTCCACTACAGCGGCCTGGGGTTCGCCGGTTCGGATCCCGGGCGCACACCGATGCACCACACGTCAAGCCATGCTGTGGCGGCGTCCCATATAAAGTCGAGGAAGATGGGCATGGGAAGACTTAGCCCAGGGCCAGTCTTCCTCAGCAAAAAAAGAGGAGGATCGGCTGATGTTATCTCAGAGCCGATCTTCCTCACAAAGAAAAAACAGTAGTGAGAGGAATTGATTCTGTATCTAAAGTTATATGAGTAGAATTTTTAACAGTGCAAAGGAATTTCTGAAAACTATTGCGCTACATTAATTAGAATAATGAAAAGGACTAAAACCGATTTTATCATTCAAAAAGATTGTTGTCTAAATATAAGAGATGTGGTAGAGATTTTAAATGAAACATCTTATGGAGACTTATGAAAGTCTCCAGATTATTTCATTAAATAAAAAACAAACAATCCTATGGATTTGTAATTTAAAGAGAAAGACTCAATGTCCATCCAGGGTATTATGCAAAGTGAAATAAGTCAGAGAGAGAAGGTCAAATACCGTATGATCTCACTCATTATGTAGTAGATAATAACAACAACAAACAAACACATAGAGACAGAGATTGGATTGGTGGTTACCAGAGGGGAAGGGGGGGAGGGAGGAGGGCCAAAGGGATAATTCGGCACATGTGTGTGGTGATGGGTTGTAATTAGTATTTGGGTGGTGAACATGGTGTAATCTACGCAGAAATAGAGGTATAATGATGTACACCTGAAATTTATACAATGTTATAAACCAATATTACTGCAATAAACAAAAAATTAAAAAAAAATAATAAAGCTAACCTGACCACTGGAAAAAAAATAAATAAAAGAGAGAAAGACTCATTTTTATACATTATAATAAGAACCTTAATGGTTTGTTTTCACAAATTGCTAACAAGCACCAGCTACCTCTATAATTACGATTACAAAACTTTTACAAAATAAATTTGTGTTGGTGACTTTAGAGCTATATTGCTTATCTCCAATAAAATTTTTAAATGTGAATTATACTATCATTTGTGCCAATATGAGGCATCTTATACGCAACCAGTAATTTTTTTTTTAACTATCGTCTGTGGCTATGTTAGAAATAATGTTCAAGAAAAATACAAAAATATTTTATTATGAAAGCATTACTTCGCTGAAGAATCTATTATTTTTCCTTGACATTGTTTCTAGTTTGTTTACTTGATACCTTTGAGTTCCTTCTCAAAGAATAAATATTACAATACATGCTATAAACTCAGAAGAGATGTCACTGTTTTAATACATAGTCACTAGGATATAAAATGAATTACAAAATAAGAAGTTGCATAAGTTATGACTTCTTGGGAAGCTTCTAATTAAGGTCTAGGTTTCATCGAGTATTACAGGAGGAATGATTCTTTTGACTTCACAAAACACATGGTTGCCATGGTAACCATATTCCTACATTGCACATGCTACATTTTCTCATACTGGATATTAAATCTAGCAATGTAATTAAATTACATTTTATATATTTTGTACATTGTTTTCAGTTGTAACAGGAAAATACTCATGGATTTGAGAAGGAAATTTGGAATCTTAGAATTTCAGTGCTTTTTCTCCCATAAGATTAAATAAAAACATATAAAATTAAGAATTATAACTTTTTTCTGTCTATGTTCAAATTAGTGAATGTGCCTCCTGACAAGCATGTCAAAAAAATTTATACGGAAATAATTAAACTGATTAAAGCTGATTAAAATTACCAGTATCTGGCATGTTATATATTTTATTTATCTAGTTTATTCTCTATTTCACTCAGTATAATATGTCCTCCATAAGAGCAGAAATTCTGTTCACGGCAATCAATCTCCAGGGCCTATGACACTACCTGGTACACAGAAGATGCATAATAGATATTGTCAAATGAAAAAATAAATAATGAGATCATCTTATTTTTATAATTAGAAAATTATACACATTTTTAAATGTTTGTTGAAGTCAGGAAGTAGTATATTAATTTTTAATAAGCCGTACATAAAAAAGTTGTATTCTGGCATTCTCTCAAATTTCTGAAGAATAATTATTCTCTTTTTTTGATTCTAAGTACCAGAATAGAGGCAAAATAGAGTGATCTCTTTGTAAGGATACTCTGCCAAGGCTTATTTTTCAAATATAAGCACTCCACTTTCTGAACACCTGATTTTTAAACTTACGTTTATGTCAAAAATGGCCATTGACATGATTTGGAATCACTCCCCAGCTCAAACTGGAGAGAAGTTGGATTAAATATTCTACCCTTTTCTATTCGTGGAAGTAATGAAATAGACTAAGAACTGCTTGTCAGAATGCATTGTTTGTGCTCTCTCCTTAAATATTTTTGGATTGAAGTCATGGCAGCATTTTATTGAGGAAATAAGAATTGTGTGTTTATAATATGAAACAACGATGAGACATAATACGTTCTGAGTCACGTTTGTGATCTGGATATTCTCACGTGAGTTTATAACAGAATGATTAAGTTTTCCTTTTAAACATAATTTTGTAGATCCAAACAGAAAAAAATCATAGGTATTTTAAGAAAGACAAAAGAGCTACAGTACCACAACAAAGAAGCACACTCCATTAACCTTTTTATCTTTGGAAATAAGACTGACGATGTTCAGCTTTGGTGAGCGTTCCAAATCAAAAGCACTGTTACTTCAGCTTTTTTCTTAGGTCAGATTTTGGAACTAGAGCTTGCCAAGAACTAAATAAATATTATATATTTTTTTCTTCTAGGAGAATTCTCAGTCAATTCATATTAGAATAATAGAATAATATATAAATTGAGGTGCAATTCTTAACCAAATTCAAGGTAAATGATAAGAGCATGGATCCTGATTTGCTTTACATTTATATATATATTTACACTTATATATTTATATTATGTACAATTAATTTCTTAACACTGGAAATTATGCAGCAAATTTATAATCAATAGTGTGCTTTTTTCTTGAAGTTGGGTATGAATGGGATTGAAATTGGCTAGCATTTGTGAATCAACCAATGATATTTTAAGCTCTCCAAATTACAGTGCTTGACACTCTACTCATTTAATGTATACTAAGCAATTTTAAAACTCATAAAATATATATTAAGGTCCTTGTCTATGCAGTACAACAGCAAGAAGATAAACAAATGGATGCAGTGATACTCAATTTGAGACAATGTGTCGAAGTCCTTTAATTCCTCAACATACCAAGATACATTTCTTTAAATTGCATCTTTAATAGATATAAATATTTCTATCTAAATGAGAAATTTACATAAAATTAAAAAAATTAACGGCTTTTCTCTTTGTCTTTTAGCAGGATCGATACTTGTCAATATTGTTCTCTTTGAGTTGTATACAAGAGAAAAGAAAAAGATTCACTTCACTTGTCCGTGATTGGCCAAATAATGACCTGTGAATGTTACTTTATACAGCAAAAAGGATTTCACAGATTTGAGTAAATTAACCCTCTTGAGGTGAGGATATTATTCTAGATTATCTGGATGGGTCCTAAATGCAATCACATGTATCTTTATAAGAGGGAGGCGGAGGAAATTTGACATGGGTGGAAGAGGAAAAGACAATGTGACTGCAGAGGCAGAGACTGGAGTGATGTGGTTACAAGCCAGGGAATGCCAGCAGTCAACAGAAGCTGAAAGAGGTAAGGAACAGATTTTCCCCTAGAGCCTGTGGAGGGAGCGCAGCCCTCATGACACCCTAGTTTCCGCCCAGTGATACTGATTTCAGACTTTTAGTCTCCACAACTATGAGAAAATAAATTTCTGTTGTTTTAAGCCACCAAGATTGTGGTAATTAGTTACAGCAGCCGTGGAAAACTAATATATTGCTTCTCACCAAATACCCAATTATGATGATGAAATATTACCTACAATTGCCTTTGCTAAACACCTATCTCCCTTTTCAGTCATAAACATGAGCTCTTTTTCCTGAAGATCAAGAGAGAAGTTGCATTCTTTTATTTTTTTAATGTATCAAGAGTTAATTGGATTTCTCGTTATTGTTTCTATCAGTATTGTCCTGTCACTGTGAGACAATCGCATTCTTCTGTATGTTCTCTGTCTTGATTTTGAATTGATATTTAATTAATAACTTTTCTGGCATAATCCAAGTTCTGCAATGAAAAGAAAAAACATGGAACTTATAATTTAAAAATGTGCTATAATTATATAACAAGAAAATATTTTGGCATTGTCAGAGTTAATCAGTTAATTCCAACTGCTCAGAACTGGAAGTAGAACAGGGTCATACATAAAAATTAATTCAGTTGTAAAGATAAGACCATAATACATATCTAAGTATGTATGCATGTCTAAGTATATATGTATAAGGTATACGTATATAATTTGTCTCCATATATCATTATAGGTGAGATCAATTGTATATCTGAGAACCTATGTCATGAAGTGATTGAGATGGATATTTATAGTATAATATAAAGGACAGAAGTACATCTTTTTGTTTTTAATAGAAAGAATTTTCTCTAAATTTCTTGATTAATTTGTAGAAGTTTCCACCTCAATTTCTCTGTGTAAATGTAGAACTAGGATGTAAATTGAGTTTACAGTACTGATGAAAAATGCAATTTATATAAATATGTTCATTAGAATTTCATTGAAAATTTGTGTTAATGAAAACTCCAAAGCAAAAATTACATCAATTTTTGTACTGTTCTTATAGAGTCTAAGTAGAACATATTGGGTAACAACTAAATGATTCTCTTTTTTAGAAGACATTTATGTAAGGGAAAAAAATTAAATGTCAAAAAACTATAGAACTATTTTCAGTTCTATAGTTTATGAAAATGTAGCCTTAAAGCTTTCATATCATATATGGATAAAAATGCACTGATATATGTCAATTTTCCTTTTTATATTTAAAATACTTTAGTTTCAGAGGCTATTTTATAATTTCTACCTATACTCAAAACATCATCACTTTACAACATCAAATTAAAAAACAATTCAAAACACAAAAAAGCTGATAAAGAAGAAAATTAAATTTATTTTAAAAATATAATTTTCCAAATACAGTAAAAATACATAAGTTTATCATGGCATTTGTAAACACTCGTTCAGGAAAGAATGCATGGCCCTTAGTCTTCCTTGTTGGTAAAGGAATATGGAAGCTTTGGTCATGAACGGTAATGAAGACACATCTGTCTCTGGTTCCATATCTGGTTCTCTCTCTCTCTCTTTGAAGATCTTAAAACTAAAGTGTGGAGCAGATTGGTTAATTCCTCTGTAAGTGAGTTGGAACACAATGAGAAAGATATGAACTCCTTCTGGGATCAACCAAGCAGAGATTCGTTTGATAACCATCATTTCATGATCACTGCTATATTTTAGCTGTTGAAATGAAGTGCTCCCTAGTCAAAGACTAGGCTATAAAATAATGGGTGAATAAACTTTAAGGTGCTTAAAGTTATGGTGTTTAATCATGTGTTTGAACTGCGTAGTATAAATTATGTTGATTGTGTCATAGGTCAATTATTTCTGAACATATAATTTAACTACATAAAAGGCTATAAACATTTATTGCATTAATTGTAGAAATTAAGCAAAAGATTCTATACTTATATTTATCTTCTTTAAACTTAAGAATAGAGTATTTTAACAAATCAAAGAAATAGTTTTCCTGTCTGACAATATAAGTTTAACTGTTTACATAAACGCTCATATTGAATTATTTTGTAAATACTCCTTTTAAAAGCATATACCTAGAGAAGAATTCTGATTTTTGACCATGCTTTAACATCAGTTTGATTTTTTTGTTCAATCAGAGTGTTAACATATTTATATTTATATGTTACTAACAACTAACATGTTGTTCTTAGATCACTGATCTGTTTGGTTCAATATTGAAAATATTAGATTACTTAATAACTCCACTGTAAAATTAGATTATTTTAGTTTAGATATAACAAAATGGAGTACTTAATATGCAAGAACCTGTATGCGTGTCAATTAAATAGAATAGCTTTCTCTTGATTGTCAACCTCTTATTTTTGCTTAGCAGATTAGAAACCAGAAATTTATTATCACATATCCATTTCAATCAGTCCTTCATTCAATAAGTAGTAATTCAAAGCTTACTACTTGTCAGAGACTGATATGGAAATGAGAGCTACACTAGTGAACAAGGAAAACATCGTCCTTGTGTTTTTAGAGCTTATAGACCCATAGGGTTAGAGAATGTAAATTCAATAATCCCTCAAATCGTGTATTTGATGCTTATCCTGCATTTTCTATATTATTTAATCCCAGAAATAATTTACTGTTCCTTTATCTTACTTTATTCCATACACAAAGTAATTGTGAAATTGCTCTAAATGAATAAAGTGCAATGTGCATGTATGTTAGAGAGACGTAACCAATCCAGGGCCTCAGACACCTCTTCCACAGGACATGATGTTAAACCAATTATTTATAATGCAACTAGAAGAATAAAAAGGAGTCATTTAAATGGACAAGGTAACTGAAGGGATATTTCTAGTCCAAGAGAGCAGTATTCAGAATCGGGAGGCGGTAACAAACACAGCACGTCAAAAGTGCTAGGGATCTTTGAGGCTGTGGTTCTACAAACATTGGGGAACAATGGACATATATGAGGTTCTTTAAGACTCTGTATATTATATTGGAGATTTTTATTTTATGCTTGGAATAATTAAAAAATATTGAAAGTATTTGGAAAGGAAAATGCTATTCATATTGTTTACATGTTTGAAAGTCTCTATTCTTTTTTATGTTTTATGCTAATCTCCACACACAAAGGGTTTGATTCAGTTGACACTCTCTCGAGTATTGAGAAACTGATATCCAGATAAATGAACAAGGAATTTCTCTATACAATAATACTATTATTTGTGCATAAAAAAGATTATTTCCCTCTAAGGGATTTTTTTTTTGCTCCAGATATTAGGCCACTTTCACAAAGAATCAATTTACTCTCAAGTCACCTTCTAGAAAGCACAATTGCTTACTGGTAAGCATCTTGCTTATGAATCTATGCCACAAGTTAGGCTTGAAGACATTTTTTGGCATTTATAGATGACGAAAAATTACTCAACATGACTTTTGTAATTATTTGGGTACGGAGAACAACACTACGGCTATAAAAAATTTCAGAATTAAAAAATTAAGTGTCCATCGTCATAACAACATTGATAATCAAAAGAATTGATATAGGTGTTTGGAGGAGATGGACTTGCCAATTCCACCTGTTTATAGTAGAAACGCTGCCGTGCTAGATATACACACACACTGGGGTGGGAATAGAAGCTTAATCTGATTTAAAATTTATGCTAGTAAAGTACTCTGAATTTGACCAATAATATGTATATAAACTATAAAGTATGAAAAAATAACTACTGGGATATCAAAGAAATAGGTAAGATATGTTGAAAAAGTAGAAAAACAAGTTTCTTTTGAAATAAATGATCAAATTTTGTTCCTTAATAAGGGTATGATTTCAGTAACAAGGTGAACTTATCAAAGAAGATACCTATTAAAACAAACAAGTAATGGAATTACATTAAAACTGTTTTCACATGTAAAAATTAAAAAAAATAGATTCTAAAAACAATATCTAAAAGACTTTACTTAACCCCCCAAAAAACTGATTCTCAATGACAGCAGCTTACTTATTTCTGAGTATTGTTGTCTGTGAAAAGAAATACATTTCTGTGTCTTCTTAAATATCCAGTGTTAAGTAGACTGTTGCAGGATCAAACTCCTTCCCCGGGTGAGCTGTAATATTCAGAACTGTCCAAATGGGCTGTCGGACGAACTTTCATGGGGTGACTCCCGGCTCATATACCAAGTCACTCCATGAAGCCATCTCTACATTGACATCCAGAGCTATGGTGGCTAGGTGAAGGCGCCACAGACTCCAAGCCCCAGATCGAATAGTCGCCGATACTAGCACCACATGAACACCTGACCATCAGCGTAAGTGACTTCTCTGTCAGGTATTCAGACTTTCTGATCTCCCAGGAATCTGGGCACACACATGTGCTCTGCTTCTCAAATGTAGATAAAGTTAAAGGACAGAATACAGGTCCTCATACTTTATCCAACTTTCTGGCTTTCTTCCAAATGCCCATTCACCTAGTTTAACCTACAGAGGGTGTTTTGGTTTGTATTGTTTTGTTTTAGTCTCTTCTATATGTGGCCCCCCAAAAAAAAGCAAGCAATTGAAATATTCTTCCAAATCTGCTATTTATGTCAAGGCCTAGCTCAAACAAGAAAAAGAGAAATGTTGGATTTTAGAAAACGTTGATTTTATATCTTATTTGACTCATTTCTTTTGCTTTTGAAGATAGTTTTGAGTTATTTTAACTATTTCTGCTTTTTAAATTTTCATTTTAACAATAAAATTTTAACTATATGTTCATTTTATATGATAAAATGTAATTGCATACCCAAAAATATAATAAGAAACAATTTTAAACAACAATAAAATTGAAAAAATAATGGCAGCCGACCATATTTATCAACATAGTAAAAATATAAACTTTATTTTAGTGATTATTTAGTACAAACCTGATTGTAGTCCCAAGTGAAAAATATTCTTCTGGCTAACACAATTTCCTTTACCAATGACAACTCTAACCCAACTTGAATCTAGTTAAAGAAAGAAATATGATATACAATCAAGAAATTTCCCCTTCCTCCTGACAGCACCCAATTTAAACCAGACTAGGGCTTTCCTAATCTCTCCGTAGAACCACCCAGCACAATACCAAATCTCAACTCCCTCTTTCTGAAGGTCCCATGGTTCCTCTGATGTGCGTATGCCTTTATTTCCACAAGTTAGTGATTGTTTGCCTACAGAGTTGGGCTAAGTGGTTTTGCCTGGCAGAATTTAACAAGTTAAAGAGATATTTTGAAGTTCAGCAAGAAATTCACTGGATCTGTTAGAACATGTTCTCAGGTTTGTTAGAAACTGAGGGTACCAATCATAAACATTTGCTTCCAAAACTGAACAAAAACCATGATTCCTATTTAATTCAATAATTTTACTAATTCAATAGTTTTACTGAACACTTACTTTGTGAAAAGCCATTTTATAGTTGTTGTGTTTGATACAGGAAAGTAAGTAATATACTTTCTTTTTTTTTTGGCTTGTTTTGTTTTTTTGCAGGGAAGGATTCGCCCTGAGCTAACATCTGTTGCCAATCTTCCTCTTTTTTTTTAAGTTCTTCCCAAAGCCCCAGTGCATGGTTCTATATCCTAGTTGTAAATCCTTCTAGTTCTTCTATGTGAGCCACTGCCACAGCGTGGCTACTGACAGACAGATGGTGTGGTTTCGCGACCGGGAAATGAACCTGGGCCACTGAGGCAGAGAGTGTAGAAATTTAATCACTAGACCATCAGGGATGGCTCAGTAATATACTTTCTGTAGGTAGCTTATAATCAGCTATGATAGATGTTCCATAAATGATCATAATAGGAACTTAGCCATATGTGTCTCAAGAGAGATACTAAAAATAGCACTAGATTCATTTCATTTTATTCAACTATGAGAGACAAAAACCACCTTAAATAATCTTAATAGAAAACAATCCATAAATGCCATGACAGATACCAAAATATCACTACATTCCCTCAATTTTCTTCCTATTATCCCAGTTCTGCATTCCATACTGAAATGATTAAGCCTTTATTTATTTATTTATGCTATAATATATTGTTTCATGTTGTAATTTAAATATGTATGCAAAAGTACAATAATAATATATTTTCCCGGAAACACTACTTAAAAGAAAAATTATGAAACAAAGGCAGATATAATAGTAATAGATTATACTTATTCAGTAGCAACAAATCACTCCCCAATGTCTACTACTTAATACAAGAAATTTTTTTCTCTACTTGAGATCAATTTAAGACAAGTGAGTGTAGAGCCCAGCTCCACATGTCACATGAAGACTTAATGTGGCAGACACACTCTGTGGTGGCTCCCAATGGTCTCTTCCCCCAGTTATCCATACTTTTGTGTAACACCTTCTCTTTGAGTGTAGTGTAACGTGTGACTCTCTTTTAACTAATAGAATATGGAAAAAGTGATGAGATGTCACTCCTCTGATATTACCTTATATGAGACTCTATCTCGGCAGACTGAGGGAAACTCTCTTTTTGGCCTTCAAAAAGCAAACTGCCTTGTGTGAAGTGCTATGGAGAGGATCGTGTGGCAGAGAACTGCAGGTGGGCTCTAGGATCGGAGGGTGGCTTCCACCTGACATTCAGTATGAAACTGGGACAAGCAAATTAATTCTGCCAACAACTTGAATAAGCTTAGAAGTAGATTCTTGCCCAAATCCTCCACATGAGAAAACAAACTAGTCAATATCATGATTGTGGCCTTGTGATAACCTGAGCAGAGGACCCAGGTAAGATCTCCCAAATTTCTGGCCCATGGATGCTGTGAGATTTAAAAAAATGTGTGTTGCTATAAGTCCCTAAGTTTGTGGAAGCTTGTTACACAGCAATAAAAAACTAAATATACTCAGGCTGATATATATTCCACAGTTTTGTAGTAGCACCTCCTGGAACATAATGCCTCTTCAATTGTGAAGGTGGGGAAGAAACTGTATGAGAGGTAGGTACCGATTCCTCTCTGCTTCTGCCTGGAAATATTATGTGTCACTTGAACTCATAACTATTCACTTAGCTGTCTAAATGAAAGAGGGATGAGAAATGTGAGAGAACAGCTGGTACGTTTGCAGAGTATCATTTTCTCAGCCATAATTTACCTTTCTTTACAGTAAAATGTCTTTTTCCTCCTTATTTCCATATGTAGAGTACATTAACCATGCCCCACAAGAGAGAACACAAAATCTAAACCAGGCATGGTCTTAAAATTGAAGTCTAGAAATTCTGATTTATAGGTGGTAGTACATAACATCTGTAAGTAATTCTCAGTCATGAAAAAACAATTTCATGTCCTACCCACATCCAACATACCATGGTGGGACAGGGAAAGGACAAACCCAATTAACATTCTCATTTGCAATGTTCCTTCATTATACTGATTTTCTATCTCTACAAAGAGCTATCTTTTTCATTGCTCTCCATGATACTTCTAAATTTTTAATTTCATTTTTCATTATCTTGCTTAGCCACATCTGAAGTGAGTGTTTGAGCATGTTATCCACTGAAGATTATGCAGCAGCTTAATATATATCTTATTCATAGAATTTTGAAGGCTCAGGGTCAGGTAAAATCTAAAACTATGGTGGAATATTCTTGTGGTGTTGTGGTTAGGTAGAATGTCCTTGTCCGTTATAGGGAGTGTCTGCCAACATCATGTTGGCAAATTACACTCAAAGTGTTGAAGAAAACATTTTTTACATGACTTTTGAAACCATTCTGGAATGTTTTGAAATTCAAGAAGAATAGGAGGACAGGGAGAGGAAGAGAAAGAAGGCTGCTTTGGAAAACAGTCGAAGGAAACCTGAACTTGAATAGCCAAGTCTTTGGAGAAAAGGAAAAACACTATGAAGTGGACTTCCCGAAAGTTCTCAATTTGCAAAAAAGGGCATAGATGTCAAACAGAAAATGGTGTGAGCATCTTACTGTGCTGAAGGGGCGGGTTTGAAGAGCAGTTGACAAAAAGAATGTAACTTCAGAGAGAAAAATCAAAAGTGGTGTAAGCCCCAAACTTGCACATAAAATGTATCTTTTCGGCATTTGCTAACTTTTGAAATTGACCATGTATAGGATGAAATTTCAGTAAATAAAAGAAAAACTAGCAAACAGCAAATATTCTGTTTACAGATTGATGATATAAAGAGCTCTGTCGACTTTATCCCCTGTGGAACAAGTGTAACTGGTGAAAATTATTGAAAAGTAAAAACATACAAAGTCTATAAAGATATTTTAAGGGGATACAGCAAGTGGAGAAATATTTGTCCAAGAGAATCTATTAAACCTTAGGATACATTTGATAATAATGTATAAAACTTATACTTTGAAAACTGTAAAATATTTTTTAAAGAAACTAAAGAGACATAAGCCAGCCTGATGGTCTAGTAATTAAGATTTGGTGCTCTGTCTGCCATGGCCCGGGTTTGTTGCCAGCTTGGAGAACCACATCACCCGCCTGTCTGTTGTCATAATGTGGCAGCTGCATGTTACTGTGATGCTGAAAGCTATACCACCAGTATTTCCAATACCAGCAGGGTCACCAATGGGAGACAGATTTCAGCAGTTTCCAGACTAAGACAGACTAGAGAGAAGGACCTGGCCACACACTTCCGAAAAAATGATCATGAAAAGCCTATGAATAGCAGTGGAACATTGTCTGATATAGCTCTGAAAGATGAGAAGATGGCACAAAAAGACCAGGCAGGGTTCCACTCTGCTATACACAGCATCCCTAGGAGTCAGAATTACCTAGATGGCACTAACAACAGCAAAAAACGAGACATAAATAAATCAAAGGACATCACATGTTCATGGAATGGGCTTCATATTGTTAAGTTGGTAATATTCTCCAACTTGATCTACCGGTTCAATTCAATCCCTATCAAAGTCCCAGCTGCCTTTGTAGAACTTGATCATGAAATTCAAATGAAAATGCAAAGGACTGAAACATTCATAGAAGGAAAGAAAAAAGCCAGAGAACTCACACTTCATGATTTCAAAACTTACAACAAAGCTACAGTGATCAAGAAAGTGTGGTACTGGCATATAGATAGCATCATGGATCAGTGTAATAGAATCGAGCCCCCTAAAATAAACCCTCATATCTATGGTCTACTTTACTTTCCATCCATAATGAGAACAAAACATCTATTTCGTTTAGATTTTTCTTCCACTATGTATTTTAAATATTGTTATTAATCAGAGGGAAATATTCTCCATCTCTAAGTATTGAGTGGAATCAGCAGACCCCCTTCAGTCAAGTAGAGGGAGCTTCTCAGGCTGCAATATGCATATGAACCACCAGAGTATCTTGTTAAAATGTATATTCTGAATCATTAATTCATGGGTGGGGCTTGAAATTCTACATTTCTAATAAGCTCTCTATTAATATCTTGGGCACAGACTTATTTTTGAGTGACAAAGGACCACATTATATTAGCTTACAGTATATGTTAGTAAAATGGAAAATTTTATGGAAGTAGAAAAAACAGATGATCCACATGGTCAAGAAGTCTAGAAATAACTCAATTATACGTAATTTGAAAGAAAAACATTTAGTCTCATATTGGTAGAATATTCACAGTATCAGGACGTATTCATAATATGTATAGAATAAGAAATATCCCAAATCAGAAAATATCAGTAGTATTAATAATCTACAATATTTCTTTAGAGCTTAGATTTAGAAGAATCTTATATGAATATACTTCTTTAATGTCATGTTATGTGGTATTAAGAGGAAAAATCACACAGAACAAGATGAGCAAACAGAAGCTGATTTTATTCCAATGCTATTGCCAGCAATAAGGGAGAGAGGACAGACCAAGTCTGCATACCCAGCTCCATGGAAACAAAAGGCAGGAGGGTTTTAAACGCTGGGGTAAGCTAGTGGAAGATTACTGGAGGACATTAGGTGGGAGGTTGATCCATGGAACGTGTCTACCACATTTAGTTGTTCCTAAGTTTGCAAATGTTTTTCTCTGTGATTAGAGCCTCTGTGTCTGCTCATTGGCCTTACCAAAAGGGAGAGTAAACTTTCTCCTATCTTCATCACCAGAAGCAGTTTTACAACTTGGAGCAAGCCTCCAAATTAGGCTACTGCCCTTCCATAGAGACTGGGAAATAGGGACTCTATCTTCTTTGATGATGATATTTCAAAGGGATGGCCTCCAGGTCCTTCAGAAATATAGCCCTTGGGTTGTAAAACTGGCAAGAGGCCTTTAAAAAGATTTATATCTCAAAGGGACAAAGAATTTAAAATTACAAATTTTGTCAAGTAAATCCCCTAGAAAAGGAAGGTCAGATTGAGAAGAAAGTAGTGCAACACATTTATGTCAAGCAAACACCTGAAACTTTATGTTAGGAAACATTAAAAGTATCTACCTGACACAGAAAAAGAAAGTTTCATTTTGGCAAAAGTTGTTTAAAATTTAAGTTTAATATGCAAGGACCAAACATACACATCATTCTGCATTACTTGACGTCTTGCTAAATGTCTGACCATTCACCGAATTATATAGTATTGGTTTTCAATGATTAGGTATATGCTACATTGCATTATTTTGACAAGGAGCTTTTTTTTCTTTTTTTGGTGAGGAAGATTGGCCCTGAATTAACGTCTGTTGCCAATCTTCCTCTTTTTGGTGAGGGAGATTGGCCCTGAGCTAACATCTGCACCCATCTTCCCTTTTTTTGTGTGTAGGATGCTACCACAGCATGGCTTGATGAGCCGAACGTAAGTGCGAGCCCGGGATCTAAACCCGTGAACCTCAGATTGCCAAGGTGGAGCAGGTGAACTTAACCACTACACCACCAGGCTGGCCCAACAACCAGCTTTTTACACATATAAAAAATGCAAAAAAAGTAGCATCATTCACTCAATGGTTTTATCACATGTATTGTATTTTATTACATCGTTATGTGTTGGGGAAATTTAGCTGATAGATCCTAAGAATATTACCCATTTATCTGCTTAGCACTACCCAGATTGCAGACCCAGTATTTAGCCAGAAATAAGCAGCTTTGCCAAGATTAGCTGTGCAGATTCAAACCTTAGTTAAGTGTGGGCAGGAATCTCACAGAAACTAGCAAAAATGTCCCATGAGTCTGAATAGAGAACAAACACACCGTTCCATGTGGAAAGCTGTCAGGATTGACAGCGGTGACGCTCCCCGGAAAAGCAGGACCTGGCTGCCACAAAAACGCCTGTTTTGTGTTCAAGGAAACATTCCTCCAAATCTGAAGAACGTTGAGATATGCATCTGTTCATTTACAAGATGCTTGAGGATCTTTCAAATTCAGTGAACTAGTGAGTTAAACTATTTCCGATGTACACACTCCAATGTTCACAGTGAATGGCGTTCTCAAAGACACACACGTGTTAAAATCCAGTGTTATAATTTCGTGCACAGGTTCTCCTATACAAGCATTTCTGATACCTCCAGGTCACAGTTTTTTTGTCACTCTTCCTCTTTCTTTCGGCCTCACCAACTATTCTTTAATCCAATTCCATCATCCTGGTTTAGGCTCCCCTCATCTCAGAGTTTCATGGCTGCAATAGACTCTCAGCTCCTTGATGCCCAAAATGTGGCTGACGGTAGGAATCTTCTGGGGGCTTGTTAAAAATACAGGCTCTCAGGCCCCACCGGAAATTTCCCGAATCGAACTATCGCGTTAACAGGATCCGGCATGCACTAACAGGATCCAGCATGCACTATAAACTTTGAAATGCCCTCTTCTATTCACAATATTAGCTTCTTCAATTCATTATAGATAATACTAATTTTATACAGAGTAGCCGAAATGTAGTGATATTGCATAAGCATATATAATTATCACACTATTTTTAATAACAATGATTTGTTTAGGAATTCTAGCTCTGGATAGCCAGGTATAAGTCTCCTTTTTATTTTTTCCTCCTTTTCTTCTATGACAATGCAGCAAATGTCCCTCTGAACCCCTCTCCCACGTAGAAAATGAACTATCACTTCTCCTTTTCTCGAATACCTCAAAGTCTTTCTCTTTACTGTTCTCACATCATCATAAAAACATATGCAAGTCTTTCCCTTCTAAAACAGTAATTTTAAAAATCTTCTGATTGTGAGAAGAAATAATTAAGTGTAATATAATATGGTGTAAACTTCGGCGTAACCTCTAATTCAACCTATAACACAAAATA
The DNA here is from genome assembly GCF_057802395.1 of Ceratotherium simum simum. Classification (NCBI taxonomy): domain Eukaryota; kingdom Metazoa; phylum Chordata; class Mammalia; order Perissodactyla; family Rhinocerotidae; genus Ceratotherium; species Ceratotherium simum. Next base: position 20,513,063 of record NC_141926.1, read on the forward strand.
GAACTTAGATTAAATCTTAATACACAGCTCTCAAAAAATCAACCTCAGATGCCCTTCAAGAACTGTTTTACAGGGGAAAGAAGAGATCTTGAAATAATCAACCCTCATCTTATAAATGTCAAAATTAATGCTAAGAAAAGATGCAAAATTAGCAAGTGGCTATGATTAAAACTCAGGTATGTTAAAAAAAAACTCAAGTATGTTGTTCCTTTATTTTTTATACTTATATAACATTATTAGTTTGAAACAGTTTTACTTAGTTTTGAATTCTTTCATTTCTTTCACAGCCTCATGTAGTGGTTCAGAAAATGGACATTGAAATTTAGCAACCTTGGGGTTCAGTCACAGCCCATCCTCTCATTTGAATGTGGCCCAGTACTAGTGGTTTAACCTCTCCAGCTATGCCATGCTGTTGTTCAACTGGGAATCAGATGCTTACTATTTTATACTTTTGTTTTGGGTGTTAAATGTTATAATGTATTTGAAGCAATTAGCATAATGCCTATTCCAAATAAATGTTAACTATTCTGTAAGTATTGTTATCATAGTATATTCAAACTTATTTAACCAATATTATTATCATGCAGTATCTGATCTGGCAGATCATATACATACCTGTATGCAATTACTTCTGTATATATGTAGTTATTGTTTCTTCAGCAAATCCTCAGCAAGCTGATGAGATTTCAGTGATCCAAAGAACAAAAAAAGGTTACCAGAATGTAGGTCCATTTAAGACAGAGTTTTCGTATTTTCTTTCTTACAATCTAGTTCTACACCAAGATCATGGGATGGCCATGCTATTTTCCTTTGCTGGAAAATACTCCCATTGTTTGTCTTTCTACTTATGAAGAGTCCACAGATTTTCATTCCCCAATTCTGCCTTCTTTAGGCAACTTTCTGAGATTCCATCTACCCCTTTCTTTTATGAATTTCTATTAATTTTATCATTAAAACATTGTTGTACATCCATTTTCCATCATTAAAAATGCAAGCTTTTTGGTTGTAAGCTACTGTAAAACAGAAAAGATTGTAAAATATATTTTTTTCCTCCTTGATTCTCAGCCAATTTTGGTTTTATTTAGACCAAAATACATACACAATAATGTATTAATGGCAGATTTAAATTTAATAGATTGGAAAGTGGTAATATAACTTGGTGTAATTTGAAGTTAGCTTGTTTGAATCGATAAACAACTGGTAAGGATCAAGTATTGCTTACTTTGAATTGAGTTGCAACATTGTACTGACTTAAAATTAATGAACATGACTTATGTAAGAGATTGCCAGACAAGCTTGTTTAAACTTTGAGACTGGAGATAAATGTCCCAAATCGAGCCCTCCTTCTCCTTTAAAAAGAATATATTAAAAGTTAAATATAATTTACCAAAACATCTACTCACTTTGTATGTACACTTTTTATTTTTTCTGCTATTGAAATTGCTTTTCTTGTTCGAAGTTCAGGGCATCTGCTAGGCCACTGGATTGTAATCTATTAATTATAATATAAAGATCTCATTGGTGTATCTCTGTAATTATTCAAGAGGTAAGTAAGGAAGTAGGTAATAAGATATGATGAATAGACAGCTATTCCTCTCAATATTAATTGAGGAAGCTCTGGACAGACTATTTGACCTAATTAATGGAGCAGCTTGCCTTCAATACTCATAGCTGATGTACATACACGATCATTTGGCTGCTGATACTCACAACCATCTGTTATTATGGCAACATGCCTGCTCTCAAAATACTGTGATAGTTTAGATTGCAGGTGCCAGCTAAGTCGATTGGCAACCTGAAATTCTGAGAGCACTTTCTCTTTTTCTGCAGAAAATGATGCCACATTAACACCCACATGGCTTCTTACTGCCATACCACCTGTTCATTCTTTTTAGGCCAAAAATATTTCCAGAAGGGGCAATTGTGAGTACTTGAGAAAAAATCAGTGAGGATCTGTTGTGAAAGAATTACACCTTGTTACATTCTTATCTGTTGTTAAAAATGACTTTACGTTTTTACGAATATAAAACCACTGTCCCTATGAAAAGTCTCAACATTATTTTAATGATTTGAAAGCAATATTATTGATATATTGTGTTTTTTGATGAGTGTGCATTTTTAAGTGTACATAAAATCAATGATTCCTTCCCAGAACTTAGGCTGGAGGAAGTTCCTGTACTAAATAAACCTTTGCTTTGGAGTCCCAGAGCAAGGGCCAGGGGAAAATTGGGGAGGAGAAAAAAGTTACTGGATTGTCATTCAAAGGTTCTGCAATTAGCTGGCTTTGTGATGGATGACATGTGCTTAAAATTACCCCAATATTTTCTTCCATTTCCTTCTCTCTGTTCATATACAATATCCCAGGCAAAAATTATCAACGTCCTGGAATTTTTCCCCTCCCACTATGCTGACACCTGGAATCTGAAATGTTAAGGTCCTCAGTTTCAGAATAGCAGTAGGACAGAGAGTTATCTTCCATTAAGTATTCCATACATTCTCCACTCTATTCAAATTGCGTTCTTCCAAGAGACAAACGGTCAACTTTTGGCAGGAGGCTCAGGGCTAATATACAGTGGTACCCTCTGCATCAGAAACACAGAGTCTGTTACCGTGTTTCTAGTCTATGAGAGTACACGTGCTGCCATGTTCGGAACGATGATGGATCCCAGCGACGGTGGTAGGAACCTGGGTAGTGCAGCTCCATCAGCAGCTCCGCTCCAGTTGGTCACATCAGAGAACAGGGTCTGCTGTGGGCATCTATATGATTGAATCATGAGTTTCATAAGCACTTGCAATTTTTTCAACTGTTCACAGCCCCAAAGAAGGGGATCTTCAAATCTGCCAGTCTGTAATTTACCAAGTGGCAGACAAAACAGCCATCAGTAAAAATAGAATAAAATTCACCAAGAACATTATTGACCAGGGTAAGAAAAAGGCCTTGGATTGTCTCCGCTGAGTAGAATAATCATGCTCCACTTAGACTCTAGTTTGAAGCTGCAGAGTGGAGAATAAAGGCTCTCCCAAAGATGGTAAAAAAACAATCAAATTTTTATGTAAAGCTGACATGCCACTGGGCCCAAGCTTTTCATATTCTTCTTCTTCTTTTTTTTTTTTGGGGGGGCAGGGGAAGATTTGCCCTATGCTAACATCTGTGCCAAACTTCTGCCTTTTTTCCTCCCCTACCAAAAGCCCCAGCACATAGTTGTGTATATAGCTGTAAGTTCTTCTAGTTCTTCTGTGTGAGCTGCTGCCACAGCATGGCTACTGACAGACAAGTCGTGTGGTTCTGCGTCCAGGAACCGAACCTGGGCCGCCAAAGCAAAGCACATCAAACTTTAACTGTTAGGCCATCAGGGCTGGCTCTCATATTCTTGAAAATACCATTTCTCCTTGATTATTGAGGCATGTTGGACCCTTCCCATGCATGCTATTATTCATCAAGTCCAAGTTGACCCACCCCAAAACAGGAATATCAGGCCAAATTGTCAGAGGGTCTCCATTGGTCTGAGAAAATGTGTTACTCGTTGATCCACCCTAAAATAAATAGTAAAGGAAGTTCTTTAGGCTCACCCAGTTCAAAAAAACAAAATAGTATCAAAACAGTAATTATGTAATTGTAAAAGGCAGTATAAATGTGTATTTTTGTTCTTTTTTTCTTTTAACTGATTTAAAAATTAATGATATAAAACTATATATATATAATTGTATCATTGGACATATAACATATAGAAATGTAGTATAATTGACAATAACAGCACAGATGAGGTCGGGGGAGAAAAGTTGTATTGGAGTAAAAGAATGACTCCAGATGGTTACTCAAAACCACAGAAACAAACGAAGAGAATCAGGACTAATAAATTAGAAGGTTAAGATATCACACTCTATGAGTATATCCTTGCCCTCTTTTCTTTCTCAGCTGCTTTAGTAGATGTAAAATTATGTAAAGTAATAATAATTATAACAATGTGATGTTGGATCTATAACATATATAGATGTAATATGTATAACAATAATAGCACAAAAAGGGAGAGGAAGAAATAGGGCTATATAGTAACAGCTTTGTATATCTATCTCACTAGAATCAAGTTCATTTAAATCTGCTTTTTTTGCAGAAATTGAAAAGCTGAACCCGAAACTAATATGAAAATTTAAGCTACTCAGAATAGTCAACCATGGAATACTGCAAGACGGGGTTGTCAGAATGTGGCAGACATATTGATTTGGGGGCACTCAAATTATTTATGTAGATAGCGTTTCTGCAAAAATTATTTATCTGTGTGCCACACACTCTAAGGATGCCCTAAGCACAGAGAGTTCACGTGACTGCTTAAGGTCACACAGCTAAGATGTACAGCCAGGACTCCAAACCCATTTTATGCCCCTTTCCTTGAACACTATCCTATATCCATTTATAAAAGTTTGTCTCTTTGAGCATGTAAATTTAAGAGAACATTAAACCTTAACTTAGCAGAGTAATATGAATGAATGATCCAGACACAACATATGACAATGAAATCATTTATTCGGTAAATACATACTTTTACCCAAATTGAAAATCACTGGTACATCATTTGAATATATTTATTTTAAATTTGTACAGTAATGGTATATAATAATAACAATGATAATGACAATAATACTAGAAACAAGAATAGCAAATAAGTAGTGAGTGCTTATTAAGCACTAAGCAAAGTTAAAATGCCTTTTAATAATTTGTCTCATTGGTTCCTCTTAATTATATTCCCATAATTCAGACAAGAAAACTGAGAGAAGTTAAGCAGCTTGCCTCATCCATCCAGCTACTTAGTAACAGAGTCAAGATTCAAATCCTGTTTGTCTTTGGGGCTCCATTCTTACGTTAAGGACTTACTAGTTTGCTTGACTGAAAACAGCCACTACTTGAGTAAGCGAATTTGCTAAACCTGTGAATCTATAATCTCATAAAATTTTTATTATATATTTTAGGTAGTTATTCCCATATTCTAAAGGTAGTTCAGCATGAATTATGATTCAAGTTTTTTTAAAATTCCAGGTGGGATCTAGTTGATTTTGCATTACTTTGATACTTAAGAATATTTAACAGTAAACTAAAAGATACACTAGATTAAAATGAATACATGCTTTAAATAGTGCAATTCTTAATTTTTTAAAAGTGTACTTCAAAGTACTTGCAAATTTCTGTGCATAATTAGCATTACCCCCATCTCCAGAAAGTTCCTTGACAAATTTTTCTTTAAGTATTATCTAGACAATAGCATCTTATTGGAAACTACTGGCAAGCTCATATCCAAACGACCTTCAGGATAAAAGAAGAGGGTTTGGAAATATGATGTCAATTTATTACAGTCCTCATCATTTACTCAAAGTGATATACTGAAGAAGGAAGTAAAAAGAAATAAGACAATCCATCACTTCATTACAAAAAAGACCTATGATCTTAATGTCCCTTTATACTGCTATATTCTGCCAGAATTCAGTGAAAGGATGTTACTGAAAATAAAATTTAAGAAGTTCTAAGCCACAAATATGCCCATACTGAAAGCAGTTCTTAGATTCTGAAAGAACATAGTGTAATACTATTTTTGTTTTTCACTGAAGAACTTTTATTTAAACTTTTATGTTTCCTAATATATATATATCCATTCCTAATATATTTATCAATACAGTCATTGAACTGTATTGTTCCTGTGAGTAGAAAAATATTAATGATGCTGTTCATTATGTTTGTAAGAAGTAGAGCTGCTTTCTTTCCTAATTTATAAAGGCACTGAAACAATAATTACTTTTCAGCCTTCCCATTGTGTTAGGAGGGCAAAATTAGGAGAAGGAATAGGTATAAAATGGTGAGAAGCAGAATTCTCACCATTACTGTTCTGGAATGTAGTCCTATGACACTTACTAAAATGAATTTCAAATGTTTACATGACTGGTTTTCATCTTCGGACTACAACAGTCTATCTTTTTCATCATAGTGAAGAGCACAGGAAGTAGCCAGCCCACACCAGCACCCTGACAGTTTTCTACCACGTTTCCTAGAGTCTCAGTTGACCTAAACATTACTATTACTGTTAATTAGTGGCTTTTCTTCAACATAAAAATAATTCTCAACAATTCCTGTGGATAGCAGAAGTCTTCCCATCTTAGACCTTATGTTGACTCAACTATTTCCATGTTATAGAGTCTATCACTTACAGTAGCCTGTGTCGTGTACCACCATCTGCAGACAAGTTCACTGTGTGCAGCCCAAACAGTGAACTATAATGGTTATTTTACATCGTTTGCAAATCAAACAGTGAAATTTTATACAGGCTGTGGTTTATGATAGCAGGCTATTGAAAGTTTCAGATGCTGAAAATAATAAAAAAATAAATACTTTTCCCAAAATTCTAAGTAAACATTTAATGAATTAGTTTTAGACATAGTTAGATTCAGAGTCCTGGAAATATAATCAGGGTTTTTCTTCTATATTTTTTTCTCACATCTACTTTTCTGCCTCTCTTTGCCTGTTGGTGTCATATTCATTTACTGCAAAAAGTCGGGACCATATGATGAGAGAAGACTAGTGTATGCCACTCATATGAGTAGATAAATCACAGTGAGGATTCTGATTGGTTCATTTTCATCACTGGCCTCAAGCATAAAAGCATTGGTCCTGCAGATGGACTCAGAGAAATCAACATCATCCAAAACCCAGGCAATAGAGGAGAAGAGGTTTGAAGGGAGTTTTAGCCATAAAATACAAATTTAATGTGAATAACACGCATGAAATTTTGAGTTGTAATATTTATTTTACATATGTTTATCAATATGAGTTATTTGGACAGTTCATAAAGCAAGAAGGTAACGGCATGATCACTTTCATATTGGGGATGATGAGATGTGATTCCATCAATGCAGATCAAACGCAGTCACCTTTCCACCCCACAGATATTTTGTCATGACCTCAAGCTAGAAAGAATTAGACTTAGAATCTTAATGTTTTCATTAAGAAAAGTAACTAGAATTTAAATATGAAGAAGGGCATTCTTTTATAATCACAGAGAACATTCACTGTTAATTAAGGTTTGCTTTAATCTTTTTTACATTATACCCTTTGATAAAGGTGATGAGCGTTTAAGTCTAAGCAATTAGATCGAGTAATTCCATTGTGAAAGGAGGACTAGCTATTTTAGTAATTTACAGCTACTTTATCTTGAGAGAACTTAATGGTTTATTTTACTAAAATTAAAATAATAATGACTAGCAGTTATTATTGCTCAACTTAAAACGATACAAAGAAATGCTGTGGAATATCATGTATTCTTCAAAAAGATATGTTGAAGACTAAAGCCAGTCTGAAAGCCATATGAAATTGATGTAATTTATTCACTATCCTTTGAGAAAAAGGATTTATTTCTCTCTGTGTTAGCCTTTTCCTAAAATGCCTTGGCTTACTTTTCAATTCATTTCAGCATTTCAATTTCCTGTGAGTGCTTTCCATTTGTCACTACTTACTAAAAAAGACAGTGATAGTAAAAAGGGCTTAAACATCATTGTAATTTTCATGACAACGTTATAGAGTATTTCAAAGAATGAAAGGGAGATAATCCAGTTAAATTGCTATTTTTCACCCACATTGGAATTTTTAGATACAAATGAGTTCATATAAATGGCAGAACTATCATGGAGGTAAGGTCATTTAAACAGTTGTCTTCAATTGAAATAATTTCATGACAGACCAACGTGTTATGCAGTAAGGCACAGAATTGATCTATGACCAGTAGCTTTTGTCAAGATGTTTGTCCTCACTCAGATCCTGTAAAAATATGAAAGGAAAATATTTACTTATCATACATTATATTTAATGTCCAGGTAATGAAGCTTTAGGGTATATATCTTTAAAAAATAACTAACATGTCCAGGGTGGGCGGTAGATTCTTAATGGATGGTTGCAATAATAAATTATTTTTTTTTTCCTGTAGAAGATCTTGATTGGTGGGACTAACAGGATTGTGCCTGTGGAAGAATAAAGTAGACAAAGAGCATAGAGTAGGAACATTGTTGTTTGTGCCAACTCCCGGCTGGATTTAACGGAAAGCATCTAGCCAAAGTATGGGCTTGGAGTATGATTGGCATCACTCTTTACAAGGGGTTTAAGAAAGAAAATTTCCTATGCCATTTAGTTTGTGTGTGTATTAAGTAACATAACATACATGTCACCTAGCAGAGTACAACATGAACATGAATGGATTTTCCAAACCTGATTTGCAAATCTATTGCACATATCTAAAGCTTCTTACAGACTGAGAGGAATTAAATGGAGTGGAGCAAAGATGTTTTAACAGTAGGTGATGCAAATTTAAAAACCATTTTTACATATTTGGGATATAGAACAGACATCTGTCACACTGACAGCATCATTCTAAAGTAAAAAACTGCAAATAATTATTTTTATTTTAAAAGGCTCAGATAATTTTTCTGCTCTCAAAGATGTTATAATAGTCCTTTTCAAGATGTGTAAACTATCTGGAAAATTTGCTTCCATTAACAATGATAAGTTTTTCAAATGTGGCTTCAAATTGCCATTTCTTTCAAGGAAATTATTTTATTAAATAGTGTTAATGGAGTCTTGCTTTTTTTTATATATATATATTTTTAAGCTTTTTGCTCTTCTAGAAATGTGAACATATTCCAATCTACTGAAAACTTCCTTAGGCCAAATTACATTTTATATCATCAGAATTTGTGACTAAATAAAGATCAAGCATTTAGATGACAAATTATTGGAATACAGTTTTAAACAGAATATACATCAAGTCAAGTTTGAATGGTGTTAATTATCAATTTGACATTCACTAGCAGAAGAAAGCTGATTTTTGGAATCATATTCTTTTCTGTTTATTTAAAGATATCATTTTATGTAATAAATACTTGCATTGAGGGACCATTATGCTGAATTTAAAGTGTAGTTTAAAAGTAATGGATTCTGTATAACTGTTCACTCATGGCTTATAGATATAACTGATGTTTTTATGCAGTAAGTTTTCACATAATGGTTGAGACTAAAACTAATTAGGACACAAAAACAGTCACAAATCTTTTCATCACTAGGCACATTGGTTGAGCATCTTAGAATAATTTTAAATATGTCTTCCACATATCAAGTGCAATGCTAGAGATCAGTGTACACCTAATGACTTATTATCTATTTATTTATATGTGTACTTGGAAATCGAGTGATACGTATTCACCAAAATATTCAACAGTTAGACATAAATATTTCCTAAATGCCTGTTTATCCAAGAACATTTTAGACTGTATCCTTCTACAGTTATCACTCTGCTCTGCCTCCGTGACTTTTATGTTTCTCCCTCCATACATTTCCAAATTTCTGCCGTGTTGTGTTACTTTGTTTTGAGCATGTCCTCAGGTTTATCTCACAGATTCACCAAAAATATTCAAATATGGAAAGGAGGGATCTGTTTCATGTGAGCTTAAAAGTCTGACTAAAATGCATCATTATTTTATATTTTTTACATTTTTGTTTCAAAAATTGTAGGGTCCATTCTTACAAATGCGACCTAGCAGTATTTGGTTAAAATAAAGAGCTGAGGGGAAATTATATTATTAAAAGTTTTGAAGGAGTTAGACTTTTGAAAAAGAATTAAAGAGGAAAAGAAAAAAGCAGAAATAGCATTTTGTGCAAAACCAGTAATATCTAGAAACTTCCAAACCTTGATATAGGAAAAGCAGAACAGCGAAATACTAAAGGGTAGAATTGCTTAGAAGAATGTTTATTGTGAACGAGGAGGAAAAAGTATCGAGGTTGGTTAGTAGTAATAGAATATGTAAAGCTACTGGATTCTGGGGAAATGTGTAGAGGTCATTAGGATCCTGTGAATAAACAAACAGAATGTGGAAGAGGAAAGATGCAGTGTGTGCATGTGTGTTTGTATTTTAGTATGCATATAAAAATATAAAGGAAATACATGTGAAATATATCAATATAGAGATAATATATATTACTTTTATATTAATATATATATTTCATTACATATTTGTGTGTGTGTGAGTGTATGCATGTGTATATAATGTATCTTTCATTAGTGAGAGAATTTGAGTTAAGCTGAGCTGAGTTAAAATCACCCTGTGTGCCTGACAGTTTCTAGATATGGCATGTCATGGTATTTCTCCCTTCTGACTTTGGCTGGGATCCACACAGATAATACTGCAGCTGGATGTTTATATTATCCAGTTTCTTCTATGCATTGGTATACTAGTTTGCTAGGGTGGCTTTAACAAAGTACCACAGATTGGGTGGCTTAAAGGATAGAAATTGATTTTCTCACAGTTACGGAGACTAGAAGGCCAAGATCAAGCTGTCGGAAGGGTTGGTTTCTTCTGAGGTCTTTCTCCTTGGCTTGTAAATAGCCATCTTCCCCCTACGTCTTCATAAGGTCTTCCCTCTGTGCTTGTCGATGTCCTAATCTCCTCCTTTTATAAGGACTCCAGCCATATTGGATTAGGGCCCACCCAAACGACCTCAGTTTACTTTAATTACCTCTTGAAAGGCTCTTTCTCCAAACATAGTCACATTCTGATATACCGGAGGTTAGGACTTCAACATATGAATTTGGGGGTTGGGCACAACGATTGGCATTACAATCTATAAGGAATATTGTACTAGGAATATCTAGAAATTGTTATCCTGGTGACCCATTTTAATTGTTTGTGAATTATAGCAATTCGAAACTACCTGATCTTTACATTTCTCTCTGTGCCCCTTACTATGCTTGGGTGGGGCTCACCTAGAAGTGGTATTGGGAGTAAAACAATGAATCAACACAAGTTAATAGACATTTTTTTTTTGTAAAATAAAATAATTTATAATTTCTGGACTTTTTAATATTTAATATCCATTAATATATAGTTAACATTTACAATTTCTATTTTAAAACTCTATGTACCCTCACTTCAAATATCTTCTTTATAAGATTTAGAGAGTTAAATTGAATAATGCAGTATATTCAACAAGCACTAAGATGAAACTTGCATCTATGAAAATAATTTAAAATATTTGCATTGAGATTCTTGTGATAGACATCGGAAAGTTTCTCTTATTTTCCAAAAAGAGGAAAAAACAATGCAAAGAGATGGAAATGGGGATTTACAAATATTACCCTCATTTAAATGCCTATAAATTTATTTAAAATTAAAGAAAATAATTTAGCTGAAAAACACTCATCTAACTTATTACTTTTATAATAAGCATTATCATTTAAATGTCACTATGAACAGAATAATTACGTGCGTTGAATGTTATTCTCATTTAATTAAATTTAAATTACCTTAAATTACTTATAAATGCTATCTTAAAATTTACCATTTAATGTTTGCCGTTTTGAATCAATGTGATGCAATGAATTAGGGAAACAAAGCATAATTTCTCCCCTGATAACGTACTCAAGATCATAATTTGAAATCCGTTCTACATCTGAGTTGCATTGGGGTCATTGGAATTTGTTGTAAACATCTTCTTTAAATGAGTTTCTGTTTTTACTCAGCACTTACATCTTTAAAATGTTCTATTTAAGGCAAATACATAACCCTAGTGTGTGTGTGTTTGTGTGTGTGTGTGTGTGTGTTGCTCACAAAGGAAATAAGAAATTCTAATAAAAATAAACTACTTTAATTTTCTGGGAAAATTGAAGGGAAGAGCATTTCTACTTACTATTAAGAAAGAAATTATATTATGTAAAAGTGACTATATGGAACCTTCATTATAGAAATCATCCATAATGTATAATAAGCTTTCAATCCGACTTTTTAGTTTGAGGTGCAATAATGCCCCAAGATATATGGGAATTTCTTCCAGGAGTACATTATTAGGTATTTAATGTTTTAATTTTGCATTGCTGTATTTTTCCCTAAATTAAAAATATTTTAAAGTATCTAACTCATTACAAAACACAAAACTTGATTGCTCCAGATTTTTAAAATGTAGATTTAAAAAATCCTTAAAATGTAAACTGATATTTGACACCTATATACAATTCTTTTAAGACTTAAGTGACTTATGAATATTACTTTGGCACAAAAGTTAAAGTTATTAGAGATTTTATTGATAGCAGTTATCTTCTCTGTAGCTCAATCATTTGCTTCTTTATTCATTCATGGGTCAGCCTTCTTACTTAATATGTATTTGTGTACTGTGAAGGATAGATTGAGGGTGGGACTCAGTCATATTAGTTAATTAGAATTAGATCTCTTTTAGAGACCTAGTCCTTCTACTTAAAATGACTTAACAAATAAAAATAATAAAAACAGATGGGAAACATCATCTTTGTTAAAATTAAGTATTTCAAACTCATACTATTAACACTAAAGAGTGTCTAGTAGTTACATTTTGAATTATGATAATTCATAATCATATCATATCATATTATGATTATGGTGGGGATATACGGAAAGGCTTGTCTATTTTAGCCCAATGTAGGCCAATTCTGAGGGACATTTTAGTTCCAGAGTTTGTTAAAGCTGTTGTCAGATTCGTTTACATGTCAATTTCTCCTCTGTTCAGTTTTGCTTCTTTTCTCTTTCTGCTACAGGTGTTGATATGTCTATGCCATCATGACTATAAGAACTCCTGACTTAATTCATGAGATCTTGCATTACTTTGCATTAGAACAGGGGACACATTTAATAGAAGAGGATGTGCAACGTAGATGAATGTTCATGGGATCCACTAGTACTACCAAGTAGCACACCCATCTTAAGTATCTGAATTGTTAGAGTATTGCAATGGAACATCAAAGCCTAGATAAGGATTCAGCTTGGGGAAAATACTCAGCAAATTTAGGTTACTGTTTTCCAGAGTCTATTACAGTCATTGAACCAGTGGCAATGTATGGTCTTGGGTCCCAAGGAACCAGAATACATAATACATGGGTCCAGAAAGCAAGGTGAAGGAATAGGATTGGCCCTTCTCAACATTTCCTGTGACTCACTTGTAGAATTGTGCTTTCTATCACAGCAAATTTAAGCTCTGTTGAATTAGAACTCTTATTTCCTGGCAGAAATAGTTTTACCTGGTGGAAGTAGACTTAGTATTTCCATGGAACGTGAAGCTGTGACTGCCTTGTGATCACTTTGGTGTTCTCATAATAGCAGAGACACATGTAAAAAAAAAAAGTTAATGTGAGTAGTTAGACTTCCAGATACAAAATGGAACATGTCCAGAAAATGGGTTTCAGTGTTGCTTCTCTCCCAGGTAATAACAATGAAATGACAATTCAAGTAACCACAAACTTAATAGAGCAAGGAAATCCACAGCTCCTCCCCTTTAGGGATTAAGCTCTTGACTACCCAATCATCCAAGCAGCATAGACTAGCTGAAGTGCTGATGTAGGTGGTGGAGGAAGGAAATGATGATCAATTATGGCTGCTGGTGGAATTATATTTCAATAATCCTCCTGCATTAAGCATTCTCTTTTTTAAACAAATTGCATTAAAACACCGCCTTGAAAATCAACAACAGAGAGGACTTTAAGAGCCATAGAAAACTTTTGAGGGTAATGTATATGTTCATTATTTTGATTGTGATGATAGTTTCACAGGTCATATATAAAAATTTATCAAATTGTAAAATTTAAATGTATTCATTTTGCTGTACATCAATAATAACTCAATACAACTGTTAGAAAGAAGGAATATATATACAATGTACATATATATAATAAACATTCATATACATATATATGACTGTATTTTTGTAACTATATTGAATTTCACTCTCCATTACAGGTTGTAGGTAAGATATTGTATAGTGAGAAAAGCTTCCTTACCATTGTTGTATCATGTCACATTGACTATCTAGAAGCCTGACACTGTTGTTTAGAATCCCTAACTCTCTAACTTTACTGAAGTTTATGAATACAAAACAAGTGACAATGCCACTGAGACAAGTGGGTTAATGATGCTTTATTTTGACTTGATGGTATTAATGCGAGTAAATGTATTTTGCTTATGATTTGTTTCTACCTCAAAGTTGTATTTGATAAGGACTAAAGATAAATGGATCAAATAAATTTAGAGATCAATAAAATTTTAAAGGTCATCAAATCACTCTCTCATGATTCAGAGAGGAAACTATGCCATAGAAATATTAAATGTTTTGCCATAATTACACATTTTATGGCATCTAGAGTTAAAATACAGGGTTTAAGATGTTCTATCAAGTGATCCTTCACTACCTGAAACAGATAATATTGTTTGTATAACTTACAATATTGCAGCTATATGAAACAAAACAGTTGGTTATTCCCTTGAATGGAGGGCTAACAAAAGGTTGATGTGATAGATAGGTGAAAAGCAATAGTATGTATTGGAGTATATGAGGAAGCTGTTTCCATTTGGTTTAAAATTAATTCGGCCTGAACTTGTTCTTCCAAATGGACCTGATGTGGCCTGTTCAGCATGCATTATACATCTGCTTTAAATATTTACTATGTCCCAAAGACAAGAATGATGACTCTAAAGATAGGGATATAACCTGCCCCATGTCAGCATTTCCTTTAGGATAACCATGTCTCCCTAAACTAGGGATTAATGACTGACCTGCTGTGCTCACCTTGTGACCACCAACCTGCTGTGTTCACTGATGGCTCTGCCAGCAAAGCAATCCTGTGACTATTGTAAAAGGGACATTCCTGTCATATGTGATGTATGCTCTTTGTTCCAAGATGGTATATAACCACTCTGTACACCTCACTTCTTTGGTGCCCTTCCTTCCTTGAGGAAGGAAGACCCTAGGCTAGTCCTCAGATCTGGCTAATAATAAACTCACCCCAATTTTCATTTATAGATTGATTATGGATTATTTGTGGATGGATATTTTGAAGACAACAGAGACAATGACAAAAATATTCAGAAAGGAATAGCTTTGCTTGTGATCAAGAGATGAAAGCCTCATTTATTTTATTCTCTACTTAGTTTTCTCTAATATAAGCTAATATGTGTATATGCTAAAAATGGTAGGAAAGAATTTAGCTAGGATTTTGTTCAAGTAAATTAAATCCATGTGCATAACATATAAGAAATTAAGAAATATGTTTTTATATGTGCTTCCAGAGACAGGATATTTCCAATTGCTTTTAATAGAAGAAACTCTGTTACATAGTAGACTTTAATTAGAGTCCTACTGAGCAAAAAGATAATTGCATTTGCAGCATCCTGAGAAGCAGTTGAGATGCAGCAGGTGGACGAGAACCGCTGTGGCATGCCAGTGAGAAACGACATTTCCCTGAACGCAGCAGCATATATCATGCAAGCGAAATAAGATAAACGAAATGAGAGCATGACGGTAACAACTTCCGTTTTGTTAATTAGGCTACATTCATGCTTCAATGATGCTGCAATTTCCCACTCCATCCTCCTGTAGCCTATTGTGCAAATGCTCTCATGCTTCTAGTAGCTATAAACGGTGTGTAATATGTGTGTCCTACTGAGATGTCATGACAATATTACAATAGTGTCCGTTTAACAGCATGTTTTTTAAAAATTTATAATAATTTTCTTTCACGAAAAGATATTAATGAATCCATTACTGATTTTTTAAAAGTTAAAATTAATTTTTATGTAATTTCTAATACCTGCCACTAAGACTCAGATTACCGAACTTGTCTAGTTACATTGGTTAGCAATATTACTTAATTATTTTAAAAATATACATACTTTCTACATATAGCACCTCTTTGGACTTAAACGAAGCAGGCTGTCACTATAATGATATCTGAACATTTGCTTAAAAGACTTATCATATTTTAATAATTTAGAAGCATATGATTTAAGAACATAACATGTGACTAAATATTGATTATTGTGCTCTTTATTACACAATATATACATGAAGCCTTTTATTCTCTTTAGGTTTTCTTTAACATTTTGATGATGAGCATTTGATAAATGTTGGTATAGACTATACAATGATAACATACAAATGTATATATATATATATATACATATATACACACATACAATGGAATATTATTCATCCATGAAAAAGAAGTAAATCCTGTCATTTGTCTCAACATGGATGGGCCTTGAGGGCATTATGCTGAGACAAACAAGTCAGACAGAGAAAGACAAATACTGTATAATCTCACTTATAGATGGAATATAAAAAAACCAGACTCACAGATACAGAGACCAGATAGGTGGTTGTCAGAGGCAGGGGTAGGGGAGATGGGTGGAGGTGGTCAAAAAGTACAAACTTTCAGTTATAAGAGAAATAAATTCTGGGGATGTAATGTACAGTGTGGTGACTTGAGTTAGCAATATTGTATTGTATATTTGAAAGCTGCTAAAAGGGTAGATCTTAAAACATCTCATCATAAGAAAAAAAATTGTAACTGTGTGAGGGGATGGATGTTAACTTATTGTGCTAATCATTTCACATACATATATCAAATCATTATGTTGTAAATGAACAAACAAAACTAAATAGAAATAGACTCATAGATACAAGAAACAAACTAGTGGATACCAGAGCGGGGAGGTGGGCAAAATAAGTGAAGAGAGTTAAGAGGTACGAACTTTCAGTTATAAAATAAACAAATCACGGAGATTAATGTACAGTATAGGGAATACAGTCAATAATAATGTAATATCTTTGTATGGTGATAGATAATAATTAGACTTAATTGTGATCATTTTGTAATGTATATAAATATCGAATCACTATGATGTAGACCTGAAACTAACAGAATATTGTGTGTCAATTATACTTCAGTAAAAAAATCATTAGGTACTTCTCAAACTAACACAATTTGTTATACTTCTCAAGCGCAAGAGAATAATATGTCAATTATATCTCAATAAAACTGGAAAAAATGTTTTTTTTATTTCTTATCTTTTAATATATAAAATAGTTTAAATGAAAAGTATTCTGAGACTACAAAATCATGTGTTGGAAAATACTGCTAGTATAGAATTGTGTATTTCAGAGTTCTTTATTGTGCAAGGTACAGATTTACATTCCATGCAGGGGTTGGGATGAACCTGTTAATAGTAATCCATTCCTGCAATTCAAATCTTTCTTGTTGAATAGTCTTTTTGTGTATTCTGATTCCACATGTTCTAAATTTGAAGTATCACATAGATGTAAACTAATAAAAATATTTTTTAAAATTCAAGTATATATACATAAAATATATACACACATTATACAATTATGTGCCAGTCACATCATATTTTTTTATATTTTAAGGGTCTCTGCTATTGAGATATTCTAATATGAAGCTGACTATAAACAGGTGTTTTTTTGAGTTTAATATAAGTAATTAATCATATTTCATTTTGGCTTTTCTTCCCTTTTCCATTGATAACAATAGAGGCAACCAATCAAAGTAGTAAATGATGAAAAGTGTGATATTAGATGCTTCTGAAAATTGACCAGTTTGTCACTCTTAGGACATTTTGCAGAATTGCCAAGATCTATTTCTTTCTCCATGCTTTCTGTAATGCTAACCACTTTCTCAAGTATAAATGCCCATAATTTAACCAGGACAACAGTAGCTAACAGCACAGTATTGATTTGTTTTGTTGTCACTTGGAATTAGACATGATATAAAATTAAGCATCTTTTAAAATCTTATTGTATTTCCTTTTCTTATCTACTGCTTTGAAGAAACACAGTGGGCTTTAATTCTTTCTTAAAATATTCCAATAGCAACTCATTTGTTAAATAATTGAAATTCAACTACAGAGTAATAGTTATGAGAATTCATTGAGAATGAATAAGTAATATAACCTCTACTTTCAGAGAAAAAAACAACCCTCTTTTTCATTTCTAAGATTTCACAAAAACTATATTAGGCCGAATGAGCAATGAAAACACTCCTTACATATTTAAGTTAGTGAGTGCATTGATCAAAAACTATAGACAAATCTTTAAAACATCCAATTTTTCTAGTCTCCTATCATGACTCAAGACAGACTCAAAATATGATTAGATGATTAAGGACCATGCCCTTGAAGAATATTCCTATATTTGCTATGATCAGTGGTGTCCCAAGGGCCCTGATTATTCTGATTAAGTGAAAATAATTTAGCCGTTGAGTTTGAAAAATGTATTTGGAAATGAAAAAGTGAAGCCTTGAGCAGCCAAAACAGGGTGGGCAGGTAATAGTCAATAGCTTTCTACTCTGATCCTAGACTGCAAGATTTTTTGTGAAAAAGCAGTAATAAAACACAAGATGCTTGCCAAATGAATAATATTTTAAGTATGAGATTAAAATAAAAATTTTGAAGAAGAGGGTCTCTGCATTTTCCATGTGCTACATGTCTTCTAACAAGAAAGTCACCTCAATGAGACAGACAGTTTATATCGATAGGATGAGGAAAGGTTCTTTGTTTGTGCATTTGTCTTACCACGAAGGAGTATTACATCTCCATTGAGAAACAAAGGGCAGGGACCAGACCCGTGGCTTAGCGGTTAAGTGCACAGGCTCCGCTACTGGCGGCCAGGGTTCGGATCCCGGTTGCGCACCGACGCACTGCTTCTCCAGCCATGCTGAGGTGGCGTCCCACATACAGAAACTAGAAGGATGTGCAACTGTGACATACAACTATCTACTGGGGCTTTGGGGAGAAAAAGGAGGAGGATTGGCAATAGATGTTAGCCCAGGGCTGGTCTTCCTCAGCAAAAAGAGGAGGATTGGCATGGATGTTAGCTCAGGGCTGATCTTCCTCACAAAAAAAATAAAGAAAGAAGGAAAGAAAGAAAGAAAGAAAGGGCAGTGTAGTAATCAATTCCATAAGTACAAATGAATTAGATAGAAGGAAAGCAGAATCACTACAGTAACATTGAAGGAGGAACCACTTCCCCTTCTTCCCTTCCACCAACTCTAGACTGGCTTTTGACTTTCTTTTTTTCCTGGTTCCAATTTCTGCAAACAGTGCCTGCTCCAAACTTTTCCTCATGGGTCAGGAAAATGACTGTAGAGAATGACTGAGCAGTGTGTCACAAAGGACTAGCAAACTGCTGTGTGGTCCAAGATTGCCACAGTTGTTTAGAACAAGTCTGCTTATCATGCCTCGTGGAGTACTATGAAAAACTTTATTTTATTTATAATATAAAAATAAAATTGAATGTAAGTGAAATATATTTGTATTTTTACTTGGTACTTGGTGTCAATATGATAGAAGCGCTAGAACACACAATAAAAAGTAATGCCCTTATTTGGTAGTGTTCCGTGTATAATTTCTAAAAGTTGTAAGATTAGTGAAAGAGAAACTGATGGGCTATTAACCATATCCTTCATTCAGAACGTGACAGTTTAAAAAATGACCTCAAAAGTGTGTTCTAGCTTGGGAGAGATGGGTAAAAGGTTCTATAAGTCCTTACTAAAACGTTCAGCTAGTTTTTGGAATAGTTGATCAAATGTTTGTCTCAGAAGAGGGAAGAATTGTTTTGGGATTTAACAGTTGTTTATTTGGATAACATGATCTTACTAAGAGGGTTGAACAGGAGCTGTTTGAGGGTTAAGGTCATGCAAATATCAGAGATGGGGAAGAAAAGTTGCAGGGACCAAAGTTATGATGAGGGGCTGGGTGGCTAAGTGGACATTTTTCACTCCTTCAGGGTCTCTTACAGTTTCTCCTTTCAGTCAAAGAAGAGATTGAGTCTCACCATTTGACAAATTTTGCTAATTCTTCCAAATCTATACTACTAGTATCAACTGAACTCCCAGACACATTGGTGATGGCTGTCATCAGGGCTTCTCATGACTATTACTCTTTGTAGTTGAATTTCAATTATTTATCAAATGAGTTGCTATTTGGAATATTTTAAGACTCTGGAGGAAGTGTAGGGAAAAAGAAACCTGTGAATACAAGAAGGATGAAAATTAGAATTATTAGAAAGACGTGATCAATACCTTTAAGCCAAGATTCTTCTCAACCTGAAATCATTGAAGAGAACATATCTCATCCTAATCTCGTCTGTAAGGAAATGAGGTTTGATATCAGTAGGCTTGTGTGATAATGCAGTTCGTCCTTCTGAAATACCAACAACAAGGTTAGGAGGAACTTTTAAGAATATCAATTTAACAATCAAAAACTTGAAACCAACATAAAGATGGAATAGTAAATATGAAAAGAAGACAAGAAAGAGAAAAAGGAGAGTAAAGCAGTCAGTAAAGTTTTGGGCAGAAAATGTTCACGTCTAATAATCTTCTAATACCTAAGGTTCTTGGGAAAGCTGTCTGTTTCATGGTAACTTCTGCTTATGGAGACTCCTGAAGAAATCTGTTCTAGATCTACCATCAGCATGGAAATCCGGGAAGTGAGTATATGAAATCTGTTTAATTGGGAGACATAAATTCACTGGAACCTCACTGAAGTGTTTGTGGTTAACAGTAACGTCCCTCCAATGAGGTTCAAGAGCACTCTTAGATGGCTGTTGTTTCCAGTAAACTGGATAACCAGGCTGAGGTTCATGCAGGGGTGCTTAAGTTTTATCTTTGAAAAGGCCACTGAACCTGTTGATGGTGAGTTTGGGCACGTGGCAGTAAAACTGTGCATTATTTGACCAGATCACCCATAAAAAAGAGCAGAATCGAGGTTGGAGGTTGAGATCTCAGAGGCACAGAATATCCAGTAATGAGCTCCTTTGGGGATGTATGAGTTACTATTGGAGTGAACATATGGAGCTGATGATACTGATACCGAGAGACGGGCTTGATCTGCTTGCTGCAATCTGAGCCAATTAATCACAATGAGTTAGGGATTGAGAAAGAACGTTTTAATTAGATTAGCCAGCAAATTGGGTGATAGATGACTAATGTCTCAAAAAACCCATCTTCAAGGATTACATAATCTTGAGGCAGTTGTATAGGGAAAATGGGCAGTAAGGAGGGGGTTTAGACATGTACATGATGGACTCCTGCGTCTCTCATTGTTCTTTTTTTCTGTCAGTGATGATGAATATCCTACAGGTGTTCTTTCTTCCTGGACGCCTTCTTATTCCTGGGGAAAATCCATTAAAATTGTTAAGAACAAAGCTATCAGAGTACCTCAGCAGGGGTATGTGCCCAGGATCAGGGCCAGAAAATCATGAAAGTGTGCAGCAACTTATAATGATCACGTGCTAGAAAGGTAGCAACTAGGAAAACGTTGTTTAGTGTAACAAGATGGCCTCACTTATGTTGCAATACTAGCAATCTTCTCCTAGGAATGTAAGCTAAAAATTAAACAGTGTATTCGAAAAGTATTTTTTAAACTGTTTTATAATTTAATGATGCTAACCTTCCTGTGAACGTCTCATTAATTATACAATAGATTCCTTTATCCAAGGTTTTGCTTTCCATTGCTTCAGTTATCCACCATCACGTGTGGTTCAAAAGTATTAAATGGAAAATTCCTGAAATAAAAAATTCATGAGTTTTAAACTGCACACCTGTTCTGAGCAGCATGATGAAACCTTGCACCGCCCCCCCCCGTCTGGCCCAGGATGTCCAGCATATCCACACTGTATATGCTACTCATCCGTTAGTCACTTAGTAGCCATCTTTGTTTTCAGATCCACCATCACAGCATTGCAGTGCTTATGTTCAAGTAATCCTTATTTTACTTAATGGTGGCTCCAAAGTAAAAGAGTAGTGTTGCTGGCAATTTGGATACGTGAAAGAGAAGCCTAAAAGTGCTTGCTTTAAATGAAAAGGTGAAAGTCCTCAATATAATAAGGAAAGAAAAAAAAAATTGTATGCTGAGGTTGCTAAGATCTACAGTAACTTTTATTATAGTATATGGTTATAATTGTTCTATTTTATCATCGGTTATTGTTAATCTCTTACAGTGCCTAATTTATAAATTAAACTTTATCATAGGTATGTACATATAGGAAAAAATGTAGTATATATAGGGTTGGGTACTATCAAGGTTTCAGGCATCCATTAGGGGTCTTGGAGCGTATCTGCACAGATAAGGAGGGATTACTGTATTAGCTAACTTTGCTGATCAGCTTGGAGATCAAATGATGGTATTGGGACTTTGCTTTTTTTACTTTTGTTTTTGTATTTTTGTTGAGAGGAGAGTATGAATTATATATAAACAGGCTCAAATGTGACAATTAAACATCTCTTATAAACATAAATGTTTTTGTAATTTAATTGTATGTGTTTCCAAAGATTTCAAATGTAACAACAACTAAAACCACATATATTGCATGTAAGGAAGGACTATTCAATTAATGATTATATCATGAATTATAAAAGGAAGTGTCTCTAGTAGATGCAGTCCTGAGCTTTGGCCAGAGATTACTCCTGACACCAAGAAGTGAAGCCTGCTCAAAATGCTCCATCTTCTCTAGGCTCAGTCCCTCCCCAGATAGCAAGAGCAGAAGTAAGGTGATATGATTAACAGTCTTTCACTATTTGTTTTTTTAATAGCAATAAAATGTAACACCAGAAACTTAAGCATGTTAACAGCTCCAACAGCTGTGGGTCAATTCACTTTTGCCACATACTTTCATATAAGTGTCCTTAACATTTCTTGCCTTTCATTATCTCCCGAGGTGACACAATCTCTAGCATATCCTTAGATATCCCTGTATATTACAGGGTTCATCCCTCTAAGATTAATCTAGGAGATATAAAGGCAGTGGCTGATAACAAATTACCATTATTTTCAGGACTCCTTTCCAAAATCAAAACCTTGATAAGGAAAAGGTGAGTCACTATCACTTTGACCTTGGTTGATATCAAGGTCACTGGGAGGGGGTGCTTTTATTATCTATGGAACTCTGACAAAGGTTGGTTATGTGCATCTTGGGGGCAGGGTGTCACTAATGGCTTCAGGACTTATTCTTTATTCCTAGATTACCCAACAATGAAGGACTAGCTGTTCATCTGTAAGAGACATTCTCCACGACAGATTAACCTATAAAATTTGAGAGCCCAGGCACTGCAGTCTGTCCCTTATGATCCCAGTGAACTAAGTACACTGCACTAATTGATTATTTAATTTGATCTTGAAACACCTTCACATGGCAGTGCTGTGTTTAATTATCTTTCCAGAATTCTTTAGTTCTTTCGTGAATTACCTTTGCTTTTTTGACAAAGCTTTGTAATATTTACGATAGAACAGTTAACTTTTTGCCAAATATGTCATTTGTCATTTTTTGGAAATCCCAGATAATATTTCTTGATAATTATTCTAATCCTTTTTCCACATTTAATACAATTTAAAAAGAAAATAACATTTAAACATGGCATTTCTAAATTGCATATGTTTAATTTATTTGACTTTCAGTTTCAATAATCACTACTTCCAAATAACTATTTACATATTTTTGGTCTGACCCCTTTCTCCTCATTTCTCTTTTTTATCTACTATTGTTTTACTACTTTAAATTATTATGCTCATTTTGAATAATCTTATATTTCCTGCTTGTGTCTAAAAATATTATCAGAATAGGCTAATATCAAAATAGTGAGATTTAGATTAGACTTTTATGGTCAACAACTAAGTTTTCCAATGTTTGTGTGTTTGCATGTGTGTGTTTAGTAAGTAATTATATATTATACAATAAAAATTATTTTGTCATTCAAAAAATTAAGGTAAATAGTTGTTAGCACTCGTGCCTTAAGACATATGGCAAGATATCTGCCTAGATCACGTAAATGGATACACGAAGTAGTTTAGACGTTAAGCAAAATTAAATTGTATCTTCCACTGTGACTTCCTGACATGGAGTTAGAAAAAATGTTTTGCAAATGGCCAGTGATACGGAGTAATTGTAACCTTTTGATCCACTGTGTTTGTCTTTTGCACATCATTCAGGTGATCTACCTACTATATTTGTACCAGTGACTCCTTTGATACTTCAGGCATTTAGGTATAATTAGAAGATTTCATTCATTATTTTTAATTTATTTTTTATTGAGGTCACATTGGTGTATAACATTATATAAATTTCAGGTGTACATAAGTATATTTTGACTTCTGCATAGACTACATCATGTTCACCACCAAAAGTCTAGTTTCCATCCGTCACTGTCCACCTGTGCCCCTTTACTGCTTTCGCCTCTCCTTCCTCTTCCCCTCTGGTAACCAGCAATCTGTTCTCTGTGTCTATGTGTTTGTTTGTTGTTGTTTTTGTATCTTCCACTTATGAGTGAAATGATACAGTATTTGGCTTTCTCTGTCTGACTTATTTCACTTAGCATAATACCTTCAAGGTCCTATAACTATACAATGGAATACTACTCAGCCATAAAAAAGATGAAATCTTGCCATTTGCAACAATGAAGATGTCATTCAATTTGTTTGCTTGTGATGTTTTGTTTTGTGTTATTTTTAATCCCTGTGTTAATTCCCTTTGGATTTTCCCATGTGTTTTTATATCTTTCTCTGTTTCACTGTTCAGAATTTTGCCTTTTTGGTAATTCACACTTTTGATGAGTCCAAGATTCTGAACCATGTATTAGACTTGGTAGTGTACAATCACAGAGTTGCGTTTTTATCCAATATACAAGATTCTTCATTTGTTTTTGATTTTTTCTTCTCATCTCATCTCTCTGTTTTCATAAGATATCAAAGATGATAATGAGATTATCTTCTTTGCTAAATTGTAGTACATTGATATTGCAAAATACATTATTCATGAACACTCTTTCATTCTGTAATTTTCCTCTTACAGTTTATTCTGTGACACACTAACTCAAAATAAATCTATTCCATAATAATATTTTTTGTATTTCATCATATTTGTCTTTGAGAGATAGGAAACTAATACTGTGTTTAGAGATCTATTTTTTTCTTTCATAAAATACATATACTCTGAAACTTAGAAGCCTTCATCCAAAGGATATTTCAATATCTTCTTCAAGAAATGTTTTATTCTCAAATATTTGAAATATTAATTTACAGACCATACCTAGGCTCAACAATTTTACTTTTTTTCACTAATTTTAATTTATGTGCTATAACTTTTATGTTTTGCTAGATAGTTGGATGAACGTATAGATAAATATATAGTTAGATATGATACATAGATACATAGTAAATTTCAAATCAATATTTTTCACTACATATGTATTCTGTAATTGCTTCCTTAAATATTTCTCAAAACATTTCATTTCACTCTCCATATGCTTTTCAGGGTCTTTAATGAAGTTTAACTTTTTGAAAATACATAAAATATATTTGTCAGTGGAAAACTGTGTATACGATTGGAAAGAATAGAAAACTCAAGAAAAGTCACTCAGAAATTAGGCAGCCAGTTCTAAACAGGACTCCTGTGAAAACTACTATACAAGGCTTGAAAAGCATAAGAAACAATACAGATTTAGAAAAAGCCAAAAGTCATTTTTTAAGGGAATAAAAATAGAATATTTTGCTCAACTTGAGAGTATACCCAGGTGTTCCAAAGTGTGAAATTAATATGAATTCAAATTTCCAAAGTTGTGGGAATGTTCATGTGTTCTTTTTATCTCTAACTAAAAGCAAAATATAACTCACAGAGGACCAGCAGGTTTCCTCTTTCAAATTTTGGCTTGTAGTGAATTTCTGCATTATTTCGGCTTGGAATTCTACTGTTTAGGTAGATAGAGTCCTTCCCCACGGAAATTAAATCTATATCTTAAAAAACTTCAATATGAAGCACTTGTTTTGTCAAGAAGGCTCATCTTGCGGTGACATTCTCTTCTTTGCTGTGAAGTGGCATGTATCTCAGCAGCCCCGCGGCTTCCTTCTGCCATTATGAACATGTATGAAGCCAATTCCCATGTAGAAAAATAGCTCTAGGACTGACATATTACTAGTAATGTAAGAAGCTAGTGTTCAATGAACTGCCACAGAAAAGAAATATTTCTTCCTCAGTCACCACTTCTCCGACTAAGAATGCAAGAGAATGGAAATTGAATACATCTTAGTTAATATGGATCAATTCAATTTCAAAATGTATACTTTTGTAAGTATTACATTTAAATGCATCTGCATACCCTATAGAAAATTTAATGGATATTTTTATCATAAGATATACTTAACAATATTTTTAACAAAAAGTATATAAATAGAATAGAATACAGAATAAAAGGAGGAGTTCTAGAATAGAATACGGAATAAAAGGAGGAGAATAAAAAATAAAGGAGCTTCTGGGCTCATTGGAGCACAAATTTTCTAAGTACATCTAAGCTTGTGCTGGCACCTGTTTACCAAATCAGAGATTTTGTTACAGTTATTTTCTTGGCATCTTTCGTGAATAAAATGAGATATATTTTCAAAAAGGAATTAAAAACTGTGGGTTATGCACGCTGAAGATGGTTCACTGAATGCTTTATACATCTTTACCAATAATATCAGCATAAAATCAAGAATGACCCAATTTTTAACATTTCAAATGGTATTTTGGGGTAATAATTCAGTTTTATAAAGAAGGAACTCATTCTCTTTCATAAACATTCTTGAGTGAGAAAAGGCCAAGAGATTTTAAGTTTTAGCAGAAATATAAGTAGATATGTATTTCTAATAACTCAGAAACAATATAATTAGCATAAATTTGGCAGTCAATTTATAAATATAAATCCATATTACCTCTTGACTCTAATTTGAGCTAAAATCTTATGCTGATTCCAACAAGGGATGGTGGAGGGCATAATAGTAGGTCAACCTGAGAAAACATTAAAATAGGCTACTCAGACAGATCAATCATAAAAAAAATCATAAATATGAGGCTTTAGGTCTTTTCTTAAAAAAGATATAAATGGAATACAAAAGTAATCCAAATTTTTATTTTGATATAGATTGATTACAGAGGTTTTCCCTATCACAGCAAATATTGATCAACAGAACAATATTCAGCAAAACCCAATGATCTCTGGATTACTATGTTGAAAAATATCTTTCAAGCTTATATTTTCCTTCAAAGATTCTATTTTCTAAATTCTCACAGATATTAGATATGGTATATGTTATGAAAGATTGACATTAATTGACCTATAAGCCAACAAATAATGTTTCTAGCCCAAGTGTTTACCTGGTCAATTGGATTTAATATTTTCTTTATATTTACTCTTTCGTTTGGTTATTTACTTCATTAACTGTGTATTAATTTATGTATTCACTTGTCTCATTTATAAATAAATTTTTAATGTAAAATATGTACTATTTCACCCTGAAATAGTAAAATGGGTCAAATGCTATTGCGTCTTTTGCAAATACCAAGGTTTTGAAGCTCAGAATTTAGAGAACTAAAATTGTTTTTTTAGTCTTTTTTAAAAGCTGTGTCATGAGACAGGATGTTTATCCTTCATACCTTACCAAAAAGGGCACATTGGTCCATTTTTTAAACTATATAGTGTGTGAGCCAATTTAGCTGAAGGTATTTCTTAATTAATTTACTCATCTATTTATTCAAACAAAAGGTATTGAGTGAATATATGACCAAGCACAGCCTAAACCAACTCTTAACTTCCCTCCCTCTAAAAAATAAACCAAAACTTCTTGTAGGCTTGAAATGTCTGTCATTAAATACTATTAATTTTACTTAACTTTATTTTACTGAAATCATGCTAAGTTATTGGAAAATGAAGAGCAGAAGCTGTAGATATTTAAATATTTGATCAGATAGTACTTTCCTTAGAATCTTCAGATGTCTTCCGGTCTTAAGCTTGGAAAGGTAAACGTTAAGCAAAGGGAAAACTAAACACAAATCATGTGCAATTGAAAAATAAAATTTTAATCATTAATAGCCTCCTATTTTGTGCCCATATTATTTCAAATAAAATGCTATTTTAATCAAGTAAAAATTGCTTGATATACATGACTAAGCTGGCTTTCACCAGAGAGATTAAATAAATGAAAGAACGCTATAAAATTTATAATTAATACTTCATGTCATTTTGAGTATTTCTTTGTATAATCTCACGTTTCTCTGGATGATATAATTTAATTACTTTGGTTATATGACTAATTAAATTAATTTTAATAAAAACATTTTAGAACCCCTAGTAAATTTTGTAGGAGATGGCATTTATAACAACAGAATTGATTTCATCTAAATATATTTCTCTTTGCAATGTATAGTGCTTCTATTGTACATTTATGTTAAATTACTTGCAGCTAATATTTTAAGGGAGGGTGTGGGGTCAGTTTTGACATCACTTCTCTAATATTCATAATCTTTTATTTGTATATCATTTGTTAAGTGTCTGTTGGCAAAGTTAGAAAAAATTTCATGTAGTAATTTCAAAAATGAGTTTAGTTAGATTTTTAAATGGTTTATCTTGATCCAAGAAAATACAAATTGTGAGACATAACAACTATAAGGGCAATCTTTTGTCGGTTTTTATTTTTTCGTCCAAGAAGAAGAGCTCAATGAAAATGTCTTTCAAACTTTCAGTCTAGAAATATTAAAATTCAAGACATCCCTGGAAGTCAATAGATAATCAAATTTCATCATTATAAACTTGGGAAATACTGTCACCAGTAGCAACAGGGAAAACTAGGATGAGTTTTATGTTTAAGAGAACAGATAAGTTGATATTTTTGACTAGAAGATTAAATTTATTTTAAAAATCAACTGAAAATTGTAGAAATAAAAACAAGAATTGACATATATAACAAACTTGAGTCTTTTTTTATGTGTTCTAGCAAGAACACCACACTTGTCAGAGCAGCTGTGTATGAGGCTACCATTTGGTTGTTTGCTATACTTCATTGTGAAGTGTCATGATGTATTTGGTCTTTCTAGTAGCCAAACAGGTGAATTAAATGGAAATAATTAGGGATTGCCCCCCCTTCCCCCCCACCCCTACAATTTTTTCATGTGTTTCAGAATGGCACTGATTTCTGCTGTAACACCTGGGAAGTTAATATTGTTTTTATTTACTCTCAGCTGTGGTGCGAAGGGGAATTTTTTCAGGGTCTTCCTTGGCCTTTCCTATCACAACCACTATCAACATTTCAAGGAACTAATGTGAGTGTCTGTCGGTTACTAAGTATATCCATCTAGATTATGCTTTCAAGAAACGAGGATTGACTTACTGTGAGTATATGGACTCATTAGACCCACTGTGAGATGAACACGGGATTTGACCAAATTTGCTACCTAGTTTCCATATGCCCCTACTCTTGAAGGGGTCATGATCACAGTTGATTTCCCCTGGTATCAGTGTCTATCAAAAGGTGTGGTTGCTCCCTTTTCCACATGTGTCCATGACTCTTGATCCCATAGATGAAGGAATAAAATAATCTCTATTGTATATACTTGCTCTGGCATCAGTGCTATTTCTCAGGCAGACACAGCCCCTGCTTTAATCATTGGACTTTCAATCTGAGAATTGGCTCACGTTTGGAAACTAGGTAAGGGATTAAGTCTTTCTATTGGAGTGGCTGACATCACCCTTCTGCTCATCCACTTTGGATAGTTTTTGAATATATGTGCTCATACAAAAACCCTTGTTGGCAGCTTTTCCATCTTTTACTAGGAACTATGATGATCTCTTAGCCATCACCATAGATCCCTGCATAACAAGACCCCTTAGTTGTATTGATGCTGCTAACTGTTACTAGCAGCATTGATGCTGCTAATTGTAACTGCTAACTCTTGATAGTGATTAAGTGCTACCTCTTTGTCTTTGCTGTTCCAGAATTCTATATCACCATCGACATTAGTTCCAAAATACCATCATCTGCACATCATCCTTGGCCTACAGATGACAACTACTGCCAAACCTATAACAAGCCCCTTCCTTATAACCTCAGCAAAACTAAGGCCCTTTGGGCCATTCTGAAGTCACAGTCATTCTAACATGATCAATCCCTCAGTCTATTGGTTCCACACACTCTGTCATGGCATATCTGGAAACTTCCATCTATGTAATGTGATCCATAGTATTTCCAGGAGCCATCCCCAGAGCACACTAAGACTAATCTCAGCTGTTCTTAAAATCCACTGAGTTCTGTGTTCCCTCCATACCATAAAACTCTAGGTTACTAAATTCTTTCTCATCCAGCCTTATATTTTGGTCTAGTACCTGCAAGTTGTAGCCACAGGATTGCTTTTCTATTCTTGTTGGTACAGATTAACCAGGTCCAGCAACTCCAACTATGAACGATCTCTCTCTTCATTTATGGGGTTCAGCACTTCTGGACGTCATGTTGAGACTTAATCCGAACTTTTGGTTAAATGGCCATGAGGGAATGTAGGAGAAGATCTTGTGAAGGGAAGTTTTGTTTGGCAAGGAATCTGCCTCAGGTGAATCCACTTCAGAGTCTCTAAGGATCTGCTGTAGTCTAATCAAGGAAAGTAAATCACTTCTGCAGGATTAGAAGGTTCAAGGAGATCCGGTTGCTCAACGTTCTTGAACCCATTCACTCAGATGTCCCCATTCCATCTCAGAGTCCTATTCCTTGCACTTCTGACCCTAATTTTGACTCATTGAGAGAAACAACTCACTTAGAAATTCTGCTACTTTTGCAGTCAGGTGTTGTGTCAGATCATCAGCATCAATTTCCTTTCAATTGCAGGAAATTAAATGACTCCATGGATACCTTCCAAATTTTCTACCATGTATTCAATTACTAATTGACTCACTTGAGTCTATCATTTTCTCTGTTTAATGCATTAATGATGTACAGCAACAGCCAATTAATTCCATAGTCCTTGTAATTACCATTTCCCCATATTTCTCTCACTCTAGGGATATAGCATGACACAATGGATCTTATGCTTCTATTCCATCCCAGATGATCACATGTAAAATAATTATCAATTGTAATGATAAAATATACAATATGCCAGAAATTAGTACCACTTTTTTGGTCAATCTGTTGATATCTGATTGATGAGAAATCCAATTTCAGAATGATATAAATATATTCTGCTAGAACCACCTCTGTTATGCACTGTCTTAAGTCAGGCTTCCCAGAAGATGACCTGAGACAAGGTATCGCAGTGTAGGCTTGGGTAGCCATAGAGAGTTCTCTGAAAAAGAGCCAAAGACACTGGCTCTTAGAAGCAAAAGTGCACAATTCTGTTATTAAATAGTAGTAAGTGTTAAGGAGGAAATTTATCAGTGAATCCATTGTATGAAGGCATTTGTTACTGAAAAATGGCATAATATCATTAACAAAAAGAAGTACAATGTATATGAAAAATCAATAAAAATAGAACTAGTAACCTTTGAATTTTATTTTTATGTTTAAATATATTTTATCTTTAATTAGTTATTCACCTTGAATTTTCTTTACTCTGAATACTCTACAATCACAGGTTAAAAAATAGTTATACTAGGAAAAACTTGACTTATCATTATTAATACTAGTAACATAAGATTACTTTGAAAATGATTTAATTGAATTGGTTTATGTACTAAAACTTAGCAGGTTAGGTTAAATGTGTGTGAAAAGTATACTTATGTATGTCTAAATATATAATCAGTTGTTCTGACAAATTACGAAATCATGAAATTTCTCATACATCATGTTTGTTTGAATAAATTTCTAAGGTAGCACTTCTTTTTGATGCTTGATATTGAACTATTTTTGTTCCAGCTGACAAAAATATGATGTGATTAAATTATATATTTGCATAAAATTGTATGCATTGCAAGTCAAAGTCATCTTTCAAATTTATTCCTTTCAAAAGAACAATGCATCAGTAGAAATAGGTGATTTTGCTTCAAGATTCAGACATAATGGGAGCACTGGAATATGTTAAATACATAGAGTTGAAGCATGATTTATAGATTTGTGTGAAAATCTACTGATAATATCATCTCAATATTATGCTTCCTCATCCTGTTCCTTATTTTAAAACACATTCCATATTTTAAAGAAAGTTAGCATATTCTAACTCCACTTCTGGAATAATAATTTTATGTTGATATATCTTTTCAACCAATATTATCTGCAAAAAGCTCACTTATGAATTGATCTCCTCTTCAGAAGTTGTCTTCCTATGTAAAGCAGTACACAAGTACACATAAATGAATACATGCAGTGTGTTTAAAACAGTGCTTGGCACGTAGTAAATGTCAATAATGATAACTGAAACTATTATTTTTTTATCATTAGAGATGTGGTATATATTTGTCTTTCCAATTGACTTTTTTTATCCTTCCTGCAGATTTTTCTGAAATAATGCTTACTATTATCTCTCATATAGAAGAACTGTGTGTTCTTTTAAAGCTTTAATTGATGACCATTGCTGGCTTGTGCAGATCATGGGGAGAAAGAGCCAGGTACGTGGTGAAGAGTCACATTACCCAACTCGTGATAACAATTGCTTCCAGGTAGTGGGAGAGGAATGTAATAGAGGATGGTTTAGTGCTAATGGTAAAGGACTTATTCTAATATTTATTAATTACAGTTATTAGAAATATGGATGTGTAAAATATTTTTCTTGTATTTTAAATTAGTTAAAACAAAAAAAAGTTAAATGAAAGCCATTTACTATTCTTTTTACCCAATTTTATTTTTATCTTTTATTTATATATATATATATATGTATATATATACATATATATATTTTGTGTGTGTGAGGAAGATTAGCCCTGAGCTAACATCCGGTGCCAATCCTCCTCTTTTTGCTGAGGAAGATTGGCCCTGGGATAACATCTAGCCTATCTTCTTCTAGTTTTTTATATGGGACGCTGCCACAGCATGGCTTGAGAAGTGGTTCGTCAGTCCGTGCCCAGGATCCAAACCTGCGAACCCCTGGCCGCCAAAGTGGAGCAGGTGAACTTAACCACTACACCACAGGGCCAGCCTCTAATATATTTTACACATTAACTTATTACAGGAAGCTGGACAAAAGTCATGGAGTTAAGACTGTTCATTACCTTAACTCTGTTTTAATAATATCTGATAACAAAATAATATCTGATAACAAATCTATCATAATCCATCCCAACGTCTATTTTGTTTTGATTCTTTAATGCTAATCCTTTTTAAACTCCATACATACATGATAAATTAAAATATGATTAATTAAATTAGTACACTGTTTAAGATATGTCATAAAGATATCTTTTGCAATTTACCTATGCCTTTTCTGTAGCATTTTTTTTCCTGTGAACAATTTTCTTATATACTCCAAGTTCTCAATGTTTTTCTATGAGGCGTCTTGACTGTATCTTGCTAGAATGACCTTCCCCACTAAAATATACTCTCCAATTGTACTTGTTAATTTCCATTTGCACTTCAAATGTATTATTTATCCAGACTCATATTCAGTATGAGAATGAAGATAAACCCAGATTTTTAAATAATATATTTCAAAGCAGTAGAGAGAACAATCATTTTCCACTTTCTACCTCACTCCTAAACTTTTGATTTACATATTTTGAGTATACCATGAGGATTTTGGTCTGTAGCTAGTGAAATAGGTTAAGCAGCAGAAAGATGTAATCAGAGCACCTCAAAAGACTGCTTTTTATTGCCCATTCTGAAGGAATACGTTTATATGTCCACTCTGGAGTCATGAAATTAAGATATTTTATATAGGAATATAATCTTTGAATCAGGTTTATGCCAATGTTCATGCAAGCTTCAAGAGAAAAAGATTCAGATGATATAAATTTACCTTACCTTGAGAGAATACTGTAAAACCTACGGGATGTGAAAGTTGCAAAGCCAGGTGAATAAATCAGATCCCTGCATCCTGTTTTCCTAGATACTCATCCATTCACTTCATTTATGTTCTTCTGAGATGCTCAAGGGTGATAGAAAACCCAGGGTGTCAAACACTAGGTGCTCTCAAGATTGCGTTTAAATTCTCACATTTTTTTGCCTCCTATTGAATTGGTCTCATTCAACTGTTTGCATGTGCAGTGGAGCAACCTGCTTTCATGCATATCTTAAGAAAGGTATCACAGAGAAAAATAATATGAATTCTGATTTTCTAGAATCCATAAAATGAAAAACATAGCTTTTATGCTACTTTTGCCTGCTTTTTTTCCCAAAATATCTTCACATGACTTCATTTACACATTTTACACTTGATTCTGGCATGGAAACTATCAAGTAATCTATGTAGTCAATTTTTGGATTTTATATCATATTTTTAAATATTTTATTGTGGTAAAATATATATAACATAAAATCTTCCATTTTAACCATTTTAAATATACAATTTGGTGGCATTAATTATGTTCACAAAGATGTGCAGTAATCCTGACTTTCATTACCCAAAACAGAAACTCTACCCATTGAGCAATAAGCCACCATTCTTACCTTCCCCCGTCCATGATAATCTGTAATAATTTCTGTCTTTTGAATTTGCCCATTCCAGGTATTTCAAATAAGTAGAATTATGCAATGTTTGTCCTTTTGTATCTGGGTGATTTCACTTAGCACAGCATTTTCAATGTTCACCCATGTTGTAGTATATATCAAAATTTCCTTCCTTTTTATGGTTCATAATATTCCATTGCCACATTTTATTTATTATTCATCTGTTGATGGACAGTTACATTGTTTATACCTTTTGGCTATTTTGAACAATGGACATTGGTGCACAAAAATCTGTTTGAGTTCCTGTTTCTAATTATTTTGTGTACATACCTAGGATTAGAATTGTTAGGTCGTATGGTTATTCTATAGTTAACTTTTTGAGGAACCATCAAAATGTTGTCCACAGTGGATGCACCATTTTACATTTCCACCAGCAATGTATGAGGGTTTCATTTTCTCCACATTTTCACCAAAACTTACTATTTTCCTTTTTTTTTTTTTATTATAGCCATCTTAGTAGGTGTGAAGCGGTATCTCATTGTGCTTTTGATTTGTATTTTCCTAATTACTAATGTTGTTGAGAATCTTTTTATGTCCTTATTGTCCTTTTGTATACCTTCTTTAATGAAATGACTATTCAAGTCCTTTGACCATTTTTTAATTAGTTTGCTTGTCCTTTTGTTGTTTAATTGTAAGTATTCTTTATATATATTGAATAATAAACCCTTGTCAAAAATACAATTTGCAAAAATTTTCTATCATTCTGTAGGTTGTCTTTTTACTTTCTTTATTACTTCATTTGATGCATAAAAGTTTTGATTTTGATGAAGTCCAGTTTATCTATTTCTTTTTAAAAAAATTCATGCTCTTGGTGTCACATCTAGAATCTATTGCCAAACTCAAGGTCATGAAAATTTACCTCTATGTTTTCCTCTAAAGGTATTATGGTTTTAGTTCTTATGTTTAGATCCTTGATCCATTTGAGTTAATTTTGGCATATAATGTGAAGTATGGGTTCAAATTTATTATTTTGCATGTGGAAATCTGGTTGTTCCATAAATATTGGTTGAATAGTTCTTTTCTCCTTGAATGGTTTTGGCACCATGTTGTTGAGGTTGAACATATCTTCAAACACTGTTCTAATTTCCTTTCTGTTATTTCCTAATTTATCCATTGCTCAATTTTCCATTGAATTTATGCTATTTTTCTTGTTAATTTATAAGAATTTCTTACATATTTCATATATTAAAACTGTGTAGCTTTAGACATTTCAGATATCTTCTGTCTGTCTGTCCTGAAGGAGGCTTTCCTTTATATTTCCTGGATTTCACAACCTAATTTCGCTGAATTTGTTTATTAGCTCTAGTAGCTTTCTTCTGGATTCTTTTGGATTTTCTATATACAGCATCCTGTCACCTGTGACTAGATTTTGTTTTCCTTCTTGTTTTTCAATGTAGATGCCTTTTATTTATTTATCTTATCTCATTTCTCTGGCTATAACATCCAGTACAATGTTGACTAGTAGTTGGTGAAAGTGGACATTCTTGTCTTGATCCTGATCTTAAGGGGAAGCTTTCAGTCTTTTACCATTTAGTATGATGTTAGCAG
Source organism: Ceratotherium simum simum (assembly GCF_057802395.1). Lineage (NCBI taxonomy): Eukaryota > Metazoa > Chordata > Mammalia > Perissodactyla > Rhinocerotidae > Ceratotherium > Ceratotherium simum. Next base: position 20,548,889 of record NC_141926.1, read on the forward strand.
TGGGTTACTAATAAATATCATTTATCCTATTGAGGAAGTTCTCTCTATTCTTAATTTTGTTTGTTTTTTTTAACCATGAAAGGCTGTAGGATTTTGTCAAATGCCTTTTCTGTATCAATTGAGATAAATTTATGTGTTTTTTTCCTTTCACTTTGTTCTCTTAATGTGCTATATTACACTAATTGATTTTCTTATTTAGAATTACCCTTATAATCCTGGGATAAATCCCACTTGATCAAGGTGTATAATCATTTTAATATGCTTTTGGATTTGGTTTGCTAATATTTTGTTGAGGATTTTTGCATCAATATTCATCAGGGATATTAGTCTGTAGTTTTCTCTTTTTGTAGTATCTTTGTCTAGCTTTGGTATCAAGGTAATGCTGGTTTCATAAAATGAGTTTGGAAATATTCCCTCCTCTAATTTGAGGGGAAGAATTTGAGAAGGATTAGTGTTAATTCTTCTTTAAGTATTTGGTAGAATTCACCAGTGAAGCCATCTGGCCCTGGACTTCTTTATTGGCAGGTTTTTGACTACTGATTTCTTTTTTTTTACTTGCTTTGGGTTTGTTGAGATTTTCTATTTCTTCTTGAGGCAGTTTAGGTAATTGGCATGTTTCCAGAAATTTATTGACTTTATCTAGATTACCTAATTATTTGGCATACAATTGTTCATAATATTCTCCTATAATCCTTTTTATTTCTGTAAGGTGAGTAGTAATTTCTCCACTTTCATACCTAATTTTGAATATTTGTATTTTCTCTCTTTTTTCTGTCAGCCTAGCTAAAGGTTCGTCAATTTTGCTGATCTGTCCAAAGAAACAATATTTAGTTTCCTTGATTCTCTCTGTTGTTTTTTCTATTCTCTGTTTCATTGAGCTCTGATCTAATCTTTATTATTTCTTTCCTTCTGCTGTCTTTAGGCTCAGCTTTCTCTTCTTTTTCTAACTCCTCAAGGTGAAACTTTAGGTAATTGATTTGAGATTTTTCTTCTTCTTTAATGTAGTCATTTACAGCTATAAATTTCCTTCTGAGCACTACTCCCACTGCTTCCTATAAGTTTTATTATGTTGTATTTTTGTTTTCATGCATTTCAAGGTGTTTTTTATTTCCCTTGGGATATCTTCTTAAGCCATTTGTTTTTTGAGTGTTTTTATTAATTTCCACGTGTTTTAAAATTTTCCAGTTTTCCATGTTATTGACTTCTAGCTTCATTCCATTTTGTTCAGAGAAGATACTTTGTATGATTTCAATATTTTAAAATTTATTAAGACTTGTTTTGTGGCCTAACATATGGTCTATCCTGGAGAAAATTTTCTTTGCACTTGAGAAGAATACGTATTGTGCTATTGTTGCTTGACCTAACTTCTGTTAGGTCAAGTTGAATTTTAGTGTTCTTCAAATCCTCTGTTTTCTTATTAGTCATCCATCTAGAAGTTCTATCCTTTATTGAAATCGGTGTATTGAAGTCTGCAACTATTATTGTATAACTGTTTATTTCTTCATTCAATTCTGTCAATACATGCTTCATATAATTTGGGGCTCTGTTATCTGGATCATGTATGTTTATAACTACTATATCATTTTGATGCATTAACCCTTTTTATCATTATAGATGTCCTTCGTTGTCTATTCTAGTCATTTTGACTTGTAGTCTATTTTGTCTGATACTATTATAGCCACCTTATCTCTATTTTGGTATCCATTTGTATAGAATATCATCTTTTATCCTTTCATCTTAAACCTAGTATGTCTTGGAATCTACAGTAAATCTAATGTAGACAGCATAAGGGGTGAATAATTTTTTTATAAAACTATTCTATCAATCTCTACCTTTAGATTGGATAGTTTAATCCATTTACATTTTCATGTAATTACTGAAAAAGAAGAACTTACTGCCATTCAGCTATTTGGTTTTTGTATGTCTTAAAGCTATTATGTCCCTCATTTCCTCCATTACTACCTTCTTTTTTGTTTAGTTGATTTTTGTAGTGTATGGTCTTGATACTGTTTCTAATTTCCTTTGTGTATTATTTTTAAGATATTTTCTCCATAATTACCATGGGGATTGCATTAAACATTTTCAATTTATAACAATCTAGATTCAATTGATACCAAATTAAACTTAGCAATAAAAACTCTGCTCCTATACAGCTCTGTTCCCCAACACTTTGTGTTGTTTTTGTTAGAATTTACATCTTTATACATTTTGCACCCAAAAACATAGCTCTATAATTATTTTTATTCTTAGAAAAAATCATGTAGGAAATAAAAAGCAGAGTTACAAACCAAGAAATCCGTATTACTGGCTTTTATATTTGTCCATGTAGTTACCCTTACTGGAGATCTTTATTTCTTTTTCATACAGCTTCAAATTACTGTCTAGTGTTCTTTCATTTTGACTTGAAGGACTTCGTTTAGCATTACTTGTAGTGTTGGTCTAATGATAACAAACTTTCTTTTTTTTGTTTATCTGAGAATGTCTTAATTTCTGCCTCATTTTTAAAGGACAGTTTAGTTTTGCCAAATATAGAAATCTTGTTTTACAGTTTATTCCTTTCAACATTTTAAACATGTGATAACCCTTCTTTCTAGCCCCAAATTTTCTGATGAAAAACTGGCTGCTAATCTTATTGAGGAACCAACTTGCTACTTTCAAGATTCTCTTTTCTTTGTCTTTCAAAAGCTTTATTATAATGTGTATTGGTATGGGTCTTTTTGGGTTTATCTTACTTTGAGTTTGTTGAGCTTCTTGAATTTGTAGGTTCATGTCTTTCATCAAATTTTGGAGGTTTTCAGCTTTTATTTCATCAACTGTTCTCTCTGCCCCTTTCTCTCTCTCTTCACCCTATGGACCTCTGATGATGTGCATTTTGTTCTACTTGCTAGTGTCCCAGAGATCTCTTAGGCTCTGTTCACTTTTCTTCAGCCTTTTTCCTTTATGCTCCAATAATTTAAGTTGTTCTATATTCAAGCTCACTGATTCTGTCTTCTGTCCGCTCAAATCTGTTTTTGAATTCCTGTAATAAAATTTTTATTTAAGTTATTGTACTTTTAGCGCTAGAATTTCTGTTTAGTTTCTTTTGCAATTTTTTTGTCTTTTTAATATTCTCATTCTGTTCATACATCACTTCCCTTATTTCCTTTAGTCCTCTGTCCTTCTTTTCCTTAGGTCTTTGAACATATTTAAGACAATTATTTTGATGTCTTTGTCTGGTAAGTCTAGTGTCTGGTCTTCCTCAAGGGCAGTTTCTGTTCACTTACTTTGTTTCTTTGAATGGATCATGATTTCTTGTTTCTTTGTATGCCTTGTTACAATTGATTGAAAATTGGACATTTGAATATTATAATATGGTTACTCTAGAAATCAGACTTTCTCCATTCCCCATGGTTTGCTGTTTTTTTGTTTTGTTTTGTTTTTTCATTATTGAAGGCTGTAGTAGTCCATTTGTCCTGGGACTTTTCCTAACTAATTTCTCAGAGACTATATTCATTGTTATCTGTTGTCACTGAAACTTCTGTTCCTTAGCGTGTGTTCACCCAGTGTTTTGACAGAGATTTCCTTGAACAACAGAAGCTAAAAAAGCACATGAAAAAATTCGCATCTTCCATTCTTTGTAGATTGGCTCTGTGCTGCAGCCCTCCCTCAACACTTAGCCTGACTTACGCTGAGCCTAGGGATCACCCCAAGTTGAAAACTTAAGATCTTCCTGGGTCTTTTATGATCATACATCTTGCCCTGGTCATGTGTATAGCTTTATAAATCCTCCAGTATACACAGACATTTTTGAATGCCCTAGTTTTCCAAAGAAACTCTTTCCTGGCTTTTCTTCCCAAGCCTTGGGAGTACTATTGTAAATGTGTCTCCACAACAATCTTTTGTCCCAGGCATCTGTGGTCTGTTGTCCATCTTGCAATGTTTCAAGCAATGGCCACTACTTTTCTGGACTGAATGAGTTCAGTAAAACAGAGATGAATATCTTGCATCAGTCCTTCAAGTAGTCACCAGACATGTAAGAACATGCCTGCACAATAATTTGTGAACAAGGTCTGCTGTTATCCCTGTAAAACCAGGGACCAGGATCCCACACTGAACATGGGTTACTGTTGTTAAGATTGCCTCCAAACTGGGGAGAGGGTGGGAGAAGGGTAAGTAAAAATACCAAAAGCCCTCCTACCATTTTAAAGTTGCCTTTTTCTTGTCAGTATTTATTTGGTTACTGTTAACCTTCAACTGTTTTTCAGAGTTCTAACAAAGTTGGTTCTGACAGTTGCATCTTATATGTTTCTGTTGTGGGGACAAGAGCCTGGAGCAGTTTACTGCACCATTTTGCTAAAGTCACACCTCTATCTGTCACATTTATCCCCACTTAGAGATATTCCAGAATACTACACAGGGAAAAAGGAAATCTGTCTTCAAAATCTCTGCTTTCTAGATGGTCAACAGACACGGGAATATGTGTGACTTTCACTGTGACAAGGACAAGTCTATCTGCCTCAGAGGGTCGTTGAGTTTCTCTCCATTTGCATATTACTAGATATGTCACAGATAAGAAGTAGAGATAGAATCTACAAAAATAACTTTTGCAAATAGTTACAAACATATCATTTAGCTATAATGATTTTTGGAATTGGTAAAGCATCTTAATTGTACATATTTTGAATATATTATTTTAAATATTACCCTTCCTTCAAGAAAAAAAAGAACAAAAAGAAAAATCTTTATTCCTAGGATTATTGATTATTTTAAAATATTTTGGAGTTCTTAAGATGAGGCCTGATTAATGTATCTGGTTTAAAACTTGTGTTTTAAAGCATGAAGAAAATCTAGTGTGAGCAGAATGTTCTCCTAGTCAGTATAGTCCATGGAATTCTAATGTTTTCACCTACATGCAAATTTATTTCTTGAAAACTAACAATCTTTTAGCTCTTGTCTTTGATACTCTAATAAATGTCATTTTAAATGATGAACAATTAGTTGTATTATTTTAATCATCTTAATACATGAATGTTTCTGGCTATCTTTAATTTTAGAGGAGGAAATAAGATAAGCATGGAACTGGATGGTAGCATTCTTATTGTTAAATGTAAATTCCCTACTTCCTTACTTCTGTCTCTAATTAACCACCAGAAATCCACAAAATTATCATCAGTCTTTTGGCTAGAAAAAATGACATTTATACTTCTCCTCGTCTGATTAGGTAAACAGATAAAAAGAAAGATAGAGGAGAATTTTTTTTTTAATTCTATAAATTGATTACTTTTCAGAATTTATGTGTTTAGCATAATGGAAATATTTAAATAAATATTCTAATGAACCAGGTTATCTCACCACTTAAGATAGCTCCAGGGAGCTATTTAGGCATTTTTGAATCTCAGTTTGCACTTTTCAATCTAAATTGGACTATTTAGTGCTCTGAGGCATGGATCAGTCAAATGATGTCCTAGGGACTTGAAATATTTTTAAAATGCCTCACAATTTCCTGTGGCATCAAATGTATCTTTAGGAAGAATCTTAAACACAAAAATGATCTAATACAGGGTGAATTTATGTTGTGTTTTTCCATTATGTTATACTCTCCTCAAAATCACATTTTCTTTTTCAGGGAACTAAAGAGAAACCAGCAACAATTCTGATTATAATGTATTTTATGTTTAAAACAAACTTCAGAATTTGCTTTTTTTTTTCACGTGAGTAATTCAATTGTCTTAAAATCTTCTCTCAGATCATTCTCCTTTATGCTTTTAATAATCTTGAGGATTACTTGAACTCTTTACAAAACTTATCAATTTTAATTTTTTCAGGAGCTTAGAAAGTTCCCACTGTCTCATCAAGATTAGGTTTATGGTATTCATAAAATAACATATCATAATATAACATAAACATAACATATAACATAAAATAACAATCAATAAACTTTTGTTTGGCAGATGAATCACTAAATCATGTCTGAGGGATGCTAGCATGATGAGGAAAAAAGATGGATTGATTGCAGGCTTTGTAAGGAGTCTTGCAACTTTTTGCCTCAGTATTAATTGCCTAATCTGTAATGTTGGCATTGTAATTTGCTATTAGTGCCTTTGAGTAGATTCCAACTCCTAACGACCATATTTACAGCAGAGTGGAACCTGGCCTGATTTTTTTGCACAATCATCTTACCTTCCGGCACTAATATCAGACAATGCTCCGTTACTATTCATAGGGTTTACATGGCCAATTTTTTGGAATTGAGTGGCCAGGTCCTTCTTCCTAGTCTTTCTTAGTCTGGAAGCTCCAGTGAGACCTGTCCATCGTGGGTGACCACGCTGGTATTTGAAATACTGGTGGCACAGCTTTCAGCATCACAGCAACACACAGCCACCACAGTATGACAACCAACAGATGGGTAGTGTGGGTCCCTGACCAGGAAACAAACCCAGGCTGAGGTGGTGAGAGCACAGAATCTTAACCACTAGACCACCAAGCATAATAATACCTGATTATAATTGTTAGCATGATATAATAAAATAATACAGGTAATTTAATTCATATATATTAAATATAAATTCATTACATGATAAAGTTAATATAACAATAACTGGAATCCAGAATGGCTGTCCCATCAGCCTTTTAAGCTATAAAAATAGCCTAACTGAACATGGAGTAGAGCTGATGAATTTGTTTTTACTACCTTTGTTTTCAATATATTTTATTTAATTTTACATTGATAAAAATTCAGTTTTTAATGATGGGTCTGTTTAACAACTGACTTGTGAAATTCCCTAAAATTTACTTTTGTGAGCCAATATAGACCAGTTGCAGCATGTGCTTGGGTCCAGCCGTGCAGCCTCCTGTTCTGGTTGTGCCACTTCTCGGGATAACATGAAATCCATGGTTTGTAGAAAATGCCAACTTTACCTTTCAACCTTTTCACATTTGCCTTTCCTTTTTTCCCCATATTATAATCTCCTCTAAGACGTCAGGATTTAGAAATAAAAGTCAAGAAAATAATGTCTGCTGAAAACTTCAACATTTAGTTCTGCAAATACCAACCTACCTGACACAATGGCACACGGAAGTGCCTGACAACCATCACATGTGTTTTCCGCCAGATTAACAGCAAATCTTGAGAGAGCTAACTTGGTCAATGCTTACGGAAAAGTTTTATACTTTGCAAATTGACTCTCTAAAAATGATTCTATTAATCTAGCAGCTATTTATCTATGAAAGAATAAGAGTTATCTGGGAATTAGAGCTCTTTTGATATTGAGCTGCCCCATTTTGATGTCTATTTTTTCAGCATTTATATACCATTATTGTACTTACTAAAAAGCAAATGACCACTTTCTGGCATTGCTGTCAAATACTAAAAACTCAACCAGAAAATGAATGACTACGGCAGTTGAAGGCCAGAGAGAAATAAACGCCATGGACTTGCCAATTACTTTTTATGGTTTGAGCAAATGGTAGATTCCTGGGCTGATTATAATGTGCATCTGGACAGGCACAGATCTTGCTGATCTTAGGTAGAGCTGCCAGACAGCATGGAAGAAAATAAGGGCTTCAAATGTGAAAGTGATTAAGGCATCTTTCCAATTCATCTTCAACTGTGATAGAAAGAGAGGCTGCTAAAATTGCAAGCTGCATTAGTATGGTGCAAGATAATCATCCCACTTTTGCATCATCTATACACGATTTATTCAAACTCCTTTCTCCCTCATTCCCAAACAGAAGTTTTCCTTGATGTCAGATATTCACTGTGGGAAATTTCTTACCCTTATTCTACTGGTCCCCTTGCTAATGGGAATTACATTTGGACAATACAACTCCCATTTATTTTCTAAATATCATTTAAAATATTTTATCAAAAATTTTTCTATGATTTCCTAATTGAATGTAGCATTATACTATATATGGATAATGAAATAATTATTTAATAAACATTTACTTCAATCCAAATACAACCTCTGAAAGGAAAAAAGTGCATAGATAAACTAGCAAAAACAGTATATTTTTAAAGGAATAGCAAAAGCATAGGGTGATGGGGTGAATAATTCATCAAATTCTGAATATCCTAGGCAAGAGAAGCAAACACAAATCTCAACATAACCAGAGAACAAGTTTCTATTTCTGAAAATATTTATGAGGCTATGGCTGTTCTTTATCATTGCCTTCAACACTGACCTGCCATGTTGCATTCATGCTTAACCAGCAGCAAGCCGTCATGCTTTGCCTTGTGGTCAGAATCAAACCTCTTTTCCTAGCCATTAGAATTCTTAAAATTTGTCCATCAGCATATGCCATTTAGCTAATTAATTTTGTTGGTAAACTATTTTGCATGCATTATCTCATTTTCCCCTCCGAATAACCCAGTAAGGCAAGTACTATCATTATGTAGCTCATAGATGAAGAAACTTAAGTGTATAAAAATCTTACAAATATTCCTACATATAATTTTCATATATCAAATATTCTCTATAGTCATAGCTATGTTCTTCAATACAGTGATATAGCATATATGGGTGAACAAGTTTTCTCTTTATATATTATCATTTAAAGAATTTATTAAAATACAATGTAATATTGAATGATTTTGACATAAAATTTCTTGTTTTTTCATGCTGAGCACTGAATGCTTTGCTTCCTTTAAAATAACAGTGATTAATTTCACTTTCAATTTCTGTTGTGCTATAAAATTATGCTAGAAAAATGGCCCATCAAATATGAATTCATTAAGTCACAACATTATAAAATCTAACTTAACAATCTGAGGAGGAATAGTCTGGGAAGTTATGGGAAATGTTGATTGATTGAAATTGATCTGAAATTATCTGTTCATTACCATACTACATCCTTGACAGCTTAACAAGTCAGCCTTCGTAATGATAATGAAGTGGATAATGCCACACTGTACATAAAAATGTGGTTTCATAAAATTCAAGATGTTTACTCATACGATACTAAAGCTTGATTATACTCTTGGATATAGTTTGGAAAATTATATTCAACTATATATTTTATCTGTTATTGAAGCTGGTAGGTTTTTTTCTAAGCCATAATGTGATGTTTTTCTAAGAGCATACACATCTATTGTTTTCCAGTATTTTGCATATACATTCATTTGAATATGTAAACAACTATTTTAATATAATTTAATAATATCGCACAATAGCTAGGAATAAGTTACTAGAACAATCTTGCAGACTTATAGAAAATACTCTAAAATGTAACATTTGAGTAATGACTACTGAAAAAGAAACTTTTAAAAAAATTCCACAGAAAAGAATTGCAAACATAATCACAGTATGGGAAATAGTTGTTATTAATAAATAACTTCTTGGGGCTTGATAGTAACTTTTCCAGATAGTGTGAGACTTCAAGGTATTCTATACTCGCAGTAAATCAGTTTGCTTAAAACTTTAATGGCAAAATTTACCTTGATAATTCTAGTACATTTTTATTTGTTTTAGAAACTTCAAGATTTCTGAAGAAGCACATGAATCCTATTGTAAGTAACAAGCATTTAACTTAACGAGGACTGCAATAGGTTTTGTTGGAAGTGATGTGTTCTAGAAAAATATCATAGAACACTTGTCTCAATTCATTGCTGCACATTGCTCTTAATTTTTAAATGTGCTGGTGGATGGTGGGGGAGGCATTAGAATATAAAATATTGTGAGTGAGCATCTTAAACATTTCTTGCAGTTCTTTAGGCAAGATAGTATATCCTTCTGCAAACTCAACTTATCTTAGAAGCCATCTTTTTTCTGTGTTGCTACTGCAAAAGTCACTATTAATTTAAAATCTGAATAAAAAAATGATTCAAGGAAATTTAAAAACATACAAAACCCTGAGGTTTTTAACTTCTTTATGGAAGTATGCAGGTTGAAAGAATTGGTAATGTCTATAATCAGATGATTGTAAAGAAACAAGGGATAGGAAATCATTTTAAATTTATAAAAATAAGATCTAACTAATGCAAAAGTAAGTCTTTTATACAAATTGGTCATACAATTTTAATGATTTTTAAGCCCAGGCATGAAAGAACTTGGAGAAATTGCAAGTGAATCATCTCAAAATACATATTGAAATTGCTCAATTAAAACATGAACACAAATAAGAAATATAAATTACAAACATAATCTACAAGAAAGAAATTTATAACAATCTACACTCGTATGCCATAAGGATGTCTCTAGATTCCCCCAAATAGAATAACAATTCCCTATTTCCAGGGAATCTTAATAGATCAAATTATTTTAAAATCATCTAAACATAATGATAGTGAATAATTTTTCCCCTACAATGCTATGTTTGAAGCTGTGTTTCAACAGACTGTCACAACTAGTTGCTTTATTTAAATCATTTCAAAGAATTGCTCTAGCAAAAAATAAACTTTTGATACTAACATTACTGAAAAGAAAGTTTTTTCCATGGTACATTAAAATAAAAAATACAAAATAATTTTAAAAAATACTAATTAGAGAAACAGTTTGTCTATCCCTAAATCTAATTCCTTTAAGTGTTTAATGAAAAGTGAGCAGCACTCTTCTGCATAAGAGAAAACATGCAAAAATTATAGGCTATCCTTTAGAATAGTGGAAAGAAATTTGTCTTGTATCTACCCTACGTCTGTATCTACCTCCAGAACTCAAAATATGTCAGGAAGGAGTAGTTTGAGGACTCTTGCTCTCAAATGACTCTATAAAGAAGCACATAACCCCGAGGGTCTACCAGAACTGATCCTGTAATTACAAAGATATGGGATTTAGGAATCAGCTGATATTGTGGAAGAGATGAAAGGCCTGAGATTATCCTTGAGCTTATGGATCAATAAACCTATGGATACTTCTAAAATTCAGTACAGCATCACTATTATTTTCACTACTTGAAATGTAAAGTGTAATAACTGATTTAAAGGAACCGACTTGTTCTTTGAAAATCTATTATTTACACTGATTATGGCCTTGACAAGAATATGATTTATTTTACTGTGTTTACCCTCTACATTTAGAGAAAGACGATATGTAATGAAGAAAACTTTTTTGGAAAATTTTACTTTATAAAATTAATTCTCACGCAACATTAACAGTTCTGTATAAGTGCTATCTGGGGTTGCTGCCATGACTAACCTGATCAGCTAGTGAGAGCCTGAATCTGTCCTATAGAACCTAGAAATAGGCAAAAGAAAAAAATTGCATCACAGCCTTTGTAAACACAGAAGTCCTTTTATATAATGGATTTGAGTTGAGATGATGTAAAATGCATGAGTTCTGGGTATCATTGATGCAAAATCTCCTTCTATAAGTTTCTACATAGTGCCAGTTGACTGATCATTCCAAATAAAATCTATTCACGTAACCTCCCCTGTTTAAAATTTTTCTCTGATTCTCTTTGCATGATCAAGGCCACCCACTGTTGGACACTACTTATTTTTTCAGATTCATTTCTCAGAACACTCTCCCAGGCAGTACATGGTTTAGTCCAGAATTTCATATACATTTTGGTCACATAACACTCTTTATTTTTGACTATTATAATGACAAAACACTAGTGGGGTGCAAAATAAAAGCTTCTTTGAATTAAGAATAGTAGTGTAACTGATTTAATTATATTTAAATGTTATTGAAATTTCATGTATGATTTTATATAAAAATTACAACAAAATATAATTACAAATTTATTGTATTTATATTAAAGTAGGAAAAATGATTGTATTATGTTATACTGTGATATATTATGATTAAAACAAAATTTGAAGAACACGAGACTCTGCTTTTTAACACACAGCCTGCCTTCAACCATACATGCATGGCAGAGAAAGTTTAAACTTAATATTTACTTAAAATTGGGAGGTAGCAATAACATAGACCAGCGAACATCAAATACACAAATTAATTAATATAAAATTTGGTTAGTAAATAGTTTTTATGAAATAAAATGCCTAGCCAAAATGTTGAGAATAAATATATCAATATTTTAAAACACCTTCTTAAAGAAAGACATGTTTTAAAATAATTTTATAATAAAAAACTGTCAATTTTGCTCCAAAAATACTCTCTTTCCTTTTCCAGTGCATATCAACTCTGTGCAGACATCAATTTCTAGCCATCTCTTCAGAGAGGTTTCCTATTACTAATCCACTTGTGTGTATGCATGCACAAAAACATATACAGCATGTCAACTTTATTATTTTATGTAAAATAAATTCAGATTCACTTCTGAGCTGCTATCCAAGAAATAACAAAGATGACTGAAAAAGTACATTAATGTCACGTCAAATGCTTTGAGGACTGCTACATTGTGATTTTACTACATTGAAGAACAGAGAGTGTAAATGTTTATTTAAAACAAGCTGTTTAACAGACCCTTTTCTTTTTCAGTTGACTCTCTTTATTCTCTCCGCTAAATCTCAATAGTGTGTACGGCAAATGTTTTTCAAATCTAATGTTTTATCTCCAGTTTAGTTCTTTGCATGAGATCAAGATATGGATATTCAAGATAAACTCCCAAGATATGTAAAGATCACCATGCCCAAAATCACTGTTAGGGGAAAAGCCTCCATCTTCCTAACCTTATTCTTCCATTTAGAGCTAACTCTCTTAGAGCTATTAGAATAAATTCTTACTCTTTGCCCAACCTCTTACTCCTTTAACTCCAGGAGGAAAGACAAGATTTTCATGCTTCTCTTTGGTTGCTTGAAGAAAATATTGAGTTCTCTTCTTGAGAGTCAGCCAGCCTCTCCACAGGATTCGTGTATTTTGGTCAGTTCCCTGCATTATGGTCAGGGCTGCACCCGTAGAGGAGCCTGCTGTTATCCAGATATGCCAGTGAATAATTAAATAACTATTTCCCCAACTCGAGAATAAAATATTAACTATCCTACTAAATACATATTTACAAAAATATTTTTTCAGTTAATTTAACAGCCAATACACTCCTACATCTACTTTTCGGTTGGTTATAAACATGTAAGGAATAGGGGGTTTATGACAGTCAGCCTCCAAGATGGCCCACAGTGATTCTCATGTCCTGGTATTCACAGGTTTGTGTAGTCTTGCTGTACATTGAATAGGGCTGACCTGTGTAACTAGCAGGATACTATTGTGGAAATGACGTGGTGTGCATTTGAGGCTTGGTCATAAATGCCATTGTGGCTTCTGGCTTGCTCTTTCTTGGATGAGTCATTCTGGGGAAGCTGGCTGCCTTGTCATAAGTACACTCAAGCAGCTTTGTAAGGAAGTAATCATGGTGAGGAACTGAGGCCTCTGCCATCAACCAGCATTAACTTGAAACATTTGAGTGAATTACCTTATTACTAGATCCTCCAGCCCCGGTCAATGAGTCAAATCACTACAGCCCCAGCCCACAGCCTACGTCTTGACTGCAATGCACTAAAAAGCTTAGAGCCAGAGGCATCCAGTGAAACCATTCTCAAATTCTTGAGTCTAATAAATTGTCTGAGATAAATATGTTCATTGTTTTTTTAAGACACTATTTAGCAGGTAATTTCTTACATAGCAATAGATACCTAATATAGTTGTGTTACTAATTGTCTTTTTCACAAGTCAACATTCATTATTGCTGACCCTTATAAAAGAAAACCCAATCTATATTCTTTATCTCAATGAGTGGTGTCACCAGTAATGAAGTTTTCAAATGTATCCGAGACTTTCCTCCTTTCCTCTGCTATCTGTGCTTAGTAGTCATCAATTGATCCTTATTTCGCATAATTTTTAATCAAATATTTCTATATTTCTCCAACCCCATAGCAAGTAAGCTATATCAAGTCACCAGGATAACTCCCCTAGATTACAGTTACAGTTTATAAACTGTCTCGCTTGGCTTGCCCTTCTGGGACCCTAAATCCATTCTCTACAAAGCAGCAAATATGAGTATTTATGAATACAAAAATGTTTCATTTAAATCCTGCTAGTATTTAACTCCGTAGGTCCTTGAAAATACAGATTTCATCACGTAATTTATAAAGCCTCCATGTTTAGGCTCTGCTTCCTGCTTCCTTATCATCTGTCACTGCCACTTCATGAGCTTGATAAGGTGGTGTTCTGGTTGGAGTACCACTTCTAGACGTCAGCATCTAACTTGGAACAAATTAATCCAGTGCTTGGCTTCTGATTCTCAACTATCGCTTTGATTAACTGACTTCCTCTGTTTTGATAAACAAAAACATCAGATGCTTGCTTTTACATCACTAGGACAGCAGAATATTTTTGTTTTTGATCTATGTGATTTTCCTTCTTTTCAAGAGATACAATGCTGAAATATTAAGTGGTAATAGATTATGATGTCTACAACTTCTTTCAAATGGTTCATTAAAAATGATTTTTTAAATATATGTAGAGAGGGAGAAAATATGGTATAAAATATTAAAAATTAATGAATCTAAGTGAAAAGTACGTGGGTGTTGTTTGTATTCTTGAAAATTTGCTATAATTTTAAATTTGCTCAAAATTAAAATTTGAAAAAAAGTGAAAGTAAGTTCTTATGGAATAACAAATTCCCATCTAAAACAACTGAAAGACTAATCTAAACATATGAAACAATGGTTCACAAAACATTGATAACGGGCAAGGAAATCCAGTAATCCCTAAGAGTTGGGAAAAAAGTTAATTGAGCCCCAGAATTGTCCCAGCTTACTACCCAGAGAGTTTCTAGGCTACGGTATAAGAAGGAGGAACCCAAGAAGTACCTACAGTCTCCCTCAGTTGAGGAGACCGAGATAGTAATCCAGGGAAGCCAAGGTGGCTAGAGTGTGTAGGGCAGAGGACCAGAGTGCCAGAGAAGAAAGGGCTGCCCAAAGAGAAACTCTGGAGATCTGCAAATTCTTCATCACGTGGCATATATCTGAGTACAGATCAGGGCATATGTATGAGGAATCCTCCTAAGACCAGTGAAAGAACTACCTAAAATCTAAATATTAGAAAGAACTGTGCCAAAATACACGGAGGGCAAGTGGAAAGCCTCATAATTCATGGTCATTGCATAGAGTACTAAGAAGGACCTTACCTTGGTAGCCATGAAAAATTAGCCAGAGATTAAACATTGCATTAACAAAGCTTAAAAGAACCAAGAGGATCAAATTGATTTCAAATAACTTAACTGCATCCAAAAACCCCTAGGGAATATTTTTAGGAATGAAAATATTCAGCACCCAACAAGGTAAATTCACATCTGGCATGCAATCAAAATTACCAGGCATTCAAGAAAACTGGGAAATATAACCCATAGTTAAGAAAAAATCCAATCAAACAAAATTGATCAAGAAATGACATAAATAATAAAATTAGTAGAAAAATTTTAAAGTACTTTCAAAATAAGTATTTTGAAAAAGCCAAGCCAAACTAAACCAAAAACCTACTTTCATCCAATTAGATCAACATCATTGCAAAACCAAAATAAAATAAAACAGCACAAAACTGTCAACCAACATTATCTACCCAGTGAACATATATATTAAAAGGAAAATGAAATAAAGACAATGTCTAAAAACTTAAAATCTTCATAACCATCAGATATGCACTACAAAAATTTTAATGGAGTCCTTCAAGCAGAAGGAAACAGCACCAGATAGAAACCTGGATCTACACAACGGATGAAAGTACTATGAATGGTAATTACATGTATGTAACTATAAATACTTTTATTTCTTATGCTTAATAAAATGTTTAAAGTAAAAATGATATTTTGTAGAGTTTATAACATATATGACAAGAATATCACAAAAGTTTGTAGGGAGAAATGAAGTATATTGTTGTAAAACACATATTGTGTTAACCTAAAGATGCATACTGTAAACCTTAAAGCTATCATGGAAATAATACAAAGAGCTAGAATATGCTAGAGAGGGATGAAATGGACTCATAAATAAAATAATATTCAGACTTAAAGAAGGCAGAAACCAAAGAATGATGGGACAAATAGAAAAAAAAATTAGCAAAGTGGTGGATTCAAACCCAATCATATTATGGTAGAAAGAACAATTGCTCCCCAAAGATGTCCGTGTCCTAATTCTCATAGCCAATGAATATGTTGCATTACATGCCAAAATGAACAATGTAGACACGATTAAGTTAAGGATTTTTAAATGGGGAGATTTTCCTGTATTATCCAGGTAGGCCCAGTGTAATCACAAGTGTTCTTATAAGAAAGAGACAAGAGCATCAACATCGGAGAACACACAATAACAGAAGCAGAGGTCAGAGAGAGGAGAAACTAACCTATTACAGGCTATTATTTTTTTCCATAGAGTCACATCTACAATATTATCTATCTCCATCTTGTGAAAGTGTTTGAATTCTTAAAGTAAATAAAGTGTGCAACAGTTAAGAACCTAACACATGCACAATTTTGTTAATTACTACACATCTCATTTAATCATAACATAATCACACATCAGCCTGGTATTTTCTTGAAAGAAATATGAAAATATTTTCTCTTGAGCAGTACATTTTACCACGAGGTGGTAGTAGATCTTTTACTCTTCATTCAAATAGCATTCAGCATTTTAGACTACAATCTCAATTTATACATTTTAATTGTGATAATTCAAAGAAATCACATTGTTTACAGTTACACTCTGTTTAATTTCTTCACCTTCAATATTCTATAAGATGTAATTTTTTTAACGTTTACTAGAGACTATTAAAGATGTATGAGCTAAATACATTTATAATGGTTATTATTGTTCAGGTTTGTTATTATTAAGAGAACGTAGATGTCACTGAGTTTCTTAATTTCTTGAGAGAAATCTAGACAATTTTTATTACTACAGACAGAAAAAACTCCTATTTGTACCAGTAGATATCTTGATACCTAAGTTCTACCTTACCGACTTTCTACCTCACCATCACTCCAAAAATAATTGCTCTTCTTTAGATGCTCTCCTTGCTGGGAAGGTATCCATATTTCAGCACCCTCAAGAGAGAAGAAAATACAATGTAATAGAATTTATTTTTTGATTAAGAATAACAAAGAGTTTCACAAAGGTGCTTGTGAGTATTAGTGCTTTTTCCTACAATAGTGTTTGCTTTGGCTTTTAAATCCAGAAAATATTGATGCTATGTTGTTATTGTCAATATTTGTCAACATAAATTTTATAGACTATCTTTGAAAATATGATCTATTTCTGTAGATTTATTTATTGCATCAAAGTAAGCATTCTTAATATAAAGTATTGACAAATTATTAGGGTATTAAATCTCTCAAATACTACTGGTGGATGTGTAAACTAGGATAAATTATGTGGAGGACACTTGGGCAGTATGTTTGCCTTTTGATAAGATAAATGAGGACTGCAAATATAGTTTTAAGGAAATAATGAGAAAGCATGAACAAACCAGCTATAAAGATGTCTAGTACAGTATTATTTATAGCAGTGAAATATTTGTATGATCTAAATACCCAATAATATAAACTTGTTAAATTTTTTATGATAAATCATACAACGGGAAATTAAATAATTATTAAAATTATATAAAAATATTTATCAATATGAAAATTTAATAATATGTTTAAAATCAAAGTGCAGCTTACTAAACATTAAGAATATTACTTTTGTAAAAACATGTTGATGTATTTATAGCTATGTATGTATCCATAGCCATATCTATAACACTGTACCTCCACTTCTAGCTGTACATCCTAAAAGTATAAAAGATTAGGACCTAAGCTCAATGGTGAATACTTCAGGATAACGAAAATATAGAAAAATTTTGTTATATGTCTGAACTAGAAAATACAATTAAAGCACACAATATACAATCTATTATATCATTGTAACTATTATAATATTATAACTATTATATTATTGTAATATACAATATATGTATGTATATTACAATCACAATGTGATATCTGGGTTGGCATTTTTGGAAGACTTTGGCCTTCAAATTATCTGATATGATAAACTGTTTCAGTAAACTCAATCATTTAGAGAGTTTATTTTTAGGAAATACATTTGATATCAAGAATGCTTTAATCAATGGATATAGTTTGAACATAGAATAATGAAGCATGTATTGCATCATATTATCAATAGAATAAAGTATCAAAAACTTAGACCATAGATAAAGCAGCAATATATGAAATAGAAATCTGACATTTATCTAATCAATGTATATAATGTCTCTGATACACTAGGTAATATCAATCTAAAAGTTGATTTAAAGATACATATTAGTTCATTTTGTCTTCCTTTTGATAATATCACTAGTAAACCTTTATTAAGCTCCTCTCGTATATAGAATCCTGAACATGATGCCAATCTACTGTGTCTTGAAATATAAGATTCTCAAATTATACAGTTTACCTCAGCATCTCCAGTAGACATAGCAGGGGCTTCAAGGAAAGGCAGAACTTGATTTGCTCATTTTCAAAGACAAAAGAAAATAAAAAGGGAGACCAAAGGGAAAATCATGATTTTCATTGATATTTCCAGAAGAATATTTTTGATTTCTTATCAATTCTGATTTTCTAATTACATATAAAGTATATACACAAACTAATGTTTAACAAGGAGAAAATTTGTGTATAACACCACTTTCGTGGGTTTTTTTTCTTTTGTCAATTTTTTTTAACTTCCTTAATTCACTTTAGATGAGTGCTAGTTTGACAAATAGAGTATCTCACACCTCCTTTTTTATATTTATTTTCTTTTCATAAAATGATGGTTGATTTTTACTGGTTCTCACAACCATGCCTCTTAGTTTCAGTTCTCAAAATGTTGTGTTACTTCATGACATTAATCTTCATAGTTATATAACCATCCACTTTATTAAATTTTAATTATGTTATTGAGGTCATATCGGCTTATAACATTGTGTAAATTTCAGGGGTACATTATTATATTTCAGTTTGTGTGTAGACTACGTTGTGTTCACCACCAATAGTCTAGATTTTTATTTGTCACCATACATATGTGCCCCTTTACCCCTTTTTCCCTCCTCCAATCCCCCTCCCTTCTGGTAACCACCAATCTGTTCTCCTTATCTATGTGTCTGTTGATCTTCCACATATAATTGAAATCATATGGTATTTGTCTTTCTCTGTCTGACTTATTTCACTTAGCATAATACACTCAAGGTCTATCCATGTTGTTGCAAATGGCACAATTTTGTCTTTTTTTGGGTGCATAGTATTCCATTGTGTGTGTGTATATATATATATATATATATATATATATATATATATATATATATATATATACACACACACAACATCTTATTTATCCATTCATCCATTGATGGGCACTTAGGTTGCTTCCACATTTTGGCTATTGTGAATAATACTGCAATGAACATAAGGGTGCATATATCTTTTTGAATTATTGATTTCATGTTCTTTAGATAAATACCTAGTGGTAGAATAGCTGGATCCTATGGTATTTCTATTTTTACTTTTTGAGAAATCTCCATACTGTTTTACATAGTGGCCGAACCAGTTTGCATTCCCACCAGCAGTGTCTGAGGGTTCCCTTTTCTCCACATCCTCTCCAACGCTTGTTATTTCTTGTCCTGTGAATTATAGCCATTCTGACGAGTGAGGTGATATCTCATTGTAGTTTTGATTTGCATTTCCCTAATAATTAGTGATGTTGAACATCCTCTCATGTGCTTGTGGGCCATCTGTATATCTTCTTTGGAAAAATGGCTAGTCATATCCTCTGTTCATTTTTTGATCGAGTTTTTTCATTTTTTTGTTGTTGACTTGTATGAGTTTTTTACATATTTTGGAAAACAATCCCTTGTTGGATATATGATTTGCAAATATTTTCTCCCGTTTGGTGGGTTGTCTTTTCATTTTGTAAATGGTTTCCTTCGCCAGAAGCTTTTTAGTCTGATGTAGTTCCATCTGTTTATTTTTTCTTTTGTTTCCCTTGCCTGAGCAGACATGGTATTTGAAAAGATAGTGCTAAGACCAATGTCAAGGAGTGTACTGCCTATGTTTTCTTCTAGGAGTTTTATGGTTTCAGGTCTTACATTCAAGTCTTTAATCTGTTTTAGTTAATTTTTGTGTATGGTTTAAGATAGTGGTCTATTTTCATTCTTTTGCACATGGCCATCCAGTTTTCCCAACACCATTTATTAAGAGACTTTCCTTTCTCCATTGTATGTTCTTGGCTCCTTTGTCGAAGATTAGTTGTCCATAGCCGTGTGGGTTTATTTCTGGGCTCTCAATTCTGTTCCATTGATCTATGTGTCTGTTTTTCTGTCATTACCATGCTGTTTTGATTACAATAGCTTTGTAGTATATTTTGAATTCAGGGAGTGTGATACCTCTGACTTTGTTCTTTCTTATCCACTTTTAATAAAAGAAGAATTTGAGCATTTAGAAGGCAATCATTGTATCAAAGACTTCATATTATCTTTTCTTTTAGACATCATATTGTATTACAAGTATAATATATACTTTACATTTTCTATTTCTACTTTGCATTAGAGTACTTAGGATATTGCTGCCTTATTTTAACAAAGAGTATGACATTTTTCTTTGTAAAATTTTGTAACCCATTTAAACCATGTTTTAATTGATAAATTACTCTAGGGAACATTGGCTATAAGTGAATCAAAAATAGCAATTAACAAAAGTATTAACTCATTTTTAACCTTATATTTCAACTAAACCTTTCTACTTGATTGAATTACTCTTTATTTAGATATGACTAAATGACATATGTGCCACATTTTGAACAAAATTCTGGTTTAAGTTACACTGGATTTTTATTTCTGAAACAGGAATTCTTATTTAAATAAAAATATGCTCTGCCTATCACAAGCAGCTATGTCATATACAAATCTCATGTATTTAACATGTCCCCATTTCTGAGCCATATTTTCGTAAAATAAGTACTCTCCAGATGACATCATTTCTTTCAGGGTCCTAATTAATGAACTTACCAATAGTTGTTTCTTATTTATGAAGCATTAACTCAGTGTTGATATTACATCCTGACAATAATGTAATTTTAAACAACTTTGGATAACAAAATACAGTTTTCGTATACAATAAACATTGTATTCTCCATTGTTTTCATACCCACATATCCCAGAAGCCAGAATTTCTGATATCTCCCAGTATTTGATACAAAATAGTGGATCTTCAGGTGTCGTTCCCCAGCTAGCAGCAACGCCATAACCTGGGAAATTACTAAAAATAAAAATTATGAGGCCCCAATTCTTACTGACTTAATCAGAAACTCAGTAGATAAAGCTCAGTAACATGTATTTTAGAAGTCCCTCCAGTGATTCTGATGCACACTACAATTTGAGAACCACTGTTATAAATAAACAAAGAGGTGTGAGTACTGTTTAAGTAATTAATTATTATATTGTAAATGTATGCTTTATGAAATACTCATGTCAAGGTAGTCACTTTAAATTTTAAAGAATCTATTAAGTCTATGAATAATTAATCTGTAGCCTCAATTGTCTAGTATCTAAATGCTCAATTATAGAGAAAACTGCCTGGGATAGCATGATACGTTTATTCTAGGAGTCTAACATGTAATAGATGCACAATATATATTTAAAGTTTAACATATATTTAAAGTTTAATTTCTTGTTAGAGAACATTCTGAGATTTCAGTGAACACCATTCTAGAACATACCAAAAATTCTTCTTTTTGCCAACACAGCTATGCCTAAGGATACTCCTAAGTAAGAGCAGTAGCCTTCTGATGTTAATGAATTGCCAAGTATGACTTTGGCAAGGCAGCCTGATATCCACACTTCAATTAGGACTTGGTGGCAGTCACAATGTACCTTCAAGGAGATCATTGACATTCAGAAATTAATGTCACTTGTATTTTATCAGTTATCTCTTTGGAACATCCTCATTTCTTATTGTCTAATATTCTACCTTCCGTCACTGACAGTTTTCTTATAGCTTTCATTCTTTTAAATCTTTGTCAAGTTGTTTAACCTGTGTTTTTCAAAGGCACTGGATTGTCCTTTGAAGAATACATTACTTCTCCTTTGGATGATTATATTTTTAAAGTTGCTAAGTCCCCTTAATAATTTATGGTCACAATCCAGGGAAACCAGATGATATGTCTTGTTTTAATACTAAGTGCCTGCTATATTTTGACTCTTCAAATTTGTAGACCACAGAAATCTAAATAGTTATATACTTTTAAAAATGGAAGTTCTAGAGTTAGAAATCTAGTTATTATCCATGTAATAAACTTATAAGATTCCATTGAACAGTATTTATCTTTTAACAGTCTTGAGATTTCTAAATGTAAAATTACAGTATTTACCATAGTTTCTACTGAAGAATAAGCTACCCCATGGGGATAATCTAAATATTTGGAGATAGCTCTGTCAAAACTACTGAAAGTGATTCTGTTTTTTTCTCCCTTTCTCTCTCAAAATAACAACCAATAAATAACTCAGCAATAAATCTGATTTATCTGTTTAAGTCAGCTGAAGCAAGCTGGGTGAGTGTTTCCTGAACTATTTATTTTAGTTAAACTCTACTCAATTCTCTCCTGTCTTGAATTTTGTTTATAAAAGATCAGAGAAGTTTCTTGAGTATAGCAGTTTTATTTATAATTGCCTTGAAACAACAAAGATATCCTTCAGTAGATAAGTGAATAAACTGTAGTATATCCAGAAAATGAAATATTATTCAAGACTAGAAAGAAATGAGCTATCAAACCATGAAAAAAACATAGAGAAAACTTAAATGCATATTACTAAGTAAAATAAGCCAATCTGAAAAGGCTACATACTGTATGATTCCACCTATATGCAAGTCTGGAAAAGGCAAAACTATGGAGACAGTAAAAAGATCAGTGATGCCAGGGGTTCAAGGTAAGGCAGGATGAACAGTTGAAGTACAGACAATTTTTAAGGCAGTAAAGTGACTCTGTATGATACTATAGTGCTGGATACATGTTGTTATAAACCTGTTCAAGTCCATAGAATGCATAATACCAAAAGGGAGCTCTATGCAAATTATGGACTTTGCACGATATTATTGTGTCAATATAGGTTCAACAAATGTACCACTCTGGTGGGGGGTGCTAATAACAGAGGAGGCTATGTATATGAGGAGGCAGGGGGTATATGAGAAATCTCCATAACTTCTGCTCAATTTTGCTCTGAACCTGAAACTGATCTAAAAAATAATGTCTATTTTAAGAAAGTAAAAAATGAAAAGAAAAATCCAGAGATAAAAAGAGAACTTTAAGAGCAGCAAAAAAAAAAAAAAAAAAAAAAAATGTGACCATCATGTAAAAGAGAACCCTCATAAGACCATCAGCAGATTTCTCAGTGGAAAGGTTGCAGGCCAGAAGGGAGTGGAATAGTATATTCAAAGTATTGAAAGAAAAAACTGCCAACTAAGAATACTATATCTGGCAAAACTATAGTTCAAAAATGAAGAAGAGAGAAAGACTTTTTCTTGATAAACAAAAGCTAAGGGAATTCATCACTGCTAGATCTGCATACAAGAAATGCGAAAGGAAATCTACTAGTTGAAACAAAAGATTGCTAAACAGCTACACAAAAGCATATGAAAGTATAGAGCTCACTGGTAAAGGAAAATATATAAGCAAATACAGAATGCTATAATACTGTAATGGTAGTATGTAAATCACTTTTAATTGCTTTAAATGTAAATGAATTAAATTTCACAATTGAAAAACATAGAGAGGCTGAATGGACTAAAAAACAAAATCCAATTATATCTGGTCTATAAGTGACTCACTTTAGATTTAAGGACACACATAGGGTAAAAGTGAAAGAATGGAAAAAGATATTCTATGAAAATGATAACCAAAAGGGAACAGAAGTGACTATACTTATAGTAGATGAAATAGACTTTAAGTTAAAAATGGTCAAAAGAGACAAAGAAGAACATTATAATGATAAAAGTGTCAATATATCAAGAAGATATAACAATTGCAAATATATATTCACGAACATTAGAACACTCATATATGAAGCAAACATTGCCAGAATTAAAAAGGAGAAATAGACAGCAACACAACATTAGCAGGGAATTTCATTATCCCACTTTCAATAATGAACAGATAATCAGACAGAAGATTAACAAGGAAACAGAAGATTCAAACAACTCTATAGACCAAATGAATTTAATAGATATGTAAAGAACATTCCACACAACAGCATAAGAATACACATTCTTCTCAAGCATGCTTGGAAGGTTCTTCAGGATAGATCAAATGTTAGGTCACAAAAAAAATCTTAAATTTAAGAAGATTGAAATCATACCAAGTATATTTTTTGACCACATGGAATGAAACTAGAAGCTAGAAACAAACATGTGGAAATTAAACAATATTGTCTTGAAAAACCAATGCATCAAAGAGGAAATTAAAATAGAAATTAGAAAATATCTTGAGACAAATGAAAACAACATACCAAATCTTGTAGGATGCAGCAAAAGCAATACTAACAGGGAAGTTTACAGTGATAAATGCCAACCTTAAAAAAAAAAAAAAAAAACTCAAATAAATAACCTAACTGTACACCTTGAGGTAATAGAAAAAAAGAACAAAGTTCAAAATTAGCAAAAAGAAGGAAATTAAGATTATAAAAGAAATAAATGAAATAGAAAAATAATAGAAAAAAATTGAATGAAACTAAAATTGGTTTTCTGAAGAGATTAACAAAATTGATGAACCTTTAGCTAGATTAACTAAGAAAAAAAGAGATAAGGCTCAAATAAATACAATCAGAAATGAAAGAGGAGATATTGCAAATGTTAAATGAATTAAAATGAAAAGAATTATAAATTTAAAGAATTAAAATTAAAAGATTTATAAGAGACTACCATGAACAATTATATGTCAGCAAATTGGATAACCTGGAATAAATGAATCAATTCCTAAAAACACACAAACTACAAAGGTTGAGTCATGAAGAAACAAAAAATATTAACAGATCTATAACTAGTAAAGACATTGAGTCAGTGTTCAAAATCCTCCCAAGAAAGCTCAGGACCAGATGGTTTCTCTGATGAATTCTACCCAGCATTTAAAGAAGAATTAACATCAATCCTTCTCAAACTCTTCCAAAAAACCGAAGAGGATGAAACACTTCCAAATTCATTTTATGAAGCCAACATCACCTTGATAGCAAAGCCAGACAAAAACACTTCAAGAAAACCACAGACAAAGGTCCCTGATAAATATCGATGCAAAAATCCTCAACAAAACACTAGCAAACTTAACCCAACAGCACATTCAAAAGATTTAATCTGTGAACAAGTGGGATTTATTCCTGGAACACAAGGATGGTTAGATATATGAAAATCAATCAATATAACACATCATATTTATAGAATGAAGGACAAAACCAGGTGATCATCTCAACTGGTACAGAAAAAGTATTTGACAAACTTCATCACTCTTTCATGATAAAACACTCAACAGGGGACAGCCTGGTGGCATAGCAGTTATGTTCACACACTCTGCTTTCTCGGCCTGGGGTTCGCAGGTTTGGATCCCAAGCGTGGGCCTATGCACCGCTTATCAAGCCACGCTGTGGTGGCGTCCCATATAAAGTAGAGGAAGAGGGGCACAGATGTTAGCCCAGGGCCAGTCTTCCTCAGCAAAAAGAGGAGGATTGGCAACAGATATTAGCTCAGGGCTAATCTTCCTAAAAAAAAAACACACACACTCAACAAACTAGTAATAGAAGGAGTGTACTCAACATAATAAACACTATATATGAAAAAGCCACAGCTGACATCAAATTCAATGGTGAAAAACCCGAAAGCTTTTTCTATAAGAACAGGGACAAGATAAGGATATCCTCACTACTTCTATTTAAAATAGTACTGGAAGTTCTAGCCAGAGCAATTAGTCAAAAAAAAGGAATAAAAGTTGGAAAAGGAAGAAGTAAAATCATATTTTTTCACAGATGATATGATCTTATAAGTAAGAAACCCTAAAGATTTTACACACACCCAAAAAATGTTAGGACGAATGAACAAATTCGCCAACTTTGCAGGATACAAAAATCAACAAATACAAATCAGTTGTGTGTTTATACACTAACAATGAAGAATCCAAGCAGAAAATTAAGGAAACAATTCCATTTACAACAGCATCAAGAAGAATAAAATACTTAGAAATAAACTTAACCAGAGGAGAAAAACTTATACACTTATAACTATAAAACTTGGCTGAAAAAATTAAAGACACCGATTAATGGAACAACATCTTTTGTTCATAGATTGAAAGACTTAATATTGTAAAATGTTCATATTACCCAAAGTGATCTACATATTCATTGTAATCCCTATGAAAATTCCAATGACTTTATTTTTGCAGAAGTAGACAAAAAATTCTAAAATTCATATGTAAGCTCAAAGGACCTAAAATAGCTAAAAGAATTTTAGAAAGAAAAGCAAAGCTGGAGGCCTCACACTTTCTGATTTCAAAATGTATTACAAAGGTATAGCAGTTGAAACAGTTTGGTACTGGCAATAAGACAGATGTATATACCCATGGACCAGAGTAGAGAGCTCAGAAATAAACCCTCACATGTATGGTCGCATGATCTTTGATAGGGGTGCCAAGATTACACAATGAGGCAAGGATAGTCTTTTCAACAAATGGTGTTGGGAAAACTGGATATTCACATGCATGGAATAAAGTTGGACCATTACCTTACACCATATAGAAAAATTAACTCAAAATGGATTAAAGATCTAAACATAATAACTAAATCTATGAAACTCCTAAAGGAAAATATAGGGAAAAGCTTCATTTTATTGGATTTGGCAATGATTTCTTAGCTAAGACAACAAAAGCAGAGGTAACAAACGCAAAAATAGACAAATGGAACTATCTCAAACTTAAAAGCTTCTGTGAAACAAAGGATACAATTAACAGAGTGAAAAGACAACCTACATAATGGGAGAAAATATTTGTAGACCACATGTCTAGTAAGAGTTTAATATCCAGAATATATGAAGAAAGCCTACAGCTCAACAACATAAAAGCAAATAATTTGACTTAAAAAAAAATGTACAAGGGATTTGAATACACATTCTACAAAGAAGACACAAATGGCCAACAAGCATGTGAAAAGATGCTTAGCATCACAAATCATCAGGGAAATGCAAATCAAAACCACAATAAGCTCTCACTTCACACTTCTTAGGATGGCCATTATCAAAAAAACCCAGAAAATAACATGCTGACAAATATGTAGAGAAATTGGAACCCTTGCGCACTATTGGTGGGAATGTAAAATGGTGTGGCTGCTATGGAAACCAATAAAGAGTTTCTTCAAAATACTGAAGATAGAAATACTATGTGATCCATTAATTCCACTTCTGGGTATGTATCCCAAAGAATTGAAAAGAAGATCTCAAAGAGATATACACTCATGTTCATTGCAGCATTATTCACAATAGCCACGAGATGGAAGCAACCTAAATGTCCATTGATGGCTAAATGGATAAGAAAATATGGCATATACATACAATGGTGTATTGCTTAGCCTTATGAAATAGGGAAATACTGTCGTATGCTAAAACATGGATCAACATTGAGGACATTATGCTAAGTGAAATAAGCCAGTCACAAAAAGACAAATACTGCAAGATAGCACTTATATGAGGTATATAAAGTAGACAAACTCTTAGAAACAGAAAGTAGAATGGTGATTGCCAGGGAATATGGGATGAGAGGAAAAGGGGAGTTGTTCAATGTGTAGAGAGCTTCAGTTTTGCAGGATGAAAAAGTTCCACAGGTCTGTTGCACAATAATGTTTACCTGTTTAACACTACTGTGCTGTGCACTTAAAAATGATTGAGGGTAAATTTTATGTTATGTGTTTTTTACCACAATTAAAAAAAAAAAATGGAGGATTGGAAAGTAGAATAAAAGTCCCCAAGGAGGAAAAACAAGACGAATAGAAAGTATGAAAAAAATGTCAATACACCGACATTTGATTGCTCATGTTGTCACTCCTTAGAACACGAAGGTGTTCTGTTATTCAACACATTTACCATATTCTGTTACAAACTTAAGTATTACAAAATAACACAATACAATTCAACAATTAAAAACTCATGTGATACTAATATTAATGAGTG
Organism: Ceratotherium simum simum; assembly: GCF_057802395.1. Taxonomy (NCBI): domain Eukaryota; kingdom Metazoa; phylum Chordata; class Mammalia; order Perissodactyla; family Rhinocerotidae; genus Ceratotherium; species Ceratotherium simum. The sequence continues at coordinate 20,576,966 of NC_141926.1, forward strand.
TGATAGCTTCTTGTATGTGGTTTCCTAGTTGGTTTTCTGAAAGCTTTCCCTTAGTTTAATTTAATCTCTTTTCTCTCTACCATTCTCTTCTCCTTTTGTCACTATTTTTTTCTTGCTTTATTCCTCCTTTCCTACCATTTATATTGCCATTAACCTTCTGACCACAAATAAACAGGTAAAACCCTTCCAAAATGTGTGCTTTCAATCCTGAGGCACTTTAATTCACTTTTCACTTGGGCTTTTTAAATCTCTAATTAGAAATCCTTTAATCCCCCTCAAGATAACCTGCACACTCTATTTTTAGATTTTCAACTATTTTCCAGATTGTCCTCTTGATAACCTAGAAATTTGCATGACCTAAATTGGCATTATTTTTTCTCAACAAAACTCTCCTCATTTGAGTCTAATCCATTGTTCTGTCGTTCCAATCACCAGAGCTAGCTAAAACTTTTCAGCACTTTTGATCTTTTTCCCATTTGGCTTTTCTAGTTAATCTACAATCAAGTTTCATAAATTTGTCATTTTGTTTATATATTCCTGTCCACCATATATTGCTCTTACCATATGCTGGAGCAATTTTATCTCCTAACTGGACTAGAGAATTCATCCATAAACTGTATTTTTCAAATGTCTCCTCCTCTCAACCTACAAACAACTACTAGATTAATTTTTCTTAAAAACTAATTGCATAACAAAATACTAAACTCAAAATCATCTCTAGAAAATAAAGACTAATCTCTGTAACCTAACAAGTGACTCTTTCCCTAATTAGGTTTTCATGTGACTTTCAACTTTATTCCACCTAAATATAGTGTGTAACTCTCAGTTGACATGACAAAGTAAAACAATATAACTTTCTCTATTTTTTCTGATTTACATCTGCAGCTCCCATTCTACGTGACTAACAGAAACACTTTCAGTATATTTAAACTTTCCCATTCCTAGCATCTGTTTCAGAGTGAGATTTAGTGGCTTATATATTTCCCAGGCATGGGTGCTGGGATGGGAAAGCACAGAGCCCTTGAAACCTGACTCCATTTGACAATAGAGATATTTCAATTTTCCTCTCTGACTCACAGTTATTAGTCCATGTAGATTGTTGCTAAGATCCCCTTGATTCCCCTGGACCTGATCTCTTCTGTTCCAGTGGCAATCTCTGTGCCCCATTTTGGTGTGAGTGAATCATAACTGAAGCTTCAATGTCTCACTAGGTGATGAGGATCATTGAAGGTTGTTTAAATATTTGGCTGATAGACTAGATATATAGCCTTTCTCTACCTGACATTTTTTGCACTGTTCAGGGATATAAGAGGTAGGATAGGGGTTTTCTCTTCGCTCAGGTTTCAAAGTCTTTTGAGTACTACCAGTCTGCTCAAGCCAAGAATAGAAAGAGCAGCCAGGTCTCATCCATTTATGATTCAATAATATCTAGACCTCCTTGGCTTCCTTCCTTCCCCTTCTACTGCCCTAGGAATTCCTAGGTTTATATACCTCTATCTGTATCTATATATTATATTTCTTCTTTTTTCTATTTGAGGCAGGAAAGATGTAACCTAATCAAACTCTATGTTAGCAAACATTTTATTTAAGTTTCTTTATTTCCTTAAGAATATGTATTTATGGAGTTCTAGGAAATAAATATTTTGGTGATTATCTTTGAAGAATTGAATACAGAATAACTCTATTCTTCTATGGGCAAAGGGAGAAAAACAAAGAGAGAAAAGAAATACTTGGGAAAATAATTCAAAATATATTCAGATGTCATTTAATTCAAATGAATTTATTTCACATGAAATACTTTCCAACTTACCAAACCAGCAAATGTCACAGTCCACAAAACCTTCATTTACTTTTCCTGATTCCTCACTTGTGCTCATGCAAATCCCTTTCACTCAAATTTCAATTATTCTGCAAAGTCTTTCACAGCAACTTCTGGTAAGAGTGGTTTCTTGCGGTTGATCTCTGAAGGCAGAATGAACATCCCATCCAAAATTTAGTTCAGATGTCAAGACTGATGATGCCACATACACACATCAAGTGGGTATGAAAAGTTTATTACTCACATAATGAGGCTTTCTACAGAGCATGGAAAATTCCAATGCAGGTATGAAGATGGTTTTAGAGAGCAGGTAAGGATGATTGGCTTGACTTTTCTTGTGGTCAGGGAATGGGACTAGAGTGAGGGTTCCCACATGAAGGCCTGGATTTTTTTTTTTTTTTTCCTTTTGCATGATCCTAATTTCCCACCCATCAAGTGAGGGAGATGGAATTATTTATAAGCTTACACATTGTCCTAAAATATTCCATAGTGGGCATGGGTGATGTGACCCAAAGGGTAATACATTAAAATGAAATGCTTCACACTTACAATCAGCTTCACAATTTCAGGCCCCATAGATTTTCCCCCCTGGTCAAAATAATTAATATGGTTCAATATAAAGTTAAATAAAGCCTTAAATTATTAAAACACATTATACAAGAGTTATTTAGAGGAGAAGTGATTACCCTCACTGATCCTCTCCATTTAACAACTATATTTGGTCTGTACTTAAAACTGGAAATAACTTGACATTGGATTATTGCAAGCTTAATGTCATAATCCCACCCCCGTCTCCAATGTTATTTAGATGAACGACTCCATCCAATCCAATCGGCAACTGATAAGTACTTTGCAGTCATAGATTTAGTTAATGTGTTCTGTTCAGTGCCTATTTCAGAAGCTTCTCAGCCTCAGTTTGTCCTCATCTTCAAAGGGACACAATACATCTTCACACAGCTACCCACGGGGTATCGCTAAGCCTTACCATTGCACACAATCTTTGAAGGGAAGATCTAATCACATCCAACTTTCTCCAGAAGCACATGTATGATGTTACACTGATGGCATCCTCCTCCAAGGTGATCCATTCTACACACACATTCAGGATGTACAAACATCTGTAAAGGAACTCACAAAAAGTGATGGACCACTGCCTCACACAAAGTGAAAGGCCCCTCCACCTCAATTAAATTTCTGAGTATTATTGGATTAGATAAGGGATGCTCCTTCCCTGACACTATCAAGAAACTGTTGTCAACTCTCTCATCACTCACAGTGCTAAAATACAAGCCCAACATCTTTTAGGCCTTTTTGGGTTCTGGAAGCAACATGTCCCTTATTCACAACTTTTACTTAGGCACATTTATGCTCATACTCACAAATTGGCTCACTTTGAATGGGGCCCTCTACAACAAAAGGCTCTAGAAAGCATTAAAATTGCAATACAACAGGCACTCTCATTTGTGTCCCCCAGAGACTTCATCACTGTAGAGGCTTTAGCAACCTCATTTTATGTCTTTTAGAGTTTCTTGACCATCCATGATGATCATGGGTTTTTTTTTTTTTTTTTAAAGATTTTATTTATTTATTTTTTCCCCCCAAAGCCCCAGTAGATAGCTGTGTGTCATAGCTGCACATCCTTCTAGTTGCTGTATGTGGGACACGGCCTCAGCATGGCTGGAGAAGCAGCGCGTCGGTGCGAGCCCGGGATCCGAACCCGGGTCGCCAGCAGTGGAGCGCGCTCACTTAACCACCAAGCCACGGGGCCAGCCCGATCATGGGTTTTTGATGCAAGAAATTGCATTTCTTGGGTCTATGCCATCTGAGTGCCAATTGCTGGTTGTATACTTGACTTCCTGGAAACAGAGACTCTCACAGGCCCTGAGGTCATAACTCATTAGACCCACGTACCCACTTAGGTCATGGAAGTAGCACACTGCAAACATGTCATGGCCACCTAGGCCTCTTGCTAAAATGAAAATGCTACCTACAGGCAAGAGCCAAACCTGGACATTCTGACATATACAACCTTTAGGAATAATCAGCCTTTTCTGTCCCCAGTCCCTGCCAGATGTCACAGTGCTGGAGATGGTCACCCCTCTCCTCGGCCCCTTAGCCTCTGGGGAGTCTCTTGGGATCAACTGAGTGAGCAGTAAAGAAAGTTTATATAATTTATGGATGGAAGCACCACCATTACACATGATAGAACCCACTGGATAGCTACTGCTTTTCATCCTCTGACTGAATGTCCTTGTATAAGGATAAAACCCAAGGCTCAGAACTACTGGCCAAACTTCATGTAGTCATCTTAACACTGAATGTCTTGGCCAATAATTGGCTCCGTCTGCATATTTTTACAGAATCTTGGTCCACTGACAATGGTCTGGCCACCTGGCCAGGCTGATGACAGCAAAAATACTTTCCATACTCAAAGTTTGCCCCTTCAGGGAAAAGAACTCTGGAAATTTTGTGCATCACAAATGCCCACAATATAAACCAAGGTCACACATGTCTCTTCACATAATAAAGCCACACTACAAGTTCTTATCAAGACACTCCTTATCCCTTTTGGAGTTCTAGATATCACTGATGGTGATCAAGATGCTCATTTCACTTCATAAAATACACAATGCTGGGCTCATGTATTAGTCAAAGTTCTCCACGGAAATAGAACCAATAGGATATATGTTTATAAAATAAAGAGATTTATTATAAGGAATTACAATTATGGAGGCTGGCAAGTCTGCAGGATGAGTTAGCAAGTTGATGATCCAGGAGAGCCAATGGTTTACTTACAGTCTGAGTCCAAAGCCTGAGAACCAGGAGAACTGATGGTATAGTTCCAGTCTAAAGGTTGGCAGTCTCAAGATTCAAGAAACAGTGTTTCAGTTTGAATAAGAAAGCAGGGGAAAAAAAGCCAATGTCCTAGTTTGAAGGCCATCAGGTAGGAAGGATTCTCCTTATTCGAGAAACAGTCAGCCTTTCTGTTCTATTCAGATCTTCAACTGGTTGGATGAGGCTCACCCACATTAAGGAGGGCAATCTGCTTTACTCACTCTACCTATTTAAGTGTTAACTTGATCCACAGGCCCCCTCTTAGAAACACCTAGAATAATGTATGATGAAATATCTGAGCACCTCATGGCCCAGTCAATTTGATACATAAAATTAACCATCACAGATCATGACCAAGGTATTTAATGAGAATTTTCCTTCTTTATCAGCCTCATGGTGCAAGTCTTATAGAGCATCATAATGACTTACTTTAATAGTTCAAATACAATTAAATGCATCATGGCACATTTTAGTTCAATCAAACATTGGGTAGTTGTAATAGAGTCTGAATCCATTGTTTTATTGTTGACAATTTTCATGCCCCACCACTCCCCCTTCCTCTTTTTTTTTTTTTTGTTTGATTAGCCCTGAGCTAACATCCATTGCCAATCCTCCTTTTTTTGCTGAGGAAGATTGGCCCTGGGCTAAGATCCGTGCCCATCTTCCTCCACTTTATATGGGATGCCACCACAGCATGGCTTGACAAATGGTGTGTCAGTTCACGCCCGGGAACCCTGGGTCACCAAAGCAGAGTGAGCAAATTTAAGTGCTTCGCCGCTGGGATAGCCCAACCTCTTCCTCTTTTATCCTACATCTTGACAAATCAGTAGTACAATCTGACTCCCTACTTTGATGCCAGTAGGAAGTTCAAACCAAGTAAACCCCATCCCAAATGCACAAGAACCCTCAACCTGGCCTGAACCATAACCACAACAAAAAGCAAGCTTGCAATCTTTCCACATTTTCTCAAGTGGTTTTCAAATCTGTTTGGGAGCCTGCCATACTCTCCCCAGAAACCTTCATCATGTGAGAAATAAAACTTGTCATATTCCCTTGATGCATGTGTGACTTCATCAGCTTTGATATCTGAACTTAGTTTTGGGTCTCGGTCCATTCTTCCTTCACAGGTTAATCACAAAATTGCTCTTGCTTCTGTCTTCCTATAATATCACATAATACTTCTTTCTAATCTAACAATCTTGCCTTTATATCCTTGTCTTTGCTTCTAATGCTTGAGGTATGAACTTACAAAGTTGACAAGACTATACTATGTATACCTGGAACCTCCGATACTGAGAGACAACAAGATTACCTAAAAGGAAAAATAAATAGGAAGCTTATATGACAATATATTTTTCATCAAGGGTTATGATAAAGGGAATTATACAGCTTCCTTGTGCAACCTGCGAATCAAACTCATCCAATCCTCTTGCTGGAAAATGTGTGCAATTGTGTTATAGTCTAACAATGATTAGTATTTTACTTATTCTTACTTTTCTGCCATACTATTAAATTGTATCAAGAAAAAAATAAAACATAGAGTGGAACTAATTAAAGAGCATATATAATAGTATGGTTAAAGATTAAACAGTAAAATGGCTCCAGATTAAGCCCTTAAAATATATAATAACATAAAATTATAGAGCCGTCTTGTTGCATTCATTATCAGGTTAAATTGTGTTCCAATGCAGACCCCTTATTTTCTTTATTTAAGAAGTGCAGATTATATAGGTCAGGTAATCAAGCAAAATCTCTACAGCAGGATATACAAATTTGAAAACTTTCAAAAGGCAATGTTTTTATTCCCTATAATTAGGCAATTAATTCTACTGGCATTTATAGGCTGCATATGGGGAGAGAAAAAGTGATAAAGAAAAGCAGTAAAATCAAATATTTCAGTTTTACTTTAAAGGTCACTGAATTATGTGACCTAACTTAGAAGTATTTAACTTGAAATAAAGCAGGAAACAAATGAGCTGAGTGACTCAAGTTGTGAAGTTTGGTGCTTTAATTAGAACATAAAAGATTTTCTTTATAAGAACTCACTAGTATGTTTGAATAAATGATCCCTTTGTAAATGTCTTGAACTAAAGCTGTTTTTACTTCCTATTGTTTTATTTCATATATATGCATTATATTCAATACTTAGTTTCTCTTTTATGAGAAAAAATGTAGAGTTAAAATAGGGCTTTTTTTCTCTTGTACAACAGAAAAACCTGTTTTCAAAGAGTATAAATAAGCATGTACAGGCTTAAATGTCATGCTTAGGAGCAGAATGAATTTATCTGCTAAAAGATCATTATTTACTAAAACTTATTAACTTTATGTACAAATTCCAAATAATATTATTAATTAATTTGTCTCTTGGTTAATGATTACTATCTTAGTGGAAGAAATAATGGAATGTTTCAAAAACTAATCTTTTGTACATAAAATAATTCCACAGAAAATATATAGAGGTTTCAAATGTCATATATAATAGCTATATGTGAAAAATGTTTTGTATAAGAGATAATACATTTTCTTTGAAACCCCCAATAGGACACATAGGAAACATATATTTATCACGTATTAGGCTATATGGAAGTTCTGAATCAATTCTCAAAAGCAAAAAAATATACTGACAACATATAATAAAACCAGGAAATAAAAACAAAGTGCTAGAGAAAACAAACAAACCTCCCTTCGGTAATACTCAGTTTAAGTGCTAATTACAAATTAGTGTTTTTTTAGAAATTTAGAACGTAACAATGATTACTGTGGCATAGACTGACATCTGTCTCCCAATATGGATTCTGAACGTATCTACTAATGGAAGTTTCAGGTGGATCCCTGCTCAGCAGCTGAAGACTATATTTGTAAGCCTCTCTTCCAGCTACATACGAACTTAGGTCTAGATTCTGACCCATCATGAGAGGGTAGACGTGAGGCTACAACTTCCGGGATCTGTCATTCAAGGAAAGGAACATGCCCCCACCTTTCTTTTTCACCTTCCAGCTGACTGCAGTAAGGATGTAATGGTAGAGCAAAAGCAACCACCAGGATCCTCTGCTGAACGCTGCAGAGCAACAAGAGAGAAAGAGCCACAGACCATGACTTTGTGAGCTGTATTTCCAGTACTGGAGATACTTACTTGGATTCATATCAGAGAGGAAATATACTTTCATAATGTATACCTTGTGGTACTAAATACGTAAAATACTCGGCACGCTATATTTTTGTGTTGCTTTATTACAGTTCCCTAACTCATATCCCAACTAGCAGATCTTCAATTTTTCTAGTCTGCCACAATTGGGAGGTGCTTTTTTTACTCATAACACTGGCTCATCCCACTGATATGGGACAGGGAATAGAATGCATTAAGATATCCCGTGGAGTTAGTTTCTTGCCAAAATATTACATAAATTGAAAGAGTAATAATCAAAATTCTGACTTTTTAACTTGTTCATTAGTTTTCAAAATTACTTAACCAAACATTTTAAAAACTAAGCAAATAACTGACGATTTATGAAAATTCTTTCAAAAATACTATTACAAAACAATTACATAGTGAGATATTAGAATAGACTAAAAGACCAGCTATAATAAAGACTTTAGTAACAGATCTGATAAAATATGGGAATTTAATATATGAAAAGTTATTGATGGCATTGGAAACACTTGACAATAAATTTTGAAGAAAATAAAATTAAAACTCCTAATTTATTCTATATTTGCAACATATGAGATACACTCAGAAACAGAATTTTTAATAAATAAGATTTTCCAAAAAATCTATAAAGAAAATAACAAGCAATTGGTAAAATATTTAAAAAATGCCATAAACCAATTAATCACAGAGATGAAAGTCAAATGTTCAATGATACTACTTATCAAAACAGTACAAACTTAAACACTAGATGAATACTTATCCAAGCTGCAAGTTCCCTACCACACTGTTAGAGAGCATTGAGGAGGAGAGTTTTTCTGACTCACAGCTTTCCAAAGTAGTTACAAGACATCCACTTTGATGAAATGATGGTCTTAGATTAATAGGAAGGCGGAGAGAAGTTTACCTATCTTAGACTTCCAATAACTAACTCATGCTTTCTTGTACTAAAAATACATTAGAGACTGTAAGCTTGAAGTCCTATTCTTAATTTAATTTTATAAAAAATGAACTTGTTAATTAGTTTCTGTACTTAATTGGTTCTAATGCATGGTGTTTCTGACATTCTTAAAATTTACTGATAACTAATAGGTAAAGTGGCTAGTTTCTGAGAGTTGCTTTAAACAGAACTGATTTGGGATTCTATTTATTTCCCAAGAATAGATATATAAAAGAATTGGGAACCAGTAACTAGGGGTTAGCTGGATCTAAACAGTATTATTTTGTGGAGGATACAAGTACAACATCTAAAAAGACAGAGGAAGGATAGATAAAAAGATGGTGGTGGTTCCCCAAGATTTCCCTTACAATAGTAACAGAAAATCAACAGGATGATGACTTTTCAAGTGATCTTAAGTATTTTATTGAAATTATTGACTAAGAGGTTGACCTATAAGAAATAAAAAATAATTAGGTAAGCAACTTATGCTGAGTAAAAATATTCATGACCCTAAAAATCCTATAATAGAAAAAATTATATCTAAATCTTAATAGTGTTATTAAATATCACAACCATATAAAATAATGTTCCTTGTGGCAGAAGAAGAAAATTATTCCTTAAAAATAAAGCATCCAATTTCAATTTGTTTTAGCTTTCTGACTCTTAAAATTCTAAAACTCAACACAATTTGGCAAAATTGAGAGCTGGAGTTATAATAGCTAAACTGTTTCTCAGTGTTTGTCTGTATGAATCATTTTCCTTTACCTAGTGAATGGAATCTAGTAAGTTTGAGAATCATTGGAAATATGCAATAATTGAATCTATCATACACTTATATGTCCAAAATCTATAACGTATGTATATTTCATATTCTGTATTTATTATATTTCAATTTAGAACAGATAGTTGAATATTTAATTTGTAATAGGCTTTGAATATAAGCACAGAGCACTAATCTATCTTTTGCTCATTGATATGAGACATTAAAAACATAAAATGATGTGTTTCTATAAATTAGGATAATAAATGAATTAAAATATTGAGAAAATAATGAGAAATAAAAATAGAAAGCCATCCATTTTAGGAACATTGAGATATTTATAAATTATATTTACTTATAACTTGAATCAGTAAAATGCTAAAATATTTATTACTATTGAACAGAGACACACATAAAGCAAGGGTAGGCATTGATCTATTTATGAAATGTGACCAGATGCTTGCAGAAACCTTCCCCTATATTTCCCCTAAGAGTCCAACATTTGCCAATTCAGTGTTTGTGGCAACTCATAGAACATAACTACTGCAAATAATAAGAATAGGCTCTATGTAAGTGTGGATATAGATATAAGTATGTGTGTTGTATTGGTGTGTTTATCTCTACTCTCTTTCTGTATTTATGTTGTAATTTGTATTCTTTGTAGTGCATATCTATGTCTTTTCTTCTTTTCTGTATCTTTCTTACTGAAGATTAGTCAATTTTAAGTATCCTTCCAACAATTATCTTTGTCTTTTTCTTAATTCTTTCTACTTCAGGTTGTTTTTTCTGTATAATTAATTTCTAATCTTAACTTCTAATTTCTTTTCTCATACTCTATATGGGTTAATTCTGCAGGTTCTTTAGTTTTAAGTTAGGCTATGCTGTAAACTGAATATATGTGTCTCTCCTAAAATTCATGTGTCGAAGCCCTAATCCCCAATGTGACAGTATTTGGAGAGGGGGGCTTTTGCAAGGTAATTAGGCCATGAATATGGAGTCCTCGTGAATAGAATCAGTACCCTTTAAAGCTAGATGAGAGAGATGACCTCTTTCTCTGTCATGTGAGGATATAGCAAGAAGGCATCCATTTGCAAATCAGGAAAAGAGTTCTCACCAGAAACTGAAATTGGCAACACTTTGATCTTGCACTCCTCCTTTCTCCAGAACTGTGAGAAATAAATTTCTGTTGTTTAAACCATTCAGAATATGGTATTTTTATGGCAGCTTGAGTTGATTAAAACAGGTTATCAACTTTTACTAATTTTCATCTTCTTTTTTTTCCTTCTATAATCAGTTAAGGTTAAGTATATTTTCTTTAAGTATTGCTTTAGGCAGAATTCAATTAGTTTTGATAAGTAGTATTTATATTTCTATTCAATTCTATGTATTTTCTGTTTATTATTGCAATAGCTTTGACTGATGAGATTTTGGGAAGTATGGATTAGAGTTGAAGACCTCAGTATAAGCTTATGTTTAGTTTAAATAGGTACTGTTAGTTACATATAGCAATATTGAATATTTTGTGCATATACATAGGTTAGTATATACACACATGTTTTCCTTCCTTTATCACCTGTAAAGCACTAGAAACAAGGACACTTCAGAACAATGAGCACACTTAACTCCCAGACCTTGATTTCTAATGCCTTCCTCCAAAAAAAAGAATCAGAGTTCTTTGGAGAAAAGACTGATTCTAGGAGTGTGGTAGGACGTATACAAGATAAGCCTGGAGCATCTAGTAGTGCCAGGAAGGAAGAAAGGAAGGAAAACCCGCAATGATGGGATAATGTCAAAGGGGCACAAAAGACAACTAAAAGAGCTCCCAAAGACTAAATTTGGAACAATTCAAGTAACAAAATAAATCAAGTATATTGGATTATAAGCCAAAGTAAAAGAATTCATGCTGATATAAATAATTAAATATATAAATATATGGAGAAAAGAAGAGACAAATCTCCCTTGCATGAGAATTTCAAATAATTTATGTAGCTAGTTTGCCCTCAAAGAGGTGGAGCATAACTCTCCCCTTCCTAAGTGTGGACTGCACATAGTGATTTCCTTTAAAAATGTACAGTATGAAAATGGGAAAAAAGAATAACTTTACAATGGAGAAAACTGAGAAACACTACCTCAGCCAGGTGTTCAAGATTAACATTAACAGTGATAACTTATATTATTTAATAATATATACTCAATATAATGTGATGAGAATAGCACTTTACCTCTGTGGTCCTTCTCCCCAAAACATATTTACCTAGTCTAGTCATGATATAAATATTACAAATCCCTGGACAGATCATCCATACAGAGAATCAATAAGGAAACAGAAGACTGAAAACTATAGATCAAATGGACCTAACAGACATACACAGAACATTCTACCCAACAACAGCAGAATATAGTTTTCTCAAGTACACATGGAACATTTTCTAGGATAGACAATGTGTTAGGCCACAAAACAGTCTTAGCAAATTCAAGAAGATTGAAATCATATCAAGATTCTTCTCTGACTGCAATACTATGAAATTGGAAATCAATAAAGGAGGAAAACTCATGAATACATGCAAGTTAAACAACATTCTCCTGAACAATCAAGGTATCAAAGAAGAAATTAAAGTGGAAATAAAAAAATATCTTGAGATAAACGAAAATGAAAACACAACATACCAAAACTTATGGGATGCAGCAAACGCAGTTCTAAGGTGGTCATTTAACAATAAATACCTGTATTAAGAAACATGAAAGATCTCAAATAAACAACCTAACTCTATGCCTCGAAGAACTAGAAAAAGAAGAACCAACTAAGCCCAAATTTAGCAAAAGGAAGAAAATAATAAAAATTAGAGCAGAAATAAATGAAATAGAGAACAGGAAAACAATAGAAAATATTAACACAACTGAGTTGGTTCTTTGAAAATATAAACAAAATTGACAAACCTTTACCTAGACTAAAAAAGGAAAAGAAGAAAAAGGACCCAAATCAACAAAATTATAAATAAAAAAGGAGACAAGTGATACCACAGAAACGCAAGGAAACATAAGAGGCTACTCTGAACAACTATACGCCAAGAAACTGGACAACCTAGAAAAAAATGGATAAATTCTTAAAAACGTACAACCTACCAGGACTGAATAAAGAAGAAATAGAAAATCTGAACAGACCAATTACTAGTAAGGAAAGTGAATCAGTAATCAAAAATCTCCCAATAAAGAAAAGCCTAGGACAAGACGACTTCACTGGTGAATTTTACCAAACATTTAAAGAAAAATTAATGCCAATTCTTCTAAATCTATTCCAAAAAATAGAAGAGAAGGGAACACATTTAAACTTCTTTTATAAGGCGAGCATTACCTTGAGATGGAAGCAATAAAAGGACACTACAAGAAAAGAAAACTACAGGCCAATATCCCTGATGAATACAGTTGAAAAATTTCTCAGTAAAATAGTAATATACTGAATTCAGCAGCACATTAAAATGATCATATTTACCATAATCAAGTAGGATTTATCCTTGGGGTGTGAGGATGATTCAACATACACAAATCAATAAATGTGATACATTACATTAATAGAATGAAAAAAAATCATACCATCATCTCAATAGATGCAGAAAAAGCATCTGACAAAATTAAACCTCTGTTTATGAGAAAAACTCAACAAATTAGGTGTAGAAGGAATGCACCTCAATGTAATAAAGGCCACATATGACAAGCCCACAGCTAACATCATACTTAATGGTGAAAGGTTGAAATTTTTCCATTAAGATCAAGAACAAGACAAGGATGCCCACTCTCACCATTCCTATTCAGAATATTGCTAGGAGTTGTAGCCAGAGCAATAAGCCAAAAAAAAAAGAAATAAAAGGCATCAGAATTGGAAAAATAGAAGTAAATTTGTCTCTATTGCAGATGACATGATTTTATAGTTAGAAAACCCTAAAGACTCCACTAAAAAACTGTTAGAGCTAACCAACAAATTCAGTAAAGTTGCAGGATACAAAATTAACATGCAAAAACTAGTACCATTTCTATACACTAACAACAAATTATCTAAAAAAGGAATAAAGAAAATGAACCCATTTACAATAGCTTCAAAAACAATAAAAGACTTAGGAATAAATTTAACCAAGGAAGCGAAAGATCTCTACCCTGAAAACTACAATACACTGATGAAAGAAATTGAAGAAGACACAAATAAATGGAAAGGTATACTATGTTCATGGATTGGAAGAATTAATATTGTTAGAATGTCTATACTACCCAAAGCCATCAATAGATTCACTGCAATCCCTATCAAGTTTCCAATGGTATTTTTTATAGAAGTAGAAAAAACAATTCAAAATTTATGTGGAACCACAAAAGATCCAGGTGAGCCAAAGCAATCCTGAGAAAGAACAAAGCAGGAGGCATCACAGTACTCTTCAAAACTGTCAAGATCATCAAAAACAAGGAAAATCCGACACTTTGGATGGAAGGAAACAGCACTGGGCATCTAGACTATAAACTTGATGAGGACAGGAACAAAATAAGCCTTTTGAGTAGTTATTTGGGTGCTTATTTTTTAAATGTTTTTTCACTAATAGATTGCAAATCACATCTTCAAATCACGTTGAAGACATGCCTGATTTTCCCCTCATGCCACTGGATATATCAGGTGCTCAATAAACACTTACTAAATGAATAAATAACAGAATAAATGATGTAGTATAACTACTAAATACATTAACATCAAGTTTAAAAACATGTATACATAACATTATATATATATACACACACACACACATATATATATATATATATACATAATATATAATATATATATAAGGTAGGGGAGGAAGAGCTATTCCTCTACCCTCTAGGTCCTTCTGGCTGGTCTAAGAATTAAATGGACATGAGATTGAATAACAGGAGAAAATCAAACAAAGTTTAATAACACATATACATGTGAGAAATCCAGGAAAACCGAGTAATTAGCCAAAATGGCAGAAGCCAGTACTTATGCACCATCTTCAGATAAGGACAAAAGAGGATGTTGGGGTAGTGGTTTGGGACTTCAAAGGGGAGGAATGCAATTCACATGGAGATGGAAAAGCAAATGTTTGGTAAACACATATTGACCATGCCTTGTAAAGACAATGAGAGATGGAGAGGACTTTGATTAAAAAGGCCTTTATTAGGTTCCTCCCTATCACATTAGTTTATGTTATACTATAGTTATCTTGTGATATTAGCTCCTTCCTGAAATAGGCCTTCTATCTTAAATGCTTTTCTTTGAGAGTCTTTTGTCCTTAAAAATAATCAAGCCAAAGAGAAACATTTAAGGGTGGCCAATTCTGATCCCCCACAATATAAAATATATATATATATGTATGCGAGTGTGTATGTGTATATGTAATGTTCTATATACATATTTTTAAATTTTAAATATTTATATATATTAGCAATTTAGTAGTTAGCAAAAAATACTAAGATAGGACTATTCATCTTCACAAATTTCCTCCTAATTTACTTTATGAATTTAATGAAAAAAGGTAGATATTTAGTGGCAAAAAGAGCATCATGAGTTTCAAGACATCACTGCTTTTTGTTTTTGTTTTCTGTGTGTGTGTGTGTGTGTGTGTGTGTGTGTGTGTGTGTGAGGAAGATCAGCCCTGAGCTAACATCCATGCCAATCCTCCTCTTTTGGCTGAGGAAGACTGGCCTTGAGCTAACATCTGTGCTGGTCTTCCTCCACTTCATGTGGGACGTCGCCACAGCGTGGCCTGAGAAGCGGTGCATTGGTGTGCCCCTGGGATCTGAACCCCGGCTGCCAGTAGTGGAGCGCACGCGCACTTAACTGCTATGCCACGGGGCTGGCGCCTGTTTTTTTTTAAATCAAGAGTGGACCATATTTCAGGAATGAAGGATTATTTACCAGTTTGATTTCCATAAATAAATAAATAAAATTAGGGGAAATGATATAAATATTGGGTTTAGAAATAACTAGTAAAAATATCCTCACTGTAAGTGAAGATAATAGAATAAATGCTAATCCAGCAATGCTATCAGTTCATTTTTCAAAGTAGGATTATATCTTTATATTTCATTTGTGAAGTAGGAAGTGGAGATGTAAACTAAATTAGAAGAGTAGTAAGGTTGAGGAGAGTAAAGAGAATGATGACTAGAAAAGGAAAAAAAGCCTTTCTTTGGATCATTCAATATCTAGTCAGATTAGAAACCAAGATATTACAAGCAGTATCATTTAGCAAATTTTATTATTTTCTTGATAACGCTCAACTTTTCAGTTGTAGATTCTTGTAGGGACAAATTTGCCAAGGAGGCAAGGAAGTTGAGTAAATTTGGAAGAAAATAGTTGAAATTAGAATGGGAAATCTAAGCTAACTAGATGAGGAAGCGTGGAAGACCACTCAGTTTAAACAAAGAAGCTCAGAGACTAAATATCATTACATAAAGTGCAAAGTGCAAGTATAGTGATAGAATCATAAAGAGAGAACCAAAAATGTAGATTATAGTCAATTAATAGGATATATCAATATAATTACAAAAGCTGGACCTTTAAAATTTCTGGAACCTTTAACATTTCCTTGAAGTCTGCACAGATTTCAAAGTTTGAAATTAAATCTCTAAAAATAATGAGGTAAAGAACTAATCTACAGCAGTGTTTCTCAAACCCCGTGAATGAAGAAGAGGAGCTTTTCCTTTAATTTCAAATATGTTGAGAGAAATACCTTTGCAAAAACAAACAAATGAATAAGAAAAATGATTATATGCATGGATGCTTTGGTTATAACATCTCTAATGTATTACATTCAATTTCTGTGATTATCTCATTGTGGACCAATTATAGTTTTTTGACTGGAAATCACAATTTCAGTAACACTAATCTAAACAGTTGGATTATCAACATGGTAAATTAGGATAATCAGAATGAGGGAGATAACTTGAGGTGAAATAACCAACCAGTACGCAAATGACCCCTAAATAAATAGGACCTCACTGTGAAGGAGACATTCGAGCAGACTTCAAGAAGATGCCAGTTAACCCTGGGAAGAGCCAGTGCAAATGCTATAAGGTGGGATGGTGTTTGGTTCATTGAAAGACTGACAAGGGACCAGTGTGGCTGTAGCTTAGTGTTAAGGGAAAAGCGATAGGAAAGAAGCTCACTGAGGGAGTGATTGGTGGGCAAATCACACACGGTGGGACTGTATAAGGACTGGCTTTTCTTTGAGTAAATGAGGAGCTACTTTTGAATTTTGAACGGAGTATTGACATGATTGAACCTCCATTTCAAAAAGATCTTTCTGATTGTTGTGCTGAGAACAGCATACGGGAGAGCAAGGGAAATCTAAGAGACTTTTTGCAGTAATACCAGTAAGAGTGCATGTGGCTCAGATTTGGATGGGAGCAATGCATGTGGTCTGAAGCAATTGAATGCTGGATATATTTTGAAGGAAATATAAACAGAATATCCCATTCTTCAGTGGTGTTAATAAAGATCTGGAGTTTCTCCTAATGTTAGAGCTATATCCATCCTTGACATGATGAGAGTAACAATAACTGGGTCCCAGGGGAAAAAAAGACCTTCTCATTCTGCATACTTCCTATAGTTTGCTGATCCTGCTCATGTCCTCTTTTGGGAAGACTTTAAGTAATTTAATTTACCCAATACTTCAATAAATTGACATTTCGATTACTTTCGACAGCAGCTTTACTTGGCATATATCTTTCTCACTATCTAAAGTAAAGGTTAACTATACATATAAATAATATAAACTATACCTTTGGAGAAGTGAATAGTGTACCTAAGAAAATGCATTTTGTGGAATATTCAGATTCTTATTATTTGTATTAGTGAACTATTACAGGCAATCTTCTACTATAACTCACTATGATTACATTTATGATTAATTACGATTAGTTGGAAGAATCTAACATGTTCTGTTGCTTATCTTAAGTAAAATAATGGGTAGTGAAATTGAGTTTTGCATACCAAATTTAACAGAAAACATTTTAGCATAACAGACTTTTCTGATTACAAACTATGCTTTATATTTCAAACACCAAATTTATAATTGTGAAGAGAGGGCTTAAATAAACTAAGCAAATTCTATCATATTCTACCTTAAAAAGGAAGATTGATATAAAAGTTAAATGATTCTATGTGCCAAACACAAAGTAGTAGAAATAGATTGCCATCTGTTCCGTTTAAGATCATTATAACAAATAAGGCTTATAGTGAATCTCATTTTGTGATCTTGTTCACACTATTGAGAGGAAATTTTCCCTGATATTTTATAGATCAAACTGTCTGTATAAACAGCAGCTTTCTTCATTCATTCTTCAAAATAAATGGAGTCTTCTAAATCAAGAAGGAAAAGATTATGTAGCAGAACAACTAGTTTGGTTTAATAATATATATCAACACCTAAGCATAATATTTCTTAGTATCTTCCTAAGTTAAGAAATGGAGCATATTTATATCATTTTTCTTCCATAAATCTTAAAGCATTTGTTTACCTATTAGTTGTGAGAGTGCAAAATGAGCAATAAAGCACACCTGTGACAATCCATATAAGAAACACACACACCCTCATACACTCATGTACAAAGCATGTCTATGTAAAATATTCACATTTTAAATACACAATGTAGGTACATACATAATTATATATACAAATATATATATGTATATGTACCTTTTAAAAAATATTTAAGTCCTGCATGCAAAAGGTTCATCCAAGTTTAGCCAGGCCATCTGTACCTCTTCTGTTCAAGGGCAAGATGATTTTGATCTAGCATAAAATTCATTACAGGATGAGGTCCTATGCATTCTCTAAAGTTCCATGAGAGGAGCAATACTGAAAGCAGGTCACAGGCTGATGCTAAATATCATAGTTACTGTGTGCATTATGATTAAAATTTTTTAAAAATTGAAAAAATAAACTGAGCAGAGTACAGAAATGTAAGTAAATAAAGTAAATACAATGCCTGGAAAAAAGTTAGCACATCTTTAAATTCCAAGGGCCACTCAGGTTGATGAGGTGGTAAAGCAAGTTAAACTAAGTAAAGGATGTCGTAAGTTGGGAGGGAAGTTGCATGGCATGTTCTTCTGTGTAGTGGTACATGGAAGACTCAAGCCTCCTGTATCCTCGAGACCTCATATCTCTGGTCCATCATTTGGCATCATTCAACCATTTACTCCATGCCAAATTATATTAGGCAGAAATGCAGTGTGGATGTAGAACTTAAGAAAAATATTCCACCTCTGGACATAGGGAAAGAAAACTGTTAGAGTGATAAATAGATGGTAAAACAGACTGTGGGTTGAATATGAGAGATTTTTTTCCTGCATTCTCTGAAATTTACCAGGGAAGTTTTTTTGTTTTGTTTTTGTTTTTTCAAATTGTGCCCTGGAATTCTAAGCAGATTCATAAGGGCCTCTGTGTGAAAGCAAAATCTTCTTGCATCTGTATCAACCAGAGAAGCCTAAGGTTATAGCTGACATACAACCACATGCTTCACAATATTCCACTTGATATAGGGTTTTACTAAGTGGGATAAAAATTCATAAATAGACATCTACTTGTAAACGGTAGAAGATATAAGTTTGAATCTCATATTCAAACTCGACAACAGCAACAATGAATGAAAAATAAAGTTTTGTTGGAAGATTTCACCATGGAAAAGGAAGCCTACACAATTAGATTCTAAATATTTAGAATGCCAAATTGGCCTTCTTCTAATGTTACCCCCCTCTCCTACTTTCTTTTCCTAGCTTTACATGCTCTTTAGATCTCACCTGAAGTTCAGTCTCTTTCAGGACCATTTTCATAGGTACCTTTATACCACTAGTTCTCATGTCAGATTTGTAATCATGCAACTTTATTCCTTTATTGTGCTTATGACCAGTTTTTTCCAGAGAGACAAACTATCTTTTCAAACAGATGAATGACTTTATTTCTACTTCCTTTGAGTATCCTGTTAATCTATTCAGCACTCTACTCCTAACATCTACTTCATAGTGATTATTTAATTCATCAAGTGTTTTTGTCTTTTAAAATCCTGACCATGGGTCAATCACTCTGGTAATGAAAACACGAGTTAGACAACTAGTTATTTGGGTTAAAGAGGGAGAAAAATGGATGACAAGTGAGTCTACAAAAAATTACTCCAAAAATGTGATAAGGTTTAATAAAGATATATACGGAGCACAATAGGAACGTGAGTTGATTAAACAGATTTTAACATTTAGAATCACACTGGTGGGGAAGCTATTTGATAGGCAAGCACATTAAACTTTATTCAATATATACATAAACTACCAGAAGAGAAAAGATTTCATCTAATTGCTTAGCAAATCAATAGTTCTTTGATATTTGGTAAAATTTAAATTAAATAATATATATGTGTGTGTGTGTATATATATATGCATATATATATATATATCAAGCAAGATAGAAGTCTGTTTCTCTCTAACTTAGAAGTTTAAATACAAACAACTCAGGACTCCTCAATCCTTTTGGACCCAGGTTGCTTCCAGCATTCATGATGTGCAGCCTTTTTTATCAAGTTATAAGATGGAACATGAATGAATGTCTGTTATAAGCAGCAGAACTGAGGAAGGTGTGTGTGGGTGGGCGAGCATAACCTAAAATATACACACGTTGTTTTGTTTTTGTTTTAATTTTATGCTTAGCACCCTCCTCCACTTTTTTTTGAGTAGTTTTAGGTTCACAGTAAGATTGAGCAGAAGGTACAGAGATTTCAACATATTCATTGCCTCCACACGTGCATAGCCTCCCCATCATCCATATCAGTCACCAGAGTGGTACATTTGTTAAAATTGATAGACCTATATTGACATATCATTATTATCCAGAATCCATAGTTTACATTAGGTTCACTCTTGGTGTTGTACATTCTATACATTTTGACAAATTTATAATGAGAAGTAAAACTAGTATAGTATACTAGTTACAGTAGACACCATTATAGTGTCATACAGAGTAGTTTCACTGCCCTGAGAATCCTCTGTGCTCTGCCTAGTCAGCCCTCCTTCCATTCTTACCCCTGGAAACCACTGATCCTTTTACTGTCTTCATAGTTTTACCTCAAAAATGTCATATAGTTGACATTTTGTCATTTCGGGCTGCCGAAGTAGAGCGTGCAACTTTAACCACTAGGCCATCGGGACTGGCCTCAGATTGGCTTCTTTTACTTAGTAATATGCAGTTAAGATCCCTCCATGTCTTCTTATGGCTCAATAGCTCATTTTGTTTTAGCATTGAACGATATCCCATTGTCCAGATGGAACAGAATTTATTCTTTCACCCACCAACAGGCATCTTGGTTGCTTCCAAGTTTTGTCAATTGTGAATAAAGTTGCTGTAAACATCCATGTACAGGTTTTTGTATGGAAATACTTTTCAATTCCTTTGAGTAAATACCAAGGAGTGCAATTTCTGAATCGTATAGTAAGACTATGTTTAGTTTTGTAAGAAACCGCCAAACTTTCCTCTAATATGGCTGTCCCATTTTGCATTTCCACCAGCAATGAATGAGAGTTTCTGTGGCTCCCCTTCCTCACCAGTACTTGGTATTAACAATGGTCTTGATTTGGGGACTTTTAATAAGTGAGTAGCGGTGTCTCATTGTTGTTTTAATTTGCATTTCCTGATGATGTATGATGTGGAGCACACTTTCAAATACTTATTTGCCATCTGTATATCTTCTTTGGTGAGGAGGCTGTTAAGGTCTTTAGTTCATTTTTAATGTTTTTTTTATTATAATTATTGAATGTTAAGAGTTCTTTGTAATTTGGATAACAGTCCTTTATCAGATAAGTCTTTTGTAAATATTTTCTCCTGGTATGGTTGTCTTTTCAGTCTCTTGACATTATCTTTCATAAAGCAAAAATTTTAACTTTAATGAAGTCTAGCTTATCAATTATTTCTTTCATGGATTGTGTCTTTATTGTTGTATCTTAATGTCACCACCAAACTCAAGATCATCTAGATTTTCTCCTTTGCTATCATCTAGGAGTTTTATGGTTTTGTCTTTCAGGTCTG
This sequence comes from Ceratotherium simum simum, assembly GCF_057802395.1. Taxonomy (NCBI): domain Eukaryota; kingdom Metazoa; phylum Chordata; class Mammalia; order Perissodactyla; family Rhinocerotidae; genus Ceratotherium; species Ceratotherium simum. The sequence continues at coordinate 20,598,536 of NC_141926.1, forward strand.
TGATCCATTTTGAGTAAATTTCCATGAAACGTGTAAGGTCTGTGTCTAGATTCATGTTTTTGCATGTGGTTGTCCTGCCTTTCCAGCACTGTTTGTTGAAAAGACTATCTTTGCTCCACTGAATTTCCCTGCTCCTTTGTCAAAGATCAGTTTCCTATACTTAAGGGAGTATGTTTCTGGGCTCTCTGTTCTGTTCCATTGATCTAATTGTCTATTCTTTTGCCAATACCACACTATCTTGATTAGTGTGGATTTATAGTGAGTCTTGAGGTTGGATAGTGTCAGCTTTCCACTTTGATCTTCTTCAATGCTGTGTTGGCCGTTCTGGATCCTTTGTTTCTCCATATAAACTTTAGAGTCACTTTGTCAATATCCACAAAATAACCTGCTGGGATTTTGATTGGAATTACATAGACTCCACAGATGGAGTTAGAAGCACTGACTTCTTGACAATATTGAGTCCTCCTATCCATGAACATGGAATATCTCTCAATTTATCCAGCTTTCCTTTGATTTTGTTCATAAGAGTGTTGTAATTTTTTTTTTATATAGATCTTGTCTATTCATTTGGGGAGTGCTAATGTAAATGGTGTTATATTTTTCATTTCAAATTCCACTTGTTCGTTGCTGGGCTATAGGAAAACAATCGACTTTTATATATTAACCTTATATCCTGCAACCTTGCTATGATCACATATTAAAATCCAAGAATTTTATTGTTGATTCTGTTGGATTTTCTACATAAAGGATTATTTCAACTATGAACAAAGACAGTTTTATTTCTTTCTTTCCAATCTGTATGTCTTTTGTTGTCTTGTTGCATTAGCTAGGACTTCAAGTATTAAGTTGAAAAGAAGTGGTGAAGAGGAGACATCCTTGCCTTGTACTTGATCTTAATGGGAAAGCTCCAAGTTTCTCATCATTAAGTATGATGTTAGCTGTAGGTTTTTTGTAGATATTCTTATTAAGTTGAGGAATTTCCCCACTATTCCTAGTTTACTAAGAGTTTTTATTATGAATAGGGGTTGGGTTTTCTCAAATGTCTTTTCTGAATCTATTGACATGATCATGTAATTTTTCTTTTTTGCCTGTTTGATGTGATGGATTATGTTAATTGGTTTTTGAATTTTGAACCAGCCTTGCACATCTGGGATAAATCATGCCTGGTTGTGGTGTATAATTCTTTTACACATTGTTAGATTGGATTTGCTAATATTTTGTTGATGATTTCTGTATCATATTCATGAGAGACAGTGGTCTATAATTTTCTTTTCTTGAAATGTTTTTGTCTGGTCTTGGTATTAGAGTAATGCTGAACTCACTGAATGAGTTAGGTAGTAGTCCCTCTGCTCCTATACTTTGAAAGAGAGTGTAGAGAATTGGTATGATTTCTCCCCTAAATATTTGGTAGAATTCATCAGTGAACCCATCTGGGCCTGGTGGTTTCTGTTTTGGAAGGTTATTAATTATTAATTAAATTCCTTTAATAGATATAGGCCTATTCAGATTGTCTATTTTTTCTTGTGTAAGCTTTGGCAGATTATGTCTTTCAAGGAATTGGTCCATATCATCTAGGTTATGAAATTCGTGGACTTAGAATTGTTAATAATATTCCCTGATTATCCTTTTAATGTCTGTGGAATCTGTAGTGAGATTCTCTTTTTTATTTCTAATATTAGTAATGTGTGTCTTTTCTCTTTATTTTCTTAGTTAGCCTGGCTAGAGGCTTATTGATTTTATTGATATTTTCAAAGAACCACGTTTTAGTTTAGTTGATTTTCCCTATTGATTTCCTATTTTCAAATTCATTGATTTCTGCTTTAATTTTTATTATTTTTTTAATGTTTTCTTTGGATTTAATTTTCTCTTCTTTTTATAGTTTCCTAAGGCAGAAGCTTAGATTATTGATTTTAGATATTTCTTCTTTTTTAATTTATGTGTTCAATGTTATAAATTTCCTTCCAAGCATGCTTTCACTACATCCCACAAATTTTGATAAGTTGTGCTCTCATTTTCACTCAGATAAAAATATTTTTAAAGATTGACTCCAGCCGGGCCGGCCTGGTGACTTAGCCATTAAGTGCGCGCACTCTGCTACTGGCAGCCCGGGTTCGGATCCTGGGCGCACACCAACGCATTGCTTCTCCGGCCATGCTGAGGCCTCATCCCACATAGAGCAACTAGAAGGATGTGCAACTATGACATACAACTATCTACTGGGGCTTCGGGGGGAAAAAAAAAAGACTAACTCCAGCAACAGGACCATTAAATATTATTTAAAAAAGATTTAACTCTCTCCACTTCCATGGGAAGATTTATGGAATAAAGAAAAAAGGATGTACTACTTATGAAGAGTTCCTTACCTTGGAAACTAGGAATACAGAAGAGATATTCCCTTCTGTGAGTAATGATTAACTAAATATTCACCATTTTATTGGCAAAATTGTTTCTATATAATTAATATTCCTGCAAAGCTATCTCCCATGTTTTGCCCATATCATACTTAATTCCAAAATTGTACTTTATATGTTACTTCAAGATAATATTAATTATATTTTTATTCTTTTTAGTACTCTGAACATTATGGATATATGTTTTTATAATTGGAATCAATACGATAGATTTATATTCTTGCCCTTCTTCACTCTTACTTCACTGCTATTTGGCAACATCTTTCCATTCTGTGGGAAAAGTTAATTTGAAAACGAACTAAAAGTAATTTTTAAAAGAAAATAACTTAAACATAATGGACAACTAGCTCAGTGAAAGTATGACTATCATTAAGCCATTTCTCACCATGATGGCAGGATTGAAACTGGGGATGGAAATTCCAATATCTAGAAAGACAGAGTGAGAATGAGTTGGTGGCTGAATCATTGGATTTATATTAAATTATTATTAATTATTAATTATTATACATTATATATAATAATTATATATTATATATAATATATGTTATACATAAAATTATATAATAATATTATATATTAATTATATTAAAAGAAAAAATTATTACAGAAGAATTGTCTATCATTTCAGAAATAGTTACTGTTCTGTTATGGGCTGAATTGTGTCCCCTTGAAATTCGTATGTTGAAACTCTAACCCCTAGTACCTCAGAATGTAGTTGTACTTGGAGATAGTCAATTAGGGTAAAAAGAGGTCATATGTATGGGCCCTAATCCAGTAAAACTGGTATCCTCATAAGAAGCAGAGATTAGGACACAGATACACACAGAGGGAAAAAGCATGTGAAGACAGAAGAAAACACGGCCATCTACAAGCCAAGGAGAGAGACCTCAGATGGAATCAAACATGCCAACTCTTTGAACTCAGACTTCCAGCCTCCAGAACTGTGAGAAAATAAATTCCTCCTGTCTAAGCCACCTACTCTGTGGTACTTTGTTATGGCATCCCAGCAAACTAACATATATCCCTTCACTCCATTTTTATTTTTTATCCTTCATTTTTCCTCCCCTCCCTTCTGTTTTTAGAGCTATAAAAGGAAAAAACTAGTTCTAACCAGCTGACAAGCGTGGTACAGCAACTCTGGTCTCGTGCTGCCCACCAATTGAAACTGATAAAGAACTGAGAATTCTGGATGGCCTCCGCTATCAGTTATCTATTTATTGCCCTTCAGCTCTGAGTGTACCCTTCAATATATGCTCTATGAGGAACAAAGAAATTCCTTTAAGTATTGATTCTTTAAAGTGAGCAAGATGTTAAGCATTCTCAGGAGAGACTCTAGGAGGGACAGTGCAGGAAAAAGAGGTCATCCTGTGTTCAGGGGTGAGAGGGTCCAGCTGTGTGGGTGTGAGGGCATCTGTTGGAGCCTGGCCAGATTAGGCCAATAATCTGGTCCCTCTGGCCTTGCAGCCTCAGCCTGCAATAGCCTTTCCACAGCCCTCATCACTGGGAGACTAGAGTCCCTGACCAGCCTGAGGGTTCTGCAGACCTCAGTAGAGGCCACAAGCAGCTGCTGGTTGTCTGGAGGGTCACATATGGTGCTGCCACTCCTTCTGTGGCTTCCACACAACCCCATGCTCTGAAGGACTCCTGCCCTTCCCTGGACTCCCACCACAGCCCACACCACACCCCAGGCTGATTGCCTTCTCTACCACCTACATTATGCAGGTGGCCCATTGCTTGTCTAGGAACTCCAGACCATCTTTGGCCTGACCAAACAACTGGGATTCCCTACTGTAGGATAAACTGAACCACACCTTCTCCAACAGGTTTGAATCTCCGTCAAGTTTGTCCTTCCTTGGGTATCTCTCTCAGCTTTAGGGGATCATATAGAGTGTCCATAAACCTTATAGTTACACTCTGACTTTACTTACAATTGAATAAAATGACACCCAGAGCAACAAGATTGTCCAGGAGTATCTCTGTGTGTGTGTGTGTATATTTGTGTATGTTTTTGCATGAGAAAATGAACTTATGTCTCAAATGGAGCTGTCAGTCATTCAGGAGATGGTTGAGTGTCCTCTGATTCCAGTCTGCTCTTGACACTCTCATTACAGTGAAGATTAAAAAAAAATCTCTTGCCTCATTAGGCTTAGTTGGAGAAGGGAATAGGAGGATATCAAAACAAAAATAAATAAAGGTACTTCACTTCCTAACCAACACTTGATACTTTTTGGATATTTCTTTTCAGCCATTCTGGTAAGTATGCAGTGGTATCATATTGTAGTTTTAATTTACATGTTCTTGCTAGCACTCAACACCCTTTTATATGATTTTTGGCCATTTAGATAATCTACTTAGTGACATTTCTATAAAAATCTTTGGGCAATTTTTGAAATGGAGTGAAATGTAGGGTTTAAACCATAAATATACTGTATTGATTATAGTCAAAATATTTATTTCTACTTTAAAAGTAAATGTAGACTAAGTAAAGAGTAAAACTGTCTTTTTACATGTAAATACATTCCTAGTTTTATTCCAGAAGAGATGTCTATAGGGTGAATAGGGCAGTGGCTGGAAAATGTAGGATTATTAAAAAAGTGGTCTCATTGAAGTGGAGGGAAAATATCACATTTGAAGAGACTCCCATCCTATTAAGTAGGTAGTCATGGAAGCAAAAACGATAACATTATCACCCTAAATGAAAGTTGTACTTTCATATCATATTTGTCTTGGTACTTTATGATACAAATAGTAAGCCAAAATATTTTTCACAGAAATTATAGGTTTTTTTATAGTTCATTCTATATCTTCTTTATTTTCCCTCAGAACCATTTCCAAAAGAAATTATTTCCATTTTCTTCAAATTTATTTATTGTCCCAATTGACTAAATTACTTAATTCTCCATGAATATGATATCACAGTCCTTTACTCTATATTAGTTCTGGCAAGAAAGAGATGCCATGAATCAATTGGTTTTTTTGTGGATAGTTCAATAAATCAAAGTGTAGGATTTATTAAACCAAAAGAATTATTGAAGTTCTCTGGGGCTAATAATGACAGAATTCCATTACTTCCATAAAATTTAAGGGAGAAAAACAAGGAGCTATTTCTTGAATTTGGAAGGTGAGAGTGGAGTGGAGGGGCCCTGATTGACGGGAGCCGTGGCATAGAGAATGAAGAGGAGGAGGATACAGAAGATGGAAGGGAGCCATAGTTTAGGTAATTGGACCATTTGTCATTCTATCAACTCAATTACATTTTAGCTTTATCTGAACCCTAACTCCGCTAATCCTATCATAAGAATCTTCATTTACTTTCAGTCACCAAAATTAGCATTGATAAAAATTATTAAGGAATATATTGCTTCCCCTTCCCACTGTTACTGTGTCTTCTTACTCGCAGCACTGTGCCAAGGTCATGTCAGTACTCTGCTTCCAGAACAATGTGAGTGTAAAGATACATACACACAAACACACATACACAAAGTTTTGACTACATCCTTAGATTTTAGATTTGATTAATTAATCACACCCCACCACCACTTATTTGTGTCTTTGTGGAATAACAAAGTGACTATCTGAGTCTTTGTAGAATTAGGAAATGTATAGTAAATTACAACTTTGGAATTTTGAGTCAGTAATATTTCAGTATGCCTCACTGCATGTTCATAGATATATATTTATCCATTTTATACAGTCTAAAATTCCCCTGCTTTCCCAAATTCATACAACTTTATGCTTGTTAGCCTTTTCCCATTGCCAGAAATTTGAAACAAATGCTCAGTTTCACTCAGCAATTTAAATAACACCTAGAGAGCGGTAAAGAGACCATAAAGTATTTGCAAAACAACACATCCTTATATCACATGGAATGCCATCATACAGAAATTGGAATACCCTCAGGATATAACAAAAACTTTGCATCTTGTTGCTGTCTCCGCAAAAGACACCATTCCATTGTATCCCCTCCAGTGGTTCTCCTTTATAGCTTTTATTTCTTGGACCCCAACAAACTAAAGCTATTCTTTCATCTGATTATAATTCATGTGTTTTTCTTTATTTTTGTGTTTCTACGAAATTTTATTCCATTTACTATTTTCTGTCAGTTAGTGACCCCAAAGAGGAGCCAATTACAGAAAGATCTGAAATCAGACAATCTCTTAGGGGCTTACTAGCCATCCAATATGACTTAGAATCAGGTACCTATCTCCATCAGTTATTAAGAGTGACATGCTTTTACAATTACAAGAATCCAAAGTAGGCATTTACCACAAAGTAAAGAGAGGTTGATGGACCCCGAAATTTAATAAAAGCATTAAGTTACCCCTATGATACAGAAGGTGTCCAGCCATTGCTGGATGTATGGGGAGTACGGAGGAAAGCACACCAAGAGCTAAAGTGTGTCAGCTCCACAGACCAGAGAGTCTTGGCCAGAGCTTTCCATTTTCTTTTCACTAAACTGCCCTGAGCAGCCCATTTCTCACCATTTTGGGCCAGAAAACACACCAACATATCAATACCAGCCTTTCTCCAGCTAAATCAGTTATGTGGCATCATGAACACTTGAACTCTGCTAGTACGCCTCAATGAAATACCAACTGGCCACTTTTGTTACTTTTGTTAAAGAATTTAAATATGTCTGTGTGTATGAGTTTTCGTTGGGGGTAAGAAGTCAATGTGTTCTTCCCAAATACTAAAACTTCCAAATTCTGTAGCATCTTTAATAGGACGTCTTTAAAAAGCAAAACAGCCTTCTATGTCTTTAAGATGCCCCAGGGTTGAACACGTCTATGACCCATAGTGAATGAGATTGTCCATCCTTCATCCATGTCCATCGCAGCCAGAAGCATGTATTTGAGGGTAACAGATTCAATGCAAGCATTTCCTCTGAAATAAAGATTGCTTATTTCTACAAATTCTCACTATATTCTCATCATCTCATATGTTGTATGAAAAATGGTCTTCAGTTTTAAGAACCTAAGCAAGAATAATATTAAATATCTAAAAGCTTTGCAATGAGCTTAAACTAAATACGTCAATACATTTACAAGTTTTTATGAAAAGTAATGCAGTTAGTGAATAAATGTGTTGTGAATATGAAAAAATGCTAATCTTAAAATTTAACAATATAACTAAGAATATAAACCATTTTGTATATTTATTTCTTTAAGACAAAGCAAAACAAAAAACAATCATGACAAACAGTATATATCATACAAAGTAACAGTAACACTATGAAGTGTTAAAATACCATTAACCCTTGCCAAACACAGTACTAATGGCCTGGTAATACCTTATGTATATCAGAATGTTGGTAACGTATTGAAATTTACACCTTTAATCCAATTGTTTCTATGCCTCTGGGATCAGAGATTTTGTACAACTATTCACTCTTTTTTTTTCCTGACAAAACAGAGAAAAAATATTCTCATAGAATTTTATTTCAAAATGTGCAATTACACCTAATAAGAATAAGGAGGAGATGAATGTGTCTTGAATAAGTGTAACAGTTATATACTCAAAATAAAAATGTACATTGTAATCAGCATAATTTTGAAGATATAAATCTGTCAACTAAATATAAATTGAAATCTGGAGATGCAAATCAGAACATGTAATGACCCTAAGAAAATTCTTTTATTTTTAACAATGGCAAAATCAATTTGATTATCGATTTGCTTAGGTTTCTCTAAGTGGTCATCTAGAACGGCCATGTTTTAGCTATATCGCCATTAAACTTTTTTGGATGACCTTTTCCAGCCTGTTTTATTTTTCCCACCAAGTTATTTATTTATTTAATCGAGATAGCTAATACATGCGTATGATTAAAAAATTTAAATAGTACAAAATATTTCCAACTAAAGCAATTTGAGGACTTATATAAAGAAGCAGCCATCTGTTTGGATTATTCTCATAGCTCATATTCTCACTTCCTTTAAGTCTCTGTTTAATGTTGGACCACCTCATATAAAATAGCATCCACCACCATCATTCTGTCCTCCTCATAGGCGTTATTCTTTTTCATAGCTATCACCTGAAGCGCTAATATCCAACTGATTACTGTATTAGCGTGTGTGTACCCATACTGGAAGGTAAGCTCCTTGAGACCAAGATGTCAAAAACTATGAAGAGTCTGAGAATTTATTTTACTTTTAGGCTGCTGAGTTAGTTTGCCACACGTTAATAGATGCTTGCAGAAGACATGGACTCCTGGGTCAGAGACAAAGGTATTTTTTACTCACAGCACAGTCGGCTGCATAAGTTCCATGTTTGCATCTAGTCCCCTTGCCCCTAAGTATCATGGGAGTGACGTGAAGTGGCATAGGATGATGTTGAACACACAATGGATTTGTGTCACAGCTGAGGAACCCTGAGCTAAGGAAATTCCCAATTGTGTAAATGTGCTGCTGACCAACCTGCTCAAATTTTGCCTTGGACAGAGAGAAGCTATCTTTATTACCCTGGTCGGGAAACAAACCTAACTTCTGTCCCTGAAGGAGGCCTTATCTCTATCTTCCAAAGCCATTTGCTACATCAAATATGCTTAGAAAACAGTCTAGAATAAAGCTGTCAGTGCCCCTTGTTCAAAAGAGATGCAGTAATGTGAAAAACAAATAGGAAATTGCCCCTCCCCCATTCACCCTCTTATTTCCACACTGTCTTGGCTTCTGATAAATTTTCTCGTGAATACGTGACGCCGTTAGCTAATTTGACTGACATGGAATGGGACCCTATCTGTTGAATTTGATTCACGCAGCATTTAATTCAGGCCACAATCAGAGTACTCCAAGCGCCAGGATGATGCAGACCTTCAGTGCCCACTCAGTCATACTCAGACCACACCACTTCCGGCTTCCCAGCTGAACCAATCCCATAAACCATCAGGAACTACCTTAGAAAGTCAGGGAGCTTTCTTTTTAAGTTTCCATATTGGCCTTTTCCATTTGGCTGATTCAGATGCAAAATGGCACAGTCGTTTTGGAAACTGTTTGGTGGATTTTCTTTTTTTGGTTTAAACACACAATTACTAGATGACTAAGGGTCTCTACTCTTACGTATATACTCAAGAGAAATAAAACTATGTGTCCATAAAAAGACTTGCAAATGAATACTCATAGACACTTTATACATAAGAGCTACTCCCCAAAAAATCAACTAAAATGTCCAACTGATAAATGGATAAATAAAATATGGTGTATCTGTACCATGGAATACTATCCAGCAATAAACAGAAACAGCAGATTACTGACACAACAGTGACATGGATACATCTAAAAAAATTGATGATAATGGAAAGAAGCCAGACACAAAAGACTATATATTGTATGATTTCACTTATATAAAATTATGTAAGAGGCATAACTACATTGACAGATCTGCTCAGTCATTGCCAAGGGCTGAGGGTAGGCGGATGGATTGACTGCAAAAAGCATCAAAGAACATCTGGGGTGACAGCAGAGTTCTAAACCTAGATAGTGGTGGTGGTTACACTTCTTTTACATTTACCAAAATATATCAAACTGAACACTTAACATGAATGAATTTTATTTTGTGTAAATTATGCCACAGTAAAGCTGAAAAGAATGAACCTTAGATGCAGGAACATGCATTGGACAATTTTGAAACATACCTATGGAAACTGACAATATTGGTCACCTTTAAAGAGAGGAAGGTAGATTAGATTAGGGTTGAGCAAAAACATTCTTTTCTTTCTATCAAATGACAGGATAAAGGAGGTACTTGGTGGTGGTCCTCAAGTAGTTACAATCTCAACTCCATGAATATATATACAATGAATATATGATCTAAGTAAAAATAGTGTGCTTACTAAATAAATACCACCTTAATAAAATTTCTTAGGCCTTTATTCATCATTCATCCTTTTAATAAACAAACTTATTGAGACTTTACCATGCATCAGGTGATCTTATAGTCCTGGGGTGAAAGTATTTCGTATTCTGCAATCTTAAATCTTTATGAGACCCATCTAATAAGTATACCAATTATTGTATTTTTCAGCTTTAAATATTCCACAAGATTAATTTCCTTTTTTTGTTGAGATGCCCTACTTGTTCATTAATTTTCAGCATATGTTGCTTTAATACTTTTAATACAGTTGCAGAAACTATGAAGTGTTTGTCTGCTAAATTCAACATCTGGGCCTAAGTAAAGTTAGTTTATATTGACCGCTTTTTTTCAGAATTAGAGTCACAGTTTCTCATTGCTTTATATAGCTAGTAATTTTTTGTTGAAGATGGACATTTTTTATAATAAATTGTAGTGATTTGGGATTCTGCTTTGTTCTTTGAGGGTAATCAAATTCTTATTTGTCTATGCCTTGAATGTGTCTGGACACATATTTTTAAATTTACATCCCCCATGTGTACAGTTGCTGATTGATGTCTCTCTTTCTAGCTTGTCTCCATAGGGATATCTCCTACGCTTGTGTAGTTCAGAGGTCAGACAGTGATTTTTCAGAGGGTGAGCTCAGAATCTTCAAGCCAATTAGGCTTGCTGCTAGTTGAGATGTATGTGGGTTAAAGAATGCATTCACAGGCCCAGCAAGTTCTCAAGTCTCCTAGGCTTTCAGTTTTCACTGGGATCCTGGCTTCTCCATCCCAGAATGTGTGGAGAATTTATTATCTTAGCCCTTCTAAAGATCTTGCACTTTAAAAATTTCACAGTTAAGTTCCTCTTCCATACCTTTAGTCAAAAAGGCCACAAACTTGCCTCTACAAACTATGAAGTAGCTATTTTTCATGAATCGCTTTCAAGTTGTTGATTGCCCTTGGGAAGTTTCAAATTTGTTAAAATTGTTATTTTTTTATTTTACTTTGTTATTTTTATTTTTAAAATAATTGTTTCCACTTCATAAATGATTTCTCTGAAGTGAAATTGATTAACGTTCCTCAAGCAACCGTTACAGAAAGTAGCGTCTTAAATTTGCTTATGTAAACCATCTTTGCTGGGACAATTCTGTGTCTCAAATCCTATTCTTTTGCTTTTAGTTTCCTGAAATCATGTTTTAGGGCTTGTTAATAATCATATGTCACCAGGTTAATTTGAAAATATATTTAACGTATTTAGTAAGAAATTTTCTGTAAGGGTTTTACATTTATATCAGGAATTAACATGACAAATATGGTCAAATTAAACAATATTTAGTAACATTAGTCTTAGTAGTTCTGTTTACTTGGTGTAGATCTTTTTTCTTAAGCAGTTAATAAGCAAAGCTTTCTGTGACTTTTTTCCTCTGATTAAATCATATAGTTTATTTCAGATAACACGCCCTCTGCATGATACTGATTAGAACACCTAGTGGGAAAATTACACAAAAATACCAAATAAAATTGGTTGTTTTCAATGACATCCAAGTTTTCAAACATGTTAAATATGAAATCATTTTCTTTTGGATCTTTATTGGATTATTCTCTTACTAGAACATAAAAAGCTAACTATAATTTGTACTCCTAACTAATAATATTATTTAATTATTCAGTAAAATAATTTGTGCCCATTTTATCACTTGTAGATCTTTCTTGCTGAGAATGATTAATGCCTATTGTGATGTCAGTCCTAAAGCCAGGCTGAAATTAACTAAAAAAGATAAAGGGTTTCATGGAGTCGGCCCAGTGGCGCAAGCGGTTAGGTGCATGTGCTCCACTGCGGTGGCCCGGGGTTCACCGGTTCGGATCCCGGGCAGGCACCAATGCACTGCTTGTTAAGCCATGCTGTGGCGGCATCCCATATAAAGTAGAGGAAGATGGGCATGGATGTTAGCCCAAGGCCAGTCTTCCTCAGCAAAAAAAAAAAAAAAAAAAAAAAAGGAGGAAGATTTGTATTGGATGTTAGCTCAGGGCTGGTCTTCCTCACACACACACACAAAAGATAAAGGGTTTCAAATGACAGTGATAAATAAATAAAAAGCAATAGGATATATTGGAGTACATGAGGAAGCCATTTGGTTTAAAATTAATTTGGCCTGATCTTGTTTTCCCTAAAGGGCTTGATGTGGCCTGTTAAGCACATATTGTATATTTGCTTTAAACATTTACAATGTCCCAAAGACAAGAATGATGTGCTTAAAGATAGGGATGTAGCTTCCCCCATGTCGGCATTTCCTTAAGGTTAAGCATCTCTTCCTAGAAACTAAGGATTAATTACTGACCTGCTGTGCTAGCAAAGCAATCTCCTGACTGTTGTAAAAGGGATATTTCTGTCATATGTGATGATGCTCTTTGTTCCAAGATGGTATATAACCACTCTGTACATCCTACTTCTTTGGGTGTGCTTCCTTCCTTGGGGAAGGAAGCCCCTGTGAGCTATAGTCTCAGACCTGGCTTATAATAAACTCACTCCACATTTTGATTTATAGATTGATTATGGATTATTTGCATCAACAACAGAGACAGTTATTTGCAGTCATTTTTTTTTTTGAAAATTGAAATGAACTTTTCATTGTCCTGTAATACCTCAAAATTTGATCAAGCTTTCTGATGGCATATATTATATCTTAATTAAAAGTTTGAATTAGTGTTGAAAACATAATTTTATTAAATTAGATTACATATATTATTATTATAAAATATAACTTTCATACCTGAAATTAAATATATTGAATAAAGTGTAACTTGATGCAAATATTATTAAATCTTTGAGTACTAATCTGTATTCTACAGATGCCTAATTGTTTTGTCCATTTTATCCAGTACGCCATGTCCATCTTTCAATGAAAGATTACAAGGCATACTAAAAGGCAAAAAACATAGTAAAAAGGGACTGAACACATGTCAGAACTCAAGTCAGATATGAAAGGAACGTTAGAATTATCAGACTAGGAATTAAATTAAAAGAACTATGATTAATATACTAAAGGATTTAATGGAAAAGTAGACAACATGCATGAACAGATGGATAATGTATGCAGAGAGATGGCAATTCTACGAAGAATCAAAAACAAATTCTAGAGATTTAAAAAAATTGTAACAGAAATTAAGAATGTGTTTGATGGGCTCATTAGTAGATTGGACACTGCTGAGAAAAGAATCTCTGAACTTGAGGATATGACAATAGAAACTTGCAAAACTGAAAAGCAAAGAGGAAAAAGACTGAAAAAAAGAAGAACAGAATATCCAAGAACTGTGAGACAGTTACAAAAGCTATAATGCATAAGTAATGGGAATACCAGAGGAGAAGAAAAAGGAAGAAAGGGGCATTCAGTAATGACTAGGAGTTTCCCCAAAATTAATATCAGATACTAAAGACTCTCTCTTTGTATTTTACGTTAACCTGATTATGTCCCTGATTATTTAAGGGAGCCAAGATTTCTCACTTTCAAAAGAGCTAAGGTTTTTATTTACATTTTTGACAATTTTGCTTTCCCCAAATGAAATCCTAAATGCAGTCTAAATCTTGACTTGAGATTTCCAAGATGGCCCTTGGAAAATCTCAAAGGATTTGTTCTTTCACCTTGTAAAAAGAGACGTTGAAAAATATTCAAGTTTTTTGATATGTTGAATTGCATGAAAAACATTGTCAAATAATAAGAGACGTTTAGCCTTTCCTAGGTTATATTTGTATGGGTAAATGTTATTAATACAAATATTTCAGAAATTATATAAATTTCTTAGAAATTTGTCAATACCTTCACCATTCGTGATGTCTGGTATAATCATATTATTATTTTAAAATGTTGCATGCCACTGAAATAATCAAATTTCCTTGTCAAATGAACTCCAGATCTTTAACCATGGCATTTTAAGTTTTTGTCATCCACAGATAGTTTTGGTTTACTCTGATCTTTACTTACTGAGTGCACTTCAAATCAGCTACAGGTCAGAGTGGTTCACTATCAACAAAAAATGACTGTCTCAGAGACCCATGGAAAGAACTAGAACAGGTACTCTAGAACGCCGGCTTCTGACGGCATTGCTTGAATAACTTTGAGACCACACCACCGCACGGAGTAAGGATTTCCAGAACTCTAGTGGGGAAGCTGATGGGTTCATAAAACTGCTAACCTAAAAAGAAACAGAACCAGAATTAATCACATGGGAATGAATGAACTGCTGAAGGATGATTATTATTTTGTAACATTGCTGCTTCTTGAATATTTTATATTCTGGACAAAAGGAACTCTTTTCTTTTTCTCTTAATTTATCTATAACTCTCTATAATTTAGTAGGTTGTACTTTTGTATACAGAAGTGAAAATTTTTTTTTTCTTCCTGCCTGATCCCTCCAGAATTTGGAAAGTCTTATGGAGTATTCTTGTTTCCATGACAATATAATTATTTTCATGAATTCAATAATAATCTGTCCTCCTGGTAACAGAACATAATTGAAAAAAAATGGTTGTGTAGCCAAGGATTTGACTGCAATATCATATTTAAGAATTATGCATAAAATCAGATATGACCAAGCAGTTTTATGAAACTAAGATTGACTTTATGGAGCCAATGATTACAAAGGCTTCTTGGTAAAACTTACCTGGTATCTGGCTTACAGTTTTCCCATCCTTATGGTTGAGTAAGGAACGTCACTTCCTGGCATTCCCAGAAAACAAGCTATTTGGGGGCCCTTGAGAAGAAAAGAATTCACCCAAAAACTGAAGTCTGATGGCAAGTTATTGTCGTGGCTTCCTAGCTTCAAGAGACTCTTCAGAGTTTAGATCTGAGATTCCTTATGAAAATCTGGCAAAGCAAACTTAAAAAGGCCTATGTGGTCAATTTTCATTGTTGTTGCACTTATGTAAATAATCAAAACAAATCTAATGAGACCAGACATTTGGTAAACAAGAATCAAAAAAGAGTGACTGTAGAGACAAATATATGTTACAAGGGAAAACTATAGCACACTCATCATTTAAGTGTCTGATGGTTTGCACCATCCAGCAAATATCCCATCCTACCAAGTCTCACCAGATGGTTGAGCTGGTCCTTAATGAATAAAAGGCAACTGAACCAGAAATAGTGTTATATTGTTAAGTTTTTATAAAGGACTGACAAAGATTCTCTCCTTGACCAAATTTTAGTCAGGCTCCTCTGTCCTCTGTCCTGGCTGGCCTGTGTAGTCCACTTTTAGTGAGAATCCTGTTAAGTCACTTTAAAGAGAATCTCCCACCCTTAATATCTGATCCACCTTGATATCTGATCAAGTTATTCAACCCCCCTCCTCTCTATACCTGATTGTCCTGGCATGCCTTCACTAAGAATCCTGTTAGGTCAGTTTCTCAAGAATTCCCTCCTACCCTTGATGTTTCCCCTTGGCACTTTTCCTTCCATCAGTTCCCCCAACCTGCTCCTTGGCTATAAATCCCCACTTGTTTTTATTGTATTCAGAATTGAGCCCAGTTCTATACTAACAGCTTCCTTATTTCTATCTGAGATCTCTTCAGAATGGCCTTTACCATCCATATTCCTATCTTCATGCTGTTCATGATTATTGATGTCTTCTGCAAGAAGACGGAGAGTTTCTCTCCAGATCTCCTCTTTCTTTTCTGAGCCCTCACCAGAATCACCTTGAGCAGTCTCTTCAGAATCTTAGCATTTTCTAGCATGTACATTAAAATTCTTCCAGCCTGTACACATCACCAAAAGCCCAAAATTCCAAAGCTGCTTCTTCATTGTCAGGTGTTTGTTGCAGCAGCACTCGCACTTCTTAGTACAAATTGCAGTCTTCATCAGCTTGGGCTGCTATAACAAAATACCATACATTTTGATAGTTTAAACAACAGACTTTAATTTCTTACAATTCTGGAGGCTGGGAATTCTCAAGATCAAGACGCCAACAGATTCAGCTCTTGGTAAGGCTTCTCTTTTTGGCTTGCAGACGGCCACCTTCTCACTGTATCCTCACATGGTAGAGAAAGAAAGCTTTGTTGTCTCTTCCTCTTCTAATAAGGGCATTAATCCCATCAGATGGACTCCATCATTATGATCTCATCTGAACCTAATTACCTCCCAAAGGCCGTATATCCTAGTACCATCAAATTGAGGGGTAGGGCTTCAACATATGAATTTTGAGGGTACACAAACATTCTGTGCATAACAATGCTTTAGTATTGATTTTTGTTTATAGTAAGTTTTTTAATAACACACTAACGTCAGGTCACCCTTATAATAAAACAAGCAATTCTCCTAAACCACCCTCCAAATACATAATACATTATCTGAAGGCTTTTTTGGGGTTTAATTTGGAAAGAATGAGTTTGAATAATTTAATTAATTATGAGAGATTATGGGTTAATATGCAAGATAATTAAATACCTGATATATGTAATTGATTTAGTAAGTGGAAGATTTATTTTCTATAATCCTTACATCTGTTTTTTAATAAGAGAAGCAGCCAGTAAAAATGTATTTAGTAGGCATCTATCATAGGCAAACCATCAAAGGTGGGGTTATTATTTGCTGCATCTTAGAGATGCATATTTAGTTGTTTAACAGTTTTCAGCCAAGTATTGCATAGATCTAAAAAGTTATAAAAATGTATTTAACATCTTCTTTAAGGTTGGTAATAAGCCTATAGCAAATATTTTTTAAGTGGAAAAATACAGGAAAAGTCTAAATAAGAATTTGCTTAAAATGTATTCTGGGGCCGGCCTGATGGTGTAGTGGTTAAGTTCGCACGCTCCATTTAGCTGACCAGGGGTTTGCAGGTTTGGATCCCGGGCACGGACCTATGCACAGCTCATCAAGACACGCTGTGGCAGCAACCCATATACAAAATAGAGGAAGATGGGCACAGATGTTAGCTCAGGGCTAATCTTCCTCAGCAAAAAGGAGGATTGACAATGGATGTTAGCTCAGGGCCAGTCTTCTTCACACACACACAAGAAAAATAAAATGTATTTTATAAAAGACAAGAGCGAAAGTTTGAGGAGAGTCAATCACACATTTTATTTCCCCTGAATAAAAATAGAACTCCACAGTTTCTGACAGACAACTACCAAGGTGTTGACAATCGTTCGATATAGATATTCAGGATAGGATAGCTTTATCTGATTCAACATGCTTTTTCTTAATATCTGAATTTAGACATATAAATTATGTTTGTCACAATTTACCTTATTAAAATATTGGAATAATAACATAGAAAAAACTTATTTGTAAAGATTATGTGGAATGTAAAAGAATAAAAGTGAAGTCTAATATTTAGTTTAAAACCATCAACAGTAACCACACCGGGTAGGCAGAGTTTTAGTTGACTCAAATCTACAAATCAATGAAGAGAGTCAGTGGAGGTCAAGAAGCTAACGCAGTCCAAGATTAGGATAATAGATGTACAGTGTTCAAAAGCAACGGAGCTCTACTTCTCAGATCACAGCTTGATTGGAATGTTTATTTTTAAGACCAATTTCCAAAGAGGAATATTAATGTTAAGAATAACCAAACGATTAGACACTTGAAGATTCAAGTGTGGTGTAGAGGAATTAAATATCTTTCAGTGTGGAAAAGTGTAAATGATAATTAATGAATGGTATCTTCTAATATTCAAAGGATGTCTCATGAGGAGGAATGCATCCTACTTCACTCAATTCAAAGATCAGAGCCAGAACTAAAGAAAGGGTGTCGTAGAGTCAGTTTCGTTGATCATATCAATACCTTTGCAATAATGAGAACCATTATCATCCGGGGAAAAAATGATTTTCTATAAAGGGGAATGCTGGATTAGAGGACTGGTGACCCTGTCTCCTTTCAAGGATGTAGAATAAGTAATTACTTCTATTTTTGATATGGTATTGTACTGAAGGCTCTCTATCATCTACTTATAATCTAAGAAAGTGTGATTAATTTTACCTATTATGCTGTACTGTTTGATTAGTGGAAGCATATTTGTTTACAACTTCCTGTTTATGCCTCACTAAAATGTTTGTTTAATCAATTTTATTTTGATATATTTCGTATACAATAAAATACTTAGGTCTCCAGTATATAGCTTAATGAGTTTTGACAAATGCATGTATTCATGTAATCACCAATTCACTCAAGATATACACCATACTCATCACATTTGAAAGATCTTTTTTATTCTTTGCAGACAATTCCTCCCAATGCCTACCTAAAACAAACACTGATCTGACTTTTATTATTATAGTTTTGCCTGTTCTAGAACTTCATGTAAGTGGAATTATAGAATATTTACTCTTCGAATCTGTCTTCTTTCGCTCTGTATAAACTGTGAGAGTCTTCCATGCTGTTGTATTACAAGCAATTTGTTTCTTTTGTTTCGAGTAGTATTTCATTATATACCATTATTTGAGTTGCTTACACTTTCAGTTATTTAAAAAAATTTCTATGAACATTTGCATTAAATCTTTCTGTGGACATATATTTTCATTTCTCTCGAGTGAATACCTACTAGTGAAATTTCTGGGTGAAAGTGTAAATGTGTGTTTAATTTGATAAGAATTTGTCCTAGAGATTGTAAAGTGGATGTACCATTTTAAAATCTTTCCAGCATAATGGATTCCAGTTGTTTCACATCCTCACCAACATTTAATATTGTCTTTCTTTTTATTTAAGTAATTCTAGTGGACTGATGGTTATATCCTATGTTGTTTAATTTGAATTTCCTTGATGACTGAAGATGTTGAGCATCTTTTCATCTGCCTATTTGCTGTGGATGTATCTTCTGTTGTGAATTGTCTATTCCAGTCTTTTGTTCATTGTTTTATTGGAATGTCTTCTTAGTCAGTTGTAAGAGTTTTTTCTTCTTTTTTGGTATTCTATATACAATTAAAATATGTTTATTTATTAAAATATGTTTCTAGATATTTTCTCTTAATTTCTATAATGTGCCATTTCTTTTCTTAAAAAAGTACCGTGAAGTGTGGGTCTTTGTAAATTCGACAAAGCTCGTTTTTGTCCTATTATAATTTACATGTAGTGCTTTTGTGTCCTGGATAAGTAACCTATGCCTCTTCCAGGTTTGCAAGTATTTTTCCTGTGTGCTTTCTTTTTATTTTTTGTATGATAAATTTTCAAGTTAATTTTTGTATGAAGCAAGGCAATGATCAAGGTATTCTGTTTTTATTAAAGTTGTTGTATTTGTTATTCTTTTAAATACAGAAAGGTTATTGCAGCACCAACCAACAAATTAAGAATTATTGGGCTAGCCCCATGACTTAGCGGTTAAGTGCGCGTGCTCCACTACTGGCAGCCCGGGTTCAGATCCCAGGCGCGCACCGACGCATCGCTTCTCCGGCCATGCTGAGGCCGCGTCCCACATACAGCAACTAGAAGGATGTGCCACTATGACATACGACTATCTACTGAGGCTTTGGGGGGAGAAAAGGAGGAAGATTGGCAATAGATGTTAGCTCAGAGCCGGTCTTCCTCAGCAAAAAGAGGAGGATTAGCATGGATGTTAGCTCAGGGCTGATCTTCCTCACAAAAAAAAAAAAAAAAGAATTCTTATATTTTATTATCTATTTGGCTAATCTTTTCTTTCCAGGATAAAATAGAAAATAATTTACATCCATGTGGGACAGATTTCAATACAAGTTTATTATGCACCCATAGAAATATATAAATCATTCTGCTTCTCACTACAACCTGATATGAAAAGACTTACATTTGATTCCATTGAAGAGCACTAATACTCATTATCTTTGATTAGTCCCATGACCCCCAAGGTTTGGCTCATTAACTTGATTAAAATACTGGGCCCAGAAAAAAAAACGGTGAATGTTAGGACTGACTTGCACCATTGGTACTAAAGACATACATTTTTCAGAAAGAAGCTCTTTTCTCTGTCAGCTTCAAAGCAAAACAAATAGCTCAAAGACTGATTAGATTTTTGGTTTCTAGAGAAACCACAAACTACAACTAGCAATGTCCTTAGCCCCCTATTCACAAATTTATTTCTCTTAAAGTGTAATTTTGAATAGTACCCTGAGCAACAACTGTCTCTCTTAGAGCTTTAAATATTCACTGCCCAGTCAACTCCTTTGAAGCTGCATGTTGGTAAAGCTCAACAATATTAGAGATGTCAGCCACTTGCACACATGTCGACTGGAGCCGTTGGAAGAAGCCTATGACTATCACCAAGAAATGACTGGTAGAATTTTGTTAGAAAGTTACTTGAGGCTGGTGCCAAACACATTCCCTTGGAAATACAACTATTATCCTGGGCTTTAATTAAATATGATTCTCTTATAAGAAGATATAAAATTATTTTGAGACCTGAAATATGTCATGGAATATGTAAGAACAACATTCTAATAAAGAATGGTTCACAAAAATGTTTCCTTGTCAAATGTTCAAGAGCATGTGTCAGAGGACCCCTAGGGCTAATATTGCAGACAGGAAGATATATCTGCCATGCCTTTGCGTCCTACATTAGATCCTCCTGAGGAGTTACCTAATCCCATTGCCAGATGGACTTCTACATGTCGTCAGTTACTGAAGGCTGCCAGAGAGCAGCTGAGCTTACAGTTCAAGGGCAGGCCTGGCACTCGCTCTGGAGGCAGCTGCACTGCAACTGGTTGATAGTTACCATTTGTAAAGGGACAAGACAAATCCATTGCATGGGCAGAATAAAGAGTGCCGTTCTCCATGGTATCAGAGAAGTAGCAACGATAATAATAATAATAATAATGTATGAGTTTATACTACTCCTGTGCAGTAGCCAATGCACTGGCAATATGGTCAAGGAAATGGGCTTTAAATGACTGGAAGATAAAAGGAATCACAATGTAGAGCACATGTAGAGAAAAATTAGGCATTTAGAGAAGGAAAAAAAAAAAACACGTCTGATTTCATAGAGGGACTAGAACCAACAGGTGGATATCTTCATCATTCTACTGGAAGTGGCCTCTTAGGTAGACATGAGAGATCATGGTGTGATTCAAGCAATCCAACAATGAGTAGAAAAAAAGACATATCCCACTTTCTTCTTTGGAAACCAATAGTGTAGCTAACAGTTGGTATTCTTGTCAACAGAAATATCACAGTCACCTTACTGAGAGGATCAGGCTAACCCATAAGTGACAAATCAATTACATTTACCTATTTCTCACAATTCCAAGTGGATAATTATGGATCTTGACCTAAATGTATATTGATTCTAGATTTGGATTTTCATATCTGATACCTGAAGCAGATTTCATTAACATTGTTAGGGGTCTTTGACTGAAAATATTTGAAAATATTATTTCAGTTTGGACCCCCTGGTCTATCAACTGATAAATGGATTCATTTAGCTGTAGATGCACCATAACACTGTATTAAGGTTGAACAACATGTACAATGGACTTATCATTTGCCTTACAATTCACAAAGAAGTGGACTGATTTAAAATCATAAAATGCGACCATTATATAACAAGCATAAGCCCTTCTTGCTAAATTGAGGGTTCATAAGAGACTCAAGGGATGGTTCACGTGATCTGAATGAATGTGTATGGAAGTAAAGAGGTCACTTTTGGATCTATTGTGGGGAAGACAAGAAAGAGATAATGAGGGATGACATAGGAGCTTGTATGTATTTTACTTCTTTTTTTCTCTCTGCCTGAAATTGTAGTGTCAGAAAATGTGTTGACTTTATGAATTCTGAAAGAAAACCTGATTTCTAAACATGATATCGTTATCATTCCTTTAAATATTGCTTTCTAAATTCTTAGAGGAATGATTAAATAATAATAGGTTATTTCTTCTCTTTTTAAAATAATTTATCTTATTGAAATTATTAAATCCTTTATATTACAGTAAATTTGAGTGAAAAAAATGAATAAAGAAATCAATTTTAAAAAATATATTCATCTTGAAATCAAATAAGCCAGCCAAACCAAGTACAAACCAAATCGTTCTGTAGGGGGTTTGCTTTTCGGTGTGTAAAACCGCTAAGTCTATGTACAATTCTATAATGCAAGAAAAGTCATTCATTAAATACTTCAGAGAGGAACCAACAGCCACGGAAGGGCAGTGATCCTGCCCTCTGGTCCTTAACACTGAGAGGCCTGATCTCAGCAACCCCCAAGCAGGAATCCAAGTGCAAAGCTAGGAGAGAGTTTCTGGCACATTGGCTTTCACGCAATTTCCATAAGTCATGCATCATGCAAATTAAGGCTTCTTATAGGTCAAATGGTTGACAAACACTTTTTTTCTTTAAAAAATAAGCACAGTAAAGGTGGTATCATGAGAACCTGAAGAGGTGAGACCTATACCCCAAATCCTGAAAAAAGTTATTTTCTCTGGCATCTCAACTCCATTCTCACACGCATACGCAAGGTAAGTCTTTAGTGGGTTGTTTGAATTCACCAACTGGCAAAAGAAATATAGATAAATGTACTCTGTACGCCTAGGATTGAAGAGATTATACAAAAACCTGCTGCTGTTACTGACTAAAGACATAGAACAAGCAAACTCTCCAAATCCTAGGCTCTCAGGCATCTCTGCACGTGTGTGTGCGTACATGTGCGTGTTCACCTAAGAAACAGAAAGCAACAAAGAGACACAACAGAGTATTCTCACTTAGAGGTTAGAATTAGAGGTTACTCCTTCTATTCATATATCTAATCTGCCTCTTTCCTACAAGTGCATAAATAGTCTTATACTCATGTATTTATTCAACATTATTCCATATGACTGGCAGTGAGAAA
Organism: Ceratotherium simum simum; assembly: GCF_057802395.1. Taxonomy (NCBI): domain Eukaryota; kingdom Metazoa; phylum Chordata; class Mammalia; order Perissodactyla; family Rhinocerotidae; genus Ceratotherium; species Ceratotherium simum. The sequence goes on from NC_141926.1 coordinate 20,621,547, forward strand.
ACTCTGCTAAGACTCACATTGCTGCCTTCTCTACAGGTCAGTCCTCTTGCTCACTTGACCATCACACCCTGGCGGTGAGGGTGTGGGTGAAGATTAATGACAAACGGAATGAAAGATAAGTGATTGCTGATCGATAGGGAGCTAGTCATTAATGCAAAACAGAAAAGACCCCAATGCCTTTGGTGCCTCTGAGAAGCTGAGAGGAAGAATAGGTATTGTCTCTTAGGTATAGTTACATATAAGGGATATTATGTCGCTTAGATGAAACTATTTGCCTGATATAATCTATTTTATATGAAAGTGAAGATCTAGGTTGGGTCCTTTTGGATTTAAGGAACAATCAATGTTTATTCATCTAAAGGATGCATAAAAATGACTTATAACGCTTTGTGGGTGGTGAGCTCTTGGAATAATCATCATGTTACTTTCTTCTTTGCTTCCTATTTTACAGGTTTTATCTATTGCAGAGGACTCTTTTCGGCGGTTTACATATGGTTTCTTCTCAAAAGCATGTAGATGGCTTGTCCAATGTCAGAAACATGCATCACAGTGTAACTAATGTTGAAATGAAATAAGCCGGCCAAACCAAGGAATTTGGTAGGATAGTTTGCTTTTCAACACTATATGAATACCACTGAGTCTATATGAATACCACTGAGTCTATACGAATGCCACTGTGTCTATACGAATGCCACTGAGTCTATACGAATGCCACTGAGTCTATACGAATGCCGCTGAGTCTATATGAATACCACTGAGTCTATATGAATACCACTGAGTCTATATGAATGCCACTGAGTCTATATGAATACCACTGAGTCTATATGAATACCACTGAATCTATATGAATGCCACTGAGTCTATATGAATACCACTGAGTCTATATGAATACCACTGAGTCTGTAAGCAATGATCTGCTGAGAAGTGTGCAGGATATGATGGGCATTATAACCACCTGCTGTACGTCCGACTTCTTATAGTATTACGAGCCCATGCTTTTTGTGGGTAGAGGAAATAATCAAAGTAAAGTATACGCAGTCAATTCAAATCAAAGTTAGCTTAGAGGTTATTTGGGAGGCTAATATCCATGTCACTGATATCCCCGGTGTTCACAGATGTCACTATGGTAAGTTCTTTGGCATACTCAATCTAAAGTGTATAAGTGGCTAATACCCTTAAGACACCATCCTAGAAAACTTGACACTTTTATGTGGGAAGCGTAGATTCAAACCATGCTCAAGCAATGAGCACTCAACGAAAACAACAAATTTGGTGGATAAACCAACATTTTCCAAAAGAGTATAAAAGAGACTTAAACGTAATTGACATTCCTAAGAAAAGCTAAATTAACCTTAAAAAGAGACTTATTGAGAAAAAAGACTTATTGGTGATGTTATTTCAGAAGGAGGAAAAGGTGATGTGAAGTTTGGACATGTAGCACAGATTTAGAAAAATGAATTACACAAACTCAGCAAATATTTGAACAATATGCTAGGGGAGAAAGTTGGGACAGATTATGAACATTGATTCAAGACGGACAATTAAATATATTTCTATAGATAGAAGTAGACACAGGTCAAGGAAGACGACCTAGGATCTTGGCAGTAGAAATACAAAATATGAATTTACAGGACAATTATGGTCCCACTAGTCTATGGGAATTTAAAAATGGAAAACATGATTTGCATATGAGTTCTCTAATTGCCAAAGATCAATGCACAAGTTAAAAAAACCGTTGTGGAAGGCTCACAAAAGATGTCCACCTCTTAATCTCTGCAACATGTGAATGTATCACCTTACATTGTATATGGGACTTTGCAAATGTGATTAAATTAAGGACTTGGAGAGATTATCCTGTATTTTCTGGATGGGCCAATGTGATCACAAAGGTCTGTATAAGATGGAGACAGGAGGGTCAGAATCAAAGAAAAAGATTTAATAATGGAAGAAGAGGTTGGAGGGATATGGGAACTCAAGTCAAGGAATGCAGATGGCCTCTAGAAGCTTGAAAAGTCAGAGAAATGATTCTCCACTACAATCTCCAGAAGGAATGCAATCCTGCTGATCCACTTAGTATAGAAAATATCCAGAAGGATAGTTGCACCTGACTTCTGTTTTGGTCTCTTGATTTTTGCAATGGGGTATGGTCATGCAGCCAGAGGGTTATAAAAAAGACCTCCTTGAGTGACACAGAGTCTTCCCTAGATCAAGATATTGTACAATGATGTTGGCGGTTCACGATCCAGAGGCAAACTATATCCTTTGTGACTGAGAACAAACCCTGGAAACTCTGCTTGAATGTCTCAAACATCTGCCTGTGTTTTCTTTCTCCTGCTGTATCATCTTACCCTTTTTCCTATCATAAAGCATTACATAAACACACCTTGCTAACATTTGGAGTAATCACTGTATCCTGAAACCTTGTGGTGTAATGAAAACAAAGTCTCCTGGTGGGTCCTGCGTCTTGAGAGGGGTTTGCTTATTCATATGACTCAGGTTTAATTTTCAAAGTGGCCCTGGTACCTTTTGATCATCAGCACACTACTGTTGTTCTAATGAACTGTTAAGTCCCACAGATTCCTGAAGATCTCAGCATTGCTAAAATCTATATTTTCACTTTATTTTTATGAATTTGATAAAGTTTTTCTCATTTTCATAAAATTTGTGTATTGCTGTAAAACTATACATCATGCTTACAGACTTGCAGTACCCACATGGAACGTGAAAAGGGAAAGTATGTATAGTTTAATCTCTAAATATTTAATCTTTAAATATTTTCTAATTGCCAGTATGTGTCAACTTTCTAATATCTGAGAGAGTGTAGGGTTAATTGGATCCTACTATCTTGTTAGGTAAATGGAACTAAGACTAAATATTCTAAAAACTACTTAACAGAGATTCTACGCGTAAGATACTTTAATATATATGAATAACCCGAGAAGTAAGGAATTTTATAAGTAACCAATATATGCTAATATTTGTTGACAACTTATGCCATGCAATTTGTTAGTTACTAGGGATATAAAGATACCTAAAACCAAAATCCCATTAAGCTTACAATTTTGAAGTTTAAAGATATAAGCAAAAACAAGTTGAATAAAATTTGAGACATTCTAAAATTTTGACAACTATCGATTGCCAAGAAAATGCTGATTAGTGACATTTAACCTTTTTAATCAAAATGGGTAGGATTGGGTAGTGACCAATAAATGTATTCTGGAAAAAAACATGACATGCAACTGAGATATGAGGGATAAGCATTAACCAGAAGGTTCTGGGATTGTGGACACTGCATGGGGTGACTGAAATTGAATGAACACCGCAGAGCAAAGAGGAGAAAAAGTGAATATGCCCATTTTGAGGGCAGGAAATACTTCCTGTTGCCAAATAACAGAATGTCGTTTGGGTTGGTGCAAGACGGCAGAAATGACACCAGAGGACACCTCAGAGGTGAGCAGGAGCATGAGTGACAAACTCTGCAGTAGGGGAAGGAGGCATGTAAGGTAAAACTGTATTGGCCTCTCTTCCTGTGAAGCTCCTACATGGAGAAGTCATTCAAAGTATCTACTTCCTGTGTCCTGTTATGCTCCACAAATTGATCTATAGTGGCTTCATAGCTTCATTTTAGGTCTCACATTTCCCTTTCCAGTCTAAATCTCTTGTAATTGTAATCTCCAGAAAATATCCCAGGTAGCTCCTCAAAATGAGGTTATCCTTGGAAATGAAATGAGTAAGCCACTTCATCTTACATTTTATTGATGGAAATAGTAAAAAACAAAAAACCATGTGCAAGATCTGTAATGTACGATTTATTATGCCTGATTTTTTTCCCTCTGAGTATGAGACAACAAGCTGCTACAAAGAATTATGAGTATGGGCTGCCTAAGGATTGGAACCAATGCTAAAATATTTTTATGATATATTTTGCAGATAGGACTCATATATACTATATTGGAGAAAATAAAAAAACATATATATTGTGCCACTTTGGCACTCTAGGCATTTCCTACAGAATTTCAGATTGTGACAAAATGATTACTGATATTTTAGAAATAAATTAAGTGCAATGTGAGCATAATTGAATAAAAAGATTACTGAAAACAAAACCTGTGCATTGTTTTCTATCGTTATGAAAACCCATCAGTTCACTGGATTCTGGGATTCAAGCCAGGAGGATATTCATATAATAATCTTTTCTTATTGTGATATTTATTATTCAATTAATTTTTTGATGGTTCCGTCTCCTAGTTTCAAGAGTAATAAGAATTCTATTAATTACTTTGCATTGCACATAGACATGTTTAGAATGTTTTTAGAAAGCAAATTCTAATTAAGAAACTGTAAAAAAAAAAAAACCTGGAAATCAGTTTTATCTTATGATTTTGAGGCACTGCTGAAATCAGGAGTCAACAAAATAATAGTCAAGATTAAAAAAACAAAAACAAAACAAATACAAAAACTCAAGTCTTTGTATCAGATCCCTTTTAATTTCACTTTTCATAGTTTACAGGCTTTTAAATGTACATTTTGCATTTATTATCTAGGGTAAGTCTGTGATAATGAAATTTAGAATTCTTTACAATGCATATAAATTCAATGAATACTTTATATACAGCCTGGTTAACAACTAGGGCCAATGTTTACAGCCTTAAATTAGTCGGACTTTTTTCTCTGTCTGATTTTTTTTATAACAACTGTGTTCAAGGTTTGCATATTGATCAGTGTGCATCTAATCAGAACTCCTCGTGTTTCTTCTGATTTAGTTATAAATATGAATAAATAACAAGATCACAAATAGTTGACATCATTATTACAAAGTCTTAATATCAGTAGTCTCTCAACATTTAGTGACAGCCCATTTTAAAGAATGACTTCACAATGACTTAAAGATACAAAAAAAAATGCAGTCAAGTTGTACACAAATCAAAGGTTTTGGTCAAATACAATGCTGTGGTTAAACAAAATGTCTATCTGGCAGAGGAGAAAAATAACTGGGAAGCAGGAGATCTAGATTCCGGTTAAGAGAGGGTAACACGCCAGGTAGGCACGTCGATTCTAATCTCAGCCCTGCAATTGACTCGCCCTGTGACCTTGTGCTTCTCCGTCTTTCTTCATCTATAAAACAGGGTTAATAATACCTCCTTCTTTATGGAGTTGTTTTGAATATTAAATTACTTAATAAATAAAATTACTTAGAATAGTCCTAATACATAGTATGTGCTCAATTCTTGCTATTATTACTACAGGTTACAAAAACTTGAATATAATTCTACTTTGTTGACCACAAAATCTTAATCCCAAAAATGAGAGGATCAAATGGTTAACCAGGAATAGAACAACTACATTTTATTTCTAAACTGTAGCTTCTTTATTATTATTTCAGAATTTTACAAAATTAGGCTCTTACTTGACTCGTCTTTTCATGTATTAGCTTCCCTGCACAATATTCTATTTAATGGCCTTGTCCAATGCATAGTTCTTACTACTTTTTTACTCGCACCACCAAATGCCCTAACTTTGCATCTTACTCAGCTTATGTTCCGGGGCCCACCATTTTAATCAGAACCTTGCACACACCCACAAATCCCGTGAACATTCTCACTTTATCTAAGTAGGAAAAACACAGATTAAACCCAATTCTCTGCTTGTTCACGTCTTCTCATCTTGCAGGCATGAGGCACTGAGAAATGGTGAAAAATGATCATTATGAACGGCCTCCCTTTAATTTCATGACCACTAACCTCCAGCAGGTCCTTAAGGCTGCAGGGAATCCTATAATATTTTCCTAGATTAGTCACTCTTCCTTTATCTTAAATTAATATTTAATGCCTTCTTTTTCTTCAAACTTCCAACATGTGGTGCTGTCTCCAGATATATTGAGAAGTAAGGGATTGAGTGGTTTCAAAATCAGTGAGAGGGACAAAGAAGCATATTCTAGGCTGGGTTCCCAGAAATGACTTCCAGAACAACACAAGACCCATTGGTAGAAACACAAAGTTGGATTCCACTACCGGGATTGTGCTGGAATCAAGAGGCCTCTGCCAACTCTGCCTGGCCAACAACATTACTGTTACCTGAAACCAAATAGCTTGATGAGTGACATATGTAAATCACTGAGAATCTGAAGTTTCCATGGTTTTCTATGCCAGCAGACGCAGTCATTAAGTATTAGGAAGATGACTTCCTCTTTACCTTTCCAAATGTATTTCAAGTCTATCTAATTAATAGAACCTCATTTAGATTCACAACCCTAGCACTTCTTTTCCCCCTTCTCTATTTCCACGTCCCTTATCACACTGAATGGTTTGCTATGTGCCTTGTTCATCTTTGTATTCCAAAGCCTAGAATGGTGCAACCTGAGACTCCTTCATTTTCTGCCCTCACTGTGTACTCATTTCTTGCCCTCTGATTTCCTTTTTGACAATGATGTGGGACCATGTTTCCTATACAAGCAGAAAGTGTGGGTGAATTAATTCTTCATAGTGTGAACTTCTACCAATTGAAAACCAGCTAGCTTCACCCCCCTGGAATCATACCTTCTGATTCTCACTGACTCTGCATGCATGAGAAGTGTGTTGTCAACATTTTTCCTCTCTTTTCACACACGTATATACATACATATAGTTTTCTTCTGTTCTTTGGTATTATACCAGGTGCTCACATCCAGCTATGGTGCTCATATCCATTAAAATCCAAAGCTGAATGAATCTCCTCTGTGGGCAGTGGAATTTACTTCCTCTTACTCTTCCTATGGTTTTCCTAAACCTGAAGAGATCACATAGGCAATTTTCCTAGGTCACCACTGGTGTAATATTTATCAATTGTTCCACCATTCTGTTCCAGGAGCCACCTGCACCCAGCATACTCCTCAGAATGCAATCTGATTGGCATCCAGATGGTGAGTGACCCAGTTATTTAACCCATCTTACCATTGGCTGTCTCAAGCCAACTCTGGTTCCAATTGTACCAGTCTATGTTCTTTGGGAAACAGATTCCGGGACACAATTAGAAGAGCAAATGATTTGAGCAGGAAAATGACAATGAAGTCTAAAGGGAAGAGAGCGCAGAAGTATTTAGGTCAAGTCTTAGACTCTGATACAGATCTGATACCCGCAAAGGGAGAGAGAGAAGGAAGGAAGATTAAGTAGGAATAGAAGGGCAGCTCTGAGGGTTTGGGCCAGGCCTTTGGAGAGGCCAAGAACAGAGATTTCCCATTAGAGATGTCCCATATTGAGCAAAAATATTCCAGTTCTATCACACTTGCTATGTTCAGGCATTGATTAAAGGCATTCTCGTTTTTTAAGAGCATGTTCCTGACATGAATGCTGTAGTAGACTCCCCAAAGTGCAGCAGCTGAAGGCCCTCGGAACATGGCCTCTTGAAGGGAGGAGCCCTACGCAGCACACTTCCATAGCTGCAACACCATTAACGACCTATTTTCCCTCCTTGAGACTTCCATAGCAAAGTTTTACACCTTTGATACAGCATTTATTAAAATATTGTTTTTGTTCAAATATTTATTTCTTATTATAAACCATCCAACTACAGATTTTGTGTTCCCTGAGAGCAAGCATGTTGTCCCATTTATATCTGTGCTCTCTCCACTTCACACATGAATACCTATTAGGATAAATTGTATACAACTAAGATTATTAACTATTTGTGGAAGGATGGAAGGAAGGAAGGAAGGAAACTAGGAAGAAAGTAAAGAAGGAAAAAAGAAAGGAAGGAAGGCAGGAATGTAGGTTTGATAGTGGATGCTATCTATTTCCATTAAATAATTTTCGTCAAGAAACAGAGACAATCCTCACTGTTACAATAATTTTACGGTATATCTAAACTATTTTAGCAGATAATCAATAGGCATTTGTTATATTATAACTGTTTTAGTGGGACTTGTGGCCAAATATCAGGGTAGAATCCTCCAACTGCTGACCAAGACCCTGGTTTACTTCTTAGTACACTTTTAAGAAAGCAATTTCAATGCTCATAGTCCTGTAATATTTGTTAATAATTGGATACTCTAATAACATTTTTTAGCTCTTTTTTGCTGTTTTTGCTCTGTTGAATCATTTTTCATATTTGAAGAGAACTGATGGACAATTCCATGTGTTTTGTCATATTCAGGCTCGGACCTATTGAGATAATCTGATCCTAGATTATCTCCCATGAAAAGAAAATAATTAAATCTCATTTTTAATCTAGTCATGGAAGTATGCAAAATTATATCCTTTTAAAACAAGATGTAAATATCTTGTTTGACTATCCTATGCGTTTGTTTCCATCCATCAGTTTTTTAAATTAATAGTTTTTATTTTTTTTTTACAGATAAATTGAGTGGAAAGTACAGAGGGTTCCCATATACCCCCTTACCCTGACCCCAGTTTCCTCTATTACAACATATTGCATAAGTGTGTTACATTTGTTACAACTGATGAGTCACTATTGATACATTATCATTAACTAAAGTCCATAGAATACATTAGGGTTCACTCTTTGCGTTATATATTCTGTGGATTTTGACAAATGTATAGTGACAGGTGTTCTCCATTTTGTTATTTTACAGAATAGTCTCACTGCCCTAAAAATCTCCTGAATTCCTCCTTATTTGTCATTCCTCTCACCCTCCCATCCCTTGGTAAGCACTATCCCTTTACTGTTGCCATAGTTCTCCTTTCCTAGAATGTCATATAGTTGTCATATAAGTTTTTTTCACTTAACAATATACATTTAAAGTTCCTTCACGGTTTTCTGTGGCTAGATAGGATTATTTCTTTTTGATATTGAAAAATAATCCATAGTATGGATGTACCAAAGTTTGTTTAGCCAAAGTTTGATAAACAATCAACACCTTGGTTACTTCCAAGTTTTGGAAATTATAAATAAAAAAGCTATAAATATTTGTGTGCACAATTTTGTGTGGATGTAAGTTTTCAACTCATTCTGGTAAATACCGAGGAGCACAACTGCAGGATCATATGGTTCAGAGTATGTTTAGTTTTATGAGAAACCACCAAGCTGTCTTCTAAAGTGGCTGTACCATTTTGCATTCCCATCAACAAGGAATGAGATTTCCTGTTTCTCCACAGGCTCACCAACATTTGTGGTTTCGCTTTTCATTTTTATTCATAGAAACGATATCTTGTGAGTGGAATTATTCAAGTCTTAGCATTCTTACATTTTCATTATTTTCAGAGGAATAAAATATTTTCTCATGACAGACATCAAGATTTTCTAGGAATCCTCTGGGCGTCTATTGCTCCTGGTCTGGTCTTTTGTGCTAAAGGTTATTTTTAAAACATTCGCTCCACAATTTCACCTTTATCTTTCATAGTTCCTGAGTTCAAATCTAGAACTTTTAACTGCCTATTCATATAAAAATGAGCAGAAAACCATGAAAACTTTTGAGACATTAATTTTTTTTTGGTCTATCAAAAATATTTTATCTGTCTTTATAAACACTTTTAAACTATTACCATTTCATTATGAAAAACTTTTAAAAGCTTCCTTCGTAAAATAACTAGAATAAATATTTAACAGACTATGCATACAAAGTTTGCACATATGTGAGAAATATGGTAATTTTGTAACACAGACTCTGAGAAATATGTTTATAAATTGGCTATAGAGAAGGGAGAGGGTCTGCTGGGTTGACTGATTAAAGACAAGGCATGTCTGGGGTATAGCAGGGTTCGAGATGGAGCCAGTTTCAGCTCTCAAGGGTTTATATTTCGGTGCAAAAAGAGCAGAAGACACCTCATTCATGTAACATATAATTAAAAATTAAATAGATTATCAAAATCAGAAATTATAAATTGTTTACTATTGTGGAGCAATCCAAATCTAGTAATATGGCTAAAAAAATTAGTTTTTTTCTGGGTACAATAAAGCTATTTTCTCTAGTTCTTCCTGAAATTGTTCTCTTCTAGAATCTTTATTAACTTTTGAAAGTCACAGATCCAAAGGAGCATTAACAGGAAACAATTTCCCATCCAATTCCCAATTGGCCTAATACTGTTTTCTGCTTTTTTAACCTCTCACATACTGTCAGTTCTAGAACATATGTTCTTTGCTTCTAAAGTCTTATGTTAGGTCTCAATCTTTTAGTGATCCTGTGCCTCTGGACTGTGAAATTCAAAACGGTTTTTCAGTTTTATTTCTCCCCACTTAAGTGGGACAGGACGGCTAGAGCTGACTGGAGTTGGTCATTTTCCTTCCCTCAGGTCGCCTACCTTCTGATAAAACCCCAGCTGGTTAAGCCTGCTTAAATTAATTTCCTCTGAGGGCAGACCTTATTAAGAAGAACAGAGTGTTGTGGGGTCTTTCAAAAGGGTTCCTTTTCTCCTCCCACTACTGGAAGCATTAGAGGACTTTTCTCTAATACTTATGGTTAAAGCCTGGTTGAGTACCTGGAAGTAAATCTCAAGATATTGTGGGGGCCTCCAATGATGGGATCCCCCTGTTCTTTTTAACTCTTGAGAGCTGTCTGCACTGAGCCTCCAGCAATTCATCAGTCTCAGTCCTGGTTTTCCTCCCCCTGCGCTGGTTCCGGTGGTTTCTGCTCAGGAGTCTGTTCAGGTAAACCAAGAGTCCTGTATTCCCCTGTGTATCTCTCCAATCTTGGGGGCAGAGGTTTGCCCAGAGTCCTCACCGCTCTTATGGATTCAAGATGAGTTGTTCATTTTTCATTCTGTTCAGTTTTTTACCAGTTCAAATGGAGAGGCAACTTCCAAGCTCCTTACATGTGGAACAAGAAACTGGAAGTCACATATATTTTTCTAGTGACATTTCTTCTTAGGTTTAAATTGTGTCTGATGCATCAGGGATAATACATTACTTGAAAATAATGCTGGTCTTGATGAGCATTGTGCAATAATTCCTGTTTAAATAAGGAACTAATCTCAGGTTATGCTCCAGAGAATTAAAATTTAACCTTTTGCTGCAAATATTTTTATCTTGTATTCTCAAATAGAAGACATCAACTTAAGCTAAATATTAAATGAATGATCTAAACTGGGCTCACTGCTTTGCTGTTGAATATAGATCTGAAATATTTGCCTTAGAAGTTTTTTTATTTTTTAAATGACTGAGTATATACACTGATGGAATTATCTACAAACTTTTTTTTTAACATATGTATTTTTGAGTGACTTATTTAGCTCTTGTATCCATTTAAAATAACTTTTGTTGTTCAGTTGTTTTTGATTACATGCACCTGTACCCACAGAAGTATTCCAAACTTTCAAAATAAAGCCTAGAAAAATTTTTTAAAATAAAGACTAGTGAGAAATATATGTTAGACTAGGAAAGTTGCTTAGACGTTATCTTGTCCAGTTACCCCTGTTGTGTTAAAATACACTAGTTACAGAATAAATAATTATTTCTTCATAAATACAGTGATGTGTTGCTTAATGATCAGGATATGTTCTGAGAAATGTGTCATTATGTGATTTCGTCTTGTGAACATCATCGAGTGAATTACACAAACCCAGATGGTATAGCCTACTACACAGCTAGGCTATGTGGTACTAATCTTAAGGGACCACCTCCGTATATGCAGTCTATTGTTAACCGAAAACTCCTTATGCGGCACATGACGGTAAGCACAAAGATTAATGGGAAAAATAATTTCACTAACTGACCAGCCCATTAATAGTCCTGCCATAACTATCTGTGGTCACTAGACAAGGTACATAACTGAACTTCACTCTTCTTTAGTAAAATTAAGGCACCTTGTTCCTCAGGCATCAGAAAAAATGTTCATATAAGAGAAATACGTCTGTGTTGAATAATACCCTTTTGCATCTTGTCTTTAAAAATATCTTGTTGACAAAATCTTGTTGACATATAATTAGGAAGAAGGGGTTCATTTTTTTATATATTCTAACACAAAGGAGACTTTTTGCCTACAATCAATATGAAATCATATGTCACATTAACTTGATTAATTGTAATACAATTAAGAATTACATTACTTTTAAAATGGATTAAAAAATCTTGTGCATATGTCTAGATATAACAAGTCCAATTGTTTCAGTTTCTAGCATGACATTCAAAAAAAAGAACCCCTTTTATCAAAAAGAAGTTCAATAGGAATAGATTCACAAAATACGCCTGTACAGAATTAGGATTCCTTTCCTCTTCCATTGATCTGACTCACTTTTATTGGGCAAAGCTCTGTGATAAATTCATCTGTGCACTGCAGAAATGTCAATGAATGTGATAAAGGAACTTCTCTGGAGATTTATCACAGGATGTAATTTCTGAATTTTACCTTTTGTTGCACTGTGCAGTGTCACAGATAAAAATGCTTTGAGATTGCTGTCTCTTAGATGATCTTGAAAAACTTGAAAGGTCATGAGTCTCCCCTCTGTGACTGGTTGATAACAGCACAGTAATACCTTACAAAGAATAATTAAACTAAGACATAAGATCATGTCTAATGTTCATGCACATTTTCTTTTATTGTTTCCCCAAGATGTTTAAAAGTGTGTGGCTCATTGACATAAATGTTTATTTAAAAGCATATCCTATAAGATAAAAGAAGCGTGATAAACCAGTATGTTTAATCTAAACAACAAGCAGTTGGTCGAAAATATGAACTTCCTGAATAGAGATTTCTATATCAACAAAAGAAGAGCCAGTCCCACTGCTCATAGATATCTTGTTATTTAATCGGGGACAGTGAATAAATGCATATAAACATTATGTATGATATACGAATATAGCAAAAATATCTATTTATGTCTAGTTACTATTAAATTTAATTGAATTGTAGGATCATGGACACACACATCTAAATAAAAAGGACTAGGACATTTTCTTTTAGTTTTTGTTAATATTTTGACCTGACAAAATTAATAATACTAACAATATTTAACTTCAAGTTCAAACAGATTTTGGCTCTGGATGTGCAAAATGGACAATAAAAAGAGGATTTAAGGTACAAATTTCCACCTCCATAAGCTGAGTAAATGGTGGAACCTCAGAAAGAATTAGCTTAGATTGTTGTCATAATGAATGTCAACCAAAAAAGGATAACACACCCATAAATGGTGTTCCCAGAAGAACTGATGTCCTCACAAAGATGGTACAGGAGCTGAGAATCAAATAGTATAAGAGTTGGTGAAATTTCAAAATTTTTTTTTATCTTTTCTTTAATTCTTAAAAATTGTATTATATTTATAAACATTGAGTTCTTTTTACTTTACATTTACTTTTAATAATTATTAACTAATTCAACTGGAGAAACATCACCAATTTCACAAAATAGCAGGAAGGAGTACAAGACAAAGACATGAGTAGCAGAGACAAAATACAGCCAAGATCAGGTGAAGGAAAGTACAGCTGGTTGTGTGGACAGAGTTTTGGGACCCCTCTCCCTGGTCTAACAAGAGAATCTAACAACCAAACTGCATAGGCTTTAAATCAGTACAATAACACCCATGCTGTCCTGTGAAGCAGCCGTGCGGGCCATCTTCATTCAGCCTGTGTCAAAATGACCTTGCATCCCCACACCTCGTGACTGAAGACACCAACTGGATAGACCCACAACAGGAAAAGGTAAAGGGTACATCGCTCTCACGTTTCCCAGCTGCATTTCCTAGAGATTGAGGGAATAATAAACTACCCTGGTCCTTGCCTCCCTCCATACACAGGTAACGTCAGCATCTCTGAACTCTTTTGATGAATAACCAAGAAATTCTTGTTTATGTCACCTTCAATGTATCATCTGGAGAAAAGCCCAGATGTACTCTATCTCTTTTTTTTTGGTCACATATGAAATCTAGTTGCAAGTTTTTTTCTTCCTCTCTTCCCTGCGCGTACACTGTTTGTGAAAGAGAGATAAGCTGCACTTAACCTCACACCCTCGGAGCAGCTCCATCAGAGCATCTGCTGAACTATTCCCGGGGTTCAAACTCCTCACACTGATTATTGAATAAACTCCTTCACTAACATCGCCTAGACTCTTTATTTCAGTCGACAGGTGCTATATGGTAGTGTTTCCTTCTTCTGTCCATGTGCGAGGGAACTCCTCACGAACTCCTTTGGATCCTAGAGTCTCATGGTAGTAGAATGGTTAGGAAATAACAAACAAAAGAGAGTCCAATGTCAAAAGAGCAAATAGAATGCACTGTTATTTAAGGTAGTTTTGTGGTTGTGGGACAAATGTGTACTTCTGCTAATTAGTCTCAAGAATTTTAAAGGGTCTGAGATTTTATCCTACTTGCTATCCTTTCCTTTATCAGCTATGGTTTCAAGGATGCTGGCAGTAAACGAGGCTGCTCCGCGAGCAACAAAAGATGGCTTACTACTCAGAGCAGTGGTTAGAGCCAAAATATCAGCACTTTCTTATGATGTTTCTCTGAGCTCCTATTTCCAAAGGGTGACTAAAGGAGGGGCAGGTGACACGTGGACACACAATGGGTTGCATTACAGGAAAGAAATTCTGAGTTTAGAAAATCTTGATCTTTTAAAATGGGCTTCAAGCAAACCTACCTGAGCTTTGGCCCTGAGGGAGACAGTTAAAAAAAAAAAATTTCTCTTTGCTCTGGAAAGAGACACTATCTTTGTCCACTAGGGCTGTTCACTATAAAAACATCCTTGGAAAAATAGTTGGGAGCCACAGGGCAGTCCCTTTTCTGGCAAAATGTGCCAAAATATGAGAAATCCCCAGAGATTTTCTCCAACATCTACTCCTTGTTTCTACACTGTCTCATCTTCTGGCAGTGAATACACCACTCTATCGGCCACTCAGATTAATCTGACCAACAGAGACTGAAACAAAATCCATTCTTTATATACAGCATTTAATTAATTGAGGCTACTCCTGACAGGACTCCAAACAGCAGGATGTGACAACTTGAAGTACTAACCTCGAAAATGTTCCACAGAGTCCCAAACCCACCAGCTGAGCAAGTCTCCTAACCATCAGGGTACACCTTAGAAATCTAGGTAGCTTTCTCTTTCAGATTCTATATTGACCTTTCCGCTTTTCCTGAGGCATTAATCCAGGTATAGGTAGAGCAATTGCATAGACTCTTCCTTGGCCCACAGGGAGGTTGTCTAGAACAGTTCTATCTTCCATAACAACCCTAGCCCATCAGTTGAGGCCGAACTGAATGCTTTCCAGAGCTGAAGGGATAGCATTGATCACTTCAACTAGAGTCAGGGACAGATTTCATTTCTGCTTTCTAACCGAATAACTCCCGTAGTAGTGATAACTGTTCACAGTTGGCACCTAATTAGGATCCAGTTATCTCTTGGGAAACGCCACGTAGGGTAGTCTGATTTGGGAAAAATCTTCACATTCATCTGATGGCTAGTTTTTTCTTAATCACTTTTAGGTCTCTTAAGACCGCCCCTAAGAGGCAAGTCATACTGTTTTCGGAAGGGGATTTTGTTGCCTGTCTTCCACCAGGAACAGTGCCTCTGGGAAAATAAAATGATTAGAATTGCTGTGACATCTTAAGTGGGACCTATATCAGTTGGGGGACAAAAGTTTCCACTGCCTCCAAAGTGGCAACCCGGCTGGTTGGTAGACCCTTAGAGTTCCCACTTCCTTTCAAATCAAGCCAAATCTTTTGTTTTCGGAGGGACTGCTTAAGAGAAGTTACTCTAATCTGTCCTTTGTACCATGGCATCAACTGGGTGGCATTCCACCCCAGAGAATGACAAGCGACAGCTTTGGGAGTGGGAATGTGGCAGAAAACTGCAAATATTGGTGTTTTGCACGGAAGGTGCAGTATCTTGGACCATTTAACTCCAATAGACTATTTCTGGTAGACTCCACAGAAAGGTTGAACAGAATGGTGATCACATTGTGTTCGGAACTTTTCATTGGGGGATGGAAAGCCCAGTAGCCAGTTAAAATTACTACACTTTCAACAATTTTGAAGAGGCATACCAGAGTATTTCTCTTAAAGAGGAAGATCATTAATGTCCCATACCTCCTAGAATCTAAGATGTTCTCTCCCCAGGGGTCTGGCTTGTTACTCTTCAGAAGTGTTCTGTTTTATCTAGAAATATACAATACATGTAATTATTCCTTCTCCTTTTAGCATCAAGGATTTAAAGTTTCTGCTTTAAAATTGGAAATTCCCATGTAACACTCCTTGGTTCAGCCTGTGTTCCATTTATAATCTCATTTTTCTAGATTTACTACTTCTCCATTTCCCTTGTCAGCCTATGACTGAGCTGAAATACTACTAAGACCAAAAGCTACTGAAAACTTGGAGACAATTCAACTACTAGCATTATTTTCAGGTTTGGTATTTCAGTGTTACAAGCAGCAGGCCGATCTGAGTAATGGTGGCTGAAGTCAAATCAGAGCAAATAGAAAAAAGAGCATCAGTGGTAACACAGCTAGAGATGTTCGATGTGGCTAGAAATGAGGCATGTTACAAGAAATGTTGGATCAAAGCAGCAAAACACACACATACACACACACACATTTCTACTAGTGTGTATGACAGTGCAATTCTTCCTTTTTTGTTTTGAAGATTGCTAGCAAAATATTTCATGATCAAATCCTCAGAATTTGGAATATCACGACTTTTAGAGTATCATTCAAGGTCATGTCTTACACATGAAGAAACTGAGGCTGAGGGAAGTTATGTGACTTTTCTGAAGTTATACATTTAGTGGTAGGGCTTGTACTATAGTCAGCAACCTCAACATCCTCTCCAAGGTCCACCTCTCTATTTCTAAACAGTAAGAGTGCATTCTATATTCCCAGCAGTACTCTAAGTACTTTACAGGTGTTAACTGATTTTGCCCTTCAACAATGTTATAAAATAGTCATTAATTGTCCCTATTTATCATTAATTGTCCCTATTTAGCTGTTGAGGAACCTGTGGGACAGAGATTTTGGATGATTTACCCAGGGTCACCCAGTAAGTGGTAATCTAGATCCAAAATGTAAGTACTTCAACCATTCAGTTATGCTGTCTCTTATTTGCTAATAAAGTTTAAAGTGAAAGCTGAGATTTTATTTAGATAATGAAAACTCTTTAATTACTGGAAAAATGACTGGTCATGTGTACTTTCTTTTGCAGAATTTAAATATTTTCATTCAAACATTATAGAATCAGGAGAGCAGAGGTCATCCCCAATGATGTTTTATCCTACATCAGTGGTTCTCGACTGGGTGTGGTTGTGCCCTCCTCCCCTCCAGTGGACATTTGGAAATGTCTGGAGATATTTTTGATTGTGACAACTGGATGGAGGGAGGGATGATACTGGTTCTATGTGTTAGAGGCCAGGGATGCTGCTTAACATCCTACAATGTATACGGTAACTCCTACAACAAAGAATTCCCTGGCTGAAAAGTGTGGAGGTTGTGAAACACTTTGGTGGTGCTGGTTCTGGTCACACCAAGACTCATTCACACTTTATGCTGAGTATACTGGTCAGAAGCATCTTTGCTAAGATAGTCTCTATGTGTGTGTGTTGTAGGGGTGGAATAAAGATGGATAGAGGGGAGTGAAACCACAGAATATCGAAGCAGATTCTCATGGTGAATTTCCCTGATTTTTTCCTCCTTTTTTAATCAAACTCACATTCGTCCTTCTGTTTCATGTCCCTTTATCAATACAGCGTGTCTCTGAAGTCTCTATTTTTCTGGAAATTCCTGTATCATAAGACTCAAATAAAAGGCTCTTATCTGTGCACATCTGAGTTTGACATATTGCTTTTCGTATCTGTAACTGGATTATTTGAGAGGCACAATCTTGTTATTGTGTTTAATCTTTGCACCACAGACACCCTCCATGCACAAGCATGTAGCCAGCACCTCTACATTTCCTAGGAACACTCAGAGATCAGAAAGAAGAAGTTGCTTTAAGCCAATGACTTTACATATATTTTCTTAACCTTAAATTCTTTGAAGATCATTTTACTGATATCCTGGAGGGGGAGATGAAACAGAGAGGTGCTTCTGAGAATGATGGTAGTAAAGAAAAAATTCCTGTGGCCTGGAGAGCAGATAGAAGTTTTTCTAGCTGTGTGTTTTGAATGTCGGGACACTGGAGAAAATGAACGCCATTTGTTCATTTGTAAATATTTGCAAAATATTGACAATATGGAAGGTTTTGTAAGGATTCATACCTATTTATACACACTCACAACACATTAAGTTTTAAAATGTGGTCTTTGTAAGACTTCAATTTAACTACATATATAAATTGCTTCTCAACTTGAAATATATATGAGAAAGCACCTGTGGATAGTGTCACAGGGGAAGGGGAGCCAGAGAGAATGATGATAAGGACACTAAAGAAGGGCTGGGAAGTTAACAAATGCACACTTAATTCTCTGGGAGTGCAAATAAAAGGATAAGTTGAAGAGAGGAATTTAAAAACTTTTTTATAATTTACTAGGAACTTAAAATTACTGATTCTTGTATATATTACAATCAAATTATTTAAGTAATTTGAAAAAATGGCCACATATTCTCATCTGACCTTTGTTTTATAAGAGGGGAGATTTTCACTGTGTTCTCTTGTATAATTGATTACAATGTGATATTAAAACAATAACGTTTTTAATCAAACAGTAAATGTTGGCCTGGAGAGTGGAAAACCATTCCATTCATTTCCAGAAGGAGAAAAAAAGTATTTTTGATTTTCACTCAACTTGTGCATTGTAGTGGCATTCATTTATGATTCTGTAACGAAAGAAAAATCTCCCCCAGGTAATTCCCTATTTTGTACACACAGAAGCAATGTTTTCGGATAGAACCACACCTCACATGGAGATTTGGCCTCGCACAGGTTAGAGGATAAGTTGTATTCCATTCATGTGGAGCAGGACTAATCCTGTTTTTGTAAGTAATTCCCCTTTGAGAAATAATGAAATTTTAAAATTATATAGTCATTTGTGAAACATAGGGAGAAAAATTTTGTCACCCCATGGGCATTTCACTGTATCATGTAATTTTCTTTCCATTACTAATACTTTCCCTTCTGAGTGAAAGGGAACAGCTTCTGTTAAGGGAGATATTGGAGAGACCAAAACAGCAAAAACCTCAGGCTCTAATTTGTCATGTCTTGGAAGAAATTAGGTGGTGTTCTCAAGTTGGGTTATTTGAGAAGTATTTAATAAAGGGACTATTTACAAAGATGTTGAAAGAATGTAGGAAAACCTGAGGCAACCAGCAAGTGTGCGTATGAGGATAGGAGTTGGGGTGCTGCATTATGGTTCAAAATATTTAGACTTGGTGGGACAAGAAGAGGAAGCCTTGGCTATTAACACCTGGAGAAAGAGGGCCTGTCTGGAGAGGCTGACCTTTCGGTAGCCAGTGTCTTAGTCAATCCAAGTTTCTATGACAAAGATACCATAGACTGAATCGCATAAGCAACAAACATTTATTTCTCCTGGTTCTGGAGGCTGGAATTCCAAGATCACGCTGCCAACTTGGTCAGGTTCTTGGTAAAGGTGCTCTTTCTGGTTATGTCCTGCATGCACTCAGAGAGAGAGAGAGGGATCTACTGTCTCTTCCTCTTTTTATATGGGCACTAATGGCGTCATAAAGGCTCTATCCTGATGACCTAGTTACCTCCGAAAGGCCCCACCTCCAAACACCATTACATTGCGGATTGAGATTTCAGCATATGAATTTTGTGGGGCCACAAGTTAGTCCATTGCAGCCAGCTAGTTTCAATTGCACAGGAAGGGAGGCCCCTCCCTCTCCTCCTCCATTTTGATCTCTTACTATTGGCTGAAACTGAACAGAAGTCAGAGCACAAAAGATCCATTGATATAGACCAGGAACACAGAGCAGGATAGCAAAGGGTGGAGTAGACCTGATGGAGTAAATGAGAGCTATCCAGCACATCCTCAGAGACAAGTCATAACTGAAGGAAAATGAGCTTTGTGATGTGTTCTCTTGTTACGGTACTCAGTTATGAGGAATCTGTTGAAGGCATACTTAATGTAGCAGAAAAGGCAATTTTCTGTGGCACATCAAATTAAAAAGTAACTACTAAACTTTCATGCTTGAATGTCTGTAGAACCCCCAAATCCCACATGTCTAAAACTAAGTTCATCTTACCCTCCAAAATACCTGTTTATCATCTCGAATTGTATTTCTCATCAAATAACATTTCTGTCTACAGTGTAGCCGAAGCCAGAGACCTGAGATTATCCTTGACTCTTTCTTTCCCTCTTTTACCTTATCCAATTAATTATTAAATATAATCTATTCTACCACCTAGATATTCATTACTCTCTATCTTAGAGATGTTAACTTCGTTTTCTGCTTTCCTTCTGGACACTATCATCTCTCAGTTGAATGGTACTAACTTGTCTCAGAGCCTCTGTCTTCATTTCAATGCATTATCTCAATAAAACCAGAACCAACATTTTAAAATATGAATCTAATCAATCATTTGCCTACTTACAGCCCTTCAATGTCTTTCTTTTGCCCAAGAAAAACATTAAAAAGTAACTAATTCATGGGGCCGGCCCCGTAGCTTAGCAGGTAAGTGCGTGCGCTCCGCTACTGGCGGCCCTGGTTCGGATCCTGGGCGCGCACCGATGCACCACTTCTCCTGCCATGCTGAGGCTGCGTCCCACATACAGCAACTAGAAGGATGTGCAACTACAACATAAACAACTATCTACTGGGGATTTAGGGGAAAAAAGGAGGAGGATTGGCAATGGATGTTAGCTCAGGGCTGGTCTTCCTTAGCAAAAAAAGGAGGATTGGCATGGATGTTAGCTCAGGGCTGATCTTCCTCACCAAAAAAAAAAACAAACAAAAAAACTAATTCGTGTCTCTGCTGCCTTCTTGCTTCCCTCTGCTGGCTCCATGTCTACCTTCCACTTACTGTCTTCGGACCTCAGTTGTTTCAATCCTGACTTCTGCATATTCACCCTAAAATCTTCCTGAATGTAAAGATTAGCTCCCGCTGGAAAGGCTGTCTGTCATTTCTTTTTCTTCTGTCAAATGTCCTGTGTCTTGATTGCTGCTTCAGCATGCTCCTTTATTATGATTGGGATAGATTATCAGGCTCCTGCTGGATGAGCTGTCAAGAACATTGAGCCTGTCTGGCCGTAATCGGACTAAAGTAGCAAAATGACAAAGATTCTCTGAGAAGCTTCGCAGATTCAGGAGATTTAAGCACAAATTAATTCTGCCCCAAAATGAAAACCAGAGTTAGCTAAGAAAGACAAAATTTAGGGAATTTAACTTGAGTTATAGCATTCAGACCTTCAAATGGGGAAATCTGGAGGTTTCAGACAACAGAAAATTTATTTCTGATAAAAAAGTGTGATTATTTCTATACATGATATACATTTTACTTAAAAATCTGCAAATTCAACTAAATATTTTGATGAATGGGATCAAGTCATTTTTGTTGATTTGTTATATTTCATTTGGTAATTGAATTTTTAGATATTTTTAGTTCTGTTACATAAGAGATCTAGATTATTCAAAAATTCTGTTGCATATTAAAACTTATTTAATTTTATGTTATAATTAATAAATGTTATATCGTATGCTGCATAGTAGATTTACATACTTGAGGTCTCCTGAGACAAACCATCACTCGCATTTTGGTGGTTGCTTGTAATTACTCTTAGACTCATTTGCTATAGGAATAAATTCAAGGAGTTTTATTTGTTGAGTACTTAAATATATTTATCAAGATAAACACCAATAAAAATGAAGAACTCTTCCAAAAGCATACTTACTCATAACTTAAAAATGAAATTCACTAATGAATTTGTTGATGCAAAGTTGATCTTACTTGTTCTGCTGATGACTTTCGTAGACTATGTTAATGAAAATAATGCACTTAATTTGTAGCAATATCATGAATAAAATAAGTCTACCACAATTGCAACTGAATGAAAGAAACTCATGGATATTAATGTTCAAAAAGAGAGGTAGACAGTTTGCCATTGTCGGACCCCAAGGCTATGAATCTAGAATTGAAATCAACTGAAACAATCCATTAGAAATCAACCACTCGCTGCCCATATTGTGTTTTGCAGTTCCAGCCTAACGCTGCATTTAAAATAGACAATCTAAACTTGTTCCCAGTGGATAAGAATAAACCAAGAAGAACTACTTTGTAAACGTTGTATTTTTCCTCAGAAACTGGACTTCAAAGATATTCTGAACACACCATAAAGTTTCAAACTTCAGTGCCCTCAAAAGCCTCACATGGCTCCCATTGACATCAATCAGAATTTTATGTGCATGGACTGAGGGCAAAGGGTAACCATTTATATGATCGACAATATGTTTGATGACTAAAAAAGTTGTCTGAAATTTACTGCACTGACTTTATACTCTGCAAGGACGCTTAGTTTCAAAAGCTCACCAGATGTCTAAATATGGTGGGCAATATTAGTTTAATTTCAAAATTTAAAAACTTAAAAGGAATTTTTTGTTTCTAATTTGAAGGTCATTGCTGAATTAACTGAAACATCATAAATATTGAAGGGATTTAAAGTAGTCTGAATTTTTTTCTTAGCTGAGATATGTCTTTCCATGCAAAGCGTTGTTTTATTAATACCATAAATCCATATGCACGTAAGCAAACATTGCATTTTTTCCATTTACATTAAGTACCAATAATGAACAACAGGAAATTTGCACCAAGTAAATAGGAAAATAAATTCTTCCATTATATTTACAACATTTATCAAAAAAAAAAAAAGAATGTATTTAAACTAATACTTCAAGTCCTATCAGCTGATTATACCTGGTATTAAGCTTCATGTAGTTTCAATAACTTTGGCTCTCTGTGTTGTAGGTTTGTGTTTATTCATTAGGGGGGAGGGAGGAGGGTGAAAGGGATAATTCGGTACATGTGTGTGGTGATGGGTTGTAATTAGTATTTTGGTGGTGAACATGATGTAATCTATGCAGAAATAGAAGTACAATGTTGTACACCTGAAATTTTTACAATGCTATAAACCAATGTTACTGCAATAAACAAAAAATTAAAAAAAAAAAGAAATTGTAAACCTCACAGATTGAATTCTGTCTTCTATAAGAGATATTTTAGTGCTACTATGTTCCCTGTAATAATATGGAATTCCTTCTCTGTTTTCAGATTGAATGATTAAAGGTAACTATAAAGCAGGTATCTCCTCAACTTTGCAGTGTTGACATTTTGGGCTGGCTAACTCCTTGTTGTGGGGGACTGTCCTGTGCATTGTAGGATGTTTAGTAGAACCTCTGGCCTTTACCCACTAGCTACTCGTAGTACCTCCATCCCAGTTTTGACAACCAAAAATTTCTCCACACATTGCCAAATGCTCTGCTACTACAGAGGAACTCGTTTCCAACACTGTCTTCATCATTAATCTCAGTGGATGGAATTCCATTTTCAGTAATTACTCAAAGGGCTTTTTCAACCTTAAAGAATATCTTGAAGTGCAAGTATGATTGGGAAAGGCAAAACTATGTTTTTACCAGCTAACTCGTTAGTAAAGGTTAGTAGGTCAAAATGCTTTTCAACAAAATAATAGGACATAACATAAGGAAGAGAGCATAATGTTGGACCAAGGGAGTCAGAACATTAAAACTGTGTTGGGGCCAGCCCCGGGGAGTAGCAGTCAAGTGCGCGCACTCCGCTGCGGTGGCCCGGGTTTGGATCCCCACTGCGCACCGCTTGTCAAGTCATGCTGAGACGACGTCCCATATAAAAAAATGGAGGAAGATGGGTACGGATGTTAGCCTAGGGCCAGTCTTCCTCAGCAAAAAGAGGAGTATTGATGACAGATGTTAGCTCAGGGCTAATCTTCCTCACACACACAAAAAAAGAATTGTGGGGAAAAGGGAAATAAGAAGACATCAGATTTAAACTTCAATGTCCCTCACTATCTGAGACCTTTCTGTTACACTCAGGGTTACAGTTTATTATAGCAAAAGGGTACAGATTAAAATCAAGCAGAGGTAAAAGGTGAAAAGAACACAGTGCAGGAGAAACCAAGAGCAAACTTCCAATCATCCTCTCCCAGTAGAGTCTTAGAGAAAGCACTTAATTCTCCCAGCAATGATATGTGACAATCAGGGAAGTTCACCAGGGTTTCGGTGTCCAGGGCTTTTATTAGGGGTTGGTCATGTGTAACACAGGTGCTCACATGGCCGACCCTAGTTGCTCAGTCTCCAGTCCATCTCTAGGTCAGCTAATACCACATAGCCCAAGACTCCCATCATAAATCACATTGTCATAAACTATCTGGCGTGGCCCCAAATTTCCAGGCAAAGACATTCTTCTCAGGCATGATATTCCAAAAGGTTAGAGGTTGTCTCACAAGCTGGTCAAAGCCATTACTTGGAATGTGCGGAGGTTGGACAACCCAGGGCTGCTGAATAATCCTTTGCTGCACATATCCCTTTCCTCACAACATCTACTATGGCAGTGATGCACAATCATAAGAATGCTAGGACGTTCTCCAGCTCTTCAAGATTAACTTTCTTTTTCAACGTCATTATGTATACCTATATTGGTATTTATACAATTATTATTATGTATGTTTATCCACACATGAACAATACAAATGGGAGAAGCGTCCTATATTGCACTGAAAAGGAAATTCAGTGAGAGTTAATATGTATTATTTTTTGTATGGAAAATACTTTGTCATAATATAATAATTTATGCCATAAAATAATAATTTAATGCTCACGACAGCTCTTGGCAGTGATGTCTTGAGGGCTGGCAGTTCTGCTCCCCGTTTGTGAAGGCCAATTGTTAAATTATCACAAATTTTGTGAGCTAGTTGACATTACCTTGACAGCTCAGTGTTGGTCATGATAATATTTACAACTTACATATTGGAAAACATTACAAATCAGCATTCTCCCTACCTTCAAAGAGCAAATAATTAAACATTTTAGCCAGCATATCACTGACTATGAGGTAGGCAATATAGTTATATCCCAGTGACAGAATCATGGAATACATTGTTTTTTCCAGACGTATTCTAACTCATATAACTGAATCCCCCTGGCAAATGTATGCGTTTGATGTTCCACTTCCTAGTCAGAACTGGAAGGAAAATCACCTATTAGTCTGCTTCTCCTCTGGCAACTGAAAATAGCCTCTACCCATTGGCTTGCTCTTTTACTAACTTTTACTAGAAAATTACTGGCTCTATTTTAGAAATTATATATTTTATATATATATTCAACAAATCTATTTTTCCTCTTTTGTGTTTGCCTCAATTTGCCTAAAATGATCTTTACATACCAACACCTGCACTTTCTCCACCACAGAACCTTATGAACCCATTTCTCAGACACAGGAACCCTTGTCTGCTATTGTATTGTTTCACCAAATTCCATTTGTTCCTGTCATTATCCAAACAATTGAAGTAGAGTATTTTAAACTGTGTTAAATGGTTTACATTTCACTTCTATTTTTCAGTTCAAAGTCATATGAAAGATATCTTCCAATTCTCTTCTATAAGGCATCAACAGAGGAAAAAGATATTACAAACAGGTAAGTACAACTGCATCCTAGGCCTCTTCTAATATCCCTCTATTCAATTATAGAGCTAAATAAATATTGCTAAGTCAAATCACTATTATGCGGCTGTGATATTGTCATATAGTAAGAAATTTATATTTGGTCTTCATCCCTGGTTCCAGACACAAGAGCTTCTAAAACCCTTGGAATTTCCTGAGTGAGAAGGATGAGAGGAGTGTCTTTTGTTATTCATAATAAGCTCCTTTCTGAGTTTATACTAATGAGGTGACTCTTGGTGGGCTCCTATATAGCTTCAGGATGGGAGCTGGTTGCCAGAGGAAGCAACTATGTGATTAGAAGATTGGAACTTTCAGCTCCATTCTCTGATCTTCAGGGAGTGAGGAGAGAGGGGCTGGAGATTGAGTTAATTACCAATGGCCAGTGATTCAATCAATCATGCCTAGTAATGGAATGCCCATAAAAACCCCAAACAGGATTTGAAGAGTTTCTGGGTTGGTGAACACATTGAGATGCTGGGAGGGTGACACGCACCAGAGCACATGGAAGCTTCACGAATGCCCTGCCCTGCACCTCATAGCTTATCTAATGCATCCCTTCCATTTGGTTGTTCCTGAGCTGTATCCTTTATAATAAACCAGTAATGGTAAGTAAAGCTCTTTCCTGAGGTCTGTGAATTGTTCTAGCAAGTTATAGAACCTGAGAAGTGGGTCATGGGAACCCTCATTTTATAGCCAGTTGGTCAGAAGTACAGGTGGCAACCTGAGCCTTGTGTCTGATTTCTCAAGTAGAGGCATTCTTGTGGGACTGATAGCTTAAACCTGTGGAGTCTGACACTAACCACCCAGAGTTAGTGTCAGGAATGAATTGTGGCACACCCAGTTTGTGTGTGGAGAATTGGAGAACTAGTTGTTGGGTAGAGGAAAAAACCCACACATCTTGTGTCAGAAGTGTTGTGAGCAAAAAAAGCAGACTAGTGAAAAAAACCTGCTAGTAGTTTTTAAAGTCAACATCGTATGAAATTTGTAAACTATTTTCCATCCAAGCATATTAAAATATTACCAATTTCACAGTTACAACAATATTAACCATATGACATCTATTTCCTGGGAAGGTGCACATTTTAAATTTAAATGTTTTGTACAATTGAATGTAAAGGACTGGCAGGCTACTTACCTGGGATTGTAGTTTGTATGCAGTTGTTACGTAATATAACCTACCCACAGTGCTCACATTGAGTAGGTGTACTCCAGTATGTCTATTTACATTGTACATTTGTCCTGATTGGCTGGTCTCTGAGCTGTACTATTTAAGTGTTTTGAATATTCTCTCTGTCATGTGAAAGTAACTACTACTACTAAATGATGGGGAAAAATTTAAACAAAACACCAAATATATGTATTTCATAAATTTGCAGTAATGTAATTAAATAGTTTTTCAGAGTATTTTGGCATTATTACCAGTATGGTATATATGACCTTGATTGTTTTTTCATCTCAGATGCACAGGATTGAATTAATCATACTACCCAATTAATGGCATATTATTATCATCAGTCTGTGCAATGTCCTCATTCATTCTTTTTGATCTCCGTACCACATATCCATTTCTCTCTGCAACACCATAAATACGTTTTAATGTCCTTTTTGTGTATCATTTTCATTTGAATGTTTTCTAAATTATATAATATCATATGCACATATTTTAATATATAAATATACAACTACATAATTATACACGTATTATACATACACAGTTATGCTGATTGTGTGTGTGTGTGTGTATGTATACATCTTGGTTCATTATATCCTATGCTAAGAAATAAACTCCACCAAGTTTCTCTGTGAATATCTAACCAATTGCTTCTAACTGCTGCTTCATAGTCCATAGTTTTCCTCACAATATCTTTTTCTCTGCCATCTTTTTCTCTCTGATGGCTGCTCAGATTACCTCCAAATGCCACCATAGAAAACAATGCTATTATGAACACCTTAGTTTACACAAGTTTATAGAATTACGTGGAATTTCCCAGGAGTGTATAACCAGCAATGGTGTGGTCAAGCCATTTGCATATTTCTATATACAATTTCTATATACAATTTGACAATGAAGTGTTGAATGATACACCACTGAGCATTTCTGCCAGCAATGCCTGGGCATTCTTACTTCCCCACATTCCTACCAGTGCTTGACTTTATTTTGATATCTATGTTTTCCAGTCCAATGTATGTAAAATGACATCTCATTGTTTAGTTCGAATTTTTCTCTTACCGGTGATTTCTGAACATCTGATACAATGACTGTTGTTTGGGCTTTTCTTCTGTGGTAGGCAGAATAACGTCCCTTTCTCCTCCAAGATATCTATGTCCTAATCCCAGGAACCTGCCCAGGTCACTTTATAGGATACAAAGGACTTTCCAGATGTGCTTAAGCTAAGGATTTTGAGAGTCGGAGATCATCCTAGATTATCTGGGTGGGTCCTTGTGAGAGGGAGATGGGAGGATCAGAATCAGTAGCAGATGTTATGACAAAAGCAAGAGGTTGGAGTGATGTGAGGAAAGACCATGATCCAGGGAATGCAGATGGAAACCTGGAAGATGGAAAAGGGATGAAAAGGGATTTCCCCCTCAGAGCTCCAGACGAAACCAGCCTTGCTAACACCTTGACTTTAGCCCAGTGAGACTGATTTTAAACTTCCGATCTCCAGAACTGTAAGATAATGTTTATTGTTTTAAGTCACAAAGTTTGTGACAATTTTTTACAGCAGCAAAGGGAATTAATATACCTTACCTTTTAAATTTCCTGTTTCTATTTTTGAAAAATCTTGTATTTTTTTATGCTTTTTTCTTATTGACTTATGTAGATTTATTTATATTCTAGATATCATCCCCATAAAAATTGTAGACACGGCAGATATCTTCTTTTTGGCCATCAGCAGTTAGTCATCTTTATTCATGAAGTCCTCTATTGAACATGACTTTTGTTGTAAACATCACTATTTTTGCTGTGTGGTTTATGCTTTTAAATGTATTTTTCAAGAAATCCTTTTTCTTAGTTTACAAGAAGTCTCCATTTTCCTTTGCTGAACATATAGTTTCACTTTGACATTGAAGTTTGCACCATCTAGAGACCATGTTTATATTTTGTGTTAGGTCAGAGTCCATTTTTATTTTCCCTCATGAATTGCGTCCATTTTTCCAGCATAATTTTGAAAACAACCTGTTCCATTTGTAATTTTTAGTGATGCCACCATTATTACCTACTAAGTTTTAATATATACATATGGGTCTGTCTCTGTGCTTTCTATTATTCTCAATACAACTATTTTTACGTTTTTGAAAATATAATATCAATACTGTATTATTGTAATATTGTAATCAATATTGCATTATTCTTATTTAATCTTTATTTTTATCATAATTTCTCTTAAGGCTCATACTCAAGATTTATTTACTAAATAACTATTCCTCACCTACTCCAAAACCACAAATCCACTTAACAATAACAATAAGCATAAAAAACTGCCTATTTGGTTACTACTGAGACATGATCCAAATCACGTGTTGCATATGAGAAATATCAGTATATCACTTGCCTCAAATATGGAAAGAAATGACAAAGAAAGATGTTTGTGTGTGTTTAACCATTTAGGTATTTTAGTTACAAATTTTGTTATCTGCAAATGTATTCTTATTTTTCAATTTTTGTATGAATAGGCATTGACATATTACACAATAGTGATTGGATCATTTGAGAAATTAGGATAATATGGCCCAGGAAGTTTGTACAATTTGAATCTCATTTTATGTCAGTGACGTTGCTAAACATATCAAAAATAAAAATTGAGTTTCAAACCGAGAATTAGCCTTTGCATTTTCCAAATAACGTAGAGTTTCATGTATGTGTTACAGTAAAAGTTTTATGCTCATTAGTTCAAAAATTAAGAAAAAAAGTAAAAGAAAAAATGTCAGCCCTGTCACTAGACACATCTTTGGATATTCACAGTTCCAGAAATAACATCTATGAATTCTAATTCGATTTTTCTTCTAATCCTAAAACCAAATACATTATTTATAAAAATTGTTACTCAATAATGTAAAAAATCCTTAATTCTGTCATGTCAGAAACTAATTAGCTATTGTTTGTTTTAGTGTCTAAAAGTAAAGGAGATATTTTACAATACACCGGGCATCAGTGTTACTTATAATTCCATCACAGATGTACTCTTTGTTCATGAAAAATTTAAACTGAAGCTAACTGCACTGTTTAGATGAATGTAGCCTGTTCTATTAGAACTTTTATTTCCAGGAATACATGTGAAGACCAAAAAAAAGTGGCATTCCAGAAAAAGGAGGAAAAATCACATTCTCAGACGCATTCTTCACTTTGTACAGGAGATGTGGGCTGTAATAAAAACAGTTGGATTGTTTTCTTATTCATACACTATCTTTGTTAGCTGAGAAAAAAAAAATGAATAAACAACTTATTGTGGATGGCTGAGAAGAGAATAACCTGGGAGGAGATGGTGTTGATCGGGCCATGTGCACAGTGGCTACTGGTTTCTCCAGCAGACACTGGGATCTATCCACATCGGAGTGGGAAGCTGCCTACAGCTGCACTGATCTCTAGCACATTGTCCACGTACAGGCTAGTACAGTTGCTGTGAGTGTGAGATAGGGGACAAAAATGGGTAATTTTATTTATTTTCTATATTTTATTTTATTTTCAAACTTCAATGAACTGCACATTTTTTGAAGATAAATAATTTGAGCTTAGCATATATATTTCTGTGTGTGCATGTCTGTGTGCGTACATGTGTGTGTGTGTGTGTGTATGTGTGTATGTGTGTGTCATGTACCCATCTGTGCCGTAGTTTTGTTCTTTATGGACAAAATACACTAGAATTAATGCCGTTATGCCTCATGCTTACATAGATACAGCCTGGTGTAAACAACTGTCTAATTTATATCTGTATGTCAGAAATAATAGCAGTGCAGTACTTCTTAACTCTCAGTAAAATTTTCAGAGTATATGCATTCCCACCCAGGACGTTGACCAACTTCCTGTTCTGCTGAAACTGCGTTAGAAATGGCCATGGTGGTGGTATTTTCCCACCCTTTTTGCTCCCTTCCCTCCAAATTTCCTCTCTTTTTATATCTCATAGCGGGAGGTTGCTGACTTACTGCAATGAATCGTGAAGGCATATCTTTCTAAATTGTTAATGTGAAAGTTTATTAATAAAATAACTTTAAAAGTGTATGATAAGTATATGAAAAATATATAAGTGCTCACAAAATATTTAGTACTAACTTACCTGTTGAATAGAATTGCTATGCTATTTTAAAATTCTTGAAACAAGATGATATCATGTAACTGGAAAAAGTCACAAAAAGACATACCACAACAGAATAGCACCTTAGGAAAGATTTCATTCAGCTCTGCATTTTTATTTTATTTTATTTTTTTTTTATTTATTTATTTTTTTTTTTGTGAGGAGATCAGCCCTGTGCTAACATCCGCCAATCCTCCTCTTTTTTTGCTGAGGAAGACGGCCCTGGGCTAACATCTGTGCCCATCTTCCTCCACTTTATATGGGACGCCGCCACAGCATGGCTTGCCAAGCAGTGCGTCGGTGCGCGCCCGGGATCCGAACCAGCGAACCCCGGGCCACCACAGCGGAGTGCGCGCACTTAACTGCTTGCGCCACCGGGCCGGCCCTTTGCATTTTTAAAAGTAGCATTTCGGTGAGCTTGGTTAGACATTGCCCTAAAGCACATGAATGTTTTCCATTGTCATTAAAACATTGTGGTTATCAGACAGCAGTTCAGTCATGGAAGTGATATTTTTAAAGTGTATTAGCCAGAACATTATTAATTGCTCCTATAATTTTGCTTGTTCTTACATTAAAAATAAAAATTTTGGGGGCTGGCCCAGTGGCATGGTGGTTAATTTCATGCTGCACTTCGGCGGCCCAGGGTTTGCAGGTTCAAATCCTGGGCGCGGACTGATGCACAGCTTGTCAAGCCATGCTGTAACAGGCGTCCCACACATAAAATAGAGGAAGATGGTCACAAATTTTAGATCTGCACCAATCTTCCTCAGCAAAAAGAAGAAGATTGGCAACAGATGTTAGCTCAGGGCCAATCTTCCTCACTAAAAAAAAAAAGAGAGAGAGAAATTTTGTTGCTAGGAAATAAGATGGTGTTTTGCCTTTAAATTTCAGTAATTTTTCACTAGAAAATCACATTTTGCCATTCATATAGATATTATAAAATTGATTATTTTTGTTCAAGTTCATTGTAGAAAAGAAACAAAATAAGTGCTTTATTAGAAAACATTAATAGTTGTATTATAAATTTATCTGCTATAGACCGAATGTTTGTGTCCCCCCAAGATGCATGTATTGAACCTACTCCCCAATGTGATGGTATTTGGAGGGGCCTAATGTGGGTTACAGATTGGCTTCCCCCACAGTTTTTGCAGGACTCTGAGAAAATAAGAATCTTGAAGAGATAATTCACTCCTTGTGATGATTAGGATGAGGCTTCTGTTCATAATAATGAGTTACACTCTGATAGTCTACTTGGGCTTATACCAGCGATAATGGAAAGGCAGAACCAAAAGATGTACCATTTAGGAAGAATCGCAAGGCAAGCCTTGGGCGGCTCATTGGGAAGCACCATGGGAGCTTAGTCCTGTGGGAGGTGATTAGGTCATGAGGGCACATCCCTCGTGAACGCGATTCCTGCCCTTACAAAAGAGAGCCCAGAAAGCTCCCGTGCCACTCCCACCATGTAAAGGCACAGCTAGAAGGTGCCTTTATGAATGAGGTAGCAGACCCTCACCAGGCAATGAATCTACTGGCACCTTGATCTTGGACTTCCCAGCCTCCAGAACTGTGAGAAATAAACTTCTATTGTTTATTAGGCACCTAGTCTGTGGTATTTTTGTTATAGCAGTTTGAACAGACTAAGACACTGTCTGTGTATCTATATATCTATCTATCTCCCTACATATCTATCTATCTACACCTTAGTTGGAGTACTCTCATCATCTAAATCTGTTCAGTTCCCTCGGTTTCTACTGCTATGACTGTAGTCCGACATACTATTACTTTCTATTTACTGTACATTACGTTATACAGTTTCATATCTGTTCTCCCTAATTCAGACTTTCATGTTTCCTTCCCTGTGTCCTCCCAGTATGTCCTCCACTGCTGTGTGAAACACACGCCTGATAATGCCACGAAGGAACTTCAAATTATACTTGTGCTTCCCATTGATATTAGGCTAAAAATCTGTTTTTCACAGTCATACAAAAATCCTGCATACCCTGGTTTCTCACCTTCAGCTTTATTTTATTCCACACTCCCACTTTTCTTTGTGATCCTGACACTTGCCCTCTTGCAGTTCTTGGAATGAGGGGTTTACCCAGTGCCACCCATCCCCGCTGTACACATTGGTAAAGCTCTCACAGTCAGAGGCTGCACCCCTGTGCCCAGTGTGTTCCTTCGATCATGCCATACCTAGGCATCAGAAAATCAGTGGGAGGGAAGGACAGACCGTGATCCCAGGTGTGGCACTGTTGGGTTGCAAGAGTGTGGAACTTATGAAAGCCTGGAGCAGGAAACTGCCCACCTCAGCACTGGCTGACATAGCATCGAATGGAAAAATAGTATGTGGTACCAGAGGTGTCCTAAACAAACGGATATAATAACAGTACTTACTACATATTATTGCTGTGAGGATTAAATGAGTTGGTAACAATAAAATGTGTAAAGCAATATCTGCCCTATCATTAAAACTGAGTTAGTGTTAGAAATTATCTTTATATAATTCACCATTTTCTGATGACTTGTTTGTCCTTTTAGATTTGCTCTAAAAATTCTTCCCTTTTACAATGTTTTAAAAAGTATTCTGCTAACTTTCTTCTTTTATTATATTATCTTATTTCATTTATATTTATTTTTATGATATGAGGCAAATATATACATTTTTAACATAGAATGCTAATTTTAGTAATATCTATTTTTGAAGAATTTATTTTTATCAACAGATATAAAATGTGACTTCTATCCTTTACCAAATTACCATAGAGATTGGATTACTTCTGAAATACCTACTTTGATCCATTGAGCTCTGTGTTTTATTCCTTTGCCGTTGCCAGTTTGCAAAATATTATTCTTTTTTTCTTGAGAATTACCATGAGTATTATTTGAGCTTTAATCTTCTTAATATATATATATATATTTTGTGTGTGTGAGGAAGATCAGCCCTGAAATAACATCAGATGCCAGTCCTCCTCTTTTTGGCTGAGGAAGATCAGCCCTGGGCTAACATCCGTGCCAACCTTCCTTTATTTTATGTGGGACGCCGCCACAGCATGGCTTGACAAGCGGTGCCTCAGTGCGTGCCCGGGATCTGAATCTGCGAACCCCGGGCTGTGGAAGCGGAGCATGCGCACATAACTGCTGCGCCACCGGGCCGGCACCCTGAATATATTTTAATCCAGTTTTACAGACACCATTATTTGGCACAATTGGATTTACAAATTTATTCCTGGATAAATGCTATTTTGCTATTACTGATTCTTCCCATTGATAAATATAGTGTTTGATTTATCTGAATGGTTTTAATGTCCTACAATGAAATATTCTGGTATTTTCTGTAAATAGATCACTTGAGTTTCTGGTCCCAAGTAGTGCTTGTCTAACTCACATGCATTTTGTCACCGCAGTGCTAATTGCTTATGTCCAGGGCTTTGAATCCAAGGACACCTGAAGGGAGGATGTTCAGTACAACTTTGAGTGAAACACTTCACTTTGATTGAGCTAAATAGTAAGCTGCCTCTTGATTCTTCTGGTTAAAAGAATCAAATCCACACCACAGGACTGATTTCTTGTCTTTTTCTGTTTTTGTTTTTTTGGGGGTTTTTGCCTTTACTTTCAAGGTCTTGTTTAACTGAACCATTTTTCTCTTTCATTTACTAATTTAACTCCTAACACTCTGTCATGGTTTTTATGGGTTTCTTGTCCCATAATTTCCAAGTTAGGCCAAGTTTGTAAGTTTTGGGGTCTCACTTTTTAACATTGTAAGTTAATAATCTAGCTTGGTTGGTTTAGTTATATTGAAAAGGTAGGGGAAGTGCTTCTTACCTGTAACGTCCTGTCATATAGGACTCTTCTGTGTAGTTAGTAAAACTAGGTCAAACAAACACAGTGAAAGTATGGTTTAGCAGAGGAATACTTAGAGGCTTTCTCATATTATTTTCCCCAAATCTGTAGAGTTTTGAAATCCTGCCTCAATTTCAGAGTGTAGCCTTCTACAGTGAATTTTTCTGGTAAGATTTAGTGCCACTAAAGTCTGAATTCTTCTCAAGTGTAAAGCATGTCAAAATTTATTTTGTTTTTGAGTGTGCCTCCTTCATTTTCAATATGAAATCAAAATGATGTTATGTCCTCTAGGGAAAGGGAATGACACAAACTGATAACACATTCTTTGAAAAGTTTAAAGAAAAAGAGGAGCTATCTTTTCCATGACCATTCAAAGTTTAATTCTTAGAAGTTTGAGTCGATATACTATAGCGAATTTATTAAATAGAGCTATTAACCTTTTGGATGAAGCTGAAATGTCTGTCTGCACCATGTCTTGTATAAGTTTAGTAAAATATGTACCTAACATGAAAACAAAAATATATGTTTCTATTTTCTTCTCCATTTTAGTAGACTTATAGCCATAAGCATAATCAATCAGTTATGTCAAGGATATTAAGTTCTACTTAATAACAATGTAGAAAAATGATATACATTTATATTTTATTGCTCATTTTCTTGGGTAGGATTCATCTTCACTAGGTAGATAGTCTGAGAAAGTGCTAAGAAGAAAACATACAATTAATTTTGAAATTACTATATATATGGTCAGATCTTAGATGTTTATCCTTAAGACACTTTCCACAAAAATCTAACTTCTTTATATTAGGAAGATGGCTAAGTGCTGTTATCAGTCAAGGTTCAATGAGAGATTTATGAGAGGGATTTGACCTAAAGCAATTGTGGGAGCTGGTTAAGCAATCTCTGTAAGGATGTGGTCTTCATGTCTGATTGATGCTAAAGCTTGAATACCTACAGGGCAAGCAGTCGAGATAGACGGATAGATGTATGGCTGGCAAGAGCAAGTACAATCTGGAACCTACGAGTGTGACCTGCAACCCACAGAGATAGACTAAAACTCTGTTAATTCTTGTTGCCTCTAACCTTAGTAGAGCGAGGGCCCTGAAGAAGCTAAGGCCCTTTATTATGGTGCCAACACACACACATACACACACACACACACACACACACACACACAGAGCCCAGGATTTGGAGAAGCTGAAGGAGGATCCAGTACTTAAAGACTTAGAAATTAAAGATAAAATGTGACCAATCTCAGGACATATTTTAGCATGTATTTCTCCAGTAGCTTGAATGACTATAAAATAAGTCATAGTTGCCATCAGAAAAGGAGTTCCTTAATGATAGGCTTGATGGGATTGTGTGTCTCACTGTCCTCCCACTTTCCATTTGGGCAACATCTCGTATTTTTTGTTTTTGTAACCTCTGCTGGTATGCAAAACAGGTTGAAGTCTTAGTATTGCAATCCCTGTGGCATTTTTATTTAGAATTCAGGTTTTCATTGCTTATCAAAGGCAAAAGGAGGCAGAAAAGCAGAGATTGAGAAACATGTTTTTCCTTAGGTGTTGGTTTTTCCATTCACTCTTTGCTTTTCGGGTCAATGGAGTGTTGTACTTTTTAATGACTCAGTTCATTGTTGCTTCAAAGGACACAATTTATAAAAGCAGTGAGAATGTTTTGTTATTTTTCCCATCAACAATTGATGTAAAGGGCTAGGGTGTAGTTTTTATAATATGTATTATGATTTGTCTTGTCTATTTTTTGATTTCACAAACTACTGGCATTAAAATCAAATTTTTCAGATTATTTTAAAATACTTGTTTAGTATGTGTGTAGAAGTGGTTGAAACTGGGAAAATGTTTTACATATGAATGAAAGATCAAAGGGACTATTTCTGTAATTGTTTGGATAGTTATCTGATGTTTTCCAACAGTGGCAAGAGAATATGTACGGGATTTGGAGAGGAGAGAGTGTTGCATGGCAGAGATGGGAGCTGTTTCATGACACAGGAAGAAAAAGCTAATTTCCATCCTCTGTGGAAGTTATAAAGGAAAGTTTGGTTTTTTTCCTCTCCATTTGCGGTTAGGGATGTTAAACATAGTGACATTTTCTATATGCTATAAAATCTCCTTTAGGGCCTGCTCCGTGGCTTGGCGGTTGGGTGCGCGCGCTCTGCTGTTGGCGGCCTGGGTTCGGATCCCTGGCGCGCACCGACACACTGCTTCTCCGGCCATGCTGAGGCCACGTCCCTCATATAGCAACTAGAAGGATGTGCAGCTATGACATCCAACTATCTACTGGGGCTTTGGGGGAAAAAATAAATAAATAAAATTAAAAAAATTTTTTTTTAAATCTCCTTTAATCTTCACAATTCCATGAATAGATATTATCATCATAATCATTTTAGAGTGGAATAAAATGTACATTTAATAATTGTCAGAATTGGATTTAGGTCTGCCAGACCACAAAGGCTGTACTCTTTCCTACACAAAACACACTGTAAATTTCAGTGAATTATATAAGTGGATGCATATAACATTCTATGATTTCTCATAGAATTATTTTTTTAAAAGTTTATTTATAGTAGCACCAACATATAATACTTGGGAATACATTTAACAAAGAACATGAAAGATCTTTAAACTAAAAACTACAGAACATGGCTAATAGAAATTAAAGAAGATGTAAATAAATGGTTGGATAAATTATGTCCATAGATGGGAAGACTTAATATTATTAAAATGACAATTCTTATAAAAGTGATCAATAGGATATAGATCCAACATAATACCAATACAAAATTAGCAGGGTTTTTTTTTTTTTTTTGGTCGTAAAATGATAAGCTACCTAGAGCAATGTTTTTTCCAGCTTTATTGAGGTATAACTGACAAATAAAAATTGTGTATATTTAAGACATATAACTTGCTATTTTGATATATGTATGCATTGGGAAATAAAGACCACAATCAAGCTAATAAACATATTCATCTCCTTGCATAGTTACCATTTTCTTTGAGCAATTTGTAATGAAGAAAAATATTGGAGGATTTAAACTACTTACAATAGTGTCTTGATAATCAATACATTATAAATATACAAAATACAGTAGAGAATATAGATATAGACTCACACATAATGACCAATTGATTTTCAAGAAAAGTACTAAGTCAATTAAAGGGAAAGAAAATCTTTTTAACCAAATAGTGTTGGAACAAATTGATATCTGTATGGAATATATTTATGTGTGATATGAAGAACATTGACCTTCCTTCATACTATACACAAAATTAACTCAAAATATATCATAAGCCTCAATAGAAAAGTTAAAACAATAAAACTTATACGTGAAAACAAAGAAAAATACTTGCAGTATTAGAGTAGGCAAATATATCTTAGATGGAACAAAAAAAAGTTCCCGTATACTAAAAAAAAAAATGATAAACTGGATTGTTCAAAATTAAAAACTAAGAAAATAAAAGTCCAAGTCACAGAATGGGAGACATATTTACAATATGCATATTTGAGAAAGGATTTATAGGCAGAATGTATAAAAGACTTTTACAATTCAATCATAAAATGGAAAACTGACTAAAAATAGGCAAATATTTTAACAAGAATGAGACAAAATAAATGTAAAACTGGCCATTCAGCAATAAAACGATGCTCAACAGAAACAGAAATAATGAAAATGCAAATTAAAACCAAAAATGAGATTCTACTAGATATCTTCTAGAATGACTAATGTTAAAATGACAAATATTTGGTGAGGCTTTGGAGCAACTGAAACTCTCATACATTGCTAGGAGTATAAAATGTACGACCACTTTGGAAAACATTTTGTCAGTTTCTTAAATAATTTAAACATACTCCTCCCATATGACCCAGCCTTTCAACTCCTAGATACTTATCCAAAAGAAATGAAAACACGTGTCTACAAGGACATGTACATGAATTTTCACAGCAGCAAAGTTCACAATAGTCAAAACCTGGAAACAACCTGAATGTCCACTGACATATAAATGGATTAATAAAATGTATAATATCTTTCAATGGGGTACTTCTCAGCCACAAAAAAGAAACAAATTATTGATAAACACAACAATGCAGATAAATCTCAAAATCATACTAAATGAAAGAAGCCAGGAACAAAATAGTGCATGTAAAATGCAAACTAATCTACAGCGACAAGCAGATCAGCCATTGCATGAGTGCAGGGGTGGAAGGAGGGATGCATAACAAAAAGGCATGAGAAATGTGTGTGTGTGGGGGGGGGAGGGTGCTGGAAATGTACTGGATCTTGATCATTATGGTGATTGCAGAGGTTTATAAAATTGTCACAGGTCATTGAATTGCACAGCTGAAATGGATAAAGTTTATTGTACATAAATTATTCCCCAATAAAATCAATGAGAAATCAGTAAAAATTATGACTAGAAATCTCAGTGTGATAAGTAAGCTAAACTGAACTAGCGATGGGACTTCTGGTAACCATCCACAGTCCTACTATTATTTTAACATGATTCATAAATGTGTTTGATTGATCTACTAAGAAGTATAGTAGCACTCAGCAAGAATCAGTAGAATAGCAAGTTTCATTTAAATTCCAAAAATAATGAAACTTTTATACAACAATTATGTTTTTTTGTCCTTTCCTCTTTTTATATTTTTGCCATCCCCAAAGTATCTGTTGGAGATTTAACATGTGGCCAACAATAAATCAGTTGCCATCATGGTATTAGAAATAAGAGAGATGTTTCCTACTCCCAAGAATAGTACTATGAAATTAGAGTTAAATTAAGCATGCCCTAAATTTTAAGTGGGATTAAAATTTCTAAAATTATTGACAAAATATAATCAGCCTATTAAACTGATGATAATAAAAAGGTAAAGAACTAAATAAATCTGCTGGATTTCAAAGGAAACTGACTAATAATCTTTGAATTTTAAAATCCTTTATATGTCACAATGTTTTAATAAGAAAAGGATAATTTCAGAATGTGTACCCATTCTGAAATAGCCATTAGCAGTAAAAAATTCAATAAAAAATAACTGTTGGGGGAAACTAGAAAGTATATGGCTTAGCACAATATCATTTTTATTGTTTAAATTATTAATGTTTTAGAGGACATACCATATCCAAAGAGGGCATATACTACAATGAATACGTTCAGCTACGTTAAATCCATATGTTCTAGAGGAGAAAAAAAGTCTGGAATCTTAAAATAGTTTCCTTGGGGTTGCCATAACAAAGTAGCACACAGTGGGTAGCTTATACAACAGAAATGTGTTGTTTCACAGTCCTGAAGGCTGGAATTGAGAAGTCCAAAATCAAAGTTTGGGCAGGGTTGGCTCCTTCTGAGGGCTGTGAGGGAGAATCTGTTCCACGTCTCTTTCCTAGCTTTAGTAGCTTCTTTAGCTTGTTCTCACTATGTCTTCATATTGTCTTTCCTCTTTACATATATGTCTCTGGGTCCAAAATTTCCTCTTTTTATAAGGACACCAGTCCTACTGGATTAGGGCTGACTCTAATGACTTCATCAAACCTTGATCAGCTGCAAAGATCCTGTTTCCAAATAAGGTCACATTCACAGGTACTGAGGGGTTAGAACTTCAAGATCTTTTGGGGGGCACAATTCAGCCCATGACAAATACTTTCAGTATCATCACAAAGTAATTCAAGATCTATTGAGGAAAGAACATAATTTGACTTTATTATTTTTTTCCAAATATTTTTTTTAATTTTATTTATTTTTAAATTTTTTTAACATTGGTATATAACATTATATAAATTTCAGTTGTACATCATTATATTTCAATTTCTGTGTAGAATACATCATGTTCACTACCCAAAAACTAATTACCATCCGTCATGGTACACGTGTACCCTTTTACCTCTATGCCCTCCTTCCACCTCCCTTTCCCTCTAGTAACTACCATCTAATCTCTGTATTTATGTGTTTGTTTGTTGTTGTTGTTGTTGTTTTTATCTTCCACTTATGAGTGGAATCATATGGTATTTGACTTTCTTCATCTGACTTACTTCAATTAACATGATACCCTCAAGGTCTATCCATATTCTCATAAATGGAAAGATTTCATCTTTTCTATGGCTGAGTAGTATTCCATTGTGTATAAATACCATATCTTCTTTATCTATTCATTCCTTGATGGGCACTTATTTAGCACCATTAGTATATTGTTTCTTTTGCCAAGTTAAATTACACCGTCAGGTTTTAAAATAACGTGTGATTGCAATCTCTGGAATGTGGGAAAGCTGGTCAAAAATGGTGGCAGAGAGTAGAACAGAGGAATTTCCTTATATCAAATCTCAATTGGCTGGACATTGACCTAGACATAAAAAAAATATAAAGAAAAAAGTGATTGTTAAAATGCAGTAGAGTTTCTGTGAACATAAATGACTTTTTCTTTATACTTAGTTACTAAATGCTTAATCAATAGAATATACACCTCTGTATATCCTAACTACTTTACTCATTTCAGTGGTTATTGTGTTAAAATAGGTAAAACTGGGTTGAGAGATGGGAGCTTTTTGTCTATCTTATCCAGTACATAATACCCAAATATTATGACTGAAAGAATATAAACTTGGACAATTGACCTAAACCATATCTGAGATATGAATTCACAATTGTCTTAACTTTAAAATTTACAAATGAGATGAGATGGGAGCAATAGCCTAAAAGAAGCTAAAATCAAATTTAAAATAAATAATAAACACCTCAATTGATTTAAGTAGTAAACCCAATCAGGAGGATTTAATGTGATAGAGAAAAAAGGCAAAAATCATGGATGTGAGAAGTATGTTAATTTAATGAAACATTATGAAAAACATTTTACACCTTTACTAATTATGAATAAAATGTCAGCAGAAATAATAAAACTATAATGTCATCAGTTAAATAAAATTTCATTATTCCATTTTAGTCTTTATTTTCTACAGTTTATCATGTTTTTTATTTCTTGACATCAAATTGTCATAAACATATTGCAAACCAGAAAGATCTGTAAATGTAAATTTGAAATAACTTAGTGGTGTATAATGTGGACTGCTTCAAATGTTTGAACACATATTATTTGGACTATTATTTGGAATATAATGGGAACATGACTGGCATAACTCTAGAGGTGAGAATTAGAATCAATTAAATTTTAAAGTTAAATATTCTGCTCAATGTAAAGAATATCTACCTGGTCCTGGTAAAATTTTAACTATTCAGAGATGAAGTGGACATTTATGTTGTTCCTTGCTTAAGACCTCTGTTTTCTTGGAAGAACACTTTATGCTATTCCAAACAAGTCACTTGAATGGCAGCAACCCTTTTCTAGACTTTTCATCCTTAAACATAATTATTTTGCTTCAGGTGTAGGCACTGAATTTAATCTGTACCAATTAGCATGTTGGTCTCTTCAAATGGGATTGGCAATGCTTTTCCAATTCCTACTCTTAAGGCACAGTTAAGTTATTGGTCAATTTAGGCTAACAGAATTCTTCCACGGAACCTTTTCACTGGGAATGATGATGTCCTTTAGTTCCTCTGTGATGGTATTAATCATAATTTGTGGATATT
The DNA here is from genome assembly GCF_057802395.1 of Ceratotherium simum simum. Classification (NCBI taxonomy): domain Eukaryota; kingdom Metazoa; phylum Chordata; class Mammalia; order Perissodactyla; family Rhinocerotidae; genus Ceratotherium; species Ceratotherium simum. The sequence continues at coordinate 20,663,762 of NC_141926.1, forward strand.
AGAAGTTGTCGCTGGTTTCTACATTCTTCAGGGTACTGGGGAAGCAAATATTCAGTGAAAAAGGATTAAATCAGACAGTATGATCAGAGAGATAAAACCCAAGTGTTCTCTGGAACTCAGCTGCACTTCTATACATCCTACAGTTTAGTTTTTGAGCCATTTATTTTATTCTGTGCACTACACCCCTACCCTTTCTATAGTATCTCATTTGCCTCTAGGCTGGTTCAAGTAAGAGATCTGTTACTTGCTTCTGAAAAGCACAAAAAGGGGAGGCTAGAATATTTTCTCCTAGTGATGCTTTACAGTGTACTTCGTCACTCCCTGGCTATGTTATGAAAGGGACTTGGTAAGCTGTAAGATGCAATGAGTCTGTGATTCTAATGATGCTTACAATAATCTCTGAGGTTTACAAAATATAGTCCTCCTATTTCTTTTCTCTTTTTTTCTTATTCAAGGCAAGAATTTTTCAATTCAACTTATGTTTTTATCTCTGAGAGATACTTTGGCTTCACCCACAGTTTTTGCAGGAGCCTGAGAAAATAAAAATCTTGACTAGATAGTTCACTCCTGACAATGGTTAGATGATGGCCTGTGTTCATAATGATGAGTTATATGCTGATATTCTACTTGGGCTTATATCAGCAATAACAGAAAGGCAGAACTGGAAGATGTAACGTTTAAAATCTCAGGGCAAAGCCTCAATGAGAAGCACCATAGCAGGCTGCCATTAATCGTCAGACTGGGGAATTGGTTTGATAAATTCAGCACAATTTCAAATTCTGATTCCTGGTCACTCGATTCAGCAGCATGTAGGTCAATCAGACACTTGGAGATGGACATCTAGCAACTAAGCATGGTTAGACTAATATAAAATATGGAATGCACTTTATTCATTTAAAATGAAAATTGTAACTGTTAATCTGGGTTCACTCTGGTGCCCTTTGACCAATGGATTCTCTGTCTTTTGGGTTAGGATGTATGGAGAGACAGTTGGCAAATATAGACTAATAAAAATATGACTCAGATAAGGGGAGTGGTTCATATGATTTAGTTTTTTGATGGCGGTGTGCAAACAGATTTATGCGCTCAGTCCCACAATAAGCTGATACTACAACAATAGAAGGGGGGGAGGCCATTTTCACTTTCCACAGTATTTAGATTTAGACAAAAAACTTTATAACCCCCTAAGGTTAGTGACTTGACTGTCATTATACAGGTAGTTAATTGAGTAAATAGGAACACCAGATTCAGAGATCTTTTTACAAAATGAATTCTCAGTAAGGCTGGAGGTAAAATTTATGCTTGAAGGAGTCTTGAATCTGGAAACATTTTATCACTTTATAATAAAACTTTAATTCATGTATATTTCAGTCATCATTAAGTTTCAGCAAGTGGCTCTGCAAATAAAAGCACTCTCTTAATTTTAAGCTTAGCTGCGATCCTTAGAGCATTTTGGGGTAATCTTTAATAAAACTAATATGTGACTTGATATATCTTTAATTTTTTTCTGAGAATGATTATTTCCTTCAAATTACGTTAAAAGTAGAAAATGCACAAAGTACAACTATAAAATAAAATTCTTTGGTTATTGATTTCCAGCATTCATTCTCAACAAGGGATATATTATCTCCAAATGGTCAAAAAATGGTTCTTGGTTGTGGTGAAAAAATATTCTGAACTTTTTTTGTATAAAGTTATACAGTACATAAACAGATGTACAGAACATCTGTATTATTAAAATTTCAAAGGAGATTAGTTAGAAAAATAATTTTAAAGGCAACTTAGGGAAATGATAACGAAAAAAAGGTGGAGAAACATTTATAGAAACAATTTACTGAAACATTCTTTATGTACTAAAACAAAAGTCACGTTACTCTTTGAAAGTCAGAAGAAAGGAATTGTTGACACTCTTAAAGGAAGAAGATTCCTTAAAGATCCTCTCACCCCAATGCAGAAATCTTCTTTTGGTTCTATTTCTTCTTCATACCTATTGTCCTTTTTTTTTTTTTCTTTTTTTTTTGTGAGGAAGATCAGCCCTGAGCTAACATCTGTCGCCAATCCTCCTCTTTTTGCTGAGGAAGACTGGCCCTGGGCTAACATCCCTGCCCATCTTCCTCTACTTTATATGGGACGCCCCCACTATGGCTTGATGAGCAGTGCATCGGTCTGCACCTGGGGTCCGAACCTTCGAACCCTGGGCCGCCAAAGCAGAGTGGGTGAACTTTACCACTCCGCCACTGGGCTGGCCCCTCCATTGTCCTTCATTTTATTTGATGTTTTCCCTCTATTCAAATCTTCATTTGAAATCCTCATGGTCGGTAGTCTTTCCTTTCAAAACACATTCTGCACAAAATTCATCTGCACCTCTTTCCCTTTGTTAGGAATCCTGTGTTCTAGCACCATAAGTGATGGTTCAGAAATTCAAATCATGCTCATCATCACCAGGGGAGTTTTTTGTTTGTTTTGTTTTGTTTTTACATCTTCCTATTTTTTTAAGAGTAAGACATTTCACTTGGAAACAAAAATGAAAATATCACTTCTTGCCTTATGACATTAAGTACCTGAAATTCATAAGAAGTATAACCTAGAAATGTGCCATTTATGTCAGGAGAATGAGAAGAAAAGTGATGCATCTCAGATTCTGGACTGTTCCCTGCAATGGCATGGATAAGCTGTGCAGAATGGCTGCAGGTCCTCTGATTACTCCAGTAGCTACTTGACAGTGTGATACTAGAGAGCATCCACTTTCCCCGTTATCCCTTATCCGAGCTGAATCTACAGTACGAGTCAATGGATGAAGATGCATAGAGGATATAATGCCCTTTATTTTTCTGCTCAAATATCATCTCCTCAGAGAGGTGTTCGCTAACCATAAGAATATTAATCCCTAAAATATCTGTCCTTATAATGCTTTTTTGGTTTTCAAAGCTTACCACTACCTGATATGTTATATATTTACGTGTTCATTTGTTTATTATTTGCCTTCCCACTCTAGGTGGTACGCTCATGGAGAACAAATTTTCAGATGTGTTTATTTACTATACCATACTCAGGGCTTGACATCAAGAAGGTGACAGGAGTAATCTGTGGAACGACGGCAATGTTAAATGAAAAACATAGGATTACTTCTAAAAAATTGTCTCAGTAAAGGGACTGGCCCGGTGGAGCAGTGGTTAAGTTCTCACACTCTGCTTCGGCAGCTTGGGGTTCACAGGTTTGGATCCTGGGGGCAGACCTATGCATAGCTTATCAAGTCATGCTGTGGCAGGCATCCCACATATAAAGTAGAGGATGATGGGCATGGATGTTTGCCCAGAGCCAATCTTCCTCGGCAAAAAGAGGTGGATTGGCAACAGATGTTAGCTCAGGGCTAATCTTCCTCACCAAAAAAAAAAAAAAAAAAAAAAGGCAATATTAAAAAAATTGTCTCAGTAAAGATGATATTACAACTTCAAATTATATCCTTCAAAAATAAATGTGCTGATTTTAGCAAGGGATATTTTACATCATCATCATCAAACAATCAGTATTAAAAAATAGCACCTAAATATATCCCAATTTCTGCTACAAATTCTCATTTAGTGCTTTCAAGTTTCATTCTGTAATATGAGATTACTATATTTCCATCTGGGAAAATAAAGCCAGTTGTAATTGAATACAAATTACTAAAGTTTAACATTTTCAAAAAACATGGCATTTTCTAAAACATCCCATTATCAATTATCTGGAAATTTCTGACACTGAAATATCCATATTTTAGCATGAAATAACGCAACACATTGCAAAGTAGGAAAGTTTGAATTTGAATATTTAAATTCTGACAGAGATGTTAAAAACTAAAATACAGAAAATTTTTCTGTTCAGAAAGCAATTGCTTTGGTGAACATGCAGCTACATTAGACCACTTCAAAAGTTTCCTTGTCAGTAAAAAGTGGATTCGAATTAATAAAGCTCAGAATTATGACCTGCCACATTCTGGGTCAGGTTTTCATTGTGCGTTAGGGTTTCTTTATGTATTGGTATAAAAGGCAAATAGAGGCAAAGCTTAGGTAATCACTTGCAGGTTGTCAGGAAGTGTACAAAGAGGTGTTTTTGTTGTGACATAAATGCATTCAGAATCTCCCTGCAACCTGAAATCATCCACAGGAGTGTTAGGAAGAGGCTGCACGGAGCCCATTGAAATCTATCGCTAGTCAGAAGTGAAGATACCCTGAAGATACCCTTTGTGAAGATACCCTGAGACTCCCGAGGGTCCCTGAACGGCACTTTGGAGAATTCACGTTGTCATGCTCTGCTCAGAGAATAACAAGAGCCTTACATGTCAAAGATGATATGAACAAACATTTACAAAGGAAATATACAACCAGCAAAGAGTGTATAAAAAACTACAAAAATGCACTTATATCCAACAAAAGTAAACTTAAACAATCATCATGAACTTTTTCTCATATTAATTTAATAGAAATATTACTGTTGCTATCTGTAGTAGGCTGCATTACTGCTCACCAATATCTACTGCTCCTTCCTGGCAGAAGATTTTACCTGCCTATCCCAATAAAATTAGCCTCAACTACATGACCTGTTTATTCTCATAACATGAGAGAGGAAGTAATGTCAGTCACTTCCAGATAAAAGAACCAGCACGCTTTATTTCTTTCTTCTGTGAAGGCTAACAATGGTCCTGATATTGGCTGCTTCTTCAACTTGAATCCTGGTGTGAAGATATTGTACAAAAGAGCCACAGCTGACCCACATGGACATGTAGCAGGAGCAAAAAACAAACTTTGTTTGATATAAACCACAGGGATTTGTGAGTTGTCATTCCAGCACACCTAGCCTATCCTGATCCACGGTGGATCAATAATCCATGAGCTGGCCCCATGGCATAGTGGTTAAGATCGGCATGCTCTACTTTGGCTGCCCAGGTTTGAGGGTTCGGATCCTAGGTGCAGACCTGCACCACTCATCAGCCATGCTGTGGCGGTGACCCACATACAAAACAGGGGAAGATTGGCACAGATGTTAGCTAAGGGCTAATCTTCCCCAGGCAAAAAAAAAAAAAAAGAGGAAGACTGGCAACAGATGTTAGCTCAGGGTGAATCTTCCTCAGCAAATAAGTAAATAAATAAATAAAAATAAAAATAATCCATGATCCATGGTGGAATTGAAACTATGGAGGAAGGCAATTACTTTGTATGTTGTTGGTGGCAAGTTTGAATTGTAATAACATCTAAAAATACAATTCTGAAAATATTTACAAGAAGATACATAAACTCTGATCCATTACTTGCCTATTTGGGAAACTAGGACAGGATTGTCAGCAAGATGTTTGAATAAGGAGGCACCTGACTTTCCCTCCTCCCATGGATGCACCAAATAACTACCTAGCCATGGATCAGTTCCTTCTGGGAGAAACCCAGAAACAAAATGAGAGAGAGGACTCTCTCACACACACACATTGGACAACTGAAAAAATACTCGCATCTAAACGGGTTGGAAAATTCTGCACAACAAAGGAAACATCAACAAAATGAAAAGGTAACCTATGGAATGGGAAAAAAATATTTGCAAATCATATGTCTGATAAGGAGTTAATCTCCAAAAAAATGTAAAGAACTCACAACTCAATAGCAAAAAGCAAAAATCCAATTAAAAATGGGCAGAGGAACTGAATAGACATTTTCTAAAGAAGACCTACAGTTGGCCAAAAGGCACATGGAAAGGTGCGATAATAATAAACACCTTTTTCTTATTTTTCTTATTCACTAATAAGAAACAGTTACTTACCAAAGGCACATATCTTGAAGTATTAACTCTCACTGACTGAATTATTTTGAAATTACTTACAATTAGTTTTGAGGAATAAAATCCAGGTTTTTTAAGTTTATGTTTAATTCTTCCTTAGAGAATTGTTACAAAGATGGAAAGCTGAAATCTTTGAATTTTGTAAATCTAAAAAGTGGATTATCTAATAATTTATTGTAACTATTAATTTTCAGTGATCTGAGCTTTTACCTAAACTTAATAATAAAACTATAGTCATACATCCAGTAAGTAGTACATCTTTGTTTTGTCTGAAAGCTATTTAAAATTTCTCTACTTTTCAATCAAGAAAATGTAAAAGATAATTTAGGATTTAGAATTTCAGAATTCTGTAAAAGTTATAAGTAACCCAAGACTAAGATTGGAAATAGTTTTCCTTGTAGTCTTATGTTTGATCACCACTCTGCTTCAGGTCCCATGACAGATAGTGTGAATGTTATAAGTAGTGTATGCCATAAAAATTATTAAACCTGTAGTTCTTGCTATGCCACTAATTGTCTGTGAAAATACAAACGAATCTTAAAGTATTTCCGCCTACTTCGCCAGGCAGATGAATCAGAAACCATATGAAAGTCATAAGAAAAGATGAATCATATATTACTTACAATTGTTGCCCTTCAGCATTGATAATTGTGTATTAAAGAAAATATATCTATTTTTTTCAAAACACCATGTACTAATGCTTCCTTGAGGGGCAGGGTGCCCTATGATTAAGGCTATAACCTCTAGAGCCTACATCCTTGATTCAAATCTCAAGTCTGTTAACAGTGAATCAATGACTCAATATTTCTGTTCCTTGGTTTGCTCACTTTTGAAATTGGAAGGAAATAGTAGCCTCTATTAAAATCAAAAGTTATTGTGAAACAATAGGAGCTAATTTGTATAAAGGACACAGTAAAAATGCACCTGATGTGTGACACGTTCTCAGGGAATATAGCTATTTTTTACTGTTGTTAGTGTTTGTTTTATTGGCTTGCTTTTTGCTCCCATCATCTTTGGAGTCAGTCAACAGAGTACAGCATTGTTCTCTTTTTCAGCCTACATGGGCAATTTTATCTGCAGCTGTGTCTTTCTGTGTCCCTTTCTGCCTATTATGATTCCCCAGCATGAGAAAGCATCATCAATTACAACAGTAGATTTTGTGTCTAATGAAATTGTAGTGATATAATAAAATGTCACAATGTGTATATATAATGTTTTATATAGATATCATATGCATTATGATATACATATATGTATGTCTGTATGTACATATACAGACACCCACAACACCCACTTCCGCCACCATCCACCCCATCTCCCATATAGAGAGAGAGAGACAGAGAGAGAGAGAAAAGCTGTTCTGTTCATTGATCTTTTGTTTTGTTTTTATGCTATTACTTTACATCTTGATTATTGTAACTTTATAGTAGATGGGTAAATGATACGAATATTTTTAATGTAGTTTTCTTTTGAATTCTTAGCATCTAGTATTTCAGGTACAGTACATTATAGACGGGCTTCCTTTGAGATTTGATTTAATTTTCTTAAGATATAAGTCAATACTAAGAACTTAATATCATCATTTTGAATGGCTACCGTTATATTTTCCAAATATGCTACAGACAAACAACATATTGAATGTTTGATTTTAATTAGTCATCTTAGTTTGATTATAATACTAGAAATTGGCTACTAAACATTTAGACTATAATCTCAAATCCACTTTTATAGGACAATTATTTTGAATGTAACTGCCAAATTCCTAAAGAAAGGAAGATAATTGAGAGGCTATCCTCAAGATTTGCTAAAACTCTGTTTTTCTTAGTTTCCGAAGATTTCTTACTCTGCTCTCCAGAGATAAAAAAACAAGGAAGTGGCTCACCTCAGCTTCAATTGTAGCAGATTAAAATTACTTTGTAATTTTAGGGTTTGTTTTTTTTTGTTTTTTGATGAGGAAGATTGGCCCTGAGCTAACATCTGTGCCCATCTTCCTCTGTTTTGTATATGGGATGCCGCCACAGCATGGCTTGGTGAGCAGTGAGTAGGTCTGTGCCCAGGATCCCAACCTGCGAGCCCAGGGCAGCCAAAGCAGAGCACGCGAACTTAACCGCTACACCACTGAGCCGGCCCGCGAGATTTTAGTTTTTACATATATTTTATTTGAGGAAAAGTTGCCTATATATTATTGAAATGATCAATTAACATATACTTGGTAATGTGTGTTGATATTTTTCAGGTTACAGGAGTCTCTAACATCTATCTTTTAGATTATGGTGATTGCTTAATTACTGGGCAGCAATAGGGCATACTTTAGGACACAAGATTTGAAGCCAGACTCGATGCATTTGAAATATATCCTATACCACGTGATAGACTAACAAAGGGAAATAGACTTAACCATTAAAGGCCCCAGTTATCTCACTTATGGTAAGAGAAATAATATTCCATATGAGGTTACTTTGAGGATTGTGTGATGTAATCCATGTGATGTGCTTAGAATAGTCTCTAACATATAACATATATATTTGGTTTTGGCAAATATTAGCTATCAATATTATGATTCATTGTTATAATAGACAAAAATTTGAATATAGACACAAATTTGGGCTTTATACCGTTTTTTATAGAATAAAAAAAAGCCATACCATATGTAAAATGAATGTCAAAAACTAAAATTTATAGTTTAGAATTATATTCTAGTCAATGATAATATTCATGAGTGTTTATGCTAGTCTGCAATAAACAATCAGAATGATCCACCAAGAATTACATATATAATCTTTGTGGTTCCAGAAGAGAAATATAGCTATTCCAAGCTGATTTACAAGCAATCATCTTCTATCTAGGAAATCCTTCCTTTAACAAATACGGTTCCCTCTGAATGAACAGTTTGGGAATAGCCAGAGAGGAAGGGAGCATTCAGCCACCAATCGAAATAAGCTGTTTCATAAATTAACCTGTATCATAGCAAGAGGCATCACAAGCATGAAATGCAGGAAATTAGTTTCTTTTGGATTTACTTGCGAGTATTCAACCATGTGAAACTGGAGAGTGTTGAGAACATATCTTAAATATCATACTTAAAATTTTGACCCCAAATTAAAAGCTAGAAAGCTTTACAAAACGAAAGGCTACATTTTGTCAAGTGTTGCAAAAATAATACTTACTTCACTACTTAGGGCCCTCAAAATAAGGATCCAAGGGAGTATTATAAAAACAATGCAACCCCATTAATGTTTATTTTATTTTAAAAATAATATTTAATGGGCCCGCCCAGTGGTGTAGCAGTTAAGTTCACACGCTCTGCTTCGGTGGCCTGGGGTTCACGGGTTTGGATCCCGGGCGCAGACATACACACCACTCATCAAGCCATGCTGAGGTGGTGTCCCATATACAAAGAAATAGAAGAAGACTGGCACAGGTGTTATTTCAGGGACAATCTTCTTCAAGCAAAAAGAGGAAGATTGGCAACAGATGTTAGCTCAGGGCCGGTCTTCCTCACCAAAATAAATAAATAATAAATAAATAAATAAATAATATTTAAAGATTATCATACTTTCTATAAATTTCACATGGTCCATTATTGCTATTCTCAAAATTGTATCAGTAATGTTTTTGTTTCAAGATTAAGGAACAGGTTTTGTAACTATCAACCATCCTAAATATAATCCATGAATCCATTACAAACATAGGCACGTAAGACTCAAAAGACAATTGACCCTATAGATTGCTTGAAATAAAATATTCTTGAGCAATTTGGGAGTAAATGAGTGTTTGTTTTACTTTAGGAAAACATGGTGCATCCCCTTCTAATTTACATAGCATTACAAACATTGTTCAATAAAAACACAAAATCATTAAAGGAAATATTTAGATAGAATAATTGATGATAAAATATAAATTTTCACTATGTATTGGTGTGGGTTTTTTTTTTCTTTTGATCAGCAACATCTGATCTATAGCCACATTCAGAAAATTACAGTAAAAACAGCTATTGTGCTTTGAGGATTTATACCAGGCACTGTATTGAGAGCTTTGCATACAATATCACAATAAATTCCTGCAAGAATTTGAGAATTAAGTACTGCTATTATCTTCAATTTACCAATGTAAATTGACAAGTACAGAGATTAAATGTCTTGGCCAAAGTATAAAAATCGTTAAATGCTGAGGATGGCATTTGAAACCAGATCCACCTTAGTTCAGAGTCTCTGCTCTTCTCCAGCATATAACGTTGTCTGTCAGATGGCTCTTAAATCTTGGAATCCTCGACCTCCATCCTGTTTTCCAGTTCCCTAGCTCAGACAAGCATCACGTCTTCTTTTTTCAATTACTACAAGCACCTACTTATTGATTTGCTGCCTCCAGCACATAAATCTAATCAAGTTATTCACTACTCTACTACTTCAAACACGGCCAAGCAAGACAATTGATCACCCTGCCACTGCTTCCCTTTGTAGCCTTAGCCATCAAGACTCCCTCATTTATAGGCAGTGCTTTCATTTTACGTTTTTCTTTTTTAGTTCACTGAAGATGCCCGGTCATCACTTGGCTTGATCCCAACGCCTGCAACACTCTTCTCTGACTGCTTTCTCCGGACAACGCTATATCTTCATGTCTTAACTCAAATATCACATCTTACTCAAAAATCGGTCTTCCCTGAGACAGCCTGCTTAGGTGCCTGTGCCACAACCGCATCCAGGTAGTATACGAGCCTCCTTGATGTGAAAGCAAACACATCAGTGAAGACTCAGGAAATCTGGACATTCCTGGGGAACAATGGCCAGTGGTAATCTAGAAATCTCTCCATGGTTCCACCTGCAGACTATCTTTTCTCAGTTCAGGAACTGAATACAAACACCACAGCTGGTTTCTCCGGAGTCATTAGGCCTGTCTTGTAGCAATGTTTTTTTGGTGGAACTCAAATTCACAGATCTCTGGCCTCCTCTGGATTTTAAGTCAGAGATTAAATCCAAACACATATTTAAAAAAAAGGTAAGGTCTTAACCGCTCCATTATTTTGGGAAGTTCATCCCTACCCTCCTACTTCACCTTGTATTCTGATTTAACATCTTGGCACACCACACTTGTTTATGGGGCAGTAGATATAAGGGGTAACGTAATCCAGTGTTCCCTTCCTTTATCCTTTAATGCACTACCGTACTCCAGCCCATGGTATTGCCTCTTGATGTAGCTCCACAATTCTGTGCATCCCACAGGGCATGGTAGATAAGATGGCAGGTTATTCTCTATATGGATATTGTCTGTGTTTTACCAGGCTCTGGATAATTACCACTGGCAAGGCTCGTATGACCAGAGTCCAGACTGATCTATTGTTTCTCAAACAAACAAGTAATAGTTATTGCAAGGCCTTACCACTAAAATTGGCACCAAGAGCACGTGCTTGATGCTTGGTTTGTTAATGTCAGAGATAAGTAAAATTCAGGAATTAACCAGCATTGGTTTTGAAGGTAGTATAAGAAAATGAAGAGCAATCAACCATTCTTTCTCATGACTTTTTACTTTTTTATTTTTATTTTTTTGTGAGGAAGATCGGCCCTGAGCTGATATCTGCCAATCCTCCTCTTTTTTTGCTGAGGAAGACTGGCCCTGGGCTAACATCCACGCCCATCTTCCTCCACTTTATATAGGACGCTGCCACAGCATGGCTTGACAAGCGGTGCGTCGGTGGGCTCCCAGGATCCGAACTGGTGAACCCCGGGCCGCTGCAGCGGAGTCTGCACACTTAACCGCTTGCGCCACCGGGCTGGCCCTCTCATGACTTTTTAGAAATCTCTTATAACATGTAATCATGAAGAACTAGATGATATTGAATGGCATTTTGACCATGCATGGATACTTAGATAATCTAACCACATCCTGACCATCATATGTTTTCCCCATCATGCCCCCAGTGCAAATGGTCAGACAAAGGTACAAAAATGTCTGGCCCTTCTGGATTAGTGCTACGGTTCCCACTGCTCCCTGAAAAATGATGAAACTCACCTATTTAAGGTTTAAAGGGCACAAGGGACCACATTCTCTTTATTGCCAATGACAGTCTTAATATTAATGAAATCGTAGTGAAGAGTAGGAGGTTATGGTGCATAGGCGTTGGGAAGCAGCCTTTAACTGAAAATTTGGAGCATATTCTATTTCCCAAAGAAATTAGTCCCAGTGTTAGTTAATAAATTAACCTACTAATATGTAATAAAATTAATCTATACACAGATAAGAGACATTTGACTGTATTGGATTTAGAAATCTATATTTCTAAACATAGGTTACAAATCAATATTCTGATGAACAAATTATTTTTCTAGAAAATTTACTAAAAATCAGCCAGAAATTATGCAAAGCAATTTAAGCAAATATGAAGTGAATCTTTCTTTTTTGATACAAATTTTAATAGTTTAGAAATGTTTTAGAATATGATATTTGAGTCATTTTCAAACTAGCATAATGGTAAAAAAAAAATCTAATACAAATGACAATCTTCTTTGCCATTGGCATAGCACAAAAGTGTGAAATATAGAAAAAAACAAAGCCTATTGCAGTAATGTTAAAAAATAAATCATGCCACTCTTTGCCCATCCTGCTTCCATATCTGTTTCTCTTTACAGGTATCAGATCTACTTGCCTTGCCGTCTGAATAATTTCACTGCCCAACTCTGCTTGTCCTCATTTTATCTTTCACAAGCATCAACTTCTAATAAACCTCACGGACTCCTTACTCCATTTCAGCATCTGCTTCCTAGAAAACTAATTAATATATACACATATTCCCCCAAATCAATAAATCAGTATCTACAAGTACAGATTTTTAAAAATGTGGTTGAATAATGACACTATTAATTTGATAAATGTAGACAGTAATTATAGCTGATTTAAACTTCAAAGATTTTTTTTTTTGTCCTCATAGATGTATAGGAATTGTTTTACTCAATTACCTAGGTGTTTGTTTATTTTACCACTTCACATTGCATGTGAAGAGATCTAACCAATTCTAACATAAGAGCTTTTTAAGTCCTTTCTATTACTGACTTTAATCTTTAAGCTTATAATATAATCACAGTGCATGTAAATACCACCTTGATAATTACCTCACAAGGGAGCAGTCATAGTACAGTAGTTAGCTGGACTTTATTTTTTTTTAATTTTTATTTTTCTTTAATTTTTTTTTATAATTTTATTTATTTATGTTTCCCCCAAAGCCCCAGTAGATAGTTGTATGTCATAGTTGCACATCCTTCTAGTTGCTGTATGTGGGACGCGGCCTCAGCATGGCCGGAGAAGTGGTGCTTCAGTGCGCGCCCGGGATCCAAACCCAGGCCGCCAGCAGTGGAGTGCGCGCACTTAACCGCTAAGCCACAGGGCCGGCCCATTTTTTTTTAATTTTTAAATGTTGTTTTTACTGTAACATCATTTCTTTTTTGGATTCCAAATAACGTCTTCTTTGATATTTTTATACTTCTCTTTCTCTCATATCTATCTTTCTATTTCTCTTTCAGATTCTGATATTTTAGAGCACAAGTTTGAAAAGAGAATTTTCATTATATCCTTAATTCTGTTATATAATACCACAAAAATTTTTTGCCTTCTGGTATTTGCTCATCTTAATGTTTCTTCTCATCAATATGTTTCATAATTATAAATATCTCACAAATGGCAATCACTTGAAATTTACTTCTTAGATACACGTGTTTACACTATGACTTTAAGCTTCACTGTTTGCTTTAAAGCAAAACATTTGTGTGTTTTTGTTATGAAAGATTAGAGTAAAGATAGATGAATGAAATGTGTTTGTGGTTCACAGTAATTGTACTGATTGTGGTAGGCAGAATTCTAAAGATTTCTTTTCCCAAATTATTCAATCAAAAACTAATCGAATTACTGCTGTCAAGGGACTTTGTGGATGTAATTAAAACTATTAATCAGCTTCCCTTAAAATAGGGAGAGTATCCTGAATTATCCAGGTGTGTCCAATATAACCACGCATGGCTTTAAGCTAGATAATTTTTCTCCAGCTAGTCAGAAAGATGTGTCAGAAGTTAAAGGCAGGAGAAATGAGGCAGAAGGGAAGGCGTCAAAAGGTATAAGGAGACTGTAACATAGGTTATTACTTGGAGGAGTGGTATCCACATGAGACACACAGTCTGCATTGAAATGCACCCTGAATGAATGAAATGATAAAAATTTCTTGTGTTAAATGACTGAGATGTTTTCTTTCTCCTGTGTACGTGTATGGGGTAGATACAGACAAAATCATATGAGCAATATGTGCAATTATTTTAGCTGCAGGGAATCTCGAAGGCATTTTGCCCACCCTGAGTTGCTCGGTAAACGCATCCCATGTAAAAGGCATGCCAGGAAAAGTTTGACTTACGTAATTTTGACTTCCTTTTGGATGATGGAAGGAAACCTGAGAAGGCTGAGCAGAAGCAGGCATCATGGATTCTTTGGGTGTTAAGTTTAAGTATGAACATGAGTGTCTCTGTGGGATGCAGAACCAGGGTCAGTAATAGCTGGGGCCTCAGCACTACAAAGTCTCAGCAATATCAAGAATATCATGGTTGAAACAGAATGCTTGTGAGAATATGACTGAGAAAAAAGAAGGGATCCAGTATTAGCGGTGATGCTAATGAAAGATATAAAAACAAAAAATGAAAGAAATCCAGAGAACACTAAGCGGCGCTAAAAAAAGTAGATCTGTCACTGTTATTTCTGCAGACAGCAAAGGCAAAGAAGAGATATTTTGAAAAGCCAGAAACAACAACAGATAGTTCTAGAGGTACAAAAAAATGGAAGCAAGAAAAGAATGATACGGATCTTCCACGTACCGAAAAAAAGTACTGCCAGTAATAATATCCTTTTGAAACTAAGGTAAAATAAATCTATTTGAAAGCCAAAAGAGAGAGGAAAGAGAAGTGGAGGTGAGGAGAGAGAAAGGGAGAGGGAGAGAGAGACAGAAAGAGACAGAGAAAAACAGAGAGACCGTTTATAACTGCACTGAAGGAAATATTGGAATGTGTTCTTTAGGCAGGAGAAAAGTGGAAAGTAAATATGCTACCTTTAAATAAATATTGACTCTATAGAACAATAGCAATGCCAGTGGAATTTAAAATATAGACTTAATTAAAACACAGAGGAGTAATAGTTATTCTTGTAGAGGAGGACATGAAAGATAGCACATTGCCTGGGAGGAGAGTAAAAGGTTGCAATCAATATAAGACTCTTATAAGTCTGAGATACTCTAATATGTTGTTATCTCTATTGGAGCCATTACTATAACGCAATAGCAAAATATTGCGTGTAAGATCCAAACAAAAAGCAGAAAAACAAGAAACAATACAAAAGAACCAAACAAAAGTGAGAAAAATAGATCACAAAAGAAAGAAATAGAAAACACATATTAAGATGACAGATTTAGACCTACATGCATTAATAATTATGTTTATTGGAAATGCCTATATGCATCAATAAAAAAAACTCTCCGAATGGAAAAGAATACCTAAACAAATTACAAGAGAAACATCAAAACATAAGCATAAGAAAAATTTGCAAGTAAAACAATGAAAAGGACTATTGCATGCAAACACTAACCTATGGCTATATTAATATCAAGCAAACTAATTTTAAGACAAAAATGCATTACTAGAGTTAAGTGAAATATTTCATATTGATAATAAGGTCAGTTTCCAAGAGGATATAACAAGTATGTAGGAACTTAATCACGCAATTTCAAAATGTGTAACAATAATTTACAGAATAACATGGAAAATAGACAAATCCACAATAACAGCTAAAGATTTCTTGGTAACTGATAAAACAACTAAAAAAGATAAGAAATGTCAAAATATCAATATATGTTCTTTGTTCATAAATTAAATGAGAAATAACTAATAAAAGAATAACTATAACAGCTAAAGATTTCTCAGTAACTGATAAAACAATTAGAAAAAATAAGAAACTGCAAAATATAAATGTATGTTCTTTGTCCATAAATTAAATGAGAAATAACTAATAAAAGAATAACTAGAATATCCCCATAAGTTTGGAAATTAATAAATAAAATACTAAAATAACCCACAAATGATAAACCCGCAATGGAATTAGAAAATATATTTCACTGAATTATGCCAAAAAAATACAAGTTACAACTTGTGGGATGAGCTAAAGCAGTGTGAAGATGAAAGTATATAGTCTTAAATATCAATAATTGGTAAAAAGAACAAATGTGAAAATTAATAAAAACACCCTCTATCCCAAAATTTTAGGATAAAACATCAAAATAAGCCCACAGAATATAAGAAGAAGGAATAATATAGATGAGATCAGAGAGTAAAGAAACTCTTTATAAACAAAAATGTTTGTTTATGAACATAATGAACAAAATGAAAGTTTGCTCTCTGAAAAATTTTACAATTGATAATAACTGGGTGTGGTAAAATTTAGCCACTCTTTTTTTTTTTTTTTTTGGTGAGGAAGATTGGCCCTGAGCTAACATCTGTTGCCAATCCTCTTCTTTTTGCTGAGAAAGATTGGCCCTGGGCTAACATCTGTGCCCTTCTTCCTCTACTTTATATATAGGACACCTGCCATAGCATGGCTTGATAAGTGGTGCATAGGTCCACACCCAGGATCCGAACCTGTGAACCCCGGACTGCTGGGGTGGATTATGCAAACTTAACCACTAGGCCACCAGGCTGGCCCCTAGCCACATTTTTACCTCCCCTTTTCCTCCTGCCTAAAGAGCACACCTCAGTTTTTAGTTTTTCCTTCCATGCAATTATATTAGTGACAAGATTCTCAATCTTTCTCTCCCACCTGAATTTTCCAAAGCCTTCTCATTTTAATAATGCAACGGTGACATATCCTGGCTCAGCACTAATGGCTCCTAGCCAGATGAGAGTATGAGAAGGAGGAATTAACTGATTGGTGGAGGGTGAGGTGGAGAAGGGGAAGATGGGAATGCTAGCTAATTAATGTGAATTCTGGAGACAAAGTGCGATGGACAATGCTTAGGCCTGACCTTGCTACATGTACGGGTTAGACTCAGTCTTTCCTCTTGGTTGTACCTCACACTTCCTGAGCATCAGTCTGTATTTCATAGTTCTTTCTCCTCCTGTCAGAAAAAGGATTGAACTAGATCATTCATGCACTGATTTCTAGGCCTAAAGCTCCATATAAGCTAAACCCATTTAATAATGTCTACAGCATGTGCATGTTTGAATGTCCTCAAATTACTAGTTACATTACGATGGTCAATTATACTTTCAATTGTGCTTAATTGAAGATGAAAGCACATTAGGTTTCTAATTTAAAAGCCATAGGTAAAACCACTCTAAAAATCCTATTTGAATCGCAGACCTGGTGATGTTTCCCTGTAACGCTGGGATTTTATGGTACATTAAGCTGTTCATTCATGTAATTAGAACAATAACAGGATGGGATGTTGTTTAGGGGATTCATGATAGCTCCTTCCATTTCTCTCTACTAAGATTTAGATGATAAACATGAGATCGCCTTTGAGAACACTCAGGGTAAAATATTTCTTAAAAATACATGAGCGAGGAAATATTCTTCTCCTCTTAAACATTTTCGATGAGATGATGGTTACACAAGTCACCAAAACGCCAAAGACAGGAACTCTTAGTTTCTGTAGACCCTTCCTTCCTTATTTTCTCCAACACTCCGTACGTGGATAGGTCACTACATCCTGTTTCTGAAGTAGTTGTCACATCTGATACCTCGTCTCCAACCCTGCTGGTCTACCAGGGGTCAGTTTCTGTCCTCAGTCAGCTCTCTCACATTCATCTTCTACACTGCTGATAAAACGATCTTCGCCATGTCGTACTCTGATTTAAGCACTTCTAAGGACCCCCTGACTTGAGGCTAACTCCAAATGCCTAGCATCACCTCCAAGCCTTGATCCCTTCTTTTTTCTCAGCCATATTTCTCATAAGAATTATGTTTCAACCATCTTACTTTTGTTATTACTGAGGCCTCAGCGATTACTGATCCCGATCCTGCATATCACAGAGAATTCATAGAAATACAAAAATACCCTACACTAGTATATTTAATCTTACACGTCTCTCACCCAAATTTTTATGAGGTGTTGTAAACCACAAGTTGATATTCTTAATATTTTTTTCTCAGCCTAGAAATGGCCAATTTAAAAAACTAGGTTTGGTTTGGTTTAGTTCCACTTTGAAATAATGGAAAATGTAACCTTAAATCTCAAAGTGACCAGAATAATAATGGACACATCTTTTCACATCTTTATTTTTCAGAGCTTTTGAAATATGGGATCCTCAATGTCAGCCTACATGCTATTCAAAAGGTGCTTCTTAGGTTATTTCTGCCCTCAACCCCTCAAATTGAGAAGGACATGGCTGTGAACTAGTGAGGGGCTTTTTATTCCTCTAAACCTAGAAGTCCTTCCTGTACCTAAAAATTCCTCTAGCATGTTTTTCTGGGGATCTTGCTCTCGGAGGTGCCCTTTTCCTTGGAGGACTGGTTTTTTATATTTTAAGGAATTATTTACTCTTGGGCATAATCTGTTCACTTCTCCTAAGGCCTTAGCTGTTTCAAGATTTCTAGGGTTTTCTGATACATTCTGTTGACCATCCTTAGGTGAGTGGTTTTAATTCTGAACATTATTAAGATGCATAAAGTATGCATCTCTGAGAGTGAGGTTTTTCTCTTGGTACCAGGAACATGGCATTTGCTGACTTATTAAATATTCCACTTGATTATTTCCAGTGTTGTTGTCCCCTGGGGTTATTCTAGAACATTGGATGTGTCACTTCAATTTAGAAAAAGTCATCATTATATCTGATCATTAATTTGATTTTAAAGAGATATTTTAAATGTTAAGCATTTCCCTAACATACAACAAATTTATTTGATCTGATGTTAGGAGAGTTCAATGATTCTTTAAATTTTAATTAAAGTATACTTTACTGAAGGATAGTCCTTCTGATCTTAGCTGAAGAAAGAGTATAATGCTTCACTCCTGATTTTTTTGTTTAAATGGCCATCGTCATCCAAGTGGAAATATATCATCACAGGATCTTTAAGGACTAAAAGTTCTAGGTACCACAATATCTCTTTTTCATTGACAAATCTTCATATTAAGCCTGGAATGTAACAGGGAGTCTCCTGTGAACGTCATCCGTTATAGCTCTGCTTCACAGTTAACAGGGATTTGCTATAATAACTGTATCAGTAAGCTTCATGGGCATTACTTCAATATTAGCAATATAGGAATATCTATAGGCTCTTTATCACTGAAAATTAATGATACCTCTTTTATGGAAACTTTGAGCAATTGTCACTGTTTTTCAACCGAGTGAATGATTCCCTGGAATACTTTTTTTTTCCAGAACAAGTTAAATGGATGACCAAGGGTTTATCCTCGTAATTGATCCTTGAGTTGGGATACGGAAGTTGACAACTCTAGACCTTGATTATAAATTATTTAGCTGGTACCACATCTAAATGTCATATCTTCTATAGTCTTCTTTTTTTTTTTTTTTTTTGTTCTCAAATTAATGTCCAGAAAATTTTTTAATTAAAAGTTTTCATATGTAATTGTAGATTTGCATGCAGTTGTAACTAATAATATAGAGTGTATCCTTTACACAGTTTCCCCAAGTGATATAATCACTATAAAACTATAATACAATATCACAGCCAGGATGTTGATATTGATACAGTCAAGATACAGAACATTAACCACAAGCATCCTTCAGACTGCCCTTTTATAACCACAACCCCCACTTCTCTCCTACCCTCACCCCCTGTTTAACAGTTAGCAATCACAAATTTATTCTTAATTTCTATAATTTTATCACTAAAAAGATGTTATATTAATGGATCATATAGTAGGTAACATTTTGGGATTGGGATATTTCTCTCAGCATAAGTTCTTGGAGATTCAGCCAAGCTGATGCGTATATCCACATGGTGCCTTTTCTTGTTGAGTAGTATTCCACGGTAAGGATGTTCCACACTTCGTTCAACGATTCACCTGTTGAAGGACATCTGGGTTGTTTCTAGTTTTTGCTATTACAAATAAAGCAATACAAATAAAAATTCATTTACAAGTCTTTGTGTGAACATCAGTCTTCATTTCTCTGAAATAAATGCATAGGAGTGCAATTGCTGGGTCTTATGTCTTCTGCTTAGGCTCTTCACACAGTCAGAGTTCTTGCCCTTCATTTGAAGGTATTTGAGTTTGCAAAAAAGTATCAATTTGAAAGCACACATCTTTAAAAATGTCCATTAGTCCCTTTGTAGTCTGCCCTCCACTTACCTCTCCATTTTCAATTGTTCCATGTTCCCTTCATTCGCAGTACTTCTGACGCACTGGGTTTTCTTTAGTTCTTCTAATGTTCTTTATAGTCTCTAGACATATGGCTTTTGTACTTGCTATTCCCTCTTTTTGAATAGTGCTTTTCCACACATTGCTCTTATGTTCTTAGTATATCACTACAACCTCAGAAAGACTACCATGATGACTCTGCCCTGGTCAATTATTTGGTAACTCAAAATATCCATAGTTTAAGTTTATTAAGCTCTTGTTATCAACCAGAGAATGTAGTGAGCATTTTACATGAACTTTACATATATCATAATCATCATCCTTACAATGTCTAAAATTATTTACAATCAGAACTAGTATTTCTTAAGAGTTTGCTATATGCTAGACCTTAAGTGAAGTGCTCTCTTCATATTCTTTTGAAATTGAAACTGAAATTTTCAATGTTTAAGTAAGGTACCTAAGTTTACCTAGCTATGAAATTATAGGAAGTGACAGAATTCTTAAACAATATGCTATAATGCCATCTTTCTCTGATTTTTATGATACCTCTCTTTCGTTACTAGTTATCATAGTTTTCATGTAGCATTTGTATTTGTAATTCTTTTATTATGATCTATGCAAATATGTGATTATAAGATTCATTAGAGGTAGAACAGATTCTGGTTTGGCTTAAACCGAACCTCAGGCAGCTAGTGAAGTGCCTGGTGTTTAGAAGTAGAGGAATAATTTGTGAAAGAAAAGTAGGAAGGAGTGGATGAAGGAAGGAAAGAAAGAAGGGGAAGAGTAAAGGATAGAGGCGGAAAGGAAGAAGGGAGGAAGGGAGGATGGAAGGAAGAAACCCTTGCAAGTTTGTATTAGATTCAAGATGGTGGCAGATATGAAAAATACTACATGCCCCATATCTCAAGGTGTAGTTAATTCCCATATACCTGCTTTTTTGGATAATTTGGTTATATGGCCATACTTAATTATAAAGGAGTGTGGGAAATATAAACTAGCTGGGCGGCCATGTGTCCAACTGTAACCATCTCTGCTGAAGAAGAGAAGAATGAATTTTGATAATCACTTAGGGGTCTTGACCACAAAGCCTTTGCTTGGATTGCTTCACAATCTCTTTCTCAGTATATAAAATTCACTTATCTTTATAGAAGGAGCTCATTCTTCAGCTCTTCCATGACACTTTCTGTAATTTTACTGTGTAACATATGCGATATGTTAGCATTCAATCATATACTAAATGAACTTACGTAGGAGCATGACCACAGACAGAGTTAATCAGAGCTGGTGTAACTGCCTTGTATTTTCTCTTTCACTTGCTCTGTCCTAGCTGTACTATTGACCTTGCTGTTCCTCGAATAGCCAAGCATGACCCAACCATAAGGCTTTTGTTCTTCCTGGTCTTGCCACCTGATCCTCTTCCCTCTGTCATCCTCAATGTTTACTCCCTCACCTTGAGATTCTTTTATTCTAGTGCTATCTTCTCGTTATAATGACCTTCTCTGGACATCCTTTCTAAGATTCCCAAAACACCACAATTCCCAGATTCTTCTCTGATTATTTTTTCTTTTTAGCTTCTATCAGTAATATACCATTTGGTCTACTTATTTTCTCAAATCTGTTTTTCCCCTACTCCATCGTAACGCTATGAGGATAGAAATTTTAACCTGGGTTAAAAAAAATGGGTAAGTGGCAAACAAACCTTGGAAATTAAAGATAGTGAAACACCCTGGGAAGATTTATAAATTAATCACCCCACCCTCTCCACTCCCCACTCAAGAATGAGGGCCCCACAAGCCAGTTGAAATCGGTAGCAAACACATTGACAGATTTATTTGGTCAATGAGAAATATATGGTTCTCTTCATTTGTTTCCCCTCAGGGAAGAATCTGGAGATGGTAGTTAGCTGGGTGCAGGGAAGTAAAGTTGCCATAAGCAACCTGACTGTTGCTTTCTGTTTGTGCTCTCACCTTCATAAGGAAAGGAAAATGGTTAACTTGTTCCTAAAGCTGGTGCAAGGCTTTCGGTGCAGCAGCTGCCATTCTTCCTGAACCCGAAGGGAAACATGAGTCATTGACTAGTGCAGAGATGACTGTCTCATTTTCCTCCCACCTGTTGCTATCCCTCCACCAATACTCAGCTGCTTTAAAGATTAGGGGTCGGCCCAAGGTCTCACTGTAAACGTAGCCCCTCTGAATACGCTTAGGAACTTCAGGGAAAGAAGGGTTTGAATTCTTAAACCTCTATCAGATACAGCACCCAAATGCTCATTCTCTCATGGACTCTGGGTGCAGAGGTGGCTGAAGGTTCCAAAAAATGTAGGGTGGCATCGCAGTAGCATGTGAGGAGAGAGAGTAAATAATCCCTTGGGCCTGGGACACTCCAGATGCTGAGACATGCACCATGCACCAGGGATGAAAACAAACTCTGGGGCAAGGAATCTAGAGATAGAGAAAGAGAGAGAGACGAAAGTCTATCTGGCTGCTTTAGTAATCCCTCACCTGCCCTTTGCCCTTCATTCCCCCTTTGCTTTCTCAATCTTCTAGCCAAGAGATAACAGGATCTCCTGGCAGCTGTAACTGAACCCTTGAAACTATACATTTAACTGCTAGGGCTTTGAGCAAAACTTGTAGGGAAGAAAGAAATTAAAATATTTTATTGTATTGTTTCATTGCCTCTACATCTGAATGCGTTAGGAATTAATGTGTTATTTGCTTGTAATTTCCCATCTCATAAGCTCCAGAGGGGACCATCTCAATATCTCAAAAGGGGAAAGCTGCAATTAGAGCAGTACAATAGAGGGACAAATTGCCCTGTCATTTACAACCAGAAGATGAGTTAGATTTAATACAAGCGCCTCCACTCTCTGAGGTCTGGTAGTCAAGGAAAAATTGCTATCTTTTTGGCCCCTTACCATGAAAAAGGGAAACAACATGCAAAGAGTGGCAGCTGGAGGTACCTACCCCCTCTTGA
The DNA here is from genome assembly GCF_057802395.1 of Ceratotherium simum simum. Classification (NCBI taxonomy): domain Eukaryota; kingdom Metazoa; phylum Chordata; class Mammalia; order Perissodactyla; family Rhinocerotidae; genus Ceratotherium; species Ceratotherium simum. Next base: position 20,686,869 of record NC_141926.1, read on the forward strand.
ATTTTGGGACTTGGGTTTGACAAAGCTACTAGACACATTCCTTTTCAAAAAGCAGCTATTGGTTTGATAATGAGCTCTTGTTGAAATCCCATGCCTAACCCATAAAGACTGAGTGATTCTCCAGCCTAAGATACCCATTTCAGACTCTGTAACTGAGAAGATTAAACAAGCTCAAAAATGTCTCCCTTTTCAATAGGATGTGATGTAATAAAGAATGAAGCTGGCCCCAGAAGCTTCTTGGTTTTACATTAGAATGTAGCAGCTCCCACTCATCTTTATCATTCTTAGATGCCACTCTGGTCCTTTAAGATTATACGCTAAATAATTGAGAACATAAGATGATGACTTAGCAAGATAAAATAAAATACATGTTATAAAAAAAATTCATATTGCAACTACCCTCAAAATCAGCAGTACATTTTTAGTTTTCTCTTTGTCCACTTAAAATAGAAACTTGGAATGTAATGGAAAGATGTCAGGGCTTAACAGTTCCTAAATTATTCTAAAGTAAAGGCAATTTGAATTGTTATTTGTAAGAGAAGGAAAAAAAAAGGGAATTGTATCCAATGACAGGACAAATATTGACCATAACTTTTAAAGACTTGTTACTAGACAAAATGGCATGGAAAGAACTTTATTGATTAGTAATCATTCATACATTCATCCACTCATCCATTCAGTGAACGTCGGTAACATGCAACATGATAATATAATATGTAAGCCGTGATGAACATGGAGATGGATAAGTTACAGCTCTTGTTTCAAGCAATTTATAGTCAATGTGAAACACAGCATTGAAAGAAGTATTGTATAATCTAACATAAATGTGGCAAAATTTAACACATACACGGTAATCAATCTTAACCAAATTAATATCAAATACAGCAAAGAAAATTTTAATTATGTCTAGAAGAGACGGAAGAGAAACAATAGTTAGGCTCAATCTAATTATTGAGAGATTTATTGGAAGTATTGGTTTGTCAATTATTTTCCATGAGTTTTCAGAGTGTGTGAACTATCTGTTGTTGTCCCTTCATCCCTGCCAGGGAAAAAAAGCTTCTATATTTTTTGCTTACTTTGAAAGTTGCAGTTAACTACTGTTACAAATAAGGAGTTCATCCATTTTCAAGGACTGGTAGAAAGAACAGTGGTTCCCCCCAGATGTCCAAGGCCTAATCCCCAGAACCCATGAATATGTTAGGGCATGGCAAAGGGAAATTAAATTTGTGCATGGAATAAAGGGTATCAATCAGCTAGCCTTAAATAGAGAGATCACCTGGATTATCCAGGTAGGCACAAGGGTCCTTAAAAGTGGAAGCGGGTGATGGAAGAGGAGAGTCAGAGGGAGATATAACCACAGAAGAATGATCAGATAAACGCAACTTTGCTCACTTTGAAGATGGAATAAGGGAGCCGTGAAATAATGTGGGAAGCCCCTAGAAGCTGGAAAACACAGGAAATGCATTCTCCTCTAGAGCCTCCAGGAAGGAATGCAGTCCTCCCAACACCTTGATTTTAGCTCAGTGAGACCTTACAAAACTGTATGATAATATATTCATACTTTTTTAAGTCCTAAATTTCTGGTAATTTGTCATAGCAACCATAGAAAACTCATTCACAAGGGGAGAGTTCCATAAGGTTTGTATAAACAGAATAATTTGACTCTTGGTGGCAGGTAAGGACAGAATAATTCAGAAAGTTCTCCATAATGTTATTTTTGTACATTAAAAGACTATAGAAGAAAGGAGAACTTTTTGAGAAAAATTTGTCTAATAAAATATTCTGTTCTCAATGACACATTGGTTTTATTCAAAGCTGACTGTATTGACCAGCCAATGACAATGAAAATGAACTTTGCGTGAAAAAATACAGGCTCAAGAGGTTTTGAAAAAGTTGGCTTTAAGTGATCTGTTACATAGGGCCTGCAATTTGCAATGTCTCCCGTTATTACTGGATATAACTGGGTCCTGTTCAGCACCTCAGGGAAAGAAAAAACAGATTTTGGTACCAAGACCCAGGAAGACATCCTCAGCTTGTTTTCTTTTTAATTTTTTCAGGTGTGAAGTTTTGGCGTTGTGTTGTCAGCAAAATTGCTGCTTGTTGAAAGGGAAGAGGTCCAGATGTAAATCGAGATTTAAAGGAGACCCCCTCACTAACATTAATTTTTGTCAGTTACAAAGGACCAATTTTTTGCTATCATAAAATCCAAACACAAGTATTGAAAACAATCTTTTTTTCTTATATTATAAGGCAAATGCCTTATTTTGTGTGAATCTCACTAACTTCTAAACTTTTTCCCCCTAATTCTTTTTATAATGTGTTTCTGGACAGTATAATATTTTTAGGAACATTACTATTATTATAGCAGGTGAGACTGCTTAAATGCAATGCATATGATTATTTGCTGTAATATTACCTGTGTGAGAATTATGGCAAAGGAAAAGCCAGTGGAGCCACCCAAATTTTAAATGCACCTGGGAAAAATGATTCAAACCCTTTTGTAAACCAGGTTATAGCTGTTGCTCATTGTGGCATTTGAAGCTGATGACCTGGAATTCCATTGCCGTTAGATCTGCAAGTAGTAGTTATTACGCCAAAACTTTAGTTCAGAAATAAGAATGTTGGGGCCAGCCCCGTGGGGTAGCGGTTAAGTGTGCGCGCTCTGCTGCTGGCAGCCTGGGTTTGGATCCTGGGCGCGCACCGACACACCACTTGTCCTGCCATGCTGCGTCGGCATCCCATATAAAGTGGAGGAAGATAGGCACGGATGTTAGCTCAGGGCCAGTTTTCCTCAGCAAAAAGAGGAGGATTGGCATGGATGTTAGCTCAGGGCTGATCTTCCTCACAAAAAAAAAAAAAAAAAAAAAAGAGAGAGAAATAAGGACCATATATACATCCTGTCACTTCCCTGCATAGCCACAAACTGTGACAATATGTATCAGAGCCCCGGAGTTACGTCTTGGATGAAAATAGAGCATCTTCAACCCTTAGCTTTATGAGGTGACCATTTATAAGACTTTTAAAAGAACCATGGATAGCCTTTGAATGTCAGTGAATGTTGATATTTCAGTATTTTCCAAGTTAATCAAAAGGAGGTTACACGTGCTGCTTGGGTTACCTGACCCTGGACCAGATCATTCCAGTCACCTTGTTTCAAACCAGTCAAGTTTGTGAGGAGTGAGGGAGCAGCTGGGAAAGGAAGAGCATGCTAATGAATTTGTTAGGGATGGGAGACAAGGGAAGTTATCTTCCAGAAAAGACAAATTTAGCTATTGCATGCATTTCCTTAATTTTGAGTTGTACTGCTAGTCGATTAGGATGAGTATGTTTCTGATGTAGAATAGAAGTGGAAAGACGAAATTGAAATGACAAATGAAAAAGGGAATAAGAAAATAAATTTATCCTAGCTTCTACGTCTCCTTCCTCTAAGCAAAATCATATTGTGATTTGATCATGCAAAATTCCCTCCTATCACTGAAAAATTTATATTTTTGAAGCTCAAATTTATATACTCCAGAGTACCTCAAAGGCCCTGTAAGTTTGACAAAGTTTAAATTTATCTCTAAAATAAAATCTTATTTGTTAAAGCACCTGCGATTCAATTACAGAGTTCATATTTATAGTATCGATATGTCATTAGGGAAATATCATTTACCATACACATTTGTATGTGTGTGTATATATATATATATATATATATAATTATATGATAGAAAGATTAATTTATGGTTAAATTATCCTCTGAGAAACTGATATTAAAGAAAATTTAACATTTTTGCAAATACAAGATGGGAAATGTGTAATTCTTAATTATTTTTACATTTTCAAAAATTTTTGTTGTTATTCTGACCATTTTGCCCTTTACATGAGTCATGTGGACCACGGGAATAAGTCAAACTTCATTTGGACAAGAATGATAAATAGCTTTAATTCTGAAATTTAATACCCAAAAATAATTGCATTGTATCAAACCATTCTCAGACCATCCCTCTATTAGAATGCCACCTAGCAAGTGTTTATTTTACAACAAAGGGCACTTAAAGTTGGACTTAACTAATACAGTTCTCCAAAACAATGAATCTGGGAGTAACCATCTTCAGTTTTTACAGTGGAAACTGTTAAGCTTTGAGAGAATGCCTCTATGTTAAAGTGCTTGTCTACTATATCTTCTCTACAAGTATTATTTCAGTAACTGGAATGGAATAGATAATACAGCAGGCTGGATCTCTAATCCCCAAAACCTCAAGGGGAAAAAAATCACAACTCACCTGTGAGCTTTGAGGAGAGATCAGTGACTTCTTGCTCCACAAAATGACAATGATGTATTTACGTGCACACTCTCTAACTATGTATTTCTAAAGATGTATAGGTGGCTTTTGTGCTATAGAAGGTAAGAAATAATATTGAAAGCACAGAGTTAAAATAGTTCTGTTGTAATAATTAAATTTTCAGCCCTCTTGAAGTGGTAAAAAATACAAAGTTATATATTTTTGCCTTGTGGGGGATATGAAAAAGAGATAAAAGAGAAAAAAGTATATATTTTTGCCCAGTGGGGGACACGAAAAAGAGATAAAAGTATAGTTTTATAAAAACCATAAAAAGATAAAAGAATGATACTTTTTTTTATGGAAGTTACTCTTCCTTCACATCTAAAGTGTCATCTTCTGCTTCAAAATCAATCAATTTTAACCATGTCATTAGTGATATACACAAGCTGCCACTCTTCTATTTTAATTTGTTGTCTATACTAAAATGTCTATGGTATCATTTAAACATCAGCCCTTGACCTGTATTGAATTAAATAGATATGAGAAAAAATAGAAAAAAAAATTGTTAAAAAATGTTAGCACCCAGTATTTGAGATGGGACAAATTGAAGGGTGGTGGAGATTTGGGTCTGGAATAGAGACGGTTATATCTAGCCGGTAGGTGCAACCATCTTAGAGCCCAATGGCTCTGAGAATTGAGCTGGCCATCAGTTTTGGTCTGAAGAGCGGGCCTCAATACAGAAACTCCAGCTTTTCTTACTACTGGGTCTACTGACCTACTTCAGTCAGGGCCTCAATCTCTGCCTCTTTCTTATTATTATGAGTGAGCTATCCCCATTTCTTAAAACTCTCTAATTTCTCAACTTCCAATATCATCCCATATTTTCCTTATCAAGGACCAAAACCCTAAATATCCTTTTATCTTTTTCTCCTAGGTTATTCCAACCAGCATAAAAATAAGTCCTGGTATATCAAGTAAAAAAATAAAGAAACAAAGAAGTAACTTCTACACCCTCTGTAGGTAATATTCTATTTCGTTTTTCCTTGTTACAGCACAGTTATTTTAAAGAGAAGTCCACAATCACTGCTTCATTTTCTTAGTCTCATATTCTTCCTTTAAGCCACAACCTATTGGAACTTCATCCTCAACATATCAACAAGGTTGCTGATCAAGGCTACCAGTGGTCTCATATTGCAGTGGACACTTTGTTGTGCTCAAATTCCTCAACCTGACAACAGCCTTAGACATCTTTGACCAAACCTTCCATCTTGATTTACTTTCTTCTCTTGGGTACCAGGCCATCTCAGTTCCTTGGCTTTCCTTCTATGTCACTGTTCAATATTCTAAATCCTCTTCACTGGCCCCTTCTCTTCTTTGCAGTTCTTAAATGTGAAGTGCGAAAAGGCTTATGCCTCAGTCCTATGTAATCACGTACAGGTATGATGTTTACCTACCTTCTACATGTCAGTGACTCACACATGTATCTTTGACCCTTCTTCCCTGAACTCCAGTCTGTTATACCTTACAGAATGTCTCCACGTGAGTGTTTGAACATCACAAACTTTACATTCTCATAATAAGATAATGATATTTACCAATAAACCCTATTTATCCTTCATTCTTTAGGACATTGCACGAATATTTACTCAGGTGTTTAATTTTAAAGCAAGGAATCAAGATATTAGCTTTTATTCTCTTTCAACTCTGTATCGAATACACTAATACTCTGTGTTTGTCCGGGTTCTCCCCAGAAACAGAACCAATTAGATAGATAGATAGATAGATAGATAGATAGATAGATAGATAGATAAAGACATATATAATATATATGAAGAAATTTATTATAAAGTGTTGGCTCATAAAATTATAGAGGCTGAGAAGTCCGATCATTTGTGCTCTGCAATCTGCAGACCCAGGAAGGACGTAGCATAGTTTGAAGGCCTGAGAACTGGAGAGCTGATGGTGTAGATTTCAGTCCAAGTCTGAAAGCCTGAGAACCAGGAGCACCAAGGGCAGAAGATGAAAGATCATTGTCCCAGCTTCTGCAGTCAGGCGGAGAGAGAGTGAACGCTCCCAGCTTCCACACTTTGGTTCTATTCAGGGCCTCAAGGGATTGGATAATGCCCATCCACATGGGAGACGGCAATCTGCTTTATTCAATCTACAGATTCAAATGCTAACCTCATCAGGAAACATCCTTACAGACACACTCAGAAATAATGTTTCACCAGATATCTGGGCATCCTGTGATCATGTGAAGTTGGCACATAAAATTAACTATCACGCACTCCCTGATGCTTCTTCCTACAGATATAGCCTAAATAGTTATACTTCTCTTTCCTTCCATTTCAAACACCCTGGCCCTAACAACCATTACCTAATAGCAGGCCAAGGACAATAGCCCAAAAACTATCCTCTCTAGCTCCTATATTTAATCACTCCCTCCCACATATTATTTTTCACATAGCAGTCATAAATAAACATAAAGAAAATAACTTTAACCAAATTAAATCGACCCAGGATCTTTCTAATGAATTTATATTAAAATCCAGGCACCTTATTCTGGCCTAAAAGGTCTAAGTGGTTTGGATCAGGCTTCCATCTCTGACATCATCCCTTACCATTTTCTTTCTAATTCATTAGGCTTCAACCAAAGTAGGGATTGTGTGTGTGCGTGTGTGTGTGTGTGCACGCGCATGTGTGTATGTGTGTTTTACCAGTCTGGTCCTTGATTTTACCAAGAATATCTTCCCACCAAACATAGAGTAACCTCTAGACAACTAATTTTTATTCCTCATAGCACTTAGAATATTTTCTTGCTTATTCAAGTTCTCATTTGCTTATTGTCTATTTTCCACAACAATATTAGGTCCATGAGAGCAGTAGTCTTTTCTGTTATGTATACTGTTTTAAATTCAATGCTGAAAAAAATACATGATGTGTGGTTGTGTTCTCTAGACCTTAACTAAATTAATGAGCAGCTTTACTGATGATTCAGACTAATTAGACTGTTATTCTGCTAGATTTAGAACTAAGTAGTTCAAATATGAGTTTAACATTGAACCTACAGTTGAAGAATCTTCCTGGCTGTATGAATCTATAGCAGACATGGCAAAGGCCTAGGGACGAAATCAATTAAACATCATATAATCTAGGAGTTATCTTCCTAAAATGCAAGGAATACCTTCGTTTGTTCTACTACAATATTATACGTGCTTCAAGTCCCATGTACCTGTGCAGTGAGAAATTCAACCTCAATCATGATTTCTTTATTTTGTCCTAGAGATAGAAGCTTAAGAGTTACCTTAAAAGTGGGAAGGTTTCTTGATTCTTAGTGCGTGATGAGTAGCCTTATTAGTTTTGTTTCTTCTGTCTCACAAGAGTTGAGCCTCTACAATTTGACACTGATAACTTTGAGATGTCTAGATGGTGTGCCTTACATGTGTCCTGTCTGTTGAGTTCAGATTAAACCAAAGACTACATGATGGGAAATCTTCCCAGTTCCTTGGCCTTTGGTGACTTTTCAGGAGCAACACAAAAGCCATTTATAAACCCCTTAAGCAGATGTTTTAGTCTGTAAACACCAATGCATGACCTTTTCTTCGGGGATAAGGAAAGGAATACTATTCTTACTCTGAATCTCTTCTGTAGCAGAAATAGATGAATGAATACCAATATTAAATCAATGACCCTGCTAATATAAGATCATGTTTGCACGCAGCACTCCAAATTCAATTTGGGTTAATAAAACATGTTAAGATTTGCAGTTCTTTCCACTGATAATAAATCTTATCACTTCTAGTCCTTGGTTATCCAAATTTAATATCCCAGCCCATTTGTATATATACACCAGTTTTTCATAATTACTCTATTACTAACTTAGACTTAAGTCATGATACAGTTATCTATAGTTTTTTCTCAATATGCAGATATAATATGCATGAAAGTGAGAATGGGTTTATAAAAGAGCCAAGCTGTATGGAGACTGCAGATACACCTGCTGAAGGGGTTCAGTGAACCTGTGGCAAAAGAATTATCTAGCAAATAAAGAACATCTACGTAACTGAGGATTGTATTTCCAGATTTCACTCAAATTTGGTAATGCAGTCTCCTCCTGCCAAATGACAGAGAAGCTCAGTAATGGCTCCCTCAATGTTACTCCTTCTCCTTCCCTCCACCATTGTGCTGGATTGACTGTTATTGTGCTTGAAGCAACTATAGCAGGCAGAACGCAGTCTCTGAATGAAATGTTCCAGTGGGTGTGTCCACATCTGTTTTCGTCTAACTTTGTATCACTGATGCCGAGCACACTGTCTGCAACCTAGTGTCGATAAAATGGTTTACTAAATGTGTGTCTGAGTGAATAAATGAATAAAATAATGAGGTCAATTACATCTTTAGATTTAAAAAAAGTATCCAGGGCATAGGAAAAATTGGACAAAAATTGCTACTATTCAATAATACAAATACTTATGAAGGTTCTTAATTCAAAGACTCTAGAAAGTATAGATGAACTGATGATATTCTGTCATTTTTATAAGAGACTTGATCATCCTGGCAAGAATGATAATTTATCATAGTCTAATTTATGTCTTGCCCTTCATTTGTAAAGCTGATTTTTCTCTGGAAAATTACTTGGATCTACAGATCTCAGTAGAAGTTTCCTAGAATGTAGTTGTAGCAAATTTTAACATAATAGTTGTGCAAAAGCATGACTGTTCCATGAAGGTATATGCAGAAACCCAACCAATACTCTATTTTAAACTAATTCAAAGTCCCATCACCACAGTTTTTTTTTTAACTTTTACTGCTTATAATTTTAATGCCTTATCCATTTATGTGTGTATGTGTATACTAATTTTCACTACACCATTAGCTTACATATAAATGTTGATATTTTTCAAATATTCATCGGTAACACATTTTTATCTTAATGGCATTTCTGAACAATGTGAATCACCGGTCTATTATTAGATCCATTTTTCATTTACTGTTTTCTCTTTCTGCTTAAAATTATGTCAGAATGATGACAACAATAATAGGATTTCATTAATGTATTAGAGAAAAGAAAGGAACAAAAAGAAAAACATAGTACAAAATAAGCAATCTGAAATGAAATCACAGTACTTATTTAGATAATAAATGACAAAATAGCAGATAATATACTATAACAAAATCACATATTTATCTTAAGCTCATTATTATTTCATTTTTATTATTATCAATGTAACATAGAATTGTCTTTTATGCTACTTGATCATGTGAGTCACCTCAGTTATTTCATCCTCATTCGCTGCAGAAATCAGGTGACAGAATGGCACTCTCTGGATCATTGCCCGTCAGGAGGACTGAGGGAAAAGGAGCATGGTTCTTAAAACCTTAGCCCAGAAGTGACTCATATTATTTCTGTTCACATTGATGGGTCAAAGTAAGTCATGTAACCATTCCTGTGGTAGGAGAGAAGAAAAATTCTACTCTATGCCAGAAAGGAGAGAGAGAAAATCAAGTATTTTGAACTGTCTGTGTTAGTTTACTATGGCTGCCGTTAACAAATTACCACAAACTCAGTGGTTTAAAACAATACAAATATATTCTCTTACAGTTCTGGAAGTCAGAAGTCCTAAAATGGATTAGTATGCTGCATTCTTTCTGAAGGCTCTAGGGGACAATCAATTTTTTTGCCTTTTTTACTTTGTGGAGGCCACTTGCACCCCATGGCTGGTGACCCCATCCTCCATATTCAAAGCCAGTAGTATAGTATCTTCCAATCTCCCTCTCTGGCCCTCTGCTTCTGTCATCACGTCACCTTCTATCTCACTCTAACTCTACTGCTTCCTTATTTTAAAGACCCCTGTGATTGTATTGGGCCCACCAGATAATCCAGGATAATCTCCCCATCTCCAGATCTTTAATCACATTGTCAAAGTTCCTTTTGCCATGTAAGGTAATAGAGTCATGACTTCTGGGGATTATAATGTGGATGTCTTTGAGGGCCTGTTAATCAGCCTACCACATTGTCACATTGTCCCACAATAGGGAAATGTGGTATGAATGGACAGGTGTGGCCCACTGAAAATATTTAAAGATCAACTTAGTTTTAATTAACTAGTACATTCAATGGGCAGTTCATTGCTTTTAAACTGCTTTTAAAACTCTATACTACCTCACTGAATGTCGTAAGGAAGCAAAGTAAAACTTGTTTTGAAGGGGAAATAAAATGAAGTATAAAATGAAGAAATTAAAGCAAGGAACAACTAAATTTGCTGTTTTATATTGGTGAAACATGTGGATGTCATTTCACTCTTTAATTTTAATTTAAAAAAATGCAAGATAAGAAAATTTTTGGAAGTCTTGTATCCAAACATCACAAAATTAATGTAACAGACATGCCTTCCAAACAGTACTCACCACATAAATCCTGTGTGTAATATAGTGTCAGAACTCTCGGGGTACAAAATCCAACTTAGGTACTCATCAGACTAGAATTAATGCAAAGAGAACAATGAAGGAATAAGAGAGTACTAAAAAAGATACTACTAAAAATAAAAATTAGCTTACAAAAAACATTAGGGGGCCTGCCCGGTGGCATAGTGGTTAGGTGCACATGCTCTGCTTTGGTGGCCTGGGGTTCTCAGGTTTGGATCCCGGGCTCGTACCGATGCACTGCTTGTCAGGCCATGCTGTGGCCGTGTCCCATATAGAGTAGAGGAGGATGGGCACGGATGTTGGCCCAGGGCCAATCTTCCTCAGCAAAAAGAGGAGGATTGGCATCGGATGATAGCTCAGGGCTGCTCTTCCTCACAAAAAAAAAAAAACAAAAAAAAAAACCTTAGGGACGACTAGAAATATGCATCCAAACTGCCTTATGATGTTTTCACTTGCAGAGCAAAGAATCGCAGATTTAGGGACTAATGCAAAGAAAATAAGAAATATCTATACACACTTATTATGTAAAGTGATTTTCATTGTTCTATACAAAGTGTTGGCAAATATTTTCTATAAAAATCAGATAGTCCATATTTTATCAAAGCATGACATTTTATTGTCTCCATATGACTGCCTAAAATATGATTGCATAGGTCCATTATTAGAACCAAAATCATGACTGGTGGAAGCAAGTGCCCCGTTCAATAAAATGAAAGTGATTTTAAAATAATATCACATTGATTTAGAATGCATGTAAACAATTTAAAACGATATGCATATTAACACTAAACTTGTGTAATTAATGTTAAAGCCAAATGTATTACTCTGGGTCAAGACCAGGGGGAGGAGAGTAAGGCTGTCAGCTCAGGTACACAGTGTAATGGGAGGATCGAAAAACTTGGTACTCAAGATAATATTTCAATGCAATATTAAAAAAGAAATGATTAAACTATGGCCTGAGGGCTGGTGCCTGTGAATAAAATACTGTCAAAATCAGGGCCTGGATTCAGGTAAGGTAAGTGAGAAGGATTATGTAAGCACATGGTTAAGTGGTGCCTTTGTCTAAAATTTTGATATTTTGTTCATTGTAGATATTTTTACAGTAACTTTGGATTTTTAAAAAATATTTTATTAAAATATTATATATTTTGATTGCTGGGTTTTGGCTTTTGATTTGTTGTTATTATTGTTGCCTTACTACCTTCACCCTAGTTGCAATGCAGGAAGCAATTAATGTAACTTCAATATTAAAGAAATGTGTTGAAGTTTCCTTAAAATTTAATATTAAATTTTTCTATATTGAAATGCACCAGATAATAACAAACTTTCCCTTGTTTTTAATTGATTTTCTATTATGAAAATATATTCCTAAAATATCTTTCTGTCTCCACATAATTTCACAGAAATATTTATGGCTTACCTGGGTTATTCTTCCATCGGTAACCATCACTAGGGGTTAAACAATGGTAATCTTTCTGAATTGAATGTTAAGAAATACAAAAACACTGATTTGACTTTCTTATGGCTGATTTTTATTGTGATTTGCTTTTAGATCATGCTTCAAACCCTAGAAATAATTTCAAATAGTAGAAAAATGTAACACTTCCTTTTCTTTTAAAGTATCATAATCATCTATATATTAAAACAAGAAAAGAAATACCTACTTAAAAAACACTCTAAAGTGTTCTTAGGGATAATGTATTTAATATAACTAGAATTTTCTTATGTATAAAGAGTTAACTACATGTACTCTGGTTGTGACTAACATCTAGGAAGAAATACACAAAATAATGTTTTCTTTATCAGTTAAATAATTTTAAAATTAAAATAGTAAACTTACATTCACACACGCACACCCACACACACACATATACCCTAGTAGCAACTGTTCTGTGTAAACGGAATGTCCTCTTTTTTCTTTCCCTTATTATCCACTTTTTTTTTTAGTTTGATGGGACATGCAAGTGGTATGACATTGGAAAAAGTTATTTGCAACACAATGACACATAGGAATTCACATTTGTATAGCAATCTTGTATCCAACAACACTGACAAACTATTCTTTAATTCTTAAAACTTCTGGATTTAGATTTTTTGCTATGTATAATCATACTATATTCAAATAAAAAAATACACCAAAGTTCTTTTTTTTTTTGGTGAGGAAGATTGTCCCTGAGCTAACATCCATGCCAATCTTCCTCTATTTTGTATGTGGGATGCCGCCACAGCATGGCTTGATGAGTGCTGTATAGTTCTGCACCCGGGATCCGAACCTGCAAACCCCAGGCCGCTGAAGCAGAGTGCGCAAACTTAACCACTATGCCACCGGGCCAGCCCCCTCAAAATTCTAATAAATAAATAAATAAATACATAATTACATAAGTAGCCTGAAACTTCGAAACTCAAAGGATGTTATTGGTATTTTCAGTAGTCATAGTTTGCTTAGACTTATACAAAAGATGGTTTTCGTTAGTCACTTTGCTTTGTTTTTTTAATTCTCATATCTTCATTCTAGAATCACTTGTCTTCTTCGTCTATATATATGCTGTAAAGTGTCCTTTAGTGAGGTTCAATTTCCTTATTGGATAAGATCTCTGTTTAACATGAAACTGAGAGATTTTTAAATATTTATTTAGACTTGTCTCTTCTTTTTCAGAAGAAGTACCTCAGAGGATGCTTCTTGTGAAACACAGTCCTGATACCACGTGTAGTAAGAACTGATCTGGCTCAGGAATGGATTCCAAAACCTCCGTCATGGCCGCTCCCATCAGATGCCTTTGCTGACTTGCCTGTAAGAAGATTCAATTTGCTCAGTTGCAAACATTCCCTCTTACAACTCGTTTCTCTCCCCTAGTCTCATGTGGGTACATCTAACTGTCAGAACCTTGGATACATAGGAGCACCCCCACTAAACGTGAATCATGAAATGGGTTGACGTGTATGGAGAAATCCAAATTCTATGATTTTTCAAGTGGCTCTTGGTAGAGGCCATATTCTGCTCAAAAATAGGCATGGTTTTTTTTTGAAATGTGGGATAAAAACCTAAGAGGATAATTTTAAACTGTGGATTAACCATATTTCTAAATATAATATTGGCACATTTCTGAGATAGAGGACACTGAAAAGAACTCTCTCAAATCATATTTTGCAAGGTTAAAATGCCTCACTGTGTAAATAAAACCTGCAGGCAAAATCTGTTTTTCTGGCTATTGTTGGAAATAAAATTTAATTGGAAAACGGCCATGCCTAGTCATTTATCAGTTGTCTGTGGCTGCTTTGCACTACAAATGGCAGATTTGAGTAGTTGAGAAGAGACCATATGGCCTGAAAATCCTAAAATATTTACTCTCTGGCCCTTTATAGAAAAAAGTGGACCAACTTCTATCTGTTAAAGCAGGCTGCATAAATTTGTAGATTTGCCACTGGAAAGGAAAAGGTCCCTGAAATTCGGTTATAATAGCAGAAATATAGTAAAATAAGTAAAAGAATGAGATGTTGGGTATGTTTCGGATGTTATGGGGATAATTGAATGGTGACAGCTAAATCAGTATGTGGCTGCATAGCCTCACACTGGTAACAAACTGAGTGTTTTTATTTCTTCAATAGTGTTTCTAATCTGATTTATGGATCTAACTGAAAGGTGGGGCCATCTTTGTCACATTAAGTGGGCAAGTGAAGGATCAATTTTTCAATTTTAGAAGATGATTCTGCCTACTGAATTGAGAATGCCTTTGAAAGTGTTAGATAGGACTGCACTTAAATCTGCTATAAAGATATTATAATTTTTCAGGTGGCTCTGACATCGAAGGTGAATAAATTATGGTAGAAAATAAGGAAGGAGATCCAGCTCAAATCTAAACTCAGATACAGCTGCTTTGTGAGTCAACAGCAGCTTCCGGTATCCTTGCCACCCTAGACCTGCTGAGCAGTTCTTCTGAAACAAAGGGATCCAAGTCTGAATAAGTGCTCTCCAAGGGCCTATGGGGAGCCTTGCCTAAGACACTGTTCCTCATACTTTGAGAAAACACTAAGAAGGAGGAGACTGTGTCTGGAGAATTGCGAAAGAATATCACCTGGAATCTAGAATGCAGAATCCCAAGAAGGAGCTACAAATTGCCACTCTCTACTTTGTAGAAGAGAGAGAATTTGCCAATATTTGTTGACACCATTAAATTCATGTCTAATATGCAACTCATGTATATTTTCAATTATTCTCTGCAAGAATCCTTCCTTTGGTATCAGTGTCCCTCTTTTTCTCTTACTATGATTTCTTTTTGTCATACTACCCCTTTTTCATTAAAAGGATTTTGTTTTTTTAAAGAAAATCTGCTCGCACAAAAACAGAAGTCTCACACTCAGCGTGGTATCACATTATACTTGCTTAACATATTGAGAGAGAGACTTTTATACACAGTTGTAACACAAAGCACCCCTCCAATAATTGCCTTTCGAAAGAGAGAAGGCCAAATTTTGCAACATTCAGGTGAGGCAGAGGGCCTTTTAATATAGAGAATACACATAGTCTTGTGTTTCTTGAGGAAAGTGTTGTAATGTGTAATGGTTTTCTCTTCCTTTCAAATTAATCATTTTTACTACCGACTGAAAAGCCTTTCATATCTGGCTGCTATGGCACTTTCTCAACTTTAAACTTGCATTAGGTCATATTATCTCTTCTCCAACCACACTGGTTTCTTTCATTTCCCCAGATGCATCATGCTAACTGTGCGCTTTTGCCTACTACAGCCTCGGTGTACAAACCTTCGCTATTTCTCCAACACAAACACACTCGCACACTCACATACATACTGACATTAAATACTGCCTATTCATCCTTCAGTTTCCAATTCAATCTCCCTTAGCTCAGGCAGACATCCTGGCCACTAAAGTAAGGCAAACCTTCATGAACCTTTCTTCATACACGAAGTGCATTTGTAACATGCCTGATATTTTATAGATATTTAAAACATTTTATTGAGTGAATAAGATATTGAGAGTTTCATCTGGCTCATTTGTCTTTTCAAGACTACAAATGGAAACACAAAATGTTATTTTTAATCAAGAGTGTATCCAGTGAGTTCCAATTCATGATATTGTAAAAGTAAATATTTTTGTGTTCCGTCCATTTCCGTCCATTTTCAGAGACTGACAGAGAAATGGAGATTGGTAAAGCTAAAATTGCAAAGCACCTGCCAGTAATCCTGAGCTATTTAACGAAGAAGTATGAATTATATTTCCTTTGTTTAGTAAAGTCGTTGGATTCTTCATTCAACAAATATTTATTGAAAAACTACCCTGTACCAGACTGTGGTTCTGGGAAGCTTAACTGTAATACAGATGTAAACTATACATAGAGAGTATTTTCTTCCCAGTTTCCAATTGGAAATTCACTTTTATGTCAACAAGACAAAAGGATTGCTTTTACTTCATGGTTCTTTTCCACACTCACACTTATTCTATAATTATCAACAAAATCCTTTGTTTTCATAAGTTGTAATATAGGAATAAAATCGAACTTTACAGAATAATAATTTTTTGACTGAATCTAATTACTGCTGTTGAAATTCTAGAGTTTAAAAAACACAACCAAAGAAACTTACACATCTTACATGATATCTTATTCTGTTTTATTTCTGTTATATATACCATATTCTTTCTAGTGGATACAAAATAGAATTATATCTCATTGCAAAAATAATTATTGATGACAAAGCACCATGGCAAACTCCATTCAATACAGGTATGAATAACAATTAAATTCTGTTATCCAGGAGCTTATAATCTAGTACAAGACATAACACAGATAACAAGAATAATGATATGTATATATTTATACAAATATACAAATATATGGTATGTATACATGTATATGGTACAGTACATAAAGGATGAGGACGGTGATAGAAAAATATTTTAAATCTTCTTAAAGGAGAGGTTGTTTAGATTAATATTGAAATCTTGATACACTTTCAACAAAAACATGTTTTATTTGTTGAGGAGAAAAGATAGAGTAAGAAATTAGAAAAATATCATTTTTTGTATTTCCGTCTGTAAAATTGCTGTGAGTGATATGCTTGGAAGCTGTTCTAATACCATTCTGTGAAGCAGCTACTAAATTATACAGAATTTCCAGTTTCCTGACCAAGAGTTTACGTTTGTTTTATGTGTGGTTGCAAGTTTTCAATCGTTAAAAATCTCAAGGTGTTTTTCAGTCATGGACATAACAGATTTATGAGGCTAAATTAATGCCAAAATTTCAGTTCTTAATTGAACAGATCTTTAGGGATGCATTTTTGCCACATATTAAATATATGTATAAGAAACTGAGAATTCTGGCATTTCACAAACGACTTTAATAGGCAACCACTGCCTTGAAGTGATTCTGTATTTTGTGACATAACTAATCATACTAATTGGTCAGAAGCAAATCTATTCTCTTTGTACATTTCTGTACACTATGGAAGAAGACCCTTTATACTCTGCAGGTTTGGTAGCATTTTAAAATGGCAACTTTAACAAATGTAGTTGGCCAGGCATATCTGCCATACTCAGAAAATAAAAGTAAGAGTTAAAAGACTTCCCTCTGAAGTCTATAAGTATTATAATTTAGTGATAGGACAAAGGATCACAGGAGTATGACACCAGCATGTGCCTCTCTGACTTCGTATTTGGATGAACAATCTTCAAAAGAAACTGAGCACTGGAGCCATGTCTCCTCTGACCCAGGCTCACTTCCTAGTGTTGAGGGGACAGCATTTGTGAGATTAAGGTGATAACCCAGCAAAAAGTTGAGAAACAATAATAGGAGCCCTGAAAAGTATAATCAGAAATCTCCTTCACTTTAAAGTTGCTTGTCTTTGAAGAAATAAATACTGTGTTGTTTTGATTTCTGATTTAAGTCCAGTACATACACATAATCATTACACATAGCTTGAATAATGTAAGGACAATAAACATTCATCCATAAATCTGTAATACAGTAAGTAATATTATATTTTGTTTTTCTATTTCCTTCAGTCAAATGTAGTGGTAGTGAGTATGGGCAAAAACACTTCTATTTTGGTTCAAATTTATATGCAAATGACATCAAACTCTCCTGTGTTCATTTTTCTTTAAGTGGGAAATACAAGAATTGAGATGTGTGACAGGGTGTTAAATTGGGAGGGTCTACTGAACAGCTGAGATAGCATAGATTAGGGACTGTGATTAATTGTCAGATGGAGCAGCTGAGAGAGAGGGCTAGAGGGACAGAGAGTCTGAGAGGGCATCAGAGCTGCCTTTGTAAATAGCTTCAACTCTTCCATAGCCTGTAAAATATTCACAACATCCAGGGACCGGATATAGACCCACAGAGCAATATCAGATTGCGAAATTTAAAACTAAGATCTGCCTAAGATCTGCTAGATAAAAACTCGACCAAAACAGTGGGAGTTCACATGGGTTAAAATGTCTGAAAATCAGAAGTTGAAAGGAGAATAGGAGTAGCCTCCTGAAGGTAAGGGACGTCCCTTGAAGAGGGGTCATATATGGAAGGGTCCAGCTGGATGGCTGTGAAGGGGCCATGAAAATACCCGCGAGAGAGTAACATCATCTTATTAAAGCAGAGGTCAAAGAGGAACTTACCATTCTTCTACCCCACCCCATCCTTAAATACTGTGAGTTCAAATATAATAGCTATGGGAGAGGGAATGGGTAAGGAAGAAAGGGTGAAGAAAGACTGGAGGACCACCTGCCACCACACCCTTGGAGGTCGCGGGATCAGGGGATGTCTTACTTTTTAATCAGTATTGAAGTTCTGATAAATATATTTGGATAATCATTCTAATTTCTGAACTCAGCCTGTGTTCCAAAGTTTAAAGCAACTGTGAGATTTTGTCTTACCTAAGAATGACCAGAAAACTCTCGAGTCTGCCAGAATTTTCACTCAATGGCAGGAAAAAAGTAATACTTCATTGAATATTAAATAGAATGTAATTAGAAGTCAACAGTGTCCCTGAAATACTTATTGATGACCTAAATTATTTAATTTCTTTCTTACTTTCTTACCTAATTTTTCAAATTCATCTGAGTACAATACAATTGGAATTACTTAATTTTAAGCAAGATTAAGAATTGAGAGATATATGTATGTATCTGTTCTGCAGAATAAGTTGAAAAAATGGCATTGTGGTGAAATAGGACACAGGTTGATAGGACAGGGGAATATTGACATTAAAAAATGTGCTTTTATATTAAATGTACCTGTAACAGAGTTTTAATTAATGATTAGTAGTGAAACTGCTTTATCAAAAAATTTGTGAAATAATAGGATATATAAACATAGACCTGTTGTACTTGAAGCATAGTGGGCAAAGCAAAACTTCCAAATGCTCAGCCACCCGGTGGGACTCTACTACACCCCCGTTCAAGCTTCTTGCATGGTTCCCTATGTTCTGTAGAAGAAATCTAAAATATAGTGTATTTTATACACTGTTCTGGACAAGGCTTCCTGGAAAGAATAAGAAGCAAGAGATATATACAGAGTGAGATGAATGGGATTTATGATATTTTAAAAGATTTTCAATATGCTCCATGCTTGTGTATTAGTTTTCTATAGTTTTATAACAATTACTACATAATTAGCAGTTTAAAACAACATATATTTACTCTCTCAACTTTTGCATGGGTCAGAATTTCAGGTATGGCTTACCTGGATCCTCTGCTCAGCATCTCACCAGGCTGCAATCAAGGTGTCAGTAGTGACTGTGGTCTCATCTGAGGTTTGGGGCTCTCTTTCCAACCCACGTGGTTGTTGACAAAATTGATTTGCTTGCAGTGGTAGAACTCACAGCATCGTGCTTCTTCCAAGCCAGCTAATGAGCAAGTGAGTGGCAGAGAGCGAATGGAGAAAGGCGGGGGGAGAGTTTCTGCTGCTTCCTGTGTCTTACCTCTATATCCTGTTTTAAAGGGCTCACCTGGCTAGCTCAGGCCCACCAAAGATGATCTCACTTTTGATTAGGGACTTTAATTTCATCTGCAAAATTTTTACCTTACAATGCAACATAATCACCGGAGTGATATCCCACCATATTCAAAGGTTCTGCTCACACTCAAGTGGAAGAGATTATACACACTGTGTCCAGTGTGTAGGTAGGAATTTGGGGTAGGAATTTGGGGAGCCATCTTGGACTTCTGCATCCCACAGTCTGCTTTCTGTTTTCCAACAGAGTTTAACATTTTTACTTATGATTATTGATAAGAAGCTAATAATCTGCATACACTAAGTTTTGCTTCTAAAAGTGAACTTTACTATGTAACATCAGGGGCACACAATTCCTAGTGAGAGGTTCTGGAAGTCACACAACAAAAATTGATGCCTCTTATTTAAATGTCAATTTTGGAAGAAAATCGGGGAACTGCTAACTATTTTTATATTAAAACAAATAGTGGAATATGATAGCATGGAAAATTTTCCCATGAATTCTAAGACATAGGGGGATTCTAAATTCTCTATGTCCTGTAAGACTTTCAACGATGCCCCTCTCCAAGTGCCCCAGTGCTGAACATTCGCTGGTTTTTGCTGTTATATCTATGTTGGTGGACAAGGGTCAGATGCATTATACTACTTAGTAGAATAGCACTATGAGAGCTATGAGACTGTGATATCTAAAAACCATCAAATGAAAAAGTTTAATTAGGAAAAATATCCACAAAGCTATCCATAATCTTCAGGAAAAATAAAAAATCAAATCACTTGGGTAATCTTTTTTCTAAAAACATTTAACATTCAAAAAATGACTAGACAATTACGTTACAATAAGGAAATTTAAATATGAGAAGATAAAACAGCAAATAATAGTCATCTTGTTGTAATAAAAAAGTTGAATTACTCAAAATTAAAGAAATAAAATTCTAATTTGTATGCTCAGTTCACTCATGTCTCATGGGCCTTTCCCAAACTATTTCAGAAATGGCTCCTTAGATATTGTCAGGGGGCAAAGCAGTAATGTTCGAGCCTGAATCTTGAGCATTGCAATGTTTAATAATTCTGTTGATTGTGTTAACATACATATATCCCTCTAAATATGTGTATTTTCATCAAAAAATATGAACTAAAATAGCTTTATGTTTACAGACCAGAATATTCATAAAAAAAAAAACAAGAAAACTTAAAAAATTCTGAAACTCCTCTGCTGACTCACGTCTCTACAATCTACATTTGCTAAGTCACTAAGACTTAGCAAATGACATCCAGTATGACATCTGTGGTGCTCAGAGCTGAATTCAGTGTTTTTTTTTTAATTAGCAGATTTTGTTTGTTTCTTAATACAGCTCTGCAATATGTTAGTAAATCCTATCAGACAACTTCTGAATGAAAAGTTTACCAACAAATCCATGAGTTGGAATACATTATTGCTTAAACACAATTAGAGAGATGTACATAATCATTTATCAAAATTTAACAACCCAAAGGAAAAATCTAAACTTTGCAACATAAAAATGATACACTGTTGGGCTCCAAGTTTGCCCTCATTCATCCAGAATTTAAGAATATAAAGTTGAGAAAAGTAAAGTCATTTTTATTCCCATTAAGCCAATAAAAAAGACTATAACCTCAGATACACACAAATATATTTCTTATATAATGTCAAAATTTATATAAATTATCATATTTTATAAATTATTATTGCAAATAGATATTAATATGAAAATATATAATATTTCTTATTAATTTTAAATCACATTTTAATACTTTAAATGAAAATTTTTAATCATACATTTTGCAAACAGCAGAAATTAGGTACAGAGGATATATTAAGTATAAAACAAATTCTGAAAATTAATATTTGAAACATTACTAAATTACTTGTCATATAATAGCTTCAATTTGTGGCTTAATTAAAGAAAACTTAAAATAGAGCTTTCCACAAATGTGTTTCATGACAGTTTATAGTGAATATTGTCAATCATCTCAAGGCTGAATGGCTCTGCCACTTTTCATCTGGAAAAACAAAACAGTTCTTTAAATATCTAAGTGATTAATCCCATCCATCTAAAATATCCTGAGACAAATGCCCTAAGACACACACACACACACACACACACACATACACACAGACACATACAACACACTTGCAAGCATCTGTCTTCAGAGTGCATGTTTCATAAAACATCTTAATGCAAAAAATCAAAATTTTGACTTATTTTTTTGCATTGATCTCCAAATAGAGAATATATTTATATGTTTAATAAGAATGTTACAGATTATTGACAATTTCTGGATCTGAATGAATGAAAATAAATTAAATCTACTAGCAGTAAGTAGACTTCAACTGAACTTTTAATATGAAATTATACTTAACCTAGGATTATGTCATATGTGTGGTTGAAATTTTATATATTTAAGAACAGCAGTAGTGATCAAATTTATTACTCAATTATATTCTTTCTTAAATAATAGCCTTAAATAATAATGGTGGCATTTTTCAAAAATTTCTATTAGAAATATTCCCTTCATGTGAAACATATATGTTTTAAAATATAATTAAATGTATTTTAGAGAGTTTGTACTTTGGTGTATGTGTGTACCTATAGAGTTAGATTTTTTTGTCCCTGAATAAATGTTTGTACATAAGCCACAGGAGGAAGAAAGGAAAATAACCATTACATAAAAATTTATCAAACTAGAAACTGGTAAAATTACATGACAATCTCCACTTGTTAGACTGTTTGGTCCATTCATACTTAATATGACTACTGATAAAGTATAGTTTAAGTATACCATTTCATAATTTGCTTTCCATTTGTTTGCTCTTTTTAAATCCCTTCTTTGTTCCCTACCTTTTTTTTTGGCATTATTTGAATATTTTTAGTTATACTTCTCCAATGTTAATACTGTGTTTGAAACTTTAGATCTCTGTCTGGGATTCACATTATTTTATGCTTATTTCCACTGTAAGAAAAGAGAAAGTGAACTAGACACTGCTACCTTGCAAACACCTTAAGTTATAACACATTTTCAATAAAACTACACTATAGAAATGTTTTCCCAGTATCCACATAAATAAATGACATTTTAATTTCTTAAAAAATTATTTTGATACATTGTATTTTTTGAACAGTTTTAGATTTATGGATTATCTTCAGTAGTAGCAACGAGAGTTCTCATACACTCCCAGTTTCCTCTCTTATTAATAACTAACATTAGTATAGTACATTTGTTACAATTAATAAACCAATGTTGATAATTTACTATTGACTAAAGTACATGCTTTATTCAGATTTCCTTCATTTTTACCTACTGAACTTCTCTGTTCCAGGATCTCATCCATGACACTACATTGTATGTAGTTGTAATGTCTCTTTAGGCTTCTCTCATCTGTGACCTTCTCAGACTTTCTTTCTGATGACCATGGCAGTTTTGAAGAATACGGAAAACGTCCATTATTGGCATTTGTCTGAGGTTTTTCCCATGATTAGACTGGGGTTATGGATATTTGGGAGAAAGACCACAAAGGCGAAGTGCCTCTTTACTCACATCCTATCAAGGACATGTAGCATCCACATGACTTATCACTGTTGATGAAGACTTTGCTCACCTGCCTAAGGTAAGGTTTGTCAGGTTTACTCACTGTAAAGTTACTCTTTTTTCAACTTTCCATACTGTACTCTTTGGAAGGAAGTCACTACGCACAGCCCACACTTAAGGCATAGGGGGTTATGCTCCACTTCTTTGAGGACAAAGTCTCTACATAAATTACTTGGACATTTTCTGCATGGGAGATTGTCTCTTTCCTCCCATGTATTGATTTATTCAGTCATTAATTTACATCAGCATGAACACATGGATGTGCATTTTATTCTTTGGATTATAATCCAATATTAATTTATTTTGTTTCCCAAGTTTTTCCAGATTTGTCCATCAGGAGCTCTTTCAGTTGGCTCTTGTGTGTCTTTGGTGTACTCAATAATTGTGTGGGTGGCTTTTTTTTAAAAAAAAATAGTATTTCCTTACTTTCTGGAGCTACAAAATGCTCCAGGCTCATCTTGCATATTTCCTGCCAATTTGTCCAAGAATCCCTGGTTCCTTTTATTGGAGAATGGTATAAGAAACTAAGAACTGAGTGCTCGGTATATTTGTACCTACTAGGGTATCTTGCTTCTAAACTCTCTCAGCTAACAGAGCAAGGAAATATATGCATGTATACTAACGAAGGGATATACAAATATCTACCAATATTGATATATGTAACCACCTGTATCTATATTAAGCTAAACATCAGTACATATTGATGTATCTATTTCTAACCCATTACCATATGGATCATTCTAGCCTCCTCCTTATTTGTCTGTAAATTCCTATTCCAACAGTGAGAAAGCTGGCTGCTACCATCTGCCATCCATTTACTTACTTGTTCCATTCCAATGTACATGTATAGCAGTATCAGAATTTTTAACCCATACTCCCATGGAATACAAGTTTAGTAACCACAGAGCAGTGCTTACATACGATTTCTTTGCCCTTTAGTTTTACAGACTCCACTCATTTCAAAAGTTACTTAGGTCAGCACCTCTTTTTCCTACCTTCTTCACTGAGATTGCTTCATACATTGGTAATACAGTTAGATTTTTTCAAAGCATTTCACAGCCAATCCTGTGATTTCCCCAATCTTGTAAAAAATGTGTTTTTTTAATTTACTTTTTCCAGCTTTACTATAATATAATTGGCATATAACATTGTATAAGTTTAAAGTATACTTAAGTGTTTCAAGTCATCACGTAAAAAGTTTTAAATCTGCACGCATTGTTTACTCTTTTCTTGTGCTGTAAATTTCAATGTGTTTTGAGAAATGCGTAGTGTCACACATCCACAATTATAGTATCATACAGAATAGAATCACATGAAATATTCCCTATGTTTCACAAATTGAACCCTCTCTCCTTCCCCCCAAACCTCTGGCAGCCACTCATTTTTTTGTGTCTCTGTAGTTTTAACTTTTCCAGCACGTGATATAATTGAAATCATATCGTTTTCCTTTTCCGATTGGGTTTTTTCACTTCACAACATGCATTTAATCTGCATCCATATCATTTTATGCTTGATAGTTGATTTCTTTTTATCTGTTAATAATATTCCATTGCATGGGTGTACCACAGTTTGTTTATGCAATCACCTCTAGAAATAAATCTTGGTTGCTTCTAGTAGTTTTGGCAATTATAAATAAAGATGTATAAATTTTCAAGTGCAGGTTTTTGTGTGGACATAATTTTCAAAGCAGTTGGTAAAGACATAGCAGCACAATTGCTGAATCATATGGTAAGACCATGTTTAGCTTTGTAAGAAACTGCCACACTTGCCCTCCAAAGTTGCTGTGCCATTTTGCATTCCCACCAGCAATGAAGGAAGGTTCCTGTTCTTCCTCGTCCTTGCCAGCAATTGGCATTGTCAGTTATTTTTATTTTTTAATTTTTAGCCTTCCTAAAAGGTGTGTATGGCCTCACTTGTTGTTTTGATTTTGAGAATCTTCTCATATGCTGATTTTCCAATTGTATTTTCTTTAGTGAAATGTTTGTTAAGATCTTTTGACCATATTTTTTGTTTGTTTATTTTTTTTTATAGACTTCATTTTTTGGGAGCAATTTTAGGTTCACAGTAAAATTGAGTGGAAAGTGCAGAGAGTTTCCTTATATCTCATGCCTCCACACACTCACAGCCTCCCCGACTTTTGCCCCTTTTTAATTGAGTTGTTTCTTTTCTTATTGTTGGATGTCAAGGATTCTTTGTATATTTTGGATACAAGTCCTTTTTCCAGTATGTTATTTGAGCCGTGGCTTGCTATTTCATTCTCATCATCATAGCGTCGTTCATAGAGTGGAAATTTTTGGGGGTTTTTGGTGAGGAAGATTAGCCCTGAGCTAACATCCGTTGCCAATC
Organism: Ceratotherium simum simum; assembly: GCF_057802395.1. NCBI lineage: Eukaryota > Metazoa > Chordata > Mammalia > Perissodactyla > Rhinocerotidae > Ceratotherium > Ceratotherium simum. The sequence continues at coordinate 20,712,474 of NC_141926.1, forward strand.
CTCCTCTTCTTGCTGAGAAAGACTGGCCCTGGGCTAACATCCGTGCCCGTCTTCCTCTACTTTATACGTGGGACGCCTGCCACAGCATGGCTTGATAAGCAGTGCGCAGGTCTGCACCTGGGATCTGAACCTGTGAACCCTGGGGCACCGAAGCGGAATGCACCAACTTAACCACTATGCCGCAGGGCTGGCCTCATAGAGCGGAAGTTTTAATTTTAAGGAAGTCTAACTTATCTAATTTTGGTGTTGTACCTAAAAATCCATTGCAAAATACAAGGTCAGCTAGATTTTCTCTAAGATTTCTTCTAGAATTTTTTAGTTTGTGTTTTACATTTAGGTCTCTGATCTGTTTTGAGTAAATTTATCATATAAGGTATATGTCTAGGTTTATTTTATTTTTATTTTTTACATAGGGACATCCAAATATTCCAGTACCATCTGTTGAAAAGGCTTCTTTCTGCATTTAATTGCCTTTGCTCCTTTGTTAAAGATCAGTTTACTATATTTTTGTGAGTCTATTTTCGGCTCACTTTTCTGGTCAATGGATCTATGTGTGTATTCTTTTGCCAATACTATACTGTCTTGATTACTGTAGATTTCTAGTAAATCTTGAGTCAGGTAGTATCATTCTTCTATCTTTGTTCTTCTGCTGTATTATGTTGGTTCTTCTAGGTCTTCAGCCTTCTCATATAAGCTTTTGAATCAGTTTGTCACCATCTGCAAAACAGCTCAATGGGATTTTGGTTGGGTAGCATTGAATCTAGATATCCATTTGGGAATAATTGGTATCTTAACAAGATTTAGTCTTGTCAATAAATAATGGATATTGCTCTATTTGTTTAGATTCTCTTTGATTTCTTTCACTAGAGTTTTGTAGTTTTTGCATATAGATGCTGCACATATTGTGTTTGATATATATCTAAATATTTCATTTTTGGTGCCATTATGAATGGTTTTGATTTTTAACTTCAAATTCCAAGTGTTCATTGCTCTTATGGAGGAAAATAATTGACTTTTTTACCTAAACCACGTGCCTTAGTTTCCTAAGGCTGTTGTAACAAAGTACTGTGATGTGGGTGGCTTAAACTAACAGAAATTTGTTTTCTCACAATTCTGGAGGCTAAAAGTCCAGATTCGAGGTATCAGTGGAGCCATGCTCCCTATTAGACTCTGGGTTGAATCCTTTCTTGCTTCTTCCTAACTTGAGGTGTTAGCTTTCCATCCTTGGTGTTCTTGGCTTGTAATACATTGTTTCAATCTCTGTCTCTGTTGTCATATGATGTTCTTCCTGTGTGTCTCTGTCCAAATTTTTCTCTTCTTATAAGGACACCAGTCATACTTGTTGGGAGTCTACCCTAATGACCTCATCTTTATTTGATTACACCTTCAAAGACCCTATTTCCAAATAAAGTCACATTCATACGTACTTGTGTTAGGATTTCAATATATATTTTGAGGGACACAAATCAATCCATAACTCTATGTACCCTATGACATTGCTATCCTATCTAGTTAGTTCCAGGAGTTTTTTCGTTGATTCTTTGGGATTTTCTACGTAGGTAATCGTGTCATCTGCAAACAAAGACAATGTTTTTTTTATCTTTCTGATATATATATCTTTTACTTCCATTTCTTATCTTGATACACCAGCTAGGACTTCCAATAGAATGTTGAATCAAAGTGGTAAGAGAACATCATTGTCTTGTTCCCAATCTTGCAAGGAAATTGTCTATTTTCTCACCGTTCAGTTTGATGTTAGCTATAGGTTGTTTCTAGATGTTCTACATCATGTTGAGAAAGTCTCCCTCTATTCCTATTTTGAATAGAGTTTTCATCATGACTGTGTGTGCATTTTGTGAAATGCCTTTTCTTTCTTTTTTTTTTGGTGAGGAAGATTGGCCCTGAGATAACATCTGTGCCGCTCTTCCTCTATTTGTATGTAGGACACCACCACAGCACAGCTTCATGAGAGGTGTGTAGGTCCGTGCCCGGGATCCAAACCTAGAAACCCTATCTGCCAAAGTGGAGCACACTAACTTAACCACTATGCTGCTGGGCCAGCCTCCAAATGCCATTTTTCCTTTCACATCAATTAATATGATCATATGATTTTTCTTCTTTAGCCTACTGATATGGTGGATTACCTTGATAGATTTTACAATGTTGAACCAGCCTTGCATACTGGTGTTTTCCACTGTGTCATGGTCTATAATTCTTTTAATGCATTGTTAAATTTGGCTTGATAATATTTTGTTGAGCATTACTGCATCTATGATTATGAGAGATGATGATATATAGTTTCTCTTTCCTGTAATGTTGTTATCTGATTTTGGTATGAGAGTAATTCAAGCCTCATAAAATGCATTAGAAAGTGTTTATTCTGCTTCTATTCTATGGAAGAGATTGAGGAGACTATAAAGTAAACTATCATTTCTTTCTTAGATGTTTGGTAGAATTTACCAGTGAACTCTTTAGTGCCTAGTGCTATTGATCCCAATCTTTTAATAGATACAGGCCTATTCAAATGATTTATTTCTCCTTGGGTGAGTTTCAGAAGTTGTGTTCATCAAGAAATTGGTCCATTTCATCTAAGTTATAAAATTTGTTGTACCAGTGTTACACATAATATTTCTTTATTATCCTAGTCAACTTGTACTGTGTCAAGCTCCCACATTATTTTTTTTTAATTCTATAAAGACTTCTTATTTTAGACCATTTCTCACATTTTAAACAAAAAAAGATTAAAGGAGGTACTGTCCTCACAATCTGGAGTTCATCTTGTTTTATTTGGCTGTTTAAAAACAACAAGAAATAGGAGATGATATAAAAGATAATGGCATCCGTAGCCTTCATTTCAGATTTCAGTGAAGCGATGCACAATTACCTCCGTGGTGTTACAATGAGGTTGAAACATGATAGTTTCTTCTTTGACAAACATGATTTGAACGCATCATTGCCTCAAAGACTGAAGAATAATGCACATAATTTATATTGTATATTTCCACTGCTACTCTGTAAAGGTAAGAAAAACAACAACATAGTAATAAAAGCAATAGTAACAATAATCATATTTTATATTAATGAAGTCATTCACACTTTTACATATTTTCAAATGCATTGTCTCATTCGATGCAGTCTATTTAAAGATCAAATTCTGTGAGAGACAAGAATGTCATATAAATATTTAACCTGAAAATTACCACATTCTGGGCTTAAAATTCTCTTATAAAACACATATTTATAAGTGTTAAGGAGTATTCGATTTAAGGGGCTGATTTTCTTCTAAGATTATTCTTCAAGTGTTAGTTTTCATAGAATTATAGAGAGACTATGAATATACATTAGCCTAAAGTAAACTTATCAAGCTTTACCATTTCTAATTTATACGAAGAAATTTACCTTCTTGAATATTTTACAGTTATTATTATTCAGTGTGTATAATGCAATTGTGCTTACCAGATGCAGAAAACCCTAAGGCATGTGCTGAAAATATAAATATATAAAGCTAATTATAGCATAAATTTTTAAACTACATCAAAATAAAATAGCTTCACATGGATAAGTCTGAATGAAACATATTTTGTAAAGTATAGTATAAATAAAAAACACTTTATGCCTGGGTTTTGAGAATATAAATTATAAACCTTGAGGTCATGATAAATGAAAATTATAGCATTTAGAATTATTTTCAGCATATTAAAACATCTATAGAAATAACATTTAAAAAGAAATAGATCATATTTTAATTAACTTAAAATTGCAAAGCTGTAATTTTGTGTGCTCATATATTTTAGTATTCTCCAGCTCTGATAGAGTAATTCCCTGATGTTTTAACAGATCATTTCTAAGCCAATACTGAGCAGAAAGTCAAACCCACTTGGTGATTTAGATGCACTCATTCACTAGTTCAATAAACTTTCAGAGATGACAAGAGTTATTATACATTTATTGTGCATTAGTTGGAACAAAGATGTAAGTGAAGTTCCTAAGTTTAGATGGATAGAACAATATGGGATGGTGGGTTCCATATTGACAGGACAAAGAAAGAAGTCTGATGGAATCATGGTATCAGATCATTGAAATCTGACCAAAACAAAGTATAGGGGGAAACTGAGTCAGGTAGCAGAAACTACAGCCCCAATTCAATAGGTAGTAGAGCGAGCACTTATATGTGTCCCATGATCAAATATATGTAATCTTATACAAATACTTTTCTCTACTTGGCATCATTTTTCAACTGTAAAATGAGAAGCTTGGGGGCCGGCCCTGTGGCTTAGCTGTTAAGTGTGCTCCACTACTGGCGGCCCAGGGTTCGGATCCCGGGCACGCACCAACTCGCTGCTTGTCAGGCCATGCTGAGGTGGCATCCCACATACAGCTACTAGAAGGATGTGCACCTGTGACATACAACTATCTACTGGGGCTTTGGGGAGAAAAAGGAGAAAAAAAGGAGGAGGACTGGCAACAGATGTCAGCTCAGGGCCGGTCTTCCTCAGCAAAAAGAGGAGGATTGGCATGGATGTTAGCTCAGGGCTGATCTTCCTCACAAAACAAATGAGAAGTTTGAAGATGGTTTATAATCTCAGGTCCATGGTCAAGAATGCTTAGAATCATAGGTTTGGAATAAAGATGTGAAGCAATGATTTGAAACGTGTCTTATCTTCATTTAAAAAGAGCCCCAAGAGGCAAGGCACTAAGTTCTACTTAGACTTTAAAAGGCTCAAGCTTCTCCAGGGAGATGTGAGGGACGGGCAATGTCTTCCTTTCATAATGAACTTTTAATGCGATTTTTGCCTTAAAGGTCAAGATGGTGTAAATCCCATGCTAGTAAGTCTATGTTTGATTAGAGAATATGTAACAAGCATGACCAATGATTCATGGTATCTTATCAACTTTTAATGACATCCATTACAAGCATAGATTTCAACGAGGCATTAAAATAACATGCTACAGCATAATCTCCATGCATCAGCCAATATATTAGCTGTAAAGAAAACAGGACATGTTTATTTATTTTTATTTTTTTATTTATTATTTTTTTTTGTGAGGAAGATCAGCCCTGAGCTAACATCTGCCAATCCTCCTCTTTTTGCTGAGGAAGACTGGCCCTGGGCTAACATCCATGCCCATCTTCCTCCACTTTATATGGGACGCCGCCACAGCCTGGCTTGACAAGCGGTGCATCAGTGCGCGCCCGGGGTCTGAACTGGCGAAACACGGGCCAACGCAGTGGAGCGTGCATACTTAACTACTTGCACCACTGGGCTGGCCCAGAAAACGGGACGTTTTTAAATGTCAATAGTCATAAAAAAGTTTTGTGTTCATGATTTTGAGAAAAACTGAAATTATGAAACAAAGAAAACAAAGTTTTAATTAATAAAATATGAATCATTGGTTAGGTTTTGGTCCAACTGAACAGTTCTCTACTTTTGAAATGGTTTATGCTCTAACTCCTTTATTATTTATTTTATTTTATTTTTTTGGTGAGGAAGATTAGGCCTGAGCTAGTATCTGTTGCCGATCCTCCTCTTTTTGCTGAGGAAGACTGGCCCTAGGCTAACATCCAGGCCCATCTTCCTCTACTTTATATGTGGGATGCCTGCCATGGCATGGTTTGATAAGTGGTGTGTAGGTCTGTGCCCAGGGTCTGAACATGCAAACCCTGGGCCACTGAAGTGGAGAGCATGAACTTAATCACTATGCCACCAGGCCAGCTCCCTATAAGTCCTTTATAGAGTATAAAATGCTGTGCCATGAAGATTATTTCATATTCAGAAAATTGATTTACACATAGTTTATACTAAGTTTCACTAAGTTAAAATATTTGTACTATTTTGAATGTTTTTTGAGGTTGCCATAATTTTCTTTTCTCTATACTACTCCTTAATGTAAATATCCCTAAAATAATTTAAATGTATTTTCAATTTCAGAAATCATAAAATATCCTTTGCACTTACCATTTTAGTAATTTTCACAAGATACTCAATTATATTTATACAACATGAATACTTATCAATATAATCCTTAATTTATATCAGCATAATTTTTTAAATATGATATTAATATAATACTTTTCATATAAATATAAAGGTACACATTTTTAAAAGTTATTGAATTATATTGATTTACATGACCCTTTATGGTTAAATTTTAAAGCATGCAAATTAATTCCAAACTACAAATGTGAAGGCAAAAATGAGCTTTTTATTCACTATGTTGTATAATTAATCAAGATTTCCGATTGAATTGCTGAGTGGTTAGCATATATATTGTTAAATCATTTTCTCAATCTTAGTCATTATTCATCTGATAAATAACTATATGGCATAAAAAATAGCATCACAAATATAGAGAATAAGTTAATAAATATTTTTAGAGAGTAATTATAGTGTATGATTAAAATAACTCTCAGAACTCATTTTCTTTTGCGAGATAATACTACTAACCTAAAACGTCTTTGACGGATTTTAGTAGTTGATATTTATCCTTATATAATATAATTCTTTTTTACAAATTTTTGATGTTTTATTTGCTTAATTACTACTTAATAAACTTAGTGGATGAAAAATTAGGCTTTGTGGTTACAGTGTTGCGTTTGAATCCCAGTTCCACTGTTAACTTCCTTTTTGTTGTGTTACCTTGGCAAAGTTGCTAAGCCTCCAACTGTTTGCTCACATGTCCTATTCTTACTGGTAGGATCCCTACAAGCAGAGTTTTCCAAAATCCTCTGGTTATGGAGAATTTAGTGTCTCCATAAGTTTTTTTTTTTTTTTTTTTTTTTAAAGATTTTATTTATTCAGTTTTTCCCCCCAAAGCCCCAGTAGATAGTTGTATGTCATAGGTTCACATCCTTCTAGTTGCTGTACGTGGGACTCGGCCTCACGTTGGACGGAGAAGTGGTGCCTCGGGGCGCGCCCGGGATCCGAACCCGGGCCGCCAGCATCAGAGCGCGCGCACTTAACCGCTAAGCCACGGAGCCGGCCCTCCATAAGTTTTTCATGGCACCCTAATTCAAAGAAATAATGAAAAGTTACTACTTTAGTAAATAATCAAGTATAAAATTTACTAAGTATTTATGTAACAACTTAGTAACTGTTTCAAGAAAATTATATTTATGAATACACGTATAATTTTGCTTTTGTTGCCTGTGTTTTTGGTGTCATATCCTATAAATCATTGCCAAGACCAATGTCAAGAAGGTTTTTCTAGTTTTACAGTTTCAGGCCATACATTTCAGTCTTTAATTCAGGAAGGATGGTTCAACATACACAAATCAATAAATGTGATATACCAAATTAACAGAATGAAAGATAAAAATCACATGATCATGTCAATAGATGCAGAAAAAGAATTTGATAAAATCGATAAAATTTACCTTTTCATGATAAAAATGCTCAAAAAACTAGATATAGAAGGAATGTACATCAATATAATAAATCCCATATGACAAGCACATAGCTAACATTATACTCAATGTTCAAAAACTGAAACCTTTTTCTATAAGATCAGGAACAGGAGAGGGATACCCACTCTTGCTACTTCTGTTCAACATAAGACTGGAAGTCCTAGCAATTAGGCAAGAAAGCTAAATAAAAAGAATCCAAATCAGAAAGGAAGATGTAAATTTATCTCTGTTTGCACATGATATGATCCTATATATAGAAAACCCTAAAGACTCTACATTGAGACCTATTACAACTAATAAATTCAGTAAATTTGCATGATATGAAATCAATATACAAAAATCAGTTGCATCTCTGTACATTAATAACACATCATCTGAAAAGGAAATTAACAAAATAATCCCATTTATAATAGCATCAAAAAGAATAAAATACTTAGGAATAAACTTAGCAAAGGAGGTAAAAGACTTGCACACTTAAAACTACAAAACACATACTATAGGCTCAGGAAATGAGAGTTGATGCAAAATTTGAGAATCAAACACCAACTCTTACATGTCTCCATCCAAATACATCCTTCTCCCCATCAGTTTACTAGTAATATTTTTACTAGGATTACAGTATTTTTTGTTTTATTAAATACTTTTGACATAAAAGCCAAAAACTAAAATAAGAACCAAAAATTCACCACATTACTTAGGAAACATAATTTTAGCCATGTAAATAAAGCCCCTGGGAGTCCTTCCAAATCACATTTTCATCTTTCCTTGCCCCAAATTAATGAATATTCTGAACATTTTCTTTATACTCCCTATTCATTTCTGAGTATATCTCTGATCAGTATCTTTGCAGTATCTTTTTGTATATTAGTTTAATTTTTACTTCTTTATAAGTAGTCAGCTTTTTCTTTCTGGCTGATTTTAATATTTTGTCTATCTTCTTTGGTGTTATAAATTTTCAGTACAATTTATCTAGGTGAAGTTCTTTTTAATTTGTTTTTCCTAGTTTCAGTGTGTAATATTGTCATTTATAAGGAATATATTATTTGGCCTTTGTCCCTGTTCCTGGCTCAGAGCTCCTAAAACCCCTGGAATTTCCTAAGGGATGAGAGATAAAGGTATCTTGTGTTATGTTAATGAGGTGACTTTTGGGAACCCCTATTTAACCTAAGGATGGGGATTGGTTGACAGGGAAGCCAGTCACTTGGTTGGAGGGTTGGAGCTTTCATTCCCAACCCTCAACCTCTGGGGAGGGGAGATCCATTTCCAATAGCCAGTGATTTAATCAATCATGCCTATTTAAGGGAACCTCCACAAAAACCAAAAGGATGGGGCTGGTGAACATTTGGAGATTCCAGGAGAAGGGCATAAAATGCTCTGCGCCTGTTCCCACAGATCTCTTCCTATGTATCTTTTCCATCTGGCTGTTCCTGGGATATATCCTTTTATAATAAAGAATTTTCTGAGTTTTGTGAGCCACTCTAGCAAATTAATGGAACCCAAGGAGGGGCCATTGGAATCTCTGATCTATAGCTGGTAGGTCAGAAGCCCAGGTGACAATCTGGACTTGCAATGGGCATCTGAAGTGGGGAGGGAAGGCTGTCTATCCGACTGAGATCTTAATTCTGTGGGATCTGATGCTAACTTCAGGTAGTGTCAGAATTGATTTGAATTGTAGGACACCTAGCTGGTGTCAGAGAATTTCTTGGTGGTGTGAGTAAAAAACATACACATTGGAATTGGTATCAGAACCATACAGTATGATTCCAAAAAATAAAGATTCATTCTTTTTTTTTGATTTGTGAAAATTATCAGCCTTTATGTTTAATATTACTTCTTCTCTCTTTCTTTTGCTAAATTGTCTCTTTTTAGAATGCCAATTCGATGTATATTAGACCTTCTCATTCAATCCTCTATGCCTCTTAACTCTTCTCAGCTTTCAGAATTTTCATCTCTTACTTTCCTATTACGTGTGGAGTAATGTGCTGAGATCTACCTTCCAACGCACTGATTCTCTCTCACCTATGTCTAATCTTCAGATTAAACTATTGAACTTTTAAATTCAGTGAATATACTTTTAATTTCTACAAATTCTAATTGGTTAATTTTAAAACTGTCTTACAATGTTTTATAGTTTCTTGTTCCTTGCTCATATTTTCAATTCTGTCTTTAATTTTTAAATTTTTAATTACATTTATTTTATAGTCTGTGTATGTCAATTTAAATATCCAAAATACTTAGTTTTCTAATTTTGTTTTCATAGACACTCATTTATCACTGTTTGTTTTTTTGTGTTTTGAAATTTGGGCTTGCCAGCAGATATTTGGATGATTTTAATCAGTAGGAATTCCTAGAGCCTGGATTGATAATAGTTTTTCTTATAGACTTGTGTTTGCTGCTGCCGGGTGCTCCAGGCTACCACCAACCTGAAAACACTTTAAAGTTACTAGTTGGTCTAGATTTTCCAGTAAAACTTCAAAGCCCGTTGGGGCCGGCCCGTGGTGTAGCAGTTAAGTGCATGCACTCCAGTGCTGGTGGCCCGGGTTCAGATGCTGGGCGTGCACTGAGGCACAGCTTTGTCAAGCTATGCTGTGGCGGCGTGCCATATACAGTGGAGGAAGATAGGCACAGATGTCAGCCCAGGGCCAGTCTTCCTCAGCAAAAAGAGGAGGATTGGCATGGATGTTAGCTCAGGGCTGATATTCCCCACAAAAAAAAAAAAAAGAAAGAAAAAAATTCAAAGCCCAGATATGAGCAACAACATGGCTATTGTCTTTTATTCTCTTGGGAGGATAATCCACACCCCTACTTAAGACTAATAAAGATCTTATTTTATCTTTTCAGTTGTGGATAAATTTTTAAAATTTACACTTTCATTGAGTGTGTATCTTTTTGTGGTCCATGAATTCTAAAAGGCTGTTGTTTCAACTTTCACTTTATGATACTGTCATAGGGGACGTATGAGTGCATAGGGCCTTGTCTGCCTTCATCTGGGCTGCTGTGTAGACTCTGGTATTGGCAAACCTCCTCAGGAGAGTTCCCATTTTAGTCTACGCCTACAAGCTTTTCCTTGATTCTCTCTTTGCTTTTGGTTCCTGAGGTTTTCCTTGATTTTTATTGCAAGCTTCAAAAAAATGTTTGCTGTGTTTTGTCCAGCCTGTCTAGTAATTTTAAGCAGAATTTTTTTTTAGATTGTGTAAATATCCATGAAATCAGAAGCAGAATTTATTAAAAATATTTTTTCTCCATCTGAATCTACAATAAAGAGTCCATTACATAATACTGAGGTAGAAAATATACTTACACGGATCCTATTCATTAAAATAATGAAAAATAATTTTGATGAATAATAATTCATTAAAATAATTTTAATTATGTCAAATTTAAATTCTCTTTTTTTAAGACATATTAAAGTGAAGCATTTTTATCAAAAAGTTAAATCCCATTGTAATACTGTATAAGGGAATGGAAAATATTGTTTATTGTTAAAGCATTAAGAGATAATACCCAAATAGAGCAATAAAATAAATGAATTTAAAGGGAAAAATCTTAATTTGACTATATTTAGATTTTATTGTGAAACGTATCACTCCAGAAGGCAACATATGCACATTTAAAAAAAATTCTCCACATAGTGTATCAATAACATTTAGAATCCATCTTGATACAGCATTTTGTAGTTCGCTAGTGTTAAAGTTAGACTGTATTTCCCCAGTTTCAAATATTACAATAATAGTAATAATGCTTTGCATTTATAATTATTTACAATTTATAAAATACTTTATTTTTAATTCAATCTTCATAATCTCAAAGAGAGACAGGCACATACCTTTTATTTCCCATTTTTTAAAGGATCTTAGACTCAGAAATTATGTGCCTTAGTGATATCTCACGATTTTCAACAAAAGAGCTCAGATTCAAACCAGATCTTCTTACTCTGGTTCACCACTTTTACAGTTCTAATTTGTATTTTTAATGGAACTTAAGAATACTTAAAGGGGCCTATTTTTAATACAAAATGCCAACATATTTTTTTAATATTATGTATTTGAGTCAAACAGCCAGGCAGTGTGGGCTGCCTGAAGTAAAATTACTTCCTTTTATCTTTAACAATACAGCCTCTTTAGGGAACTGTGGGTCTGTTCTGATAAGGGATATTTCATCACCACAATAATGCTCTAGTTCAGTGTACTTTGCATGTGAAGATTTTAGCTGTACTTTATCTTTTTGTGTAGACGTGTGGTTCTTATAAAAAGAAATTATTCTCAGCATAAATAAAGTGTCAGGGTGTTCGATGTTTCTTTTGTCCTCTTTAACTGTGTCAGGTGTTTCAGTAACAAAATGTAAAAGATGGGAAATTTGGATTTCGTTTTCTTGATCTTGCTTTTTATTCCCATGCAGGACTGCTTGCACCTGCTTACACGGTAATCACCTCAAGCAGTGATAGAGCAGCTTCCTGGTGAGGAAAATGACAAAGAACGTTCATCTTATTTCTGTTACAGATCTAGGCAAAGGAGCTCCTTGAAAGCCGTAAGCAAACACCTTAACCACAGATACTTACACATTCACTGGACGGACACACACAGCTATTTTTTTAAACATGTCTGGAAAGAACATTTATGTCTTAGGAAAAGTAACTTCATGAAGAAAACTTATTAATAGTGACGCAGCATTTATATAATACAACCTTGTCAGTCAATTAAAGGGTAATCCAATAGCATTGGTACAACCTTGTAACCATGAGCCCTCCAGGACCAGTTCAATGGACCCCATCTTGTCAACAGAGTAATTAAGAGTGGTTTTTCAGGAACTGAGACCTCGTTGTCCAGTTCAGGCCAGTTGAGACCATCAACACCTAGAGTAGGCTTGTGCAAATGCTCAATAAGTGACCTTTTTGACATCAAGGAGCTAAAACCTCCACCCTCAAATCATGATAATAGTACCATTTTGTGAACACGTGTCCCATGAAGAGGCATGAAGTTTAACTACACTTGTGCAGATCACCAATTACCTCCCTTCTCCTTAGCTCCAATCATCTATCTCCACACTTCAGACCGCGCTGCCCTTTATCCCATAAATTGTGCCCCCAGCCCTGGATTGGGGAGATCCATCTGAGAGCATATGCCCTTGTCTCCTTGCAGATGGATCTAGCAATAAATCTAATTTCATTTCCCAAAAGCCTATGCTGTAATAATTGGCTTTTTTTTTTCCTCAGGAAGATTTGCCCTGAACTAGCATCTGCTGCCAATCTTCCTCTTTTTTTTGTATGAGATCTGCTGCCACAGCATGACTACTGACAGATGAATGGTGTAGGTCTGTGCCCAGGCACCGAACCTGGGCTGCCAAAGTGGAGTGTGCCGAACTTAACCAGTAGGCCATGGGGCTGGACCAATAATTGGCTTTTTTTATGTGCATTGAGAAAGAGAACCCCAATCTTGTGTGGTAACAACCTGAGGACTTATTAGAAATTCATGATTTTGGGCCTCATCTCAGATCCATCAAATCAGAATGTTCATTTCAACCTATACACAGTAAAGTCTGGGAGTATCACGACAAGGTGATTTGGGCATGGATTTTATTATTACTTAGTAGTTTTCAATCACTCTCCCTAATACATATTAAATAAGTTAATTGCTAAAGAAAACAATTTATTATTTTACCTTATTCATATCATTTTCAATTAAGTCATTTTTTCTGCTAATAGGCTATGATAGTTACTTCTAAATTGAAATTCCTTTTGCTCCTTATCATCTCCCTCCCTTAAGCTGAACAATTCAACACTTTATGTCTTCTGAATATCGATTTTGGTGAAGGCAAAGATGCTCTCTCTCATGGACTAATGCATCCCAAATGAGTAACACATTGCCTGTTTCAAAGTACTTGGTCAGTAAATATTAGTAGAATGATTCAATAAAATACTTGAGATAAAAAGAAACATAATGCCATTGACTAATATAATTATTTTCTCGAAGGATTTCAGGGAATGTCATAGACATTTTAAAATTTTTCTTCATATAATTTATAATATATGTTTAAATTTTTATATTATAAAAGTTTGCATAAAATTTCTGGGATATTTTTCCTCATAAAGGTGTTGACAATTAACTATTCCATTTTACATTTACCTGTTTGAATATAATATTATCTTAAATATTTATATTCTTAATTCATATAAAAATAATTTTTTTACTTCAGATGGCATCATATATCTTTCATTTATTTTAACAGCAAATTAAATTCATATTTCATTACTAGGGAATCAAACGGAGAGTACAATGATATGGCACCCTTCCTGGGCTTATGTGAGGTCTTATGTGGTTCCAATTTAGTAGTTGCTCATTGACATACGGTGTGGTTTGGGATCTTGGGGTCTTACTCTTTTGGGAATATTCAGATATGTCATAATTCTACTCATAAAGGAACCAGAACCTCTAATACAATTGCCTGTTACTTACAGAAGGGTTTGTTTTACGGTGCTCTTAATGCACACTCTGATGGCAGCCTTTAATTACGTTTCCCCTCCTGGGTTGTTGGTTTCCACTATTCAAAATGACTTCACTTTTAAGATGTAAGAATTAAGATAGCTAAAAACTGTGTTTGCTCAAAGACAAAAGTCAAGTTTGTCTCATACCAGTTAAATCCAGTGACATGCTCTTTGCAAGATTATTTTCTTGGAAATACATTGCCTTCGTGTAAACACTGTTTGACCTTGAATCGCTTCAGATTGTAAACTGATTATTTGAGCACTAATATAAGTTGTCACAAGCCGTTGATAGAATCCTTATAGAGTTCAGGCATGTGTACATCTGAGCAGTTTAGGGTAATGCAAATTTCACCTAGAGATGCTGTTAAAACGTAGATTCTTTTTTTTTAATTAATTAATTAATTTTTTATGGCAGTGACATTGGTTTGTAACGTTGTATAACTTTCAGGCATACATCCTTATACTTCTATTTCTGCGTTGATTACATCATGTTCACAACTCAAATACTAATTACAGTCCATCACCACACACATGTGCCTAATCATCCCTTTCACCCCCCTTCCTCCCCTCGTCCTCTCTGGTAACCACCAATCCAATCTCTGTCTCTATGTGTTTATTTGTTGTTGTTTTTATCTTCTACTTATGAGTGAGATCATACTACCATACAATTCAGCTATTCCACTGCTGGGTATTTATCCAAAGAACTTGAAAATACCAATGTGTAAAGATATATGCACCCCTGTGTTCAATGCAGCATTATTCACAATAGACAAGACTTGGAAACAACCTAAGTGCCCATCAAGGAACGAATGGATGAAGAAGCTGTGGTATATATACACAATGGAATACTACTCAGCCATAAGAAACGATGAAATCCAGCCATTTGTGACAACATGGATGGACATTGAGGGTATTATGCAAAGTGAAATAATTCAGAGGGAGAAAGTCAAATACCATAAAATGTAGATTCTGATTCAGAAGTTCTGGAGTAAGTCCTGGGATTTTCAGATGAAGTCAATGTTGCTCTTCTGCAGACCACACATTGGATAGACAGATTTTAGAGCATATTTAAGCAAAATACTAACAGAAAACCTGTTCCTCAGTCTAACTTACTTTAAACTTGTTATTGATCTCTTAGGATCATTTACCCCACTGCATGCTGCCCATGAATACATTGTCCCTTCTTCTCTCCCTACCTAATCATTCAAAACATTTAATATCATTATTGCTCTACTTACCTACTACTAATACTACTCATTTTTCCCCCACATCCAACCTAATTGTTACATGTTTTAAGAACACATATCTTGGTATTTTCTTCCTTCTGCTGTCTGAGGTATCAATTATAATATCTTGATTTGAAGTTTTTATATCTGTTTTCTTCTTTTACTTATAATTGTATTCAGAGCTTATCTTCAATTTCAAGAATAACATTGGACATAAAGAAAGTTATTTAAAAACTTTTTTGACTAAAAGGTATAAACCTTGTCTTTACTTTTGACAAAGTTAACGTTCCTAAAAAGACTTTTTGAAGGAAGGGACATTAAGACACTTAATTTGATGAGGAAATGACCTATTCTTAATCTTTTATGGCAATTTAACTAACTAGTACTTTTGTGATTCATTTTTTATTTCTGTCTAAGAATAATAGTGATATAGCTGCCATTTCATGTTCAGTTACTATTTAAAACATTTTATTGATATAGGACTATGATCCCCCATTGGCAAAAGTTGCTAGTGGCAGAAACCAGACTCAAACTATATTACTCAAAACAAAACAAAATGAAAGACCTAGAGATTAATTACCACGAAATAAAGCAGCACAAGGGGTTTACACATGCATCCATGTGGTCCCAATGCCATTAGTCTCATGCCCCATCCTGCACTCACCAATATGTACTTACCTCTCTTTATTTTTTTCTCTCTCTCTCACACACAAACGTATACACAAATATTCACAAGCTCCATACACACACACGCACACACACACACACATTCCTCTCAACTCTTATTTTTACTTTCTGAAACTCCTCTGCCATGAAAACACTCATAAAGTGGGCCCCCATGGTCCCTTCCTCCTAGTATTCACTCCCTTTTGCAATTTTCTTTTCTTGAGTGGGCACGACCTGTGACTTACTGCTAACCAATAGAATAAGGCACAAGTGATGGGCTGTAGAGATTACATGTACATGGTTACATTATATGAGATTGTAATGCCTATTATGGGAGGAGACTCCCTGGCTGGCGTGGAAGCAAACAGCTATGTTGGGAACACAAGACATGAAAAATTAAGAGTGGGTTCTGGGAACAGAGGGTGGCTTACAGCCAATAGATAGCAATAAAATAAGGCTCTTGGTCCTACAACTATAAGGAATTGAACTCTATCAACAATAACATGATCTTGAAGTAGATCCTTCCTTAGCCAAGTTTCTAGATTAGAATCCAACTGTGGTGGAAATGTTGGTTGCGTGCTTGCAAAGGACCCAGATAAGCCATGTTGCACTCCTGACCCTTAGAAACTGTGACATAATAAATGAGTGTTGTTTTAAGCTGTTAAGTTTGTGACAATACTGTTACATAGCAGTAGAAAATCAATGCTTACTTTTTCCCAAGTATTTTCCACCTGTGATAGGGAAAATTCTAAAATGACTACCCTACAATTTTCAGCCCTAATTCCCAGGACTGTGAATATGGTAAGATATCAGCCCATGATTATATTGTTATATGGCAAAAAGATTTTGACAATGTAATTAAAGTTACTAATCACTTGACTTTGATTAGTAAACTCTCAAAAGGAATATTAACTGAGTGGGCCTAATTCAGTCTCTGCTCTTTCAAAGCAGAGTGTTTTTTTTTTAAATTTTGTTAATTGTTGTTTTTGTAATGGCTAGCAGAAGATAGGGCGTCAAAGCCATTCCAAGCATGAGAAGATTTTGATGTCACAGTACCAGCTTGAAGATGAAGGGATGTCACATGTCAAAGAATACAGATGGTCTGTGGAAGAGGATAGCGGCTCCCCTCTAACAGCCAACAGGGAAATGGGGACCTGAGTCCTACAACTGCAGGTAACCAAATTCACTAATTACCTGCATGAGCTTGGAAGTGAATTCTCCCCAAAGCCTCTAGATAAGAGCCCTGCTTGGCTGACACCTTGATCTCACCTTTGTGTTCTCATAGGCAGAGAATCCAGTTTGAGCCTATCCATACAGAAGTCAGAAAATGAGATTATGTAAAATATCCCTGGCTATTGTAAGGATGTTGGCTATTAGATGTGAATGAGATGGGTATACATTGGAATGTTTTCAGAAAGAGAGTGATATGACTTAACTCATGCAGAAGAAGGAAATCTCTGAGTGCCGTATGGTGTGTAAACTGGAGGAGAGCTATTGGAAGCAGGAAGATCAGCTTGGCTTCCATTGCAATAATTAGGTTAGAGATGACAGTGTCTTGGACTAAAGTAATAACATTGAAGATGGTGAGAAGCAGGGGTGATATGCAAAATCTTTTTTTTTTTTTTTTTGCTGAGGAAGATCAGCCCTGAGCTAACATCCAATGCCAATCCTCCTTTTTTTTTTTACCACGGAAGACCAGCCCTGGGCTAACAACCATGTCCATCCTCCTCTACTTTATATGGGACGTCACCACAGCATGCTTGACAAGGGGTGCATTGGTGCACGCTCTGGATCCAAACATGCAAACCCCGGGCCACCGAAACAGAGCACGCACACTTAACTGCTATGCCACTGGGACGGCCCTGATATGCAAAATCTTAATGCCTGGTATGGCATGGGTAATGGAAATTCTCAATAGATGCCATAACAATTAGAAGAGTTGTGAGCTAATATTACATATTGGAAAATACAGGATAAAAGAAAGTCCAGTGTCAGGATATATTTTGAACTTACATCTCATATGTTTTGCTTATAGACTGGAAAAAGTGTGTGTTTTCATCTTAAATAATATTTAAGGGGCAATTTTGGCAAATACGTCCTGTCAAGGGCAAGGCAACTTGAAAATAAGCAAAGGGATGACTATACTAGGAAAGGTATTTATACTGGCTGATATAAGAAATCTAAAATAGATGACAGAGGAGGGAACTGATAAATATCAGCTAATGATCATACTATGCTGAGAGAGAATCACAGAGATTCTTAATAATTTTTGATCCATGCTCCTTTTTCTCAGAGCAGATTTGTAAATTCATGAAATAAAATACATTTCATAGGAAATTATAGTTATACAAATATTTACTACACCATATACTGATATGTATTTCTTCATTAACACATCAAATAATAAGAAATAATAGCATTTTAAAACCTACCATAACATCAAAGTGGTGGTTAGTTTATTATTTTGAGGTAACTGTAAAAACTGTAAGTTTCTATGAAAATACATATGACATATTGGTGACAAGTAATAGTTAATCTTAATATTTCTCTAATTTGTTGCCTACTTTCATTTAGTAGAAATGAAAGTCT
Source organism: Ceratotherium simum simum (assembly GCF_057802395.1). Lineage (NCBI taxonomy): Eukaryota > Metazoa > Chordata > Mammalia > Perissodactyla > Rhinocerotidae > Ceratotherium > Ceratotherium simum. Next base: position 20,730,841 of record NC_141926.1, read on the forward strand.
AATTTCTAAATTTGATTTAGAAAGTTCAGTTGGAGATTAGTGAGTGGAAATATATTATTTTCTTTAGCCAAGTTTACGGTCCCTCTGAATTCCATCCATGGTCAGCTACTGATAAATTCCAGCGCATGTTCTACTGACCACCTTTCTGATGTCTGGCTGCCCTTCCTCACCCCCTCACACTTCAAAAGGCATTAGTATCAAAGATTGTGCAATAGAAGCCACACCCATGACGCAAGAACGTTGGAACATAAAGAGAGACAGCAGTCAGGAAACATAGTGGTGGAAAGAACTTTTCCAAAAGGCATGAACTGAGGGTTTATATTTGTTAAAGTCTACAAGTGGCAAGAATCATTTAAATGATTCTTAAAAAATTCACCTACCAATGCTTTTATTTGGAAAGACGAAAGAGCCTTGCTAATATTCCCTTTTCCTTGATTTTATTTTCAGAGATATGCCGATTTAAGAGCATTGATAGTGTGCACCATAGGCATATATCTGTATTTGTCTAGAAACAAAAATTTATTGGCAATTTTGTAAAATTATGTTCATGTAAGAAAGGATATTCATAGAGGAGATATAACTCAACCATATGTCTCGTTCATTCGTTGGAAACTTATTCAATGTGCCAAGAAAAATATTGAATAAAATTGATGTTTTCATGGTTTATGAAGCAGTAAAATGGGGTGAATAAAACCTAAAGCCCCAGGAACTACTTCTACTGAATACAGCAGCAAGAATTCTTCAGTTGGTCAGTTGCCCTAATGTTTATGGTTCATTGATTTAATTAGAGCCTATGAAAATGATTTTCTTATGAAAGAAAATGTTTAAAGGGCAAAAAAGACTTATGTGAATGTGTCTTTATATGCTTATAAGACCATGAAGAGCAATATTTTTAAAGAACTTTATAAAATATAAGGAAAAGTGAGTATTGAGTAGACATGGAAAAAAGAGAAATTTAATTGCTGTTGACCTACTGAAGCAATTGAGATATTCTTAATTTTTAAAACGTTGCTTTTCATTTTGTAGATTTTTTCCCTAAATTAAAGTGTTAGCATTTCTAACAGTTCAGCTTTATTATTTTATTTGGAAGTGAATTTAAAAAATTCCCAAATTAATGATCAGAACCAGCTATCATTATATACTTACACACACAATTTATTATTTAAAACTTTTATTTAAAATTTTTGTCTTCTATGCCAAATTCTCAAAAGCTAACTTAGCCACATAGCACGAGTAAGATACTGCTAAATATTTAATGACATTAAGCCAAATAACTTTCAGATTTCCACAATATCAAAACAAATGAAGAGTAGAGAGAAAATTTGGGTTTTGCAAATTAGTCCCCAAACTGTTTGCCCAATAATACCTATTCTCTACTATGTACACAGTCTGAATCTCATTTCAAGAAATAAAGCTTATTTTTTCCTCCTGTTGAATATGGACCATCCTTGTGGCTGGCTTTGACCAATGGAATGCATCAGAAGTGACAATTTGGGATTTCTAAGCTTAGTCATTTTGAAAGTGTACCAAGCTCCACTTCCTGCCTTGTGGAATCCAATTGGCGTGTTGTAGGAAGCCTGAATAGCCACGTGGAGAGACCATCTGAGAAGATCTGAGCAGACAGTGAGAACGGTTCCAGACGTATAGCCTAAATCAAAACATTCCATCTACCCCCCAGGAATTCCAGCTACCCTATCTGAGATACTAGACACATGAGAAAAGTCATGTTGAATGGTGTACCTCAGCAGACATTATGTAGAGCAGAGGTGAGCTGTCACCACTGAACCCACAGAATTGTAAGATGTAATAAAATGGTGTTGTTCTAAGCCGCTGAATTTTGGAGTAGCTTATTCTGAAGCAATCAATAACTGAAATGAGTGACATGCCAAGAATTGCTGCCTTCCTTAAGGGTTAAGCTTTCAGTCTTATTTGAAGTGAGTATCATTTAAAATTACATTAAAGTGGGATAGATTTCCTGAGTTCCTCACACCATCAAAAAAAAAAAAAAAAGTTAAGCTTTCGTGCTCTACTTTTTTGTATGAGACAAGTGAGTAACTTGAAAACTTTGGAAAACATTCACTGAAATCAATCCCCTTTCACCAAAATGAACCTTTCAGTAAATAACTTGTTAGTATCCACCAGGATACGTTATGATCCAGTGAGACAGACAAGAAAGAATTTGCATGACTTCTGTTAAACCTGCCTCAATGGTTGTCTGAAAGTTCCCTGTTTTTATAGACTATCATGAACACCTGGGAGATGTAGCGCACAGAACAGCAGTTGAAGAGATAAAGGTATATTTGCTTAACTTTTGTGCCTGCAGAAGATAGACAGACTCACATTTTTCTTAAACCCAGAAGTAGATTTTTTTCATAAGTTAAGAAGTAAGTTATCAATTATTTGAAAGATTCTGTTTTTACAATCAATATGTTATTTCCATTCTCCTAACGTTTCTTGTGTGGAGACCACATTTCTCTTTCATTTCAATTCTCTCATCATGTAAAAACTCCAGATATAGACATTGCTTACGTGGTTGGATAAACAGGCATCTTTTTTTTTTTCTCTTGTAATTGTTTAGTCTTTATTTGTCCTCGTATGCCATTCAAAAAATTGTATTAATTGCTTGCATATGCAGTGTCAAACATGCATCATTTTCCCCTGCTATACACAGCAGCAGAAGAAATTTACGTAAGTTAAATATGATATGTAACATTTTATGGCACCTTTCACAAAGTGATATTATAATCGTGTTTCATCAGTATAAATAACAGAGTAATGTTTATTAATTTGAATCTGAATTTGAAATTTACTCTCTAGGAGTTTTCATAAAGTAAAATAATTGCTTTTGTTTAATCAACATAACTGAAAAGGTAGTTTTTATTAATTGCAGTCGGAATTTAAAATGTGCTATTCTAAGAAGTCTATTGTTATGGACCATTATAGATGTGAATTTCATAAAAGTAATGGTGCTAATAAGATCCATAATCATTCATTTATTTATTCATCTTCTTATAAATTGATTGTTTTCCATTTCCACACACTGGATGATTGCTAGGGATAAAGGGGTAAATAAGTACCCTATTCTTAAGTGATTTTTTGGAGCTTCCTATAGAATACAGTGCTAATCATAGGCACATGGGTGAAGGAAATAATCACTATGGCTACTGGGATTGTAGGCCTAATGTACACGAGATTCTAAGCACCATTAACTGTCCTGTCAACTAGTAGCCACATAACATAGCTGAGGATCTAAGAAGAAAGCACTAACCTGTCATCTAATGGTAGTTCAAGAGGGCAATGCAGATAATCCTTTGGCTGAAAATTTTCATTGTGCTCTAATGACTTCAACTGAAATTCAGTATCAATTATTCAAAATTATTGACCTATAAGTCCTAGAAAATTTTGTTTCAGGTTAATTTTTTTTTTCTTTTTTGTGAGGAAGATTAGCCCTGAGCTAACATCTGATGCCAATCCTCCTCTTTTTTGCTGAGGAAGATTGGCCCTGGGCTAACATCCATGCCCATCTTCCTCTGCTTTATATGGGAGGCTGCCACAGCATGGCTTGACAAGCAGTGCGATGGTGCCCGCCAGGGATCTGAACCTGAGAACCCCTGACCGCAGAAGCTGAGTGCTCACACTTAACCCCCGGCCCCTCAGGTTATTTTTTTAATTGAACAAAATTATAACTGAGCAGACAGCACATTACATTATACTCTTTTTCTTTTGGTCACAGAATGTGCATTACAATTTTAAAATTGGGTCAAAAGAGTGATCTAGCGTTCAGTAAAGTGCTATTTCATTTTGTTTAGTGACAAAATATTATAAAAACTTGAGATCCTGAAAGACTTGATTAAGAAACAGCAACATTTTAGATTAGTTTAGACCATAAATAAAAAACATATGTTCTAATATGTTGGCATATATGTAGGTTAATGCAATGGTAAGACGATTAATATAGTCATGAATTTTGACTGGTTTTATAAAATGTTCCATATTCTAAATTATCTCCAAGCTTTGCAGAAAAAAATGTGTCAAACATCTGTAATATGCAATTTCCTTACTATGTTTGAGAAAGAAAGTGCATAAAAGTGTTCCAGCATTTAGCTTATGCGCCATGGGAATATTTTGAAAACATCGATACCTTAAAAATTATAAAACACATTTTAAACTCTCCTCATTGAGTAGATCACATGTAAACTAATATGAAATGAATTTTTAAAAACTGAGACCAACAGAGAATCTTTGATAAGCATTTAAGTAACTAAACTATAAACATTTTGATAATAACATTTTTAGATCCAGAACTACAATCTAAAATATAGCTGTATAGTAAAATATTGTTATAAAATGACTTCTGAGTGTTTTATAGCTCCAAAAATAAATATTTCAAGAATCAGCATGAGTTTGCCCAACCAATAATACTGGATCTTTTTTCAAATAGAAATTTTGGACTTTGGACTTAAGATTTTTCATATGCATTTAAAATAGTTTGCAGTGAATTATACTTTTTGTTCCTTCCCAAAGTTCTTCATATTACTTCATTATGGGGAAAAAAATCTATTTACTGCTCCATTGGGTATTGGCAATCACTGCCTAAAAGACCTCCATTACTGAAAAAGATCTAAAATATTCACGTAGAGTGAAGTTGATCCTGCTAAGTTATTGTTTCCTCATTCTTGAGAGCTTAGTCAGTTTAATTTTTCATGTTACAAGCCACTCCACATTCCATTATCTTTCCCTCTTGGAGAATTACACTGTGTCCAGTGCTTCCTCAAGTGTTCTAGGTTTCAGAGAAACATCCTGACTTTAAGGTAAAGATAGTCCCTGCCCACAGTCTGCCCATAGTAGGGATCTTAGGACATGGATGAGAATTGAAGGTAATTCAACGTCTGGGCAAAGATTCTTGGGAAATCAGGCTTTTGGGATGCTGGGATAGAGGGTGGATTAGGGCCAGAAGATGGGTTCCTGGAACCAATTCTGAAAAAGAGTAAAGCATAGAACTTGACTAGGCAACTGTTATCCAGAATTGGCCTGAATGACACGTTTGATATCCTGTGACAATGGCCAGGGCTTTATCATATTGCATTTATATACCTTTGTCACTGCCTATTTTTTTCAGGCATAACAGAAGCGCTTACTGAAGGCAAGAAATGTCCTGCTATTCGTTCTCCTAAAGGGCTATTCTTCAGCATTAGCTTGAGAAACCATGATACTTTTGTATGATATAATATGTTTTTTAGAAACTTAAAGTTTTCTAATTTATTATTATTATTAATAGAACTCTTTTTCAGTAATTTTAAACTATTCTTTAAATGGAGTTGTCTCAAAAACCAAAAGTGCAATTAATTAGAGTCATTTGAAGAATTAAATATCTTATATTAAAATTGAAGTAATCTAGTATTTGCAAAGTACTTTTTGTTAAGAGGGAGAAATTTTTGCATTACCTCTATCTAATTTGCCAACTCTCTCATGTTAATTTCAAACGACTGAATTAACAGTCATTTACAGAGAGCAAGAAAGTGATCTTCAACTGACTGAAAAATGCTTGACCTTAAATATGTCAAACTTCTCATATAACAGCTCAGATTTGAGAGGATAAGCCACATTAGGTCTAAAGGAGAGAGGAAATAGAGCAGAATATTTTCTCTACAGGCAAACACTTTTATTAAAACAATAATCCTCATTCATAGGTGATTGAGCAAAGACCATTACTAACCTGCTCCCCTGTAATCAGTCAGAAGGCTTAACCTTAGCCATTCTTGTCTGTCAGTTTATGTTGGAATTAGGTGAGGACTATAAATGGTAACAATTTTTTTTATACCTTCAGTGTCTTGAATGGAAAACCACTATTTAGGAATGTCTTGGCTTAATCCAAACAAAATAATAAGAAAATGCATGGCCCACAGCCATATCATTTTGTTTGTTTGGTTTGGTTTCCTATGTATAAAGATTATTTAAGTAGTTAATTGCAATGAAGTGCTATATTGAAGAACAGTAACAGTCCTTAAATTATAAAAAGCAATATTAACCAAGAATAAAACTAGCATTGAAAAAGAAGAATACTTTTAGAATGATCCATGTACAAAAAAATGATTTCTTACAGTAATTTTTATATATTCTTATGTAACTTGGTCTCCATTTCACTGACATTAGAAGAAAAATAGTACTTCTAGCAAAGAAAATTTTGTTTACTTTTAACTAATCGAACCCACAGGGAATTATCTGTAAAGTGGACTGCATTTATTTGATTCCATTAATGTTAACATTTTTATTTCATGATTAGGTAGCCCTACTTTGAACCAATCATAACATGACGAACAAGATCAGATTAGCTCAGATGTAAAAGTGGTTGCAAATGCAATTGCTTTTTATGAAGTTTTCCTTTTTTTTTTTTAAATGAATCTTCCTGATAACACATTAGTCATTTTCCCAATGTGTATGAACTGTATTTGGGTCTTTGGGAATTAAGACTTCAACTTAGAATTCCATATATTTTTTAAACTAATCTCAAAATTTATTAATATGTCTTGAGAAAAAATACTGAAATAAGGAGAATATAATAATTTATTCCATCTTTTAAATTCCCGTTATCCAACTTTCCATTAATAATTACTTTCATAGCCAAAGCAATTGTACATGCAGTTCCCCTCCATTTTTTTCTCTAAGGACACTCTCTATTATCTCCAAATTTGTCCCAATATTAATATTCTGTAAAGTGTTTTCATGTTTCATACCGACACTAACTTTTTTTTTTTTTTTTAATTTTTATTTATTTATTTTTTCCCCCAAAGCCCCAGCAGATAGTTGTAGGTCATAGCTGCACATCCTTCTAGTTGCTGTATGTGGGACGCGGCCTCAGCATGGCCGAAGAAGCGGTGCGTCAGTGTGCGCCCGGGATCGAACCCCGGCCGCCAGCAGCGGAGTGCGTGCACTTAACCACCAAGCCACGGGGCCGGCCCACTAACTTTTTAATAGACTATTATCAATGATTGAATTTCATGTTCATTCTTTGTGAGAACTATCACTATCAATAATGGCTTACTATCTATTCTTCCTACATAACAAATCTATCACTAGATTTCTTGATATAGCCAGAAGTTGATTATTCATCACTCTTTCATAAGTTTTTTTTTTTTAATCTTCTCTCATCTAATTGCTCATTTAATATCAGGATCGGTTTATCTATGTATCTATCAATCAAGAGAGACAGGGAGAGGGAGGGAGGAATAATTAAGTACATAAATACATACATACATACAAAATAGATCCCCAAATTCAGTTTATTGAGGAAAGATGTAAATATCCAAAGACTTATTTAAATATATTGATAAATTTGCTTTAAAATTAAAACCAAGCTAATATTTATTGTTTAGCCTATAATGGTTGATCTGTAATTATATTTATAATTATATTTTTTCCTTCCTCTCCACTATATCCATATGTTTGGAATTCCAGAAAGCCTGATAGAAATCCTTTCCCTAGTTTCTTGCATGAGCATTAACAACTTATTTAACCTCTCTGAACTGTAGACTCATTTATAAAATGAGAATAACAGTTTTCAAGACTGTGAGCTCATTTAATAAGATAAAGATAGAGAGATTGTCATAGTTCATGATCAATAAATGGTAGTTAAACACAATTTTCTTTATCAGCATTACACAAGATAAACATTATTATATTAGTGCAGTGGATTTTTATTTTAGATCTCTGTATGTTAGAATCTTATTTTTCCTATACATTTTCTGTGAGACTAGAAGAAAGCATATTGAATTCCCAGTGGTGCCAAGCATGTCCTATTTGGGGGGAAATAAATGCTTTCTAACTTTTAAACGTAAAGTTTGATGTACAGCTGCCAGAAGCAAACAATTATGTATGACCTAAATGAACCTTCAGATTTTCCAGTCAACTGTTCTCACCTAATCTCAAACCATTTCCCCGTCTCCCACGAACATACTGCCACATTTACCTTATGTTTCCTAGAATGTTCCAATCTAATTCCTGCCTTATTGTATTTGTCCTTCATGTTCCTATGTGAAATGCTCTTCTACCATCTTTGTATAAAGTCATGCTGTCCAATATGATAGTCACCAGCCACATGTGCCTATTTAAATTTAAATTCAAATTAGTTATCATCAATTAATTAAAGATAATTAATTAACATGTCCCTCCACTAGAAGACAGACTTCAGAATAGCTGTGCCCTTGTTTGCCTTGTTTGCTGCTATGTATCCAGTGGTATGCCAGGAAATATTGAAAAACTGGCTGTCTGATGGAAGAAGAAAGGCCCAGAATTGCCAGTTACCGTGGTGGAACTATGCCCACCTTGGCCAATGGCAAGCTACAAATGTGAAAGCATTAAACATGGAGTTGGAAAGAGATGTACACACTGGGCTGCCACAATGCAATATGAGCTGACTCTAGCAAGCTACTTTATGTGTCCAATGACAAGAAAGGAGATAGACCCTTAATAAGACTCAATATTGTTGAATAAATGGAAAAATAAATGAATACAAATTTTAAACCTCTTAATTTACTCTTACTTATTCTTACTTGAATTATTATTATGTTTTAATTTTTTTACTGAGGTCACTCTGATTTATAACATTGTTTAATTTTAGTTGTACATCATTAAATTTCTGATCCTGTATAGATTGCCCCATGTTCACCACCAAAAGTCTAATTTCCATCTGTCACCATACATATGTGGTCCTTTTCCCCTCTTGCCTTCCCTCCACCCCCTTCCTCTCTGGTAACCACCAATCTATTCTCCTTACCTAGGTGTTTGTTTCTTTGTTTATCTTCCACATATGAGTGGAATTATACGGTGTTTGTCTTTCTCTGTCTGACTTATTTCACTTAGCAAATAATATCCTCGAGTTCGGTCCATGTTTTTACAAATGGCACAATTTTATCTTTTTTATGGCTGAGTAGTATTCGTATGTTTGTTGCAGCATTCTTCACAGTATCCAAAATGTGGAAGCAACCCTAGTGCCCCAAACAGATGAATGGATAAAGAAAATGTAGTACATATACAATTGAATTATTTCTGAATAAGATAATACATGTCAAATTTACATGTTGACCAGTTTTACACCATGTTGAAAAATCAGTCTCTTTTCAATTAGTGTATATGAATTTCTTAATGTGATGTTTATTAGCCTCCTTAGCTCTAGGACATATTAATCACTTTCAAAGATAAGATTTGTCTAGTTAAAAATATTTTTTAAATTAAAAAACAAAATTATGTCACTTTGATTTTCACAACTAATCTAGTATTATTAAAGAATAAAACAAAATTTGAGAAGCAATTTTGTTAACCATCTCTAATTAGTTTTCAGATAAAATCAACTCTTATGACTATATGAAATAGAGGTCTTCACCATTAGCAATAATTTCTCTCATTATCTGTATCAGTATTCAATTAGTATTGGTTCAATTCTAAGTAGGAACTAGTTTTCATTAAAATCCTCATCATATCAAAATTGATATATGGAAATTTTTTTTTGTTTTGTGTTATTTACTTCATTTTTTTTCTTTATTTTTAAGAATACCATGGTATCAACTTTTCTGTTTTCAGGGAGCTGGTCCATATTTCTGTTTATAGGTAAGACCATATCTAAATATGATAATTAGAATAAGTTAATGGTGATTGATATATCTTCTATAACCCCAATGGAGGGGACAATATCAGAGCATGGATGACAATAGACTTTGTGTGGTCATTTTGTTCTGTGATATCTTTCACATATATTATGTATAATAGATATTTTGCAGCATGGTATGATAGACTATTAAACATTCAATTTCATCTAATCACTGATTTGGAATATACACTAAACAAACATTATGCAAAAATATTTTTCTCCTATCTGCAGTATCTAAACAAAGATTTACCTAACAGTAGATTTTCCTTCCTTTCCTTTTTTTCACAATTGGAAGTATATTCAATACTTTTTATATTTAAAGTTTTTTGAAAAGCAAATCATGGAATTGTGTTAATAAAATTTTCAGAAGAAATTTCTTACATAATAAGAAACATAATGGAATTACCATCAGTATCTTCTTGGTATACGATTTTAATTATACACTCATGTGTCCCTTAAGGACTGGGATACATCCTGAGAAACATTTCATTAGGCGATTTCATCATTGTGTGAACATCATAGAGTGTACTTACACAAATCTGGATGGCATAGCCTACTACACACCTAGGCTATGTGGTACCAATCTTATGGGACCACCATCATATATGCAGTCTGTCTTTGACTGAAATGTTATTATGTGGTGCATTACTGTACTTAAATTTTAAACCAAATGCTTTTAATATTTTTTAAACATTGAAAATTTCTTTTGCTCTTGCTTTTGTAAAATAATCTCTTTCAGAATAAATATAAGTATGGAATTAAAATACTTATAATTACAATGCTGCTTACTAATTATTCTTGCTAATTACAATTAAGAATATATCATGGTGGTTTAATTTACCTTTTTTCGATGTTTCAGATTTTGAGGTGTTTCTAGTTTCCTTAGAAGAGCTGGAAATCCCAAGAATTTTTAATTTTGAGTTAGCTTATTTTTTAACAGGAATTTATAGATTATAGTTTGAAAAACTAAGCAATTACAGAGTATTAAAATTTGTTAGGTATTTTATCAAATACCATCATTTGTAATAGAGAACAGCATGTTACCATCTGTAGAACTTGTGTAGGGTGTTTTGATTCAGTGCAGACATACCTTGATGTTGTTGGTGCTGTTGATGATCTACCCTGTAACGCCTAGGCCCACCTCTGAGTTCCCTCCATCTGTGCATGACATTTGGTACCTATTCAGTCAGACTCCACTGCATGGGAGTCTGCATTAATGTGGTAATTAAGAACACGGACCATGGAGCAAGAATGTCTGGATTCTTTGGCTGGGATACACTGGTTGTGTAGTTTGGGAAAATTGCATAAAGTCTTTGTGCGTTAGTTTTCCCAAATGTAAAATAGAGACGGTAACAGTATCTAGTTTACATAGTTACTGTAAAGATTAGTTAAACTCATCCATGTGAAAGAACTTAGAAGACTGGCATATTGTAAGCATCAATGAATGTGTGCTATCCTAATTTGTTCTGCATATACTGACTCGTATTTTTGTGCATAATCAGAATTCAAGAAAAAAGGCTACATATTAGGCCCCAAGGTTCCCAGAAATCTCCAGAATCTTATGCAGGTTGAAGTTTCAAGAGTCTGAAAGACACAGTATAAAATTTAGCAAATGAAGGGGCCAGCCTGGTGGCGTAGCAGTTAAGTTCGTGCTTTCCGCTTCGGTGGCCCAGAGTTTGCCAGTTCGGGTCTAGGGTGCAGACTGCTCGTCAAGTCATGCTGATGCGGCATCCCAAATAGAAGAACTAGAAGGACCTACAACTATGATATACAACTGGGGCTATAGTACTGGGGTTTTGGGGAGAAAAAGGCAAAAGAGGAAGATTGGCAACAGATGTTAGCTCAGGGCCAATCTTCCCCCCCCCAAAAAAAAAAATTAAAAAAAACTTACCAAATGAATTGTGTTTAACGTTAAGTAATTTGATTTCTTCTTATTAAAATAGTTGATTCTCTGATTCTTTCTATTCAGTCCCAAGGTTAGTTTTATGTTTCTATAGCTAGTGAAAAAAATGTAACGTATATTTTGAAAATTGATTTTTTCCCAGAAGTAAATCATCTAAAAGGAAACATAGCATGTGACATGGTTTTGTTATTTTCTTTGTTGTACTTTCTTTTGTCCTCAAGAAACCTTCTTCCAATCCAGTCTGATAGTAGGTTGGATAAGAGAATAATACCTATGATTCATAAGCAAAATGATAATAACTAGTATTTCCTGATGTGAAAAATCTATCATCAAATTATTGATCTGCAAAAATACAGCATTCCTTAATAACACACATTTTAATGGTTGACGTTTGGTTTTTCAGCATAGAGAGGGCTATTTTCTCTTGCTACTGAAATCTGGTGAAAGTATAAAGAGAAATGAAGAGTAAACTAGAAAAAGAGAAGAAGAAATATTCTCTCCTGCTCTCTGCCTCTTTACATTCTGTTTCAGTGGGCAGCAAAATACTGCCTGCCAGCCAAAGCCACCCCATCACCTTTGTGATAAATAAAGCTTTGTTGGAACATAGCTAATTCCATTTGTTTACATATCGTCTATGGCAGCTTTCACACTCCATCAGAGTTAAGTAATTATGGCAGAGACCATATGGCCTGCAAAGCAGAAAATATTTACAACTCTTGACAGAAAAAATGTTTGTCAACTCCTGCACTAGCCACAGTCTATGTTATCAGATAGGATAGACTAGGTTATTTATTTATTTATTTTTTTGTGAGGAAGATCAGCCCTGAGCTAACATCCATGCTAATCCTTGTCTTTTTGCTGAGGAAGACCAGCTCTGAGCTAACATCTATTGCCAATCCTCCTCCTTTTCTATGCCCCAAAGCCCTAGTTGATAGTTGTATGTCATAGCTGCTCATCCTTCTAGTTGCTGTATGTGGGACGCGGCCTCAGCATGGCCAGAGAAGCAGTGCGTCGGTACGCGTCCGGGATCCGAACCCGGGCCGCTAGTAGCCGAGCGCGTGCACTTAACCACTAAGCCACAGGGCCGGCCCTAGACTAGGTTATTTTAAGATAACAGTACCAAAATCACAGTGACTTAAAGGAAAAATACATTTCATCCTCACTCTACTTGTTCATCATAAGAGTTTGCACAGGTTGTGAAAATGGAGAGGGCTCTGCATCACATTGTTCTCATTAGGGATCCCAGCTGATGCTTTTTCAGCCCTCTGAAAGAAAGATAGTTGTCCCTGCAGAGGGAAGGTGGTGTAGGGAATTTTACAATCGTTATTTAAAGCTTAAGCATATAAAGTAGGTCCCTGCCTGTAGTGCTAGACTGCAACACGGCCCCACATAACCCCTACCTTCTAGTATTTGTACCTTTGTATATTCCTCTCCCAACGTGCCAGCACCAGGGTTGGTCGGTGTGACCGATAGAATAGACATTTGTGATAATCTATTACTTTCAGAGATTAAGTTATAAAGAGTCATTGCAACTTCCATCTTAGAGAGGCTCATTCTCTTCTATCACTTGCTCTCAGAGATTTTATTTCATTGTCATGAGAGGCCCGTATGGTAAAAAAGTGGAGTCTCCTCCAAAGAGTCAGTGAAGAAGTGAGACCTTTTGCAAACAGCCGTGTGAGACAGCCCTCTTGGACACATATTCTCCAGTCCAGTCAAACCTTCAGATAATTCAGACTTTGATTGCAATGTCATGAGAGACCTTGAGCCAGAACCACCCAGCTAAGCTACCCCTGAATTTTTGATCGTCAGTAACTATGTGAGAGAGTAAATGTTTGTTGTTTTAAGCATCTCAGTTTTAGAAAAATTTAAGTAGCAAAAGATAACTAGTATATTTCCACTCATATTCTGTTGAGCAAAGCAAGCCATATGGTCATGCCTAATTTCAAGGAGTTGGGAAATTGCAGCTCTCCTGTGTGTCTGGAAGGAGGAGAGTCAGAATATTGAAGTTGGCACTGAAAACTATCAGTCTCTAAGTCTTTTACCTTTTGAGCAGGATATAAATGAAAATAAGTAAATATTTTCACTTTTTATTCCTTTTGAGTTTTTTAATGTAGGAAAAAGAGGACTTGGATATGAAAAAGTAATTAAATATTGAGAATATAATATATGTAAATGACTATATATATATTTGTTCATGAGATTGGATTTCTCATTTTCATCAACATATAATTTATTTTGTGCCTCTACTATTAGAATCTGTTTTAAACATTGAAATTTAAATGATCTACTAAACCAAAATTACACTATTAATTACAAATTTATTAAACTTTTTAATAACACAAGCTATCTCTTAAAAATCTCCGTGTATGTGCATGTGTATGTGTGTAGGATTTTAGGAACAGCTGTGTTGAAATGTACTGACTGTGGCAGATTCAATTATCCTTCTCTATCCCTCAATCCCTGGCCTAAACTCAACGCAGCCCTAAACCCGGAAGTGAGCCCATGAGTCAGATAGAGTGCGATTCAGAGCAGCCAGAGTGTCTTTTAAAACATCTGTCACATTATGTCACTTCTCTGCTCAAAACGACTCCAGGCCATCCTAGATTACTCAGAGTAAAAGCCACAGTCCATATAATGGCTCACATGCCCATATAGGACCTCCACCTACACATCTCTCTGACTTCGTCTCATTCTTTCCTTCCCCTTTAGGGCTTCCCTGACAAGCCTATAAAAGAGTAAGGAACAACTTCCCCAAGCACTGCACCCTTTCCTCTGCTTTTGCCTGCTATATCACTCTCTATGATACCCATCTGCAGCAGAAATACTGTTTTTAATTGTTTTTTATTATTATTTTTTGTTGTCCCAACCTACTAAAATGTAAACTCCCCGAAGTCAATGACTTTATCTTTTAAGTTCACGCCTTTATTCTTAATACGTGGGAACATAGGAGACATTGAAATATACATATATATATAATATATGTATAATTTATCATTAACTACAATTTCCCATTCCACGTGGGTTAAAACATAATAAAACATAAAACCATTTGAGGATTTGTGAAACTACTTCCTCACCAGCCTCCTCTTTTGCCACACTCCCTTTCCCTGTGCACTTCAACCGTGTTTATCATTTTTTCAGTTCCTGGAAGAACCAGTGTTGTTTCTCTCTGAGTTCCTTTATACATGCTATTTTTCCCTCTACCTAGAATGTTCTTCTACAATCCAATCAAACAAGCTCCCAACTCAATTTTCGTATTTTAGCGTCAATTAATTTAACTTTCTTTTAATATTTTTAATTCCAATTTGGGATTTTGCACACACATTCATGTATATATACTTAATATATTTAGTTATGTAATATTTTTCCCTCTTTGAGGAAGGGATTGGTGCCTAGACAATCAATTTTGTAGACCCATCACCTAACACAGTGTCACAGAATTTTTCCTTCCTAAATGCATTGAAGAAAACAAAAATAAATTAGTAAAAATCTAGACAGAAATTATAACCACACGAAACAAAATTTCATCTATGTTTTCAAAGTCAAGACCATTCCTCAAATATACAAAACACTTTATTTAAACGGCCTCGTGGGCCGGCCCCGTGGGGTAGTGGTTAATTGCGTGCGCTCCGCTGCTGGCAGCCCGGGTTTGGATTCCGGGTGTCCACCGACACACAGCTTGTCCAGCCATGCTGTGCGGGCGTCCCATATAAAGTAGAGGAAGGTGGGCACAGATGTTAGCCCAGGGCCCAGTCTTCCTCAGCAGAAAGAGCAGGATTGGCATGGATGTTAGCTCAGGGCTGATCTTCCTCACAAAAAATAAAATAAATAAATAAAATAAATAAACTGCCTCTTGCTAACCTAGAAGAGTGAGGTCTCTTGCCACGTGCTCCATTATGTCTTAAGGAAAGCAAGCAATTAAGGCTGTCAACCCAACCTTTTTCAGCTGGATGAAAGACAGGCTTATCTCACAAGAGGGTTGTGTGAAGAGAGAAGTGCTCCAAGATGAGCAATGTACAAAGAAAAAAATGAACTCTATTTTGAGAACTCTCAACTAGATCCTTGAATTAGCTACACACCTAAACACTCTCTACAAGACAAACTTTCTAGATATTCTCAGATAGGTTAGCAATTTAGTTATATGCTGTGAAGCGCACTCCATAGCAAAATTTTATTTGCTATCATGACAACATTTATAACATTTTTAATATTTCAAATAATTTTTTACAATTCTTCTTAGATTCTCAAAGGAGCACTGGGTTTTAAAATCCATTTTATTAATAAGGAAATTGAGCTTTAAAGAACAAAAATTAGAGTCAAAGGAAAATTAGAACCCAGACTTAGAACTTTTGATTCAGTATATTCTGTTTGCATGACACTAGGCTACGTCCTTATTGATCTATTGTGTTTTGTCATGCTGTATTTTCCAAAGTAGCCTCAATATATACAAGGCATTAAGTGAATATCAACTTCTTGAATTAGTGAGTTTCTGCTGTTGCAACTTTCTCCCTGAAGATCCAATGGACCGTAAATCAAATGTCTGCTTCCTATGAAGCCTAGTTCAGGAATTCTCCAAGTCCTAATGCAGTAGGTAGAGAAGAACTCAGCTAACCTTAATATTTAAGCATCTTAGATAAAACAACGTAAAAAGAACTACTAAAAATGTTCACTGAAAGCCTGAAAGAACCTCTGAGGAGATAATATAGTAAAGGGACACTGAATAATTGAAACCAAAGTTTCTGGCATAACAGCCACAAGACATACCCTTCCATGTATTTTTTTAGTCTTTCTAGAACCAATTTTCTAAGTTATTATGGGATATAAATTTTCTCAAAAAATATTAAGCTCTCTTCCAATGCTTTCTGCATTAAAAATGGGCATTCATAAATATTGATTTAAGGAAATCAGAAATTAAGGAAAATGTTGCCTTAGGCAGATGCAATTGAAAGTTTTCTGCATCTCAAAATAACAAAATCATTCAAAATTATTTTACACTACTCAATTAAAAATTTAACAGTTATTTCCATGATTTTCCAAAGCCAGAAAAATAGCTCTGATATTCTCTTTACATACACACACGTATATGTGTGTTTGTATACCTGTGTGTATATATGTATGCAAATATACAGTCATGCACCACATAACGATGTTTTAGTCAATGATGGACCACATATATGACAGTGGTCCCGCAGATTAGTACTAGCCTAGGTGTATAGTGGGCTGTACCATGTAGGTTTGTGTATGTACACTCTATGATGTTCACACAATGACAAAATTGCCTGAAGACATGTTTTGCAGAATATATCTCCCTCATGAATGACACATGACTGTACACATATGCACAGAATATGTAACATATCACTTTTAAAATGTTAGTGGAAATTTCATTAGTCATAATAGGTTAAAGGAAACTGTTTATTCTTTTTTAATAAGTTCTGTAAAATAACTTTCCGTCTGGTGTCAGGTATATACCAAAATATGGTTTTGGAGGCCAGCCCAGTGGCATAGTGGTTAAGTTCGCATGTTCTACTTTGGCGGCCCGGCGTTCACCAGTTAGGATCCTGGGCGTGGACCTACTCATCTCTCATCAAGCCATGCTGAAGCAGCATCCCACATAGAACTAGAAGGACCTACAACTAGGATATACGACTATGTACTGGGGTTTTGGGGAGCAGAAAGGAGAAAAATAGAGGAAGATTGGCAATAGATGTTAGCTCAGGGACAATTGAAAAAAATATGGTTTTGTTTAATGTGAGTTTACCATTTCTTAATAGTATTTTGCTTTGTGGTCATTTGCTTTTTGAAGCTAATCAGATGCTATATTAATCAGCAATTCTTTTAAATTTAAGAGTTTGGAACAGAAAGAAAAATATTTCCAAAGCTCCCTAAACAAATTTTCATCCATAAATCCTTTCCTTTTGATTTCTTAAATGCTTACTAACTATAGGAAATATTGCATATTTAAATGGTGTGGATTTAATGGAAGCATTTTAGGTATTTTCTCCAGAAAATTTATTTATGAAATAGGCTTAGTTAGTTTAGAATATCACTAAAGTATCTAAGTTAAAAGTTTTTGGGAAATCTAAGAAAATTATAAGAATGTGAAAAAAGTTCTCTGTACATTAGGAGAGTCATCATAAACCATAAAAGCTATCTTTCTGCTTGTTTTTTACATATTCATTAGGGAGATAGATGAGAAAACAATTAAAATGAAATACTCAGGAAAATGCAGGAAGGTTAATGAATGTTAGTGCAATTAAAAAGAACACTGACTTCCAATGAGTATAACAATTCAAAAAGTATTTATTAAGCAATTGGTGCATAAATATATATACCTTCAGAGGGATTCAGAAGTAAGACACAGTATCTATCTTTTAGGAATTTAGAAACTGGGAAGGGTTGGGGTTCAGAAGGACAGGGTACAGTCACAAACCAGTGTACCCCAGAGTGTAACATAACAATTACCATAAATGACGTGGAAAGTGGTATATGATCATTCAAAGGAGGCAGGGATATTGTGTGATTGGAAAGTCAACAAATCACCAATAAAACTGTGGTTTCTGAGATGATTTGTGAATGCTTAAATGTATTTAACTACTAGAACGGAAAGAAAGACCCATTTAAATAAAGTGGAAGTCAGGAGCAAATGCGTCGTATTAGGGAGCAGATTTGGGGGATCTCCAGTAGTTGTAGCTGACTGGAGCACATGGCAGCTGACGGTGCATAATGCTAAGTCCGGACAGGTGTGGGGGCTGTATTATGTATCACCTCCAGGACCAGCGCTGTCATTTATATTTCTCTCAGTAGAAAATGTAGAGCAACTTTTTGCTCTGTCATCTGGAAATAACCTTGCAGTAGACCCACACAGAGTTAGCCCTAAAGTGAGGTAAATCTCAGACTGTATCACATTGTTATTCCCATCCCTCAACATTTTCATACAGATTATTTTTAAGTTTACAAGGGAGCCTTTGAAGTTTTTTGGGTACATGGAAGTTCCTATCTAAAATGGGCTATTGTAACTGGTTAGCAGTGCTTTCTTCATTTGTAATTGACTCTCTTGAATGCTCCTCAATTTCAAAACTTCCACCCTGTGCTCAAAATCATTCTTATTATTCGCTACTCTCTCACTTGTTGTTGATGACTACACAATCTATTTTGTTTTGTTTTGTTTTGTTATCCGAGATGAAATTTTTCAGCTTACTCCTTGGTCCAAGTCAGATAGATTCCCGATAAGGAAAGAATGGCATTCTGACATCAGAGATGGGAACATTTGGATGGAAAAGCCTGAATTTAAGCCCAAAATGCCTTTGATCCTTACTTCTCAACAGAAGTGGGCCTTTCAGTATAGTCTACTCAACGGGTAGAGTTTTCCTCTTTGGTATCTATTATCTTTGCCCTGGTTTAGTCTGAGCCAAATTTTTTATTATTATTATTGCAGAATAATGACTAGAGATCACAGAATAAAGAATGAAGACAGAAAAAGAAGTGAGTCAGAGAAGAAGGGAAAGCTGCACTCCATCAAAACTTGGAAGTGAGAGAGGAATATTAGCCTCTGGGGTCTGGCACCAGCTCTTGCCCAAGTGGGTACCCTATAGTGTTTTCATAGGTTTCACCAAAGCCTGGCTTTCCCCAGGGTAGACGCTAGAATGGCCAGTGGTGTGAGGAGACAAGAGTATGGCAATAATGACCAAAGCTCTACATTGAGCCCTCAAGGCTCAGGGGGCTGGTGGGCCCAAGAAAGTCCAGGAATGGGAGAAGGTGTGACACATAAATGGGATCTGGTATAAGCTTTGTTTGCTTGCTCTGGTTTTGTTTAACTTTTACCAGTATTCCCACATACTACATATATACACATATGTATCCCAAGTTTAAATTTCTAATCAAATAATATTTATTGCCAATTTAGTTACACTATGTATAGAATGTATTCTTGATAAATAATTTTTTATAAATATCATTCTTGTTTGTCAAAAGAGTGTGTATTTCTCTCACTGTTGTGCACGGTGAGTCCTTTCATGGTCTTTTTGTAACACGCACAAAGATGTTTCCCAGATTATGTGGCATGGAAAAGTCACAGGCTTATAGCAGACATTTACAAACTAAGAAGAGGGTAAGTGTGAGGTCTTCGAACTTCCACACCTCTGTCACTACCTCTTATTAAAGGGCAAGCATAAGAAAAAAATTTTAAGTGAAGGAGCTGGGCGATATGGGTTTGGTATATCAGCTGTCTACATGAGTTGTCTGAGAAATCCAGCTAATCAGCACCTAGAAACCTTGGGAATTGTGAGAAATAGCTGGGAGTTGTTTACGTTATAGCCTTGCCATCCATAGGGGATGGGACTATCAGGTCTCTAAACTGGAGTTAATCATGGTCCTAGTTGGGCTCTTGTCCAAGCAACCCATAGTGACCTTGGAGGTCATTTCTGGACATTCTTGCTTATTACACAAACCTTTTACAAGTAACATATAAAGAAGAAATTACAACACTACACCAGTGAGCAGCAGGCCAAAAGAAACGTGATCTTCTTGCAATGAAGGATGATGCCCTTGCTTAAGAACAAGATTACTCAATGAAATCATATTTAGTGACTGAGTATTTTGAAAAGAAAGAAAAGAAGACAGGAAGGGAGGAAGGATGGAAGGAAGGAAAGAGGATTTCATAAATTAGCCTTAATTATTCCCTTCTTTAAAATTCTAATCCATTTTTGACTCAAGACCTAACTTGAATAAACAATATCTTAAATTATATTTTTAAAATTAGTATCTCAACCTTGGGGGAAAAAATTAGGGCAGTACCATTGAATGATGTTTTTTCTACCATAAAACTGATTGTTGTCAAAATTGTCCTCTCCCATTCTTTTTGATATCGTATATCAAGCTACTGTCTTGATCCATATTTCAAATAAATTTATAAAAATTTTTATTACCAACAAATATTCCATTTCTAGAAGCAAACTTAATATTATTTTTAGTGATGCACTTTGCAAATGATATTTTTTTCTTATTTTAACCTAAAGATATGAAAGGTAAACATTTTCGTATATATTACAGTAAGACTAACAAGCACATACAATACTAATGAAATAACTAAAAAAAATTTTAAATTATATCAGCCCTAGATATTTAAAACTCTAACATATGAACCAATATTTACATTTCATATTGCTATAAAAATATCTATGAAGAAAATATGTTTTATAAAATATGTATTGTTTAAATATTTGTTACTCAGTGTATGCCATATTTAATATAATGCAACAGAGACGGTTAACCATCAATTAAATAACTAATAAAAAATAATAAAACAATTAGTAATAAGACAATGTAACACTTTGGCTTTAATTATTTGAGTAGTAAAATTGAAGACTAGGATTATTTGAGGACTAAGTACTAAAAGGCTTTGGTGCTTAAATACCAAAAGCTATCCATGGCATTTCTGTCTGAATGCTTTTTCCCCTCTCAGACACCTCTTCCTCCAAGAAATCATTCTTCATTAGCATTGATATATTCTTCCTCTGTGCTGCACAACACCAGTTTGTACAGATATATGTTGTATTCTTCAAAAAAAATTTATTTACTTTCTTATTTTTAGTTCTCCAATTAGATGGTAAATTCCTTGAGAGAAGAGAATCCATCCTATATTGATTTGCCTGCAATACATAGCATCTGGCCCATCCCTAGAAGGGAATTGGCAACTGGAACAAATCAACTAATTCAGGTTGCTCAAGGTAAATGCACTGAAACGGGTGGTTCTGGAACCTTTGGATATATTTAGATGGAAACTGCAAAATTGCACTTCAATAATATTCAGAAAACTAGAGTAAAGTTCAGACCTTTGGCCCACCCTCCCAAGCATAAGACCTAGACCAGTCATCCCATTTCCTCTCCCTCAAAGAAATACTTAATTAGCCAAGTTTTGGACTCAAATATAGTATTTGTTAAGTTAAAGTGAAATGGTGATTAGTCAGTTATTTAATAACCTGCTGTGATCCCTGTCTTTGAATGGAGGTATCAAACCTGAATTTTATATGTATCCTTAGCATTCCTTTTCCTGGAAAATCTATACATCCCCAGCAGGGTATTATCCTCCAATCTCAAATCATCATATAGATGTGTGATTTTGTCCCTAACTAAAACTCCAAAAGTACAATTGATCTATTGAAATTTTGACAATTAAAATTATTTCTTGCTTGTCATAAAAACGTAAAAGGTCATAGAGGATCACAAGGTGCAAAATTATCAGTTAGATGTCATCGAAAAATTTGTGCTTCTAATTTAGTCCTCTGACTACATAGAATGGTAGATAGATTTTGCTTAAATTATTGAGATAATTGCTGAAGAATTTCTCTTTATTCTCAGAAAAAAAATTCCATTTTACCATTGGGGTTCCTGAGAAAGAGTCTGATCTTTCTTTCCATAAAAATCACATCTGTCCTAACACAAAAGAAATGCTTAACAGAAATAGCTGTAAGGAAGACAAAGGTGACTTCACCATATTTTAACAATGTAGTTTCCCTTACTCATATGGAACACCGTATGTATCATTTGGGGAATTATCTCAATTTACATGGTAAGAATTCACAGCAAGTCATAAGGTCTGTTGCCCGAGGTTAACCCATGCGTATCTCATCATCTTTCTCCTGGATATTATAGTTTGCACATCAATAACTGATAATTTGACAAGAGCTAGCAGCTATTTTTTGTAGCATCACCTCTGCTAGGTAATAATATATTTGCTACTCAAATCTTGAATCTATATCTAGTTAGAAAAGTGTAATAAAAAATTCTAAATACATCGTCTGTGATTTTTACTGGCACTTCACTTTATTTGCCACCAACAGTGAAAACAGAAAATGTATTGACAGTATTTCCATTCCTACCACTTGTCTAAAATGTGCTACATAGCTAAGGTTATTAGATAGCTATATAAACACATGCAATTACTTGACTATTATGGGCAAATAACCACTAGATGATCCCAGATATTGATTAGCTGTGTACTTAATTAAAGCAATCTTCACAATGGATCCTTTGGTTTTAGAACAGTGGTGGCTAATACTTTCTAGAATGCTACATGTCTTGACACTGTTCTAATGAATTAATATACATGAAATCTTCGCTAGTTTTATCCTTAGAATTAGCCAGTGAAGGAGACACTATTATTACACGTAAT
This sequence comes from Ceratotherium simum simum, assembly GCF_057802395.1. NCBI lineage: Eukaryota > Metazoa > Chordata > Mammalia > Perissodactyla > Rhinocerotidae > Ceratotherium > Ceratotherium simum. Next base: position 20,753,560 of record NC_141926.1, read on the forward strand.
TTAAAGATGAAGAAGCTGAGACAAGGGGGGTTAAAATAGTTCAAATAACTTTTCCAAAATCAAATCAGGGTACAGTAAGTTTTATAGACAGGCTTCAAACCAGTAATAGCCATTAACGTGTTAACCACAAATGGGATTCGGTAAAGTAAACTGAAGAGCTAATTGGCTTTATTAGGAGATTCATGAATCCAGCAGCAGACCCTCTAGAGCACTGAGGGGTTGTACAAAAAAGGAAGGTTTTTATAGGAAGAAGGGTGAGGCAAGGGAGCTATTAGCAAAAGAAAAGAAAGGATTATTTGTGGGCCAGGATTTCATCTTTTTGGGGGAAAGTGGAAGAATGGCAAGGGTTTTCTCATGCAGATTGCCTCTTCTTCCTCTGGGAGATGGAGAGGGCCTATGTGACAGATTGCCTCATTGGTGCTGATGGGAAAATTCCAGACTGGTTGATTAAGATTTCCATTACTGGCAGAGGATGAAACTAGTTAGGTTAGCTATTAAATCCAGATTTGGTATCATGGGCTTTAGTACAAGTGATGCTATTTTGGGCTTGTGGTTTTCCCTTTAACAGCCCTGTCTATCAGATATTATGGAAATATCAAGAGGTCATAGGTCAGGAATTCTAACACTAAGTCTCCCACTAATGATCTATATGACTTTGGTCACTCAACTGACCTTTCTGGGTCTTAAGAATATTCTTAAAACCCACATTCATTCCAACCCTCAAATTTCTACTCAATACAGAATATTTCTCTGGTCGAGCTGGTTTCCTCAGTTGTCATTCTGCATCCCTGTCTTCAAATATGTTATGCCTTTCATCTAAACAATAATAATTGTGACCCAGCATTGTGAGTGGATAACAGGTAATAATCAGTGCAGAATTTAGCACAATTCTTGGCCAGAATGAACCCTTAATAAATCATGATTAATATTACCACCAATATTTTATTATTAATACTTTCACCCCTAATACTATTATTGCTAGTATTAATGCCACAAATAAAGTTAAAATCTGATATTTTAAAAAAGCAATTAATTTTAACATTTTGATAAAAATTATTGTGATTTAAAAATTAGTAGAGGACTTAAAACACATAAAAGTTTATAGTCTTGAAAACAATGTGGTAACTGCAAAAACACCAAAGAAATGATGAGATACATTGAGAGGAGAAGGAGACGTTTGTCATACTCTGTCTTTCATTCTCACTAATTTCCTCTCTTCCTGATTTTACTCAGCCACTAGTATTAACTTTAATTTTATCTTATCCCACCCTCTACCCCACAATGGTACAATATCATTCAGCCCATGTGAAAAATGAGGAAGTCTGGGAAATTAAGTAGGTTATTCACTATACATCAAACATATATGTTGACACAAATAACCAATAATCAATCCACAGATCAAAATTGGGGTGAGTTTAATATATGAGCCAATTCTGAGGACTATAGCCCGGGAGAGCAACCTTCATCAGAGAAGGAAGCACTCCAGAGAAGTGAGGTGTACAGCATGATTATATACCATTTTGGAACAAAGAACATATATCAAATATGACAGGAATACTTTTTTTTTCCTTTTATTACAGTCACAAGATGTTTTGCTATGTACTGCAGGTCAATCTGACCCTGGTTTCTGGGAAAGAATGCTTATCTTTAAAGAAATGCTGATATGGAACAAGGCATTCATCTATCTTTAAAGGCAGCATCCTTTGCTTTGGGTTATTGTAAATGTTTCAAGCAGATGTACAATGCATGCTTGACAGGCCACGTCAGGCCACTCTGGAAAAACAAGGTCAGGCCAAATCAGTTTTAAACCAAAATGGTTTCCTCATATACCTCAATATATTAACTTTCCTTATTAGTTTTATTGCTTTCATTTATTCCATTATGAAGGTGAAAATAATTAATAGTTGGCTGTACACATATAGGTGCATTGACTGAAAAAGACAATTTGCATTTTAAGAATTTCCTTATGCAACAAATGATATTGACTTCTAGAGAAGAATTAGAGAAAATAATAATCTTACCCAGGGTCAGAAATCATGCCTAATTTTTTTTTTAAGAAATATCATAAAGCAAGGAGTTGTGAATATTGCTGTCACTGCTAATGACTATTTATTACTAGTGTTATTTGTACATTTTAATTCTATTTTAAAATAATAATGATGATAATAATAGTAACAAAACAGCCCCAGGATTTCATACTTAGCTGAAATTTAGTAATATTTGTAGAAAGAGCTTCAATATTAATCCACATATTTTCTATCGAGGTTTTAAATTGTTCTGTTATTTTTACGAAGGCAAATCAACAAGAAAATGGAAGAGACATCCTTAAAATGTAATTTTTTTATGTGTAAAAATGAAATCTGTCATTCTTCATTGTGCCCTAGTACTCGGCACCATGGCTGACACATGATTGGTGCCTACTATCTACATGTTGAATCAATTCATGGAGCATTTTATTTGAAATCATATAGTGTTTGCTGGATATATTCAATATCTATTGAAGTATTTCCAATTAAATAAAGTCACAAAATATCTTGTATTAACGATCAGTCTTTTTAAATAATTCAAAAATTAAGGGTGATTTTCATTTCCCACAATCTCTGAAATATAAGTACTTTCTGATATACTATCTCGTGATAAATTCTCCATTAATGGCAAACTTAGAGATCATTCTAGAAGGTTAAATAAACACTAAGCTAATTATTGGTAGCAATCAGCTCAGTAAGTATGAAATTAAGCCTGGGATCAACATCATTACTCTTATTTCCACAACATTAAAGAATAAATTATTTAAAAATATATTGAAAATAATTTCACTTGTGGATCAAAATTATTCATAAAATAGGCAAAAGGCTTTGAAAGAGAAATTCTAAACCTAGATATGCAAATTCAATTTAACTTTAATTTAAAAAATATTCTCATGCAGGCCTAGATGATAGATAATGTCTCATTATGTTGGAGCCAAATACGAAACCCAGCTGTGGAAAAGAGTGACTGTAGGAAATGAAAGGGCAAATCCATTTACAAACAGACCTGATGCTTTTTAGACAGCATCTATCTTTTCCGAGATATCCCTCCTAGCTGCTAACGGGTTGTCTTGCTAAATCTGAGACATAAGCCAATTTTCCAATGCATATAGGTTTTTAAAGACATTATTCTATCATGAAACAGTAATGAACATGGAGTTAGGAAATCTATTAACAGAATATGAAAATAGAATAGCTATTTTCTTATTTCCATAAAGCTAATACTTTAGAGAAAGAAATTGAAATTTTTATCCAATTTTCACCCTGTTCTCTTCCCAGTTCCCTACCTCCCTCTCACATTTGTAAAGAGCCAGCCAATGAGTTGATATACAATGAGAAGGCGTGGTGGTGCTCCCCTGTGTTTCAAGACAGAGGTCTTGAATGGAGTTTGAAGCACACTTTGAGCTCATTAGCTATAGGATTCATACAGCCTTGTTGGCAACATTAATAAAAGTTTCACAGATTGTTTCAAGTTAATTGATGTAACACTTTCTTTGAAATTCTATACCAGCACTATAGAATAATCAGATCAAACTTGGAAGGTAAAAATGGGAAGCTTTAATTTACTCTGATTCTAGCCATATATGTAACTTCAGGGCATTGCAAACTGATTTTTCAAATGCCTTAAAAATAGTGTCCAACTTAGCTTCCCTTTGTTACCTCTTTATGTATATTTTCACCAAAACCACAGCCTTGCAATGCTTTCAAAAGCTCACATAAGTGCCCTAATGAAAAAGAATTTTATTTTCAGTTCAGTTACTCTGTTTTATGTGGCACGATCCCACTTCCAACTTATTTCGAAGCAACATCTACCTGAGGATTCAACTGCTTCACCTCAGAGGAAAAACCAGAAGTGCCTTTGATAAAAATCTAAAGCATACAAGACACTTCATTCATTCATTCCGTTCAACAAATATGCATTGAGCACTGGCATGTACTAGGTACTGTCCTGTGAGCCCAGGATACAGGAGTGAGCAGAGGAGATGCATGACTTGCTCTTGTGGAGTTAAGTCAAGTCTTTTCTTAGTTCAGTCATCTGAGTTGGAAGTGATCTGAATGGAGGCAGGTGTGAGAAATGGTAACATATTAAAAAAAAAAAAAATCCAAGGAAAATATCCAATTTGAGGAATTAACTTGTTCATTTTTCCACTCTTTTAAATTCTTGTTAGTTCAATGAAATAATCGATTTTAATTAATTCAATGAACAGCACATAGAGAGGTCACCTAATTAATATATATTGTTAATTGTATGTGATTTATGTTTTATTTATATTTACATATAACGTAAATATATGTTATATAGATATGATATATTATATATGTTAATATAATATAAATTAATATAATTACAATTATTAATATTTAATTAATATTAAATTAATATATAATTCGATTGATATATAATTATTAATATATATTATAGTATATTATATACAATAAAATATGTATACTATGTACCATTTATATTTATATTTATTATATTTATATATTATCTGCTATATTTATCTATTTAAATATTATATTCTATATAATATTATATATTCCAATATTTAATATGTGTAATATTTATAAAATAAATATATATGCACATTTATTTCTGTGTGTTATATTTAAAATATCCTTTGCCCCAGTGGTTGTGCTAAGAAGACAATTAGCCAAATGTTCAAAGATGCAGATGCAACAATCTTTCTATTTAATTAGCTATTTCACAAATTCACGCAACACATGAAGTGAATACTTATCCAACACAAACATACACAACAAACCATCTACCATATTTAGAGTAAGATGGGTTTTAGAAGACAACAAACAGAAGAAGATCAGCATTGGGGCTAAACGTGACCATTCAGATTGTTCTGAAGTTTGTAGAATTTCTTTCCCTGTGAATATTGCCTGTTCTATCAAGTATTCTAAAGATATTATTGCAGAGATTAAAACTTAAAAAGCAATCTACCCATTTTGGGGTATATATCCAAAAGAACTGAAATCAGGATCTCAAAGAGATACCTACACTCCCATATTCGTTGTAGCATTATTTACAATAGTCAAGACATGAAACCAACCCAAATGTCCATCGATGGATGAATGATAAAGAAAATGTGGTATGTACATACAATGGAATATTATTCAGTATTAAAAAAGAAGAAAATCTTGCCATTTGCAACAACATAGACGAACCTACAGGACATTAGGCTAAGTGAAATAAGCCAGTCGCAGAAGGACGAATACTGCATGATTCCATTTATGTGAGGTATCCAAAATAGTCAGACTCTTAGAAGTATGGAGTAAAATGGTGGTTGCCAGGGACTGAGGGATAGGGGAAATGAGGAGTTGTTCAATGGGTATAAAGTTTCTTTAATGCAAGATAAATAAGTTCTAGAGATCTGCTGTATGATGCAGTGCCTGTAGTTAACAATACTGTAGTGTGCACTTAAAAATTTCTTAAGAGTATAGATCCCGTGTTAAGTGTTCTTACCACACACACATACAAAATCAAAGGGTCACAAAGAAACTTGGAGGTGACAGATATGTCTATTACTTTGATTGTAGTACGGTTTCATGGGTGTACACATATGTCCAAGCTTACCAAATTGTATATATTAAATATGTGTGGCTTTTTGTATATCAATTATACTTCAATAAAGCTGTTACAAATTTTTAAAAAAGCAATCTACATTGCTAGGGTTTTTATAATGGACCACTTTACATCTATTTGTAACGAACAACAAAACAACACAACTTGTGCTCGTTTTAATAGAGACCATGAATATCCATTTATTGAAAAATCAAAATAACCTGTTATAAATGTCCTGCTTTTTTTTGGCCTAAGACCAGGATTCCAACTCAATGTGAGCAAATCTATCTATAGGCCCACGGCTGCTGTCAGCTAGCACTATGGTGTTATCTCTCCTGACCCTAACTAGCATAATCAATCCTCACTCAAACTGACACGCTCTTAGAGACAACAGATGCTCTAGCCACAGAATCAGGGTCACATCAGGATTCAGCCTGATGCCCTTTCTTGTTGTGATGCTTAGAAACCAGCAAAAATCACTGAGAGGAATTTAAAAAAAAAAAAAGAAAGAAAAGAAAAATCCATTGAAGTGAACAATTTCTAGTACTATTTACTTTCTGTAGTTTACTCAGTTTTAGAAAGAGCTGCACACCTCTAACTTTGATGGTGTTGGTTGTGAAGATTTCCCAATTTCACTACTCATTTATTTTCTATTTGCCCTTTTGAAATCTATAATTTCTCTACTTCCTTAGAACAAAGCCCAATGTGTTATTGATGGGGGACTCTCTAACGCAGTAAAAATTCCCCAGACATGAAGATGTATTTAACAGTGTATTTAATTCCTTAGGGATGACAATTATTTAGATTTTGTATTCATTATAGACATTTTTCAACTAAATCTAAAAGGGTGTATCTCTCTAAAGCTTAGCTTTTCCACACCAGAAATATCTAAAGTTCTTCATTGAGTTCTAAAGTCATATGTGCTTCAATGTTGAAACTCTCTTGAAGAGTATGTACATTTCAAAGGGCAAATGTAAGTTTTATCCTTATTATTAAGTTTCAATATTTGTAAATTGTGGTAAAGATCCGGTATATGTTAGCTATCGTGCTCTTAGGGTCAGGAGTCTACAGAACTCTTCAATACCACATGCAACTTGAGTGACCTAGGGCAAGTTACTTAATTTGTCTAAACTTCACTTACATCACTTATAAAATGGATTTAAATTCTTAGTGTTGATAGTTCACTGAGTTGATGCAAGTAAATTCTAAGTAAAGCACCATATAATTAATAAACATTTGTTGACCTTCTTTTTATTTATCACTATTATTATTGCTTTTACTGTGGTCATAATTTGTTCCTTAGCTTGAAATAAAATTTAAATAAAACTGTTATCTCATGAATACATTAAATTAACATTTCATTCTACATTAAAGAAATAAAGAAGTAACTTCCTGCCTTAAAATTACTGCCTATAAGTGGTAAAAAGAGTATTGTAAGTTGTTGGCGGGATTCTTTTTCATAACTGTGGATTTATGAGCAAATATCTCTATTTTTCTTTCTAGAAACATCTCCTCCCCACTCTACCCTGGTTCCCTCCATTCTTCCTCTTTTTCTATGTGGAAGTTGTCTAAGTTCTTGGTCCTAACAGGCTTAGAGATATCTCATAGAGTCTCTGAAAGAAAACAAGATAAGCATATACAAGTTGAGCTGAGAAAACACGTGTGCTGAACCTGTCTAGACAGTTTGCTGTATTCCCTGCACATAGAGAAGTTGAAAAGAGCATTTGTAACTCATCGTGAAATAGTTTTCTAATAGTTTCTGTGATGTTATACAGCTTTTATATAGCAATTAGATCACGACATGGCACTAAAATTTTGTTGATATGTAATATAAAGCAAATATTTAATAAATGTTTTTTAAAAAAAGAAAATAGATCCTGATCAATTTAGGGGTAGTATAACAATGGATCTTATAGAATAGTGAGGTTTCTGACACCAAAATTACAAAGCAAGATGAGTTGTTGTTTCTTAATTTAGTCAACAATGATATCTGGACATTTGTCAATGAAAAATATGAGTGGAAATAAATTTTTAATTACAATGTTTTCTTTTTTTTAATTTTACTTTTATTTTATGGTAAGTCTAAACTTTTAATAAATTTTTATGTGTATAATACTGTATTGTTAACCATAGGCACTACATTGTACAGCAGATCTCTAGAACTTATTTATCTTGTATTACAGAAACTTTACACACATTTAACAACAGCTATCCATTTCTCCTACTCTCTGCTCCTGGCAAACTATGGTTCTGCTCTCTGCTTCTATGAATTTGCCTATTTCAGATACCTCATATGAGTGGAATCAAGCAGTACTTGTCCTTCTGTGACTGGTCTGTTTCACTTAGCATAATGTCCTCCAGGTTCACCCATGTTATCACATATTGCAGGATTTCCTTCTTTTTTAAAGACTGAATAATATTCCATTGTATGTATATACTGCATTTTCTTTATCCATTCCTTCATCGATGGCATTTTGGTTATTTCCATGTCTTGGTTATTGTAAATAGCACTGCGATGAACATGGGAGTACAAGTATCTCTTCGAGATCCTGATTTCAGTTCTTTTGGATAAATACCAGAAATGAGATTTCTGGATCATATGGTAGTCCTATGTGTAATTTTTTGAAGAACCTCCATACTGTTTTCTGTAGCAGCTGCACCATTTTGCATTCCCAACAGTGTACAAGTGTTTCTTTTTCTCCATGTTCTTGCCAACACTTGTCTTTTTTTAAGTTATTTAACATATGGAAATTTTCTTAAAAAGAGGAATGTCATATTAAAAAGAAAGAAAGAGAAAGAATTCCAGATGCAGTCTGTGGTAGGGCAGTTTTCTAAGGGGCCCTGAAGTCACAGTTCTGTTGCCAAGTTACCAAGAATTGGGCATGAGGTCTTGAGGGTCTTCCCCAGCACTCGCGTTTATGATTCTTTGAAAATAGCTTGAATATTCTGAATTTAATTGTCAAACAAGAGACTCCAGCTTCCTAATTGTTTAAGAATCCTCCTTGCTTAGAAGCAGAAAAAAACTAAGAATTGCACATTAACTTCATCATGTCCCTTCAGATATAATCAGTATGCATATTGAGATCATGTTATTTCTCCTTATCATATAAAGTACTGTGATATTTGTATTAAATGAATAAATTTTATATAAAATAGTATACATTAAGTTATGATGTAGTAGCTTGTGGTAGAACAATGAATACTTCTGCTGAAAACAACTATTAGAAAGAGATAAAAACAGAAAAATCCTTCTATAGCAAGGCAACTGAGAGATGCTAAGGCTAAGATGCTTTGAGGAGATAAATTCAAAAGGAAGGCAAACCACATGGAGCAGTGAGCTAATATTTTCCACCTGTGCTTCCCTTCAGGGCCTTGGCTGCTTCTAGGCCCAGAACAAGATCCTGAGGATCAAGATATTAAAGGAAGAATAAGAAACGGATAGCAAAACTCTGCCAGATTCTCTCAACACTTTGCTGAATTCTAAGCCTGCACATGGCAGGAGGCTAATTATCCAACCAAGGAGGAGTTTGGGGCCACTGTGTGCTACTGGGAAGTAAAGATTAGATTTTGGAGCTGCCCAGGGGAGATGCCGTGGTAAACACTTGAAACTCTAGTTGGGAATCTTTGCCGAAATGCGCCCTGGGAGAGACATGACAAAACTGCAAACCAGCTGCTATTCTTCCCCATCGCTGATCGGTTTTAAGTAATCGATTCCTACTCTATTAGTTTCCTAAAGGAAAATTAGTTTCTCTGCATTAGTTTTCTATTGCTTCATAACAAATTATCACACATTTATTGCCTTAAAACAACATCCATTCGTTAGCTCACAGTTCTGTCCTAAAGATCAGAAGTCTAAAATGGCCTGGCTGGGTTCTCTGCTCAAGTCAAAAGGCTCAAGTCATGGTGTCAGCCTGGCTGAGTTCTTCTCTAGAGGTTCATTCTTATTGGCAGCATTCAGCGCCTTGCATTTATAAGACTGAGATTTCAGTTTTCTTACTGGCTAACCACAGGGGTCACTCTCAGCTGCTAGAAGACACTTTCTTTGGCACTTCGTATGCTTTGAGTCTTACTTTGTATCCTGCGACCAGCCCAATAAAATTCTTTTCTTTCCTTCTTTCTTTTTTTTTTGCTGAGGAAGATTGGCCCTGAGCTAACATCTGTGCCCATCTTCCTCTGCTTTATATGGGATGTCCTCACAGCATGGCCTGACAAGTGGTGTGTCGGTGTGCACCTGAGATCCAAACCTGCAAACCCTGGACCACCGAAGTGGAGTGCACGCACTTAACCACTTGCGCCACTGAGCGGCCCTCTAGTTTTTTTTTGAGGAAGATTAGCCCTGAGCTAACATCTGTTGCCAACCCTCCTCTTTTTGCCGAGGAAGATTGGCCCTGGGCTAACATCTGTTACCCCATCTTCCTCTACTTTGTATGTGGGACACCTGCCACAACATGGCTTGATAAGAGGTGCATAGGTCCACGCCCGGGATCTGAACCTATGGACCCCTGGCCACCGAAGCAGAGCACACAAACTTAACCACTACACCACCAGGTCGGTCCTAAAATTCTCCACTGTTAAAGGGTTCATATGATTATGTCTGACTTAACTGTATAATCTCCCTGTCTTAGGGTCGATTGTGCCATAACCTAATAAATGAAAGTAAAATCCATTATATTCATACTCCCAAGGATTATGCAAAGCATATATGCCAGCAGCGTGAAATCTTGCAGACATCTTAGAATTCTGCCTAACAGTTCACATTCTGGCCTGCAATGATTCATGTCCCTCCCAAATGGAAAATACATTTGCCACCCTGCAAGGACCCCAAAACCCCATCGTATTATAACATAAATTCAAAGTCCAAAATCTCATCTAAATCTCATCATCTCAAAAGCCTAAAATCTCATCCTATAAATCCCTTAAATCAGAGCACATCAGACTTCTAGGTAAAATTCATTATGTACAACTCTTAGGACACAAGCCTTCTCTATCTATGCATCTATGAAACTAAAGAGACAACATATTGTATCATTGAAATGATTTTCTCCTTTATTATGTTAATGCAGTGAAGAACATTGATTTTTGAATGTCAAACCAACCTTACTTTCATGATATATTTTCTTAAGTCCATATATATGTGGATTTAAAATGTGATGTACATTATATATATATATGTATATATACAGACGGTCCCCAACTTACAATGATACCACTTATAATTTTTCAAGTTTACGATGGTGCGAAAACAATATGCATTCAGTAGAAACCGTACTTCAAATTTTGAATTTTAATCTTTTCCTGGACTAGTGATATATGGTATGATACTCTCTCCTGATGCTGGGCAGCAGCGGTGAGCCACAGCTCCCAGTCAGCCCAAGATCATGAGGGTGAACAACCAATACACTTACAACCCTCCTGTACCCATACAGCCATTCTGTTTTTCACTTTCAGTACAGTGTTCAATAAATTACATGAGATAGTCAACACTTTATTATAAAATAAGCTTTGTGTTAGATAATTTTGCCCAACTGCAGGCTAATGTAAGTGTTCTGAGCACGTTTAAGGTAGGCTGCGCTAAGCTATGATGTTTGGTAGGTTAGGAGGGTTAAATGCATTTTTGTCTTAAGATATTTTCCACTTGCAATGGTTTATTGGCGTGTAACCCCATTGTAAGTCAAGGAAGATCTGTATCACGTATATACACGGATATCATATTGATGTATGATATAAACACATACATATGCATGGATTAATTTGCTAATATCTTTAGGATTTCCTTACCTAATTGAAGTTAATCACATTATTAGATTTGTGAAAGAAATAGTAGGAAGAACTATATCCAGAAAGGATCAAAACACCCTGTTATGGAGGGGTGGAGTGAGGAGAAGTTGCTAGTTTCCACAACAAGTATTTATAAATGTCCTTTATAAAATAAATGGTAATACCTATTAGAAATTTTTCTGATTAAGTTTTAATCAAATCACACATCTAAACTTTTGTCTGGATTCAAATACTTGATTAGGTAATATCTTCTTGAATGCCTTCTCGGTTAATTAAGAATCTTTTAGATCCTTAAACTGAAATTAAGAATAATCAGAGTTATCAGCTGCTTGGTTTTCACTGTGTAAAAGCCAATAGTGTACCCTACTATCTATTAAAAATTCTAACAAAATTAATTCATTTTAAAACCAATGTTTTCTGCCACAAAAAGAAAAATAGGGTTTCTAAGAACCGTAGAATTACATTAGACCATACTGTATTGGAAAGTATACTGGATTAGGATTCTATATCCTAAATCTGGTACTTATTATTTGTAAGTTGTTTTGAAAGTCACACAATTTTTCAGTCTCAGTTCATCTAAATAGTGGAACAATAACGCTGTGCCTACCTATCTTTATAACAGAGTTGACAATAAGTTAAACACAGCATCTGGCATATAATATAGATTCAATAATTACTTATTTTAAAAAATAATGTGAATGAATGGATGATGTATGTGAAAGTAACTAAGTTAACAGTGAAAAGTTATATGGTTAAGATATTTCTAATGTCAGCTATGAAGAAATAAAAGTTATTTACATGTCAGTAAATGATTAGTCATATATTTTTTTCTGAACAAATGGGATAAAAAGATAAATCTATATAAGTCCAACTTATATAAGATTATAGCTAAAAAGCATTCACATGTAAAATTCAACCAACAAGTTTTCCTTTAAAATTGGTTGCTATATTTTTAATTTTCTTAAAAAACTGAAATCTACTGGTTGTTTCCAAATAAATTTTCATGTATAGGCACAGACAAATCCAATGTTAAAACACTTGGAGAGAAAAAAAAAGTATGTCAAGCACTGAATATTTTCTAAATAGTTTCATATATCTATGACTAAAATTTATTCTTATAACAGTCCCATGAAGTAAAGTCCGTGAATTTTGCTTTAAATTTTACATGGGACAGGTAAGAAATTAAATGAATGATCTCACTAATTGGTACTGAGGTCAACCAGGCTGCCTGTTTTCTAAAATTGTAAAGCTGTAACAAAAATAATAACATCTTATATTTTAGAGTGTTTTAGAGCTCTAGTCTTTTTTAAATATATTATTTAAACATACCAACTAGTTTTTGAGTAGGGAAATCATCTAACCGCTAAATCTATGTTGTGTAAAGAAAAAATTGTGTTAAAATAAACTTAGAGTTTGGTGATTATTATAAGTCAAAATGCATCTCTTACAAATGGATATGATCTTATAAGTGCTTACATATTGAGTAATAGATTATGTCTCTCAAATTATTAAAGGAAATATGTGTTAAAAAGTGCATTACACTGAAGGAGAAGGTCATAAGAAATAAAGGTGGCATCTTGCATAGCGCTAGGAAAACTCAGATTACCTAAGAAATTTGGATTTTGAATCACATAACCTAGAAAAAAAGATCATTGATCGGGAGGAGGGGAGTGGGGAGTATTAGCAGTCTCAGTAACAATAAACTCCCAGAATCAATTAAATTAACTTCTGTGACTTGTCATCTATTGACTTCTTTGGGAACAAGTTTCGTTAATTTCATAACATTTTTTCAGGCTTGAAAATATTAACATTTCTCCTTGTTTTATACAGATCAGAGGAGGTCTTTTCTATTTGGCAGACTACTATTTTAAAAATTTCACAAAATGACAAATAATAAAGAAACATTGAGGTCAAAAGAAAGTAGCTTTGCACGTTTAATTACAAAAGAGAGGGCAGAAAAGTATTTGTCAAGGCATTTTAGTCAAGGCTTTCCAGCCTATTATTTATTTAAAATAGGCATGCATGCTTCATTTGTGCATGTGTGGCATGGAGAAATAGCCATGTCTTGATTATCTGTTCACAGATATGAGACTTAAGTATTTTAAGAACTGAACACATTCAGAAATACTCTAAGTGAGAGAATGCTAAGAATGAGCAAAACTTTCAGCTCCTTGTCACCAATGATGACAATGGATTTGATCTGTAATTTTTTAATCATTTTAGAATGGTTCTTTTTCTCTTATTGCTAGAAATGTTCTTTTTCCTATGGTCTGGGCCAATTCACTAGTTATGAGCAGAGTGAAGATATTTACTAGAATCAACCATGCTCATGGGCTCTAATTTTACTACCTATCAACTACTAAAGCTTTAATTTTGGATTTTTCAATGACATCATCCGAAACGGATTCTCTGTTAAATTTTACGCTTCTGAAAAAAATATTTTACAGTTTTCAAATAATCTTTGATTAATTACATTTTGATACAAAGAAATAAATATTATATACCTAATAAACTATAAAATTTGGTATGTCAAGATCTGAAATAATCAATATTTCATTTACTCTTATTAATTATAGATAGTTAAACCAGTTGTAAGTGAGCATAAGTGAGGCCATCTTGTTACACTAAATGGTCCCAGCCCCTCCTCTGTGTGACTACTCACTGCTCTCCATGTTCTCCAAAAAATTCACAAGCTTTCCAGATTTATGGCCTCCACATACATATGTACTTCCCAATAGCTTGATAAATTAAAACCTTTGTTGTATGAGTTTCTCTCCAGGAACAGACCAACCACAGGCGAGAAACACCACTACAAGGTATCCATCACAGCTGACGGAAGAATGGAAAAATGTGAAGCCTGGAGCCCATCATGCCAGGAGACCAACATCCCTGGACCCCCTCCTCACTGCCCATTTCCCCTATATAACTGCCTCAAGGTTCTGTAATCTTTGAAGATGGGTCTTTGAGACATTAGTCACCTGTCTTCCATTTTGCTGGCTAATCTAATTAAACTTCCGTTGTGATTAATTGGCTCAGAGCAGAGTGAGCCCATTGCTCGGTATCACAATGATAATATATGTGTGAATGTATTGCACTGTATATTCAACTGTATTGAAAAACATGAATTAATAGTCCTAATAATATATAAAACATTTTAAAATATCTATTTAGACAAAAATTAATAATAAGAAATTTCAGAGGCTAGCTTTCCAGAGGTCAATTCCAGGATTTAAGAATATTATTTCCATCAAGGAAAAAATACTCATTTTGAATACAAAAGGAAGAGACTAAATGTATATATGACTAGCACTATTTTTTAGATGCATTAGGTTGAGTTTCCCTCTTTGTATCCAGTTTACTAGTAATCTCTCTTACAACACTGAGAACTGCCCTGAAAGAATTTGTAAGGATCTTAACAAATAATCAGAGAAGTTTCTTAGAATGGTATGTGAGAGCCACTTTCTAAAGAAAAGCAATTTATTAGTTCTTTCTGACTTAAAGCATTTATTAGTGTCCTTTTTACCTAGAGTTAATTTTTATCTATTATTCTAAATAAGTAGGGTCTTTTCCTATTTCTTTTTACGAATAGAACTGAAAATAGGCTAAATAATATGTTTAGAACCATCCAAGTAAATAGAAAGGTAGAGATAAAGAGATGGATAGATGGATGGATGCATAATAGCCACTGTTTTCTCTTTTGCAGATTAAAACGTATTTAATTATTTTTCTCCATACAACCTTCCAAATAGTACTGTTTCTTTTCAGTTTGTGTGTGTGTGTGTGTGTGTGTGTGTGTGTAAGATTAGCCCTGAGCTAACATCTGATGCCAGTCCTCCTCTTTTTCCTGAGGAAGATCGGCCCTGAGCTAACATCTGTGCCCATCTTCCTCTACTTTATATGGGATGTCATCACAGCGTGGTTTGACAAGAGGTGTGTCAGTGCGCGTCCAGGATCTGAACCTGCGAACCCCGGGCCACTCAAGTGGAGAGTGTGCACTCAACCACTACACCATGGGGCCAGCCCCACTTTTCAGATATTTTTGAAAACCCCTTTGAAAATTGTGGCTAAACTACAGGGGTGGAAATTATCTTTAAAAGTTTTTAATCGAAGCCTTAAAGAATAAAGGCAAAGTTGCAAATGAAAGCTACAAAAATGTCCCTTCTGTCTCTAGCAATGCTCAGATTTCCTCCGCCAGGATAGAGCTGAGGATTAGGAATAAAGATCAACATCAGCCAGCATCTCTGCAGCCTATGCAATGGAATAATTTCCCAGTGGACCTCAAAAATCATTGGGGTTCAATTTTAAGTGTATCCAGATCAGGCTGCAACCAGCAGGGTCTTCCACCCTAGAAGTGTGATTATTCCTGTATGGATTGCTCAGTCCTGCTGTTATTTCTCACTGTGGTTTGACCTCATTGACCTTGTTCTGTTTGACAACCTGATCTTCTTCCCTGAGTAGCTCTGTAGCTGTCTCCAAGGGATGTGACCTCTGCCCTAGTTAGATTTAGAATTTCAGTTCTTTCCTGCTTCAGATCTTACTCTGTTTACAGAAATCAAGTAGAAGATACAAATAGCTATGGAAAGACATAGACACAAAAAATTTTAAGGATAAGGGTTGTGTGTTCAAACATGAATCATAGATGACATGGGATTAAGCCAGGGTGTCAAGTCTGACACGAGTTCAGTGTTAAATAGCAATAATACAGTAAATGGAATTAACAATTTCATCAGAACTAGGAGCCAATCTTCTGTCACTCCTCCCGCCCCCATAATAAATCAGTGTTTCTGAGAACTGCATGAACACTGAAATCCTGATGTTATTTGTTGCTGAGAGTTTACTGACTTCTGTCTTACCAAACTCAACATGCTGCCCTAAACCTGTGGCCACTTAATTAACAGTCTAATGCCATGACAGTCAGTGTTTAAGAGGCAGGAGCCATTTCTTTTCATTAGGGAGCATTGAAGCACACATTTACTTTTGAAATATTTTCTTCTTTTAAGATTCTTAAATCATGCCAAAAATTTATTGAATGTCTTATATAAGTCAGACACTGTAAAAGTTATTTTCACTTTTATTATCTTTTATTCCTTATAGCAAACCTCTTGTAAAGTGTTTTATTATCCTTGTTTTATGGATGGGGAAACAGAGGGTCATAGAAATTATTTAACACAGAAAAGATATTACCTATGAACTCTGACTTTAAATCTAATGTTTGAAGATCTTAAACCCATAATATGTTAGTGACATTCAATCATAATTTTATGGTATATAAAAATTATCATCTGTATTAAGCACAATGAAAATGTAGGCCATTAGTATTTTATTAAATTATTTTTTTCCTGAGTCACATAAAATATTTTAGTTTGCCTTAATTTAAATTTTTCAGAGTTGAAGTTGATATTGTCAGTCTCTACTCTCCTCAAATTCCTGAGGGTTTCCCAAAGCTCTTGAGTGCTCTGCTAAGTGCCTAAATTCTTATAAGAGTACAGGCAACACATATTATGTTTAACTCAGCAGCCTGTAGATAGAGAGATAGATGCTTTTCCCATTTTCTTACAAATATCTCTAAAATATGTCTTCAGGGCTAAAAATGGGAGCATTCTTCATATATCCATCATATGGATTGGATATATGATCCATCCATCATATCCATCATATCCATTCTTCATATCCTACATCTTAATGAACATTAGCTTTCTTTTCGTAAAGGCAAAAAATAAGAAACTAATGTAGTCCCCTTTAATGAGAACTTAATTGTAGTTTTTCTTTTTTTTTTAAAATTATAGTATGGGAGGTACTTGTCTCCTTTCTCCTCTGCTTTAAAGATTTAGCCAAAATTCTGGAAGACCAATGAAAGAAAGAAAAAAAGTTCTATTCCAAATCCTGTTTTATAGGTACTAAGGATGTGTATAGACTAGTTTTACTGGATATGTAATTTATTTAGTAATTCAAATGTTTGCCTTAGGGATGCTCTTACACAAAAGCTTGCCTTTTCCAAGTGCAGGTACAAAGAAAAAGGAAAGGTAACATGTACAATATTCATAAAAATTTTGTTCTCATTATCCCAAACATATAAAGTGAATATCATAAATATACAAAAAGTAAAATGCTGTGAGAAATATTGCTTCTGTATTGCTTAATTTTTAGTATGATGGCCAAAATTAAAATACTACAATTTGATTCCACAAGAATGTAGTATCCTTATCAAAATGCACTATTCTATGGCATAATGAGTTATGTAAACACTGAGATGCAGAGTCAAACTCATAGATATGATTTTTACATTCTTGAGCACACTTGCAAAGATGAGTGTGGTGATATTTACACTTCTGTTGTGTTTCTTGGATTTTATGGAACTCCACAGATGAATGACAAATGTTATTAATTGCTCCTATCTTCCTCTTGACACTATCAGAAATTTTTAACTATTGAGTGCTTAGCCCATAAAGTTGCTTATCAATAAGCTCAAAGGTGTTATGTTGTATATTTGTGAGTTTGGTTTCTCAAATTAGAAAGGAAATTCTAAAACAACTTTAATGAACACATACCCTCTTTCCTCCTTCCTTCCTCTAGCATCAATGCTTCTATGGTTGGGATAATTTAACTAGTGCTTTAGTGAATTTCTTCCCATGTAAACTCAGCCCATTTCTTCCATATATATTTTTATTTCTAAATGTAATTCGGCTTGGACTTTGTAGACATTTTATAGAATCTTCCAGCTAACCACATGACATCATGTTTATTTAGGGGAAAAAAAAGAATGAATAAAAGAAAGATAAATCTTTAATCTCTGTGGATAAAGTACTTTATATAAATATTTTTTAAACCAACGGTTTTCCCACTGCCTATGTGTGAAACTAGCATCGTTACATCAGTACATTACAGTAGTACACAATTGTGCCTGATTGTTTCTATGAATCAATAATTATTCAATTCCTTCAAATAATTTTGAAGGAAATCTTCATTTGAGACTATCAGGAAGCTTATTTTATAGAAATTGGACTGACAAACTGTTTTGTCCTTTCTTACTTGATTTATAAGAAAAAATTCAGGAAAAATAAATAAAAATATGTGTTTCCTCCAAACAATCTTATGTTATTTTCCCAGCTGCTGCTATACAGAAGATTCTTATACACAGAGGAAACTATGCCTGTGTGTGTGTTTGTATACTGCATCCATATGTAAATAGGGATGAAACAATGATTAATATAGATCCTATGAGCTGATGATGTTTTTCCTCTGTAAGCCCTTTGGTTGCAAATGCTATTTTTTATTTTATTTTACAAGGATCAAGCAACATTTGCAAATCTTAAAATGGATATTAAATGTGAATTGGACTGATTTGTGACATTTGTAATGTATGCAAATATACCATGGCCCATATAACATTGGTTAAGAAGTTAATGAGCAATAGTGACCAGACCTACTGCTTCAGGGAGAAGCTTTAAAAGTCTAACAGGCATTGTCATGGCACTGCACATAGGGAGATTAATTTCCAATTCTGTCTCCAGTCAGGAGGTTACTCTTTCTCCTCAAGTAATTTAGAGTCTTTTTACCATCACCCTATCCCACAAAGTGAAGACATAAACAGAGCCTTCTTGCACACGACAGAAAACCATTCCCAAAGTTAATGAGCAAAGACTGAGCACCATCTGTGACTGTTCAAAGCAGACTGCTTTGTGTGACAACCAGGCCAAGCCAGAACTATATGGTTAGTCCTACGAGTTAAAGGGTATCAGGATTTATTTAATGAAAACGCCTCGGGACTTTAATCAGAACACATCAATCGTTTTGTAGTTCTGAGGACCCAGTTGTGAAGACTACATCATGGGATCTGAAGTCACACTGACTGGGTAAGGACATATAGTCAAGATGGGGTGGGAGGGGTAAAGGGATACTGGGGGAAGAGGAGTGGGCATATGACTACAGAGATCCAAATTTTTGTTCTGTTTCAAGGGTTAATACATTATGAAAAATAACTAATGAAAGAAATAAAAGAGGGTCATGAATGAGCTGTTTTGATTTAAGGCAAAACAATTGCGATAGACTAAAAGTAGCAGAAGTATCATGGATATATCTTATTACAGCAACACAAGAATTACGTGGTGAAATGGAAAATCTTAGAGTGGTTGGAGAATAGATACCTGCAAGCAATTATTTCCTAGGATGTTAGGTCATAAAAGAAAGGGGTTGTGATTGAGCTAATTAGATAAAGATATATTGGAAAAAAAGTCGGAGTCTCTATTTTTTTGTTTTAACGAATTTCACCAGAAGTTCATGGTTTGGCATGTGAGAAAAACCCAAACTCACCGTTAAGGATCTCCTTCCTAACACATATGCCTCATCCTTTCCACAAAGGTGTATCATTATCACACTGCTCCTAGGCAAATTTTGAACCTGGATGGGGTAATAATCTTGTTAGTATGTCAAAATCTTGAAACCATTTAAACTACTGGAATCGGAGACAACTGAAATCCTAAACAACTTTTTTAAATACTTTTTTTTCCATTTTCTCCATGCATCATAAATAAGAAAATAGAAAGTATATGAGAGAATACCCTGGATAGACAGAAAATTCTGTTTTATCTGAAAATTCACCAATATAAACAATCTGTAAAACATGAAAATAATATGAATTTGTTTCATCTCTTGATTTATCCTGAATTATTTGTACTGTACTTTACATAATTACAAATAAACATTTTGCCTTCCTCTTTCTAAGAAAAAGTGGAAGACTGTTTCAGTTCCTCGACTGAAATAGCATACAGACGTTACAGGCCAGTACATGACGATGTGCTTATAATGAGAGATATGGGGTGACTTGGTCAGTCTTTTCATGCATATAAGCTATGTTACCTGTATTAGGCCTTAGTTAGAGAATTTCTACACAAATATATGGCATATATATAATGCATACAGTTATATCTATGCATTAAAATAAATGGAGATCTTGTTACATATGAAACACTAGGGTAAGTGTTTATTTTTTAAATACTACATTAAATTCTCTAATCCACATAGCAATCTAAGAATCTAAAGTAAATGATATCATACCACTGGTATGTGTTTTTAAAAATGTATATAGAAGTTTGGACATGGTAGAAAATGTCACAGGGATTAGTACATGATCCTAATGAGAATCAAATGCAGCAGTTTTATATTTTCCCTATTATTGCATAGAGTATCTATAAATTTTACTGTTTTTTTTAATTTTTTATTTATTGCAGTAACATTGGTTTATAACATTGTATAAATTTCAGGTGTACATCATTATACTTCTATTTCTGCATAGATTACATCATGTTCACCACCCAAATACTAATTACAACCCATCACCACACACGTGCCCAATTATCCATTTCACCCTCCCCCCTCCCCCCTTCCCCTCTGGTAACCACCAATCCAATCTCTGTCTCTATGTGTTTGTTTATTGTTGTTATTATCTACTACTTAATGAAGGAAATCATACAGTATTTGACCTTCTCCCTCTGACTTATTTCGCTTTGCATAATACCCTCAATGTCCATCCATGTTGTCACAAATGCCTGGATTTCATCGTTTCTTATGGCTGAGTAGTATTCCATTGTGTGTATATACCACATCTTCTTTATCCATTCGTCCCTTGATGGGCACTTAGGTTGCTTCCAAGTCTTGGCTATTGTGAATAACGCTGCAATGAACACAGGGGTGCGTGTATCTTTATGCATTGGTGTTTTCAAGTTCTTTGGATAAATGCCCAGCAGTGGAATAGCTGGATCATATGGTAGTTCTATCCTTGATTTTTTGAGGAATCTCCATACTGTTTTCCATAGTGGCTGCACCAGTTTGCACTCCCACCAGCAGTATATGAGAGTTCCCTTCTCTCCACATCCTCTCCAACACATGTTGTTTCCTGTCTTGTGAATTATAGCCGTTCTGACGGGCGTGAGGTGATATCTCATTGTAGTTTTGATTTGCATTTCCCTGATAGTTAATGATTTTGAACATCTTTTCATGTGCCTGTTGGCCATCTGTATATCTTCTTTGGATAAATGTCTGTTCAGGTCTTTTGCCCATTTTTTTCATTGGGTTGTTAGTTTTTTTGTTGTTGAGATGCATCAGTTCTTTGTATATTTTGGAGATTAAGCCCTTATCAGATGTATGGTTTGCAAATATCTTCTCCCAATTGTTAGGTTGCCTTTTAGTTTTGTTTATGGTTTCCTTTGCTGTGCAGAAGCTTTTTAGTTTGATGTAGTCCCATTTGTTTATTTTTTCTATTGTTTCTCTTGCCCAGTCAGACATGGTGCTTGAAAATATGTTGCTAAGACCGATGTCAAAGAGCGTACTGCCTATGTTTTCTTCTAGAAGTTTCATAGTTTCAGTTCTTACGTTCAAGTCTTTAATCCATTTGGAGTTAATTTTTGTGTATGGTGTAAGGTAAGGGTCTACTTTCATTTTTTTGCATGTGGCTGTCCAGTTTTCCCAACACCATTTGTTGAAGAGACTTTCTTTTCTCCATTGTATATTCTTGGCTCCTTTGTCAAAGATTAGCTGTCCATAGATGTGTGGGTTTATTTCTGGGCTTTTGATTCTATTCCATTGATCTGTGTGTCTGTTTTTGTGCCAGTACTATGCTGTTTTGGTTTCTATAGCTTTGTAGTATATTTTGAAATCAGGGAGTGTGATATCTCCAGCTTTGTTCTTTTTTCTCAGGATTCCTTTAGCTATTTGGGGTCTTTTGTTGTTCCATATAAATTTTAGGATTCTTTGCTCTATTTCTGTGAAAAATGTTGTTGGAACTTTGATAGGGATTACATTGAATCTATAGATGGCTTTAGGAAGTATGGACATCTTAACTATGTTAATTCTTCCAATCCAAGAACACGGAATATCTTTCCATTTCTTTGTGTCTTCTTCAATTTCTTTCAGCAATGTTTTATAGTTTTCGGTGTACAGATCTTTCACCTCTTGGTTAAGTTTATTCCTAGGTATTTTATTCTTTTTGTTGCAATTGTAAATGGAATGGTATTCTTAATTTCTCTTTCTGCTACTTCGTTGTTAGTGTATAGAAATGCAACCGATTTTTGTATGTTGGTTTTGTATCCTGCAACTTGACCATATTTGTTTATTACTTCTAAAAGTTTTCTCGTGGATTCTTTAGGGTTTTCTATATATAAAATCATGTCATCTGCAAATAGTGACAGTTTCACTTTTTCCTTTCTAGTTTGGATCCCTTTTATTTCTTTCTCTTGCCTGATTGCTCTGGCTAGGACTTCCACTACTATGTTAAATAGGAGTGGTGACAGTGGTCATCCTTGTCTGGTTCCTGATCTTAGAGGGATAGCTTTCAGTTTTTCACCATTGGGGGTGATATTATCTGTAGGTTTGTCATATACGGTCTTTATTATGTTGGGGTACTTTCCTTCTATACCCATTTTATTCAGAGTTTTTATCATAAATGGATGCTGGATCTTTTCAAAGAACCAGCTCTTGGTTTTATTAATTTTTTCTATTATGTTTTTAGTCTCTATTTCATTCATTTCTGCTCTGATTTTTATTATTTCCTGTCTTCTACTCATTTTGGGATCTGTTTGTTCTTCTTTTTCTTGTCAAATGCTTTCTCTGCATCTATTGAGATGATCATGTGATTTTTATTCTTCATTTTATTAATGTGGTGTATTACATTGATTGATTGGCAAATGTTGAACCATCCCTGCATACCTAGAATAAATCTCACTTGATCATGGTGTATAATCTTTTTAATGTATTGTTTTATACGATTTGTTAGTATTTTGTTGAGGATTTTTGCATTGATGTTCATCAGTGATATTGGCCTGTAATTTTCTTTTTTGTGTTGTCTTTGTCTGGTTTGGTATCCTGGTAATGTCAGCTTCATAGAAAGAGTTAGGGAGCTTCGCCCCCTCCTCAAATTTTTGGAAAATTTTGAGGAGGATAGGTATTAAGTCTTCTTTGAATGTTTGGTAGAATTCACCAGGGAAGCCATCTGGTCCTAGACTTTTATTTTGGGGGAGGTTTTTGATTACTGTTTCAATCTCCTTACTGGTGATTTTTCTATTCAAAATCTTTATTTCTTCTTGATCCAGTTTTGGAAGCTTGTGTGATTCAAAGAATTTATCCATTTCTTTCACATTGTTGAATTTGTTGGCATATAGCTTTTCATAGTATTCTCTTATAATCTTTTGTATTTCTGAGGTGTCTGTTGTAATTTCTCCTTTTTTCTTTCTGATTTTAGTTATTTTAGCCTTCTCTCTTTTTTTCTTGGTGAGTCTAGCTAAAGGTTTGTCAATTTTGTTTATCTTTTCAAAGAACCAGCTCTTGGTTTTATTAATTTTTTCTATTATGTTTTTAGTCTCTATTTCATTCATTTCTGCTCTGATTTTTATTATTTCCTGTCTTCTACTCATTTTGGGATCTGTTTGTTCTTCTTTTTCCAGTTCCTTTAGGTGCATTGTTAAATTGTTTATTTGAGATTTTTCTTGTTTGTTGAGATAGACTTGTATTGCTATAAACGTCCCTCTTAGAACCGCTTTTGCTGTATCCCATAAATTCTGGCATGTTGTATTTTCATTTTCATTTGTCTCCAGGTATTTTTTGATTTCTCCTTTGATTTCTTTGTTGACCCAATCTTTGTTCAGTAGCATTTTGTTTAATCTCCACATATTTGTGGCTTTTCTGATTTTCTTCCTATAGTTGATTTGTAGTTTCATACCGTTGTGATAAGAAAAGATGCTTGGTAGTATTTCAATCTTCTTGAATTTATGTAGACTTGTTTTGTGGCCTAATATGTGATCAATCCTGGAGAATGTTCCATGTGCATATGAAAAGAATGTGTATTATTCGGTTTTTGGATGGAATGCTCTGTATAGGTCCATCTCTTCTAGTGTGTCATTTAAGGCCAATGTTTCCTTATTGATCTTCTGTTTGGATGATCTATCTGTTGGTAAGTGGAGTGTTAAAGTCCCCTACTATTATTGTGTTACTGTCTATTTCTCTTTTTATGTCTGTTAATAATTGCTTTATATATTTAGGGGCTCCTACATTGGATGTGTAGATATTTACAAGTGTTATATCCTTTTGTTGAATTGTTCCCTTGATCATTATGTAATGCTCTTCTTTGTCTCTTTTTACAGTTTTTGTTTTAAAGTCTATTTTGTCTGATATGAATACTGCTACCCCAGCTTTCTTTTCATTGCCATTTGCATGGAGTATCTTTTTCCATCCCTTCACTTTCAGTTTGTGAGTGTCTTTAGGTCTGAAGTGTGTCTCTTGTATGCAGCATATATATGGGTCTCGCTTTTTTATCCAATCAGCAACCCTATGCCTTTTAATTGGAGCGTTTAGTCCATTGATGTTTACAGTAGCTATTGATAAGTATGCACTTACTGCCATTTTTTAACTTTTTTTTTTTTCTCAGTGTTTTAGTAGTTCTTCTCTGTTCCTTTCTTCTTCTATACAGAATTGATGGTCTCTTTATTTTGACCTCCATCTGAAAGCTCTACTCTTTAACTCCCCTCCTCCCTCATTTTATGTTTTTGATATCATATCTAACCTCTTTTTTGTGCATTTGTATCCATTTCCCTCTTATCATGGAAATAGATAATTTTTCCTATTTGTGGTCTTCTCTTTTCCCCTTAAATCAATCCCTTTAACATTTCTTAGCACTGGTTTCTTGGTGACAAACTCCTTTAATTTTTGCTTGTCTGGGAAATTTTTGATCTCTCCTTCCATTTTGAATGATAACCTTGCTGGGTAGAGTATTCTTGGCTGTAAGTTTCTTCCTTTTACCACTTTAAATATATCATGCCACTCTCTTCTAGCCTGTAAGGTTTCTGCTGAGAAGTCAGCTGATAGCCTTGTGGGGTTCCCTTTGTATGTAACGTGACTTTCTCTTGTGGCTTTTAGGATTCTCTCTTTATCTTTAATTCTGGACATTTTGATTATTATGTGTCTTGGTGTGGGCCTCTTTGGGTTTATCTTGTTTGGGGCTCTCTGTGCTTCTTGTACTTGGATGTCTGTTTCCTTCCTTAGGTTAGGGAAGTTTTCATCTATTATTTCTTGAAATAGATTCTCTGCCCCTTTGTCTCGCTCTACTCCTTCCGGGACACCTATAACATGGATGTTAGTGATCTTGATTTTGTCCCAGACGTCCCTTAGACTGTCCTCACTCTTTTTAATTCTTTTCTCTTGTACCTGTTCAGCTTGGGTAATTTCTTCTAGTCTTTTGTCCAGCTCACAGATCTGTTCTTCTGTATCCTCTACTCTGCTTTTGAATCCCTCTAGTGAATTTTTCATTTCCAGTATTGTATTCTTCATTTCTGATTGGTTCTTTTTTATATCTTCCATTTCCTTGTTGACATTCTCACTGAGTTCATCTATTCTTCTCCCCAGATCAGTGAGCATCCTTAACACTCTTTGTTTGAACTGTCTGTCGGGTAGGTTGATCATTTCTGTTTCACTTAGTTCCTTTTCTGGAGTTTTGTCCTGTTCCCTTACTTGGAATGTATTCCTTTGCCTCCTTATTTTGCCTCTTTTCCTGTGCTTGTGTCTATGTATTAGGTAAGTCAGCTATGTCTCCTGCTCTTGGATAGGTGACCTTATGCAAGTGATGGCTTAGGAGGCCTGCAGTGTGCTTCCCTCAGTTCTCAATGTTCTAGGGGTGACCCCTATGTGGGCTACGTTTGTCCTTCTGTTGCGGCCTGTTTGCTCTCCCTGTAGGCACCCAGGGAGGCTGAGTTATGCTCCTGGCCAGCTGTTGTAATGCTCAGCTGCTTGTAGTTGTTGTGGGCCCTTCAGTCTCTTTATCAGGTGTGGGGAGCCCCAGCACAGTTGGCTGTAAATTCTAATACCACATTTGTGTTGCAGTATTTCTTTTAAGTGAGTAGGCCCCCAGTGTGGCAGGTTGTTAGGCTCAGGGCCTTACAATTGCTATAAGCCTCCAGTCTTTATGTCTCTTGTCAGCTCTCTGAGGATTGCAGCTGGGTGGGGCTGGCCTCAGGCACAGGAGCACCCAATTGTTTCAAGCTTTGGGAGGTGGGGCAAACCTCCTAGGTGGGTCTTTGAGAAGCACAAGTCTTCTGCAGCTGACAAGCCCTGCCCCCCGCAGGTCCACACACACAGTCAACACAATCCTGCCCAGTGTGCGTGCCCCGACCTCCCGAAGCGGACCCAGTCTCTCCATGGCGGGAGCCCCACCCACTCCACCACTGCCCCACACCCTCCACCTGCCCTTTGTTCACACCCTGCCCCACTGAAGTAGGCTCAGTTGCCAGGCTGCCAAGAATCCAGTCACCAATCTATGCAGGCCCACATGTTGCCCGAGGGCTTGTTGTTGGGTGGGGCCAGTCTCTAGGGTGGGCTGCCTGCCCTAGCTGAGCTGGATTAAATCGGTGCTCTAGTGGGTGGGGCAGATCCTGGGCTAGCAAGCTCAGGGACAACTCCAATGGCGTCTGTGTCAACACGCCCACACCAGGCCACAACAATGGCCGCCGCCAACGTCCCAGTCCCTGGAGAGGTCTCACCCCTCACCGAGATGCACTCAGGGCCTATCAGGTGAGTCTCTTTTCACCACAGCACTGTGCATCTTTCTTTCTGGTGATTTTAGGTTGCTTTCTGAAACAGGTGAGTTTGCGCGTGGGCCCTTTAAGTGCCAGTTTTAATGTCTTTGTGAACCAGCTTTTCTGGGGTTACTCCCCAATGTTTTAGTAGCAGGCAAAGTCAGATATTCTGCCACTCATCTCGATTGTGCTGGGTCCACAAAATGCCCACAGCAGGGGCGCTCCCGGCTCAGGGCCCCGCTCCTCCAGGGAGGCTGCGTACCTGTGGGCTGCTCCCTGGCGGCCATGAAGCTGGCGGCTTGTGAAGGTGGCGTTTTTCCTCTCCAGAAGGGAGTTTCTGCCTCTTCCATCTCAGTTAGGATTGTCTGTTGTTGCAGGAGTTCCTCTTATCCAGTTTTCAGTTCTGTCTCAGGGGTAATTTTTCCACGAGTAGTTGTAAATTGGCTGTGTCCGTGGGAGGAGGTGAGTTCCGAGTCTGCCTACTCCGCCAGCTTGACTTCCTGCCCCTATTGTTCTTTCTTATCCTCAATGCCCGTAAGTGTTAAATATGATTTTGTCAAAGTTTGTAATTAGCAACATACAATTAACACTGTTTTAGATATTTAATGTAAAATCCTTCATTGATCAATTCACTGTGTCCTTTACTAAAAGGTGCCAACGTATTGCAGGGTTAAACCAAAAGAAAAATTTATAAATGTCATCATACATAGTATATAATAAATATTTATGATATAAAAAATAAAGCAAAAAATTTTCTAGCTGGGTAATAAAATGCATTTAATTATATACAGTCACTATATGTACAACATACATAATATGTCTCTCTACATATGGCTTTAATAATTTAAAAAACAAGAGAATATTTTTCAGCATTTATAGAAAAATTTTACTTGCCTGGAAATACATTTTGTGTGTGTGTGTGTGAGGAAGATCAGCCCTGTGCTAACATCTGCCAGTCCTCCTTTTTTTTTTTTTTTTTTTTGCTGAGGAAGACTGGCCCTGGGCTAACATTTGTGCCCATCTTCCTCCACTTTATATGGGATGCTGCCACAGCATGGCTTGCCAAGCAGTGCATCAGTGTGCGCTCGGGATCTGAATCTGTGGACCCCAGGCTTCCGCAGCGAGCGAATGCGTTTAACTGCTTGTGCCACTGGGCTGGCCCCAGAAATACATTTTTTAAAAATAATTTTTGATGTTCTTTCAAAGTAGACTTTCAAAAGATTGACAACATAGTATAAAAATTCTGACCTGTAAATTTAGTTTTACAATATTTTGAAGTATCTCACTACTGATCTTCATGCCGAGTTACCATTTTAAAGACACAAATTTGATTCTTTTTTCTCCAAAATAAATCAATAGAATTGTAGGACATTACACAGAATTATTCAAAGATTTCAGATGAGTGGGATTCATCAGAATGGAAACTAAGATTTTAAATTTGTACATGGAATTATTCTATTGGGCTTATTGACATAATCAATAGCTAATATGAAAAATCTGTTGAAAAAATAGTGTTTAATACAAATATTGACAACAAAGAATAATTATTTTAAAGAGTTTATTGATGAACACTTTGGGTGGTATGGAACAAGATAGAGGACCAAATAATGTAAAAAACTTCTAAAAGCCATTAAAATACAAATGTTTCTTAATAATACTCACTGGAACCAAGATTGAGTAAACATCTTAATGTAATTTACTTTCATTTTATTATGACAAAATCATAATTATTACTCATTCCTTTTTTATCTGTTAAAAATAACATTAGTCTCTAAAACATTGCCAAAAGATGGTCTACCCTAACATAATGAAGAATGAAGCTTCATTAAAGCTCTGAAATTTGATAATTTAGAGAATGAGATGTTTTTTCTTGGGGTGGGTAGGGTATGGCTATTTGACATTTTTTGAAAACGTTAATAATAATGCTAATCTCAATGACCAAATAATAATAATGTATTTTGGTTTTTTAAAAAAATTTACTTTACAGTTAAATTTAGTACTAATTGCAAGAGGAATCAAATATCTATACTAAATAGAATTTAATATGAAAAATAAATTGGATTTTAAAGTATACCTAGTTATCACAGAGCATTATTTACTTTTAGAGATCCTTGTAAAAAATGAAGATATAAAATGCTAATACATGTGGATTTAATATCTCTAATTTCAGCTCAAATATTTGGCTCTGTGATTGATTTATATATACACATATATACACAGATACAAAAATTTACATTTACATTCTTCTGGGGGTATCACAATCATGAAATTATGTATATGTATTATATACATATATTTATATATCACAGATACACAAACACACATATCTATGTGCATGTGTATTTTATATAAATCTATGTGCACATAAAACAACAGAAAAATTAGCTTAAGAATGATATAGGTAGAATGGATGTGAGGATGAAAATCCACATGTAATTCTTAAAAATTTTTATCCACTGCTTTCAATTTTCTCCACAAATAAATCATTACAAAAGTTATTTTCTCCTTAGCAATTATCACCATTTCATTATTAATTTGTTTGAATGAGACATGTCAGTACCCTTTCTTGAAGGGGGTGTATGTGTTCCTTTAAGCACACAGTCACTTTCACATCATCACCAGTAAGTTTCTGCTTATGTAGAATATTCAAAGATCTTCTCTTCAGTTATTTTTTACAAGTTCCTAAATGGCAACTATACGTGTAATATGAAATTTAATAGCTTCGGACCCATTTCTCATCTGCCTTATTTTCCTCCTCTGCCTTGAAGACTCTCCTTAGTCAACATGCATTACATATACAGAGGAAACTCACCATTGCCAAGGCTAGTAGACAATTTTCTCCCACCCTTCTGATTTGAAATCACTAAGATCTAAAACTGACCTTTTCTCAAAATCCTACAAGCTGAAACTGGATGACTTGATACAAATGTTAGAAACATCACCACAACAGATCTTGTGTGGAAAATCTCAGTACCCGCTGTTGTAAGGGCCACTCAGAAAGTTCCTTGGAATACCCCATGCCATTACCAGAGACATTCAACCTGTAAACCAGGAAATTCATCAAATTGCCACTCTATCCTCAGTCCACCATCTAAAGATGATTCGAGTCCAACATCTGAAAATTTTCTTGACTGAGTGTCCTCTGAACTAAAAACTGGGTTTAAAGTTTGCTCCAACCATTAACGTTTGCTTTTCTTTTGTTTCCATGGAAATGTCCCTCATTAAATGCCTGACTATTTGCACCATATAAAGGCCTAATTTAGGTGTCCCCACCCCATTAGCACTTCCACCACTGCCTCCTGAAATAAGACACAACTGTTTAACTGAACTGACCTATTCTCAAGACTAAGAAACTGATTCAAGATATGGAACAATCTACCACCTCACCTTTTGGACAGTGAAACTTCTTGGGGAAATTTCAAAGGGTGGGGGGCGCCCTTGAAGGGAGGCAGAATATGCCCCCTCCAAAAAATGTTACTTTGACATAAGGATTAAATTTTGAGCTAAAAACACTTGAAAAAATGCAGATAAAAGAAGAATGCTTTGACTTCCCCTTTCCTTCCTGAAAGTAGAAAACAAAACTCCCAAATGAAAGATGTTCTACCTATACCAGGATGAAAGAAACATTCTTATCACCAAAGATGAGAGTCAAAGCTGAGAGAATTTTCCTGATGAAGGAGAAGCTAAAATCTGCACAGGATAATCTGATATTATCATATTCTGTGTCACAGGAAACCATTGGCCTGAGTATTGAATTGGCTTATTAACTTCCATATGCAACTTTCTCATGGTATCTATCTACTCATCTGTCTCTCTCTCTCTCTCTTATTTGCTATTTAAAAAACAAAATAAATTTATCTTAAGAGTCATTCATGTCAGGTGTTGCAGGCTGAGAAAGTCGGTGGGAAACACCCAGACCTTTCTGTTTTGCAGCACCTTCTAGGAGAGCTCTTAAGGATCGCTCGCCCCTTTAGGGCTGCAATCTGAGAACATCATTGTTGGCTTTAAGATCTTTGCTCCACCAATGTCTGTGTGTGCCTCTTTTTCTCTATTAAAGCCTTTCATACTGCAACAAATAGAGGCTCTATTTGTCTAAATGCCCAAGGCTATTCAGTAGTTTCAATAAGAAATAAATGGAAGGTGAATGCATGGAAGTGATGGTAACGAAAATATAAGTGTAAATTTGAAAACAGAAAATAGAATTGACAAGAATTGCTGGTTTATTTTTATAACTAGGCCTATTTACCTTGGCTTATACTTGGTTTACCCATTTTTCTTATTATGTATTTAAGGAGTAGCAAAGCAGATTTAATGACTGTTTTTCTGGTATTGTTTAATGTGCTCAGATATAAAACAATTTTTTAAACTTATCGTCTCCTTTGACAATGCTCTAGTCATTCAAATTAATTGCCTTCAGTCTCTATGAAAATATTGACAGTTGAATCAAGCACGTAATGGAGTTTGTCACCGAGAATTTCTTGAGTTTACATCATTTATGCTTCTTACTCCTTCCCCTCTTCTACCTCTCCTATGCCAATCCCAAAATAAAACGAAACTAAAAAACAGGCAAAACAAACAAAGCAACACACACACACACTCAAAAAACAAAAAAAAAACAGGGATAATTCTCACAAATACTTAAATATCATTTACAGAAATAGGGACTTGACTAAGTCCATTCAGGCTGCTACAACAAAATACCACAGACTGGGTAGCTTATAAACCCAGAAATTTATTTCTCACAGTTCTGGAGGCTGGAAGTCTGAGATTATGGTGCAGTCAGGGCTCTCTTCCAGGTTACAGACTTCTCATTGTATTCTTACATGGCAAAAGGGGCTAGGGAGCTCTCTCAGCCTTTTTTTATAAGGCCACTCACCTCATTCGTGAAGTCAGAGCCCTCAAGACCTAATCACTTTTCAAAGTTCCTGTCTCCTAATACCATTACATTGGGCATTAGTATTTCAGCATACGAATTTTGGGGAGACGCAAACATTCAGACTATAGCAGGTCTGGACCTTGAAGTCAGTGTCCTAAAGAAAGAGTATGTTTATTGGGAAAACAAGATAGCTTAATCTATTTGGTGTTATAAAGATGCGGGCGGTTTTAGCAGATACAACAGTAACAGCAATGGGGAATGTCAGAAACACTCTTGATTGTCATCACTGGGGGTGTGGTGGTGCTACTGGCATCTAGTGGGTAGAGACCAAGGATACCGTTAAACAACCTACAACAACGCACAGGACAGCCTCCCACAACAAACATTATTTGGTCCAAGATGTCAATAATGAATGTTGAGAAACCTTACTTTAGAAGATTAAAAGCAAATGCAAATGGTGGAGGGTGATTTATTTTATTGTTTTTGTGTTATTTCTACTATGCAGAAAGTTGCTTTCTCATTGAGAGTTCCTTATTCATAAAATAAAAAGGAGAATTCTAACCCTAGGGTTGGAATAAAAAGTACCTGTCTGTGAAGTCATATCTAGCGTAACTAAAACAAGAAAAGTCACAGAAGCTTCCTGGATAAAGTGATTTTCTTTTCTTAAGTAAAGTCTTTGAAACCGATAAGCCTCACAAAAACCTCTAAAACAGTATGGGAAACAGGCCTAACGAAATGTAGACTGGAAATCTGAACTAAGAAAAAGATAGGTGGATTTAAGAGGTTTTTCTGTCTAGAAGAAAATGTGTTTTACAGGTGAAAGCATTTCTAGTACCGTGAGAAGCATATGAAGAGGCAGCCCCGAGGGCTGTCTTCACCCTCTCAACTGAGAATAATAATTATGCGAGTGCTGAATACTCAGTCATCAATGGCTTGATATTAATGACTGCAAGGCAGGTTTATTCGTCGGCAGTAACTATTACAGTTTTCACTCCCTTCCTCATTCTAATCATCAACCACCAAGATACATTAAGCCTAAGGGGGAAAAGACAAATTACCAAGTCTTATTTTAACAATTCAAGTGATTTTGCATTCCTGATATGCTATTAAGTCAGTTAATACTGCACAGAATTCTTGCTCGTTGGTTTCTTGTTATTATGGTGAGTGCCTACATTGATATTACACATCACTTATGACCAGGGTCAGTGTTAGCATGCACACTGAACTTGAATTCTGAAATGTCAACAATGGTACAGCATATCATTACAGAAAAGAGAAAGAAACAAAAGAATTAAAACTATGTTTATAAGAAGAGAGATGATTTTAACTTTTAAGTGCAAAAGTCAAGATTTGAGACTGATTTGGGGCAACTAAGAATAATTTAATTGTTTATATGAGATAACAAAGAGAAAGACCTTCTCTGAGCTGATCATTATAAATTCATCACAAGTTAGAGGAGTAGAAACAATTAACTTAGGAGTTTGGGGAGCTATTTCTCAAAGAAAATTAGGAGAAAACAAAGAAACTTTAATTTTACTGTTGAATTAATTAAAATGAAAACAATAAATCCTTTAAAGAGAGTGTAGTATATTTTTTCCCCTCAGAAACAGTTGTGTGGTTTTGTTCTTCTCCAAAGACAACAACAAAGATATATATATATATGAATTTTAAACACATTAAATATCAAATTACTTTCCAATAATACATACCATCCAATTAAACAATACGTTCCCCACTAGCGCATTCCATTCTCACCATCATCTTATCATAACACTAGTCTATTCTTTGTTTTTCAAAATGTACAATGTGAGACTCAGAACATGAGCTTCAAGAAAAATTTCAGTAGCAAGTGTAGCATGTAAGATAAAAGAAAACACAATTCCATGGCAATGTGAGAATGAAGTCCAATTATTTTTCTGTTATCATGTAGAGTTTAAATGTCTACATGGTGTTGCTAATAGAGAGAACACTAGCAGAGTAACTAATATTAGCCATACTTTTTTTTTTAACCTCAAAAGCTCCTTAGAGATGTGCTTCTAGAGATAGCTAGAGTACTGAGAAGTGTGGTGTCAGTTCTGATAGAAATTATATGAATTATCAAGTTATGCAAAAATCTATTAAATCAGCCACATCCTCAATCTATTCCATCAATATAGAGAGAAGAAAATAGATTGTTTTTAATCTGGAGTTTTTCATATAACAATTTCCATATAATAAAAAATGAAAAGTTAAAATTGGAATCTACAATAAAGAGATCTTTTCTTTGGCAAATTTGAAAATAAAAAGTTCATAATAGGGGCCAGCCAGATGGCACAAGCGATTAAGTGCACGCGCTCCACTGCAACGGCCCGGGTTCGCCAGTTCGGATCCTGGGTGCACACCGATGCACTGCTTGGAAAGCCATGCTGTGGCGGCTTCCCACGTAGAGTGGAGGAAGATGGGCACAAGGATGTTAGCCCAGGGCCAGTCTTCCTCAGCAAAAAAAGAGGAGGATTGGCAGATGTTAGCTCAGGGCCGATCTTCCTCACAAAAAAAACACAAAAAACAAAAAGGTCATAATAGGTCAACATAATCCAAAATGATTGACATGACAGTGGCCCTAAGGTGCCTGGGTAGAGTCTTGATACATCATCAAAGCATAGTCTTTCCAAGACAGCTTATCAGATATCGCTTTACCCTTGTTCTGTAAACATTCAAGTGCCTAATAGACATTTTGCTGCTGCTGCTACAAAGTCTGCAAAAAAAAAAAAAAAAACAAAAAAAACCCCCACAAATAAAGATGCCAAGGGAAAAGTATCAGATAAAAAAAAAAAAAAAAAAGACATGAGATAAAAAATAAAGTCATACCACTATACAGAAAGTGACCCTGAGGATGCATATTTAGAACGCTTGTACCCGTGGCAGATATACGAGGTGAAGAAAGCTATTCACATACTCAAGAAATTACAAACTCTGGACTTTATTAATGCAAAGCAAAGTGTTTATCTTGATTTGACACTAAATATAGCACTTGAGAAAAAGAAAAATGGGTAGCCATTTGCCAGCGTTCTTAGTTTTCCATACCCATGAGCTTCAGGAATCAATCAACTTGCTGTATTTACAAGAACGCATCAGAGATTAAAATGGCAGAAGAAAACGGAGTCACATTTGGAGAAGGAACTAATCTGATTCAGAGGATTTTGGATAGAGAAATTCATGCAGGCTTTTATGTAGCTGTTTCAGAAATAACGCCAGAGGTCCGGCCCTGTGGCTTAGCGGTTAAGTGCGCGTGCTCTGCTGCTGGCGGCCCAGGTTCGGATCCCCGGCGCGCACCAACGCACCACTTCTCCCGCCATGTTGAGGCCGAGTCCCACATACAGCAACTAGAAGGCTGGGCAACTATGACATGCAGCTATCTACTGGGGCTTTGGGGGAAAAAACTAAAAAAAAAAAGAAATAACGCCAGAGATGAATCCATTAAAGAAGAAACTGAAAAAAGATTTGCAAAGCTTATTCAAAATTCCATTGGCTGTGACATCCCCCAAAGGCTTGAATTATTTAAAACTGGGCATAAAATTAAGGTAGATGAAGAAAGGGAAAACTTTCTAGAAACCAAAATAGCAACATTCGATCAAGTGCAAGCAGTTACAATGAAGTTTGTAGGACAGACCTCTGAGTTTGGGATCCTTTGTGGTACCCGCCTTCCTTCATAGTTCAAGTGAAGGCTTCTTACTAAAGATGGA
Organism: Ceratotherium simum simum; assembly: GCF_057802395.1. NCBI lineage: Eukaryota > Metazoa > Chordata > Mammalia > Perissodactyla > Rhinocerotidae > Ceratotherium > Ceratotherium simum. Next base: position 20,789,091 of record NC_141926.1, read on the forward strand.
GTCGTTGTTGCCTAAACAAGCAGAAACCAAAGAACGTGCAAAAGATGCTGCCTAAAATTGTTGAATTCTGAAATTACTTTCAGTAGATTAAGGAACAAAAGAGAAAATTATAAAACTGCATAATTTCTATGTCTGTGTCTTGTTTTTCTTGATCATTATATTTGAAAGTGAATTTTAACACCAAAAAATAAAACTTACAACAAATTCAAAAATAAGAACATAAAATTTTCTGTGTCAGAACCTTAAAAAAAGTCACAATATTGAAAAGGACCATAATGACAACACTTATTTTGTCGATGTTTTGAAATTGTTTTCTCACAAAAATCACTTAAGAAGGTACTTGTTTAATATTAAACAATTCATTAGATAAACCTCAATCAGTTGTGACAGATTTATCTTTGAGCGCATCACTTAATTTAGCTAGGATTTTACATCTACTAACACAAGAGAGCTTTCTTTATTATTTTTTTTTTTTTTTTGATCTGTGGAACCTTTGTGAGGATTGAAAATCAAACATATACCAGCTCCATAAATGAATTTGCTGGCTTTGTCACTGTTTAAAAATTATTTTAAAACCATTTATATATCAATGGATCCATCTGCTTTTTGAAAAAGCTATTCCATGTAGTTACTTTTTTTGTGTGTGTGTGTGAGGAAGATCAGCCCTGAGCTAACATCTGTACCAATCCTCCTCTTTTAATCTATTGCCAATCCTCCTCCTTTTTTTTTTCCCTTTTTCTCCCCAAAGCCCCAGTAGATAGTCGTATGTCATAGTTGCACATCCTTCTAGCTGCTGTATGTGGAACGCTGCCTCAACATGGCCGGACAAGCAGTGGGTAAGTGCACGCCCGGGATCCGAACCCGGGCCGCCAGTATTGGAACCCGAGCACCTAATGGCTAAGCCACGGGGCGGGCCCCCATGTAGTTACTTTTAAATGAATTTAGGTCAGATCCCATAACATTTGTTATGTGCTTTTCTCAACGATACAATTTTATACAAAGCCTTTTTGAACCAATGGATATCTAAGCGAAGGATATTTATAATTTACTTTTTATGCTCTCTAGTTTATTTTACAATTCTACTTTTATTGCATTTGAGTTTAGAAAACAGTGTGTCCAGCTTCCATTTTGGAGTATATTATGAATTGTGCTTTAAAATATTATGTTAGGTGTTTTGTTTTTATCAATACTTCCTGATAATTATAAACTTTCTTGATTTGCATATTTTGATGCTATATATATTTGTGCTTATAAAAACATGAGTTTATCACTTAAATAGGAGCTGTGACTTGCAGATAAACTAAATTTCCCCTTTTGCCTCATTTCATGTTTCTATGACTAATATTACACTTAAATTTTCTTCCCATTTTGATAATCTGTTTCATTTTTAAACTATATATGTTTGATCATTATTTCTAGCATTTTATTTTGTGTTAAGAATTTTATAAGGAATGAATACTTGTAACTTCTTTTGGCGCAATCTTCATGTTTTTGCCTTTAAAATGTGAAGTTTAGACTTGTATCTATTCACATATCTGCGTCATTTAATGTCTTTTATCATCTTATTTTCTTGTCTGACCCATATAGATCAAATATTCTGTTTGGTATTTTGTTATACTGTGTTCTCTTCTTAGCATAAATTAAAGTGTTTACCACACAAACTGAACCAAAAAAAAAATTAAAAATTGTTAAATGAATTATATTTTCTTTTGAATTCTCGGAATGAATTAAATTAAATTGGGGTTACAATCCTTATCATTTTAAATGTAAACCATTTATATAATATCTTTGAAAGAAAAATGTGATCATTTACATACATATTTAATTCAAATATTAGGTTTACATCTACATATTTGTCAGTTTTAGTGCTCTAAACTATTCTCCCCTAAAATTTTCTATTCATATGTGCTGACTTTTATTGCATTCTCTGTTACGATGGTATATGATTATCAGAAGGTGCTATATTTCTCATTTCTACCATATTTATGAGTATTGTAATGTTTCCTTTACACGGTAAGGAAAATATCTCATTGTCTCCTTGTATTTATTAAGTGAAGGGAGATTTTAGATTACTATCATATCTCTCCATTTTTGTTAATAATTTTTTGTCTTGGGTAATTTAGAAGTCTTTCTTTATTTTTAAAGTTTAAACATTTAATAGGATTAGTCAATTATGCTTTTTGTAAATGTCTCCTCTCACTTTGTTACTTTGGGAAAGGAGAGTTTTATATTATAAAAATACTATCTGGTATATTCTCCCTGGAATTAAAACCCTTCTCAAGTTCTAGCTTCTAGATTTCTTGTCTTTTTCAGTTTGTCATTGTTTTTAAACTCTTCTCTTTTTTCCCTTGTAAAAGTTAATTCCAACAGGCTTCTAATTTTCCTGAGCTGTTTTGCTCAAGTACCTGAACATACACATGGCACAAAATATTCTGAAATACTGTTAACAACACTGTTGATGGTATTGCTTTGTAATCACGTATCCGTGGAGTTCGGGGGACAGTTTGTCAGCATTAGTTATTAACAGTAGTGAGACTGGTGATTTACACTGTAAAATACAAAACAAATCCAAACTTGGGTAAGAAGAGACTTTATTCAAAAGGACAATTGCAAGAGATAGAGGGGTACTTTTGCAATAAACAGAGGTAAATATTGGGATAAGGAGAACATTCAGTTCAGAAGGTCTACAATCATCTCAAAAGTCAGCCAGAAAGGAATTTTCCCTCATAATGAGGAGTAACCAGGTCTAGAAAGAACCAGATGTGGAGGGGTGGGATAAGAGGGTGGCATGACTGGACAGTGAAACAGGAAAGGTTTTCTCTGAGGTCAGTAGATTCTGGAAAAGAGTCTTTTTGGAGAGGTTGTTCTTTGACCTCGTAATTACTTATTCTTAAAGGGTAGTCCAAGTTCAGGGGCCTGTGGGGGAGCAGAGACACTAAACTAAAGTTTAGTGAGTGAAGTTAGCAGATATTGTGCCCAGATTGGTCAAATAGTACAGCTAATCATTCCGAGAAAAAGACTGGAAATTTGTGGTGTCTGTTGGCCTGGGGTTGTCATAGGTCAACAAGGTTCATCCACGAGTCTTATCTAAGTCACATAGAGAAGGGTGGTCTTTGCAGTAAACCGTTTCCTGGAACAAAGAGAGTGGAAGGATCCCCTAATTTTGGCTGTTTTCCAGGAGCGCAGGGCTCAGGTAAAGTTTAATATTATTAGCACCTGCTTTCCATAAGACTCTCAGAGGGCTTTGACTTTCTGGCTGGGGACATAGCAAGAATATCCCTATGTGACCAACAGCATATTGACTCTTCTTGAGACTTCATTCTGAGCTCTTGTTTCTGAGGTGTTCTGTGCACAACTCAGTGATTCATTATTCAAGAGAGAAAATACATCCTGGAACAGACCTCATAAAGAACAAGTAGACCTGGCTCAGGACTTTCTGGAACACTTGCTGTGTGACACCTTTTGGCTCTGATGTATATTCTACTTTAATGCTGTTGTTGTATCCTTGTCTTGCAGTAAACCATAGATTGGTAAGCATTGACATTTTTGGTCCTGTCAGTTTTCTTTAGCAATCGAACTTTATCTCTCTGTCACCATAACTGCAACCTCTTGGCTCTTGAAGGATTTATCTTTTTCACAATTGTGATTATGTATCATAGAAACAATTTTATTTTTTACTGCTTCCTAAGTGAATTTAATACAGCAATAATGCTTTCCTCTCTGCAAAAATTATTCTTGATATCCCACTGCTTCCTTTTCAAGATTACTTATTCTTGCCATTTAGATGCACCAGAAGGAAAAAAAAAAAAAAAAGGAATCTGAAGGTCAGAAATTCTGAACCTCTGTGGTAGAGGGAGATGCAGTCCTAACAAGACCTGTAGGCAGTCACCGTGGCAAGTGGCCTGTGTGGTGGAGATCACCAGTATCTTTTGATCATTGTCCTCTGTTAGTCCTCGGTGAGGAAAGACCAGAGCAAATGCAAGACATTCAACATGCTACTGCATGTCTTTAAATGCCATCAATTCGTAAAAGTGAAAATATTGGTTGATTTCGCACTTACCTCTCTGCACACACTCATGGCCTATCTGCCCGTCAGGCTATTTCCTCTAACCAAGTGCCATGGAGGTGCCACTGGGAGAAGAATCAGGACTCCTTCCTGTAGAGACACTGCCTTATACATACCTGGTCACGAAAGGGAAGGGTGAGTCACATAAGACCTTGCATTTCTTTGCTAGGGCTGCCATGATAAAAGACCACAGACTGGGTGGCTTAAACAACAGAAATTTATTTTCTCACAGTTCTGGACGCTGGAAGCCCAAGATCAAGGTGGTTGCAGTGTTGGTTTCCTTTGAGGTCGCTCTCCTTGGCCTGCAGTTGGCTGCCCCCCTGCTGCCTCTTCACCTGGTGGTCCCTCTGTGTGTGGGTGTCCCTGATGTCCCCCGGTGCGTCCTAATCACCCCTTTATAGAGGCAGCAGTCAGACTGGACTAGGGCCCACACTAACGGCATGATTTTACCTTAATCACCTCTTTAAAGGCCCTATTTCCAATACAGTCATGCTCTGAGGTACTGGGGGTTAAGGCTTCAACATAAAAATGTGGGGGAACACAATTCAGCCCATAAGAGCATTCATTACTCCTTCAATTTATTTCCACACAAAAGGAGCAAAATACCTCACATTTTCCAGCTTGGGAAAAGCATATATTTTCATTTTTTTCATGCATTGTTTTCTCATTATTTATATACTCTGAAGATTATTTACCAGAATATACAGTAAGACTATTGTTACTTATTACTCAACAGTTATTAGTCTGGCATCAAGGACGTTGAGGGATGGATGGGTTTCCCTGTTATTTTGATTAAATCTCAGTATTAAGCAGTCACTATTTTCTTGAGCCTTGGGTGTAGAGCTTTCTCAATGATCCTGCTCTGCTCCCAGCTATAGGTCAAGGCACAGGACTTATTTGTCCTATCCAATGCAGGTAGAGAGTTTTCATTTTGCTTTGTTTTGTTTTCTGTTCCCTTCCTTTAGTTTCAACAGGTTTTCACCAATGCCCTAAGGATGACAATGATATGTGCCCTTCACCTAGTGGTTTAAGATTTTTCCTTCACAGGAGAGTTAGAGGGGAAGGATTCAGGGATCCAGGGTTCACTTTCTATATTCCTTGAAGAAGCATCTTCCCTAAGCCAGCACCACCTCTTGCTCTGACTCTAATCTGTTTTGAGAGTACTGATGAAGTTTAATGGAAAAGAATCTGTGAATGAGTGCAAATTCACCCTGTCTTCAGCCACCAGAGTCTCATATTTTCTTGCTACTCCACATTTAGCAGTTTATTAAAAAATTTACCTGATTTTTTTTTTACTAATGTTCAATGGCATTTGCCACAGGGAAGTGTATTTCTCTCTTATCTCATTTTGGAGTCACCCGTCTTTCCTTATATTTAGGGTCAATTGTCTGCCCAGCAACTTCAGCTTTCTGATAGATTCAAGAAAAGTTATGAATATGCAGATTTCCCTTGCTTTTTCATAGTTGTTTTGTAAGGAAAGGAGAGATATTCTTTCTAGGTCTCTACATCCTCAAAGTCCAGCTCACCTATTTTTTTCCTTTAACTAATAGATATTATTTTTAGAGCAGTTTTATGTTTACAGAAGAATTCAGGGAAAAGTACAGAGGGTTCCTGTATACCACACCCCCACTATCACACCCAGTTTCCTCTATTATTAACATCTTGCATTAGTGTGGTACATGTATTAAAATGAATCAATGTTGATACATCATTATTAAATACAACCCGTAGTTTACATTAGGGTCCACTCTTTGTGTTGTACCTCCTATGGGTTTTGACAGATGTATAATGACATCTATCCACCATTACAGTAGCATACCGAATGGTTTCACTTGTCTAATAATCCCCCGTGCTCCACATATTTTTCTCTCCCTCCTTCCTTCCCACTAAACTCCTGGCAACCATTGATCTTTTTACTGTTTCCATAGTTTCGCCTTTTCCAGAGTATCATATAGTTGGAATTACACTTTTGTGTGTAGCATTTTCAGGTTGGTGTCTTTCACCTTGCAATACGTACTTAAAATTCTTCCACATCTTTTCATGACTTGCTTCTTTTTATCGAAGAAATATACTCCACTGTTTAAATGTACCACAGTTTGTTTATACATTCACCTATTGAAGGACATCTTGAGTGCTTCCAAGTTTTAGCAATTATGAATAAAGCTGCTGTAAACTTCCCTGTGCACATTTTTTTTTTTTGAACATAAGTTTTCAGCTCCTTTGGGTAAATACCAAGAAGCGTGATTGCTGGGTCATACAGCAGGGATACATTTAGTTTTGTAAGAAACAGCCAAACTGTCTTCCCAGTATCTGAACAATTTTGCATTCCCACCAGCAAATAATGGGAGTTCTGGTTGCTCCACATCCTCGCTAGCATTTGGCTTTGTCAGTGTTTTGGATTTTGTCCATTCTAATGGCATGTAGTGGTGTATTATTGTTTTTTAATTTGCAATTCCCTAGTGACAGATGATGTTGAGCATCTCTTTACATCTTATTTGCCATCTGTATATGTTCTTTGGTGGGGTGTTTTTTCAAATCTTTTGCCATTTTTTATTCAGGTTCTTTGTTTCCTTATTGTTGAGTTCTTAACAGTTCTTTGTATATTTGTATAATAATCCTTTATCAGATATGTGCTTTCCAAATAATTTCTTCCAGTTTGTGGCTAGTGTTGTTACCCTCTTAACGGTGTCTTTCATAGACCAGAATTTTTAAATTTAGTGAAGTCTAACTTATTTTCTCTTTCCTTGATTGTGCTTTCAGCATTGTATCTAAAAGTCATTGCCAAACACAAGGTCACTTTTCTCCCATATTATTTTTTAAGAGTTTTATAGTTTTGTAACTTACATTTAGGTCTATAAACCATTTTGAGTTAATTTTTGTGAAAGTTGTAAGGTCTGTGTCCAGATTCCTTTTTTTTTGCGTGTGGAGGTCCAGTTGTTTCCGTACCATTTGTTAAGACTATCCTTTCTCCATTGAATTTCCTTTGCTCCTTTGCAAAGATTAGTTGATGATATTTGTGTGGGTCTATTTCTGGAGTATCTATTCTCTTCTATTGATCTATTTGTCTATTCTTTCACCAATACCACACCGTCTTATTACTATATCTTTATAGTAAGTCTGGAGGTCAGGCTGTTCTGGGTCTTTTGCCTCTCCATATAATTATAGAACCACTTTGTCAATATCCACAAAATAAGTTATTGGGATTGCTTAGAATTTATAGATCAAGGTGGGAAAAACTAAGATTTTAATGATACTGAGACTTCCTATCCATGAAGCTAGAATATCTCTCCATCTATTTAATTTTTTGATTTCTTTCATCAGACTATTATAGTTTTCCTCATATAGATCTTTTTTTTTCAGATTTATACCTAAATATTTTATTTTTTGGTGCTAATGTAAATGGTATTGAGATTTTAAATTTCAAATTCCAATTTTTCATTGCTGGTATATAAGAAAGCCGTTGACTTTTATATATAAACCTTGTATCCTGCAACCTTGCTATAATCACTTATTAGTTCCAGGAGTTGTTTTGTTGATTCTTTGTAATTTTCTACAAAGACAATCATGTCATGTGCAAACAAAGAGAGTTATATATCTTTCTTTCCAATATGTATACCTTTTATTTCCTTTTCTTCATCTATTCTTTTTAAGTCTTAACATACGTCTTCTCTTTCAGGTTGTTTCTCATTCCCTCCTTTTTTCCTCATTAATTCTGTGGTACTTCTTTTTTAACATGATGTTGCAGTCATCTGTGTATTTCCTTTCACTTTCTCTCTACAATCTCTTGTGCTTTTTCTTCTTATGAACTGAGTCCTCATTATACTAAATACTCTCAAAAATGTAAAACTATGTATTACTTTATGGCTGTCCCCACTACCTGGACAAATGACCTACCACAATACAGACAGACAGAAATTGTTAGATGAATGAAAAGATAAGTGAAGGCAATAAACAAATCTTTGAATAAACAAATCTTTAAGGCAAAGTACAGTACAAAATATTCTTTAGAAATAATTAGAAGCAGATCAAATCTTTAACAACATTCAGGAAATTTCTTTAACCTTGATTTCTGCCTCAGGAATATTAAGCAAAATTTGGGAGCAAATATACAGCCAAATGTGTAAAACATTTTAAGACATAATTTGCAATATACATTCAACCAAATCTAAACAAAGATTTGAAACTTTCAAGTCACATGGGAATTCCTTTCAGATCTGGGATAATCTGACATAACCGATAGCAAATTTGAACCATATAAATTAGCATAGAGTTAACTAGTTAGGATAGCATATACATTTCCAAGCTTATATTTTGATCAGAGAAATTTTCACAGTAAATTACTCAAACATTTGACCTGACCTTGTGTAATTAATAAGGTAATTCCTTTGAATATGTTATTTATCAGAGACAAGCATTAGTATTTAAGCCCTAGGATATGTCCACAAGTGAAATCAGTTATAAACTTTTTATGATTTTATTCAACGTAGTAGCTACAAAGTAAAATATAGAAGTCATTGCTTGTAGCTACCAGCAAGGAAGATTAGCACTGACATCAAATCTCTGAAGGATATGTTCAGTTTCCACAGATAAATTATTTCTTGTTTTTTTAAAAAAACTTACTTATTTCAAGATTTCTGATGTATGTTTTGATTGCTAGAATTAATAAACTTGAACTAATACTATCAGTGAAAAAACACAAATAATGTTATGCTGTGATATAGCAACTCCCTTGAAGACAATCTAAATCCATATGAAGACATTATAGTCCCTGGCATTGTACTGCCATGTACGTGTAATAATGTAAATATATTGTGCTATAGACTGAATATTTGTGCCCTCCCAAAATGCATATGTTAAAATCTAATCCCAACGTGATGGCATTTGGAGGTGGAGCCTTTGGGAGGTGATTAGGTCATGAGGTTGGAGCCCTCATGAATGGGATTAGTGCTCTTATAAGAGACCTCAGAGAACTTCCTTGCCTCTTTCACCATGTGAGGTTACAGAGAGAAAAAGGTCATCTATCAACCAGGAAGTGGGCTTTCATCAGGCCCCAAATCTGCCTGCACCTTGATCTTGGACTTTCTAGCCTCCAGAACCGTGAGAAATAAATGTTTGTTGTTTAAGCCACCCCGTCCATGGTAGTTTGTTATAGCAGCCCCAACAGGCTAAAACACGTTGTTTAGTGTTGGGTTGCTGCTGTTATAATAACCTTCATGAGAATTCCATGTAAATAAGCCCTCTTGGGCAGGTCAAAGATAGATCCCATTTATAAGAGATCCAGCAAACTATTGTTTCAGTTACGGTGCTTCTCTACTATAGTTAGATTACTTAATGAGCCTCCCAATTACAAAACTTAATATTAATCACCTATATAAATGTAGTTAAAATATTTTGAAGAGTTCACATTCTGTTAGGCAAGAGAAACAAGTACAATGCATTGATTAAGAAGGAAAGATAGTATTAATACTCTCTTTAGAAATTGTCTATGTCTAACTGTGAATCTATAATGTCAAATTGCCTTTACTACCACATATTCGTTGAAACAAGTACTATAATATATCTGTAAGCAGATCATGCCCATCAAGTCCTCGGTAGCCAAAGTGATTTCATTACCGTCTCTATTGCTTCTTAAGCCTTTCCATCCTCTCTCTCTCTCTCCTTTTTTTTTTTTGGTGAGGAAGATTGGCCCTGAGCTAACATCCACTGCCAATCTTCCTCTTTTTGCTGAGAAAGATTAGCCCTGAGCTGACATCTATGCCCATCTTCCTCTATTTTTCATGTGGGACACAACCACAGCATGGCTTGATGAGCGGTGCATAGGCCCATGCCCGGGATCCAAACCTGCAAACCCCAGGCTGCCGAAGCAGAGCGTGCGAACACAACCACTATGCCACCAAGCCAGCCCCCCATCCTCCCTTTTTTTAAAATTATAGTACACATGTAAAGGGTCTCCATCATAATAAGAGATCAATAATAAAGAAATAATACAGGTCTTCATTTATAACAAGCAATTTCAGAGTATTGAAAAATATTTCCTATAACATTATGAAATTAGATAAAAAGGATGAGCTATATTGAAAGAAAATAGATTCATTAGAAATAACTTTTTTTTTCTCATACTGTCGTTTGTTTTTCACTCTTAACTTCTCTTGTGAATTTTTAAATCCCCATTATGTTTGGATAGAACAAGAACAATTGTGCCAGGAGGGGTAAGGTACCCTCACCATGCTTACTAGAAAGGTGGCACCCACACTACATGCAGTTATCGCTGGATTGACTGTCTGTCAGCAGATGCTGACTGCAATGAAAATGGTCCCTGAATTCATGCTCTGCCGGTCTCCTCTACTCCCTGGTGTCTTTCCTCCGTGGGGAATTATAGGGATAAGAATCTCTCCCCTTTATGATGAACGCTTTAGAGCTCACAAGAGAAGCATATCTTATGCCCGCTCTCTAGGGAGTGATTTATCTCTTCTGAAACACATTTTCATTATTTTGCTTTAAAGACCAGGGTTTGAGTGCATGTAACCTATTCAGTTATCAGGATCAGATGCAATTGTTTCCTTATCCTGTGCCTTCCCCACGTGATGAGCTTATAAATGCTTCCCTCTGTGTTCTATGACTTTACTACCTATCCACTTGGAGAAAATCATTATTCATTCAAATGCACACAGCAAACATTGTAAAAATCCAGTGAAAATTATTTTTCCTGACAATATCTGAGCTATCTGAACTGGAAATAAGGGAAATTGAGTGGTCCAGGCACTTCCTGGCACCTCATTTTCCCAGAGTTGGAAGGAAGGTTGACCCAGTTATCACCAACATTAAGGGGTGGAGAAGGCCCCCCACCTGGTGATATATTCAGGCCACTGGAACACCCTTTAGTGCAGGAGCAAGTCTTAGAATAAAGCAGTCCTCTCACTCTAGGCAAAGCTGCTTCCTTAATAAAAGACTTCCCATAGCTATGCTGAGCTGCTCCAAGAAGGCTCCCGGGCTCTCTCCTGCCTTTCCTTCAGAACTTGCTTGCTTAGGCTTATCTCTTTTTTCTGTCCTCATGCCCTCTCTCTTTGCCTCTCTCCTCTACCTTCTCCTATCTCTAATTCTGCTTAGTACTGTTGTATTGGTGATTCTGTTGGACTTCTGCAGGATTCTTTATCTACCACTGGACACTATCCTTGAGATCATCCTCTTCCAAATGCTCTCTGATCTTACAAATTTATATTATCTATTTACTATCTATAACTTCTTACAATAAAAATGAAAATGGAATGAAAACCCAGATAAGGATTGAGCCATCAGGCATTATATTATTTTTAAGCCTTTACACAGCAAATAATTTTCTTTTTACTAATATACTTAGGATTACTAACATACTTATGTTACTTAGTTACGTTAATTGATAAAATCAAGCTTTTAAGGCAAACAATTCTATCAAGTTCTGTGATTTGCTCAAAAATAATAAAGGTAGATTTTTCAGTTCACCACCCTATTTTCTTTACTCTTGAGAAACTGAGTTGGAGGCTGGATGGTGACACAATCCAGTCTGAAATGAACTTATCAGTTGCCTGAAAAAGAAGAGAAAAAAAGTTGACACAAGATAATTAAGTCACAGGAATGTAGGTACTTGCTTTCTAAATATGTAGCATCCTGATGCTGTGGGCTGTTTTTACCCCCTTGCAGGACTTAAATTTATTTGTTCATTACAGGATGTCCACAGATATCAATTCATTTCCTCTTCAATACTAAACAACTACTTTGATGAGAAACTGACACAGAGTGACACCACAGTGCTTATAGTCTTTGGGTTTGTGAATATCACAGTTTTTCCTGACAGTAGAGAAACATACCCTCAATCGTGCCGTCATCTGTGATCCCAGCTGTAGAGTAAGCTTGTCTCCACACCACTTACTTCCTTCTTAGGATGTCAAGTCAAAATAATAATAATAATAATTTAGAGGATTGAATTCTTCCTCAGTCCTAGCTGCTCTGTGATATTGAAACAGATTATTACTGGAGTTCTTCAAAATCTCTTCTACATGCTTAGAAGAACATGCCGTTCTACCGATAAGTCGGAGAGTTGTTTGTTGGTCTCTGATATCCTCAAGCTTCTTCTAAATTTCCTTGCATCAAGTTGATGTTTCAAAATTTGTAGGATGTTGGTAAGAATTTTCTAGTTTTACTCCAGATAAAATTCTGATCTCTTTCTTTGGTAATATTAGTAAGTACACTAAAAGGGAAGAGTTTGGGACACATGAACTAAATCTCCATCTTCCCAGGTGATACTTCAGTGCATTCCATATTTATTACAGACTAATGCCAATGGAATGTAACTTCTTTTGCATTAGAATATAAACTTTCTAACAATATCAAGTTCTTAGGCGCAATTGAGACATACTTAACTCATTATTTTCACTGAAATATAAAAATTTCCTAAGGGTTAGCTCTCTTTGACAGCAGAGAAGTAACCAAATTATTCTGAAAAGTAAAGCAAGATTTCCCCCCAGGACTGGACGAGATGAGACAGCCGCAACCTAGCAGGCTTTAGAGACCCACATTTGATTTTCCCACCTTGCTAAATATTCTTCAAGTCACATATTAGTTTTCCCTAACTGTCACTCATAATGAAGAAAAACTGTGCTAAAGAGGATGTGGAGAAGTGAACTGACTACCTATGTTACGTAAAAGGAATGCCTGTAAAACAACTGTTCAGAGAGAAGCATCTGTTCTGGCAAGTGAAACCTAGAGAAACTGCTACCTTCTGTGCCACACTGGGAAGATAAATTGTGAACCAGGATGCTCAGGAGCATTTTCACATACTTCTTTTGAGACAAGCACATCAGTCTCAGGAGTGGCTTCCCAACTCAGACTTTTGCTGGCCATCCAGCCTCACTTCCCTTCCTCCTTTGTGTTGTCATTTTCCCAAGAAACCCTCTACTTTTCATTATTGGGCTTTTTTTCCTCCTTTCTCTATATGTCCTTAATAGAATGGAAAACAGGAACAGGACTGGAATTCAAACTTTACAAGACTTTTCATTGAAAACATAAGTGTTTTCCACTGCTGTGTGTGATGTAAAAAATATACTAACCATAAAAACGTTGCCAGGAAACACAACCTTTGCATTAAGTGATATTTTTATGAAAATATCAAATATCAATTTTGTTCAAAAAAATGTTTGACCCTTCTGCACGCACTGAGCCCACCTATTGAATAATCAGTGACCATGAATAATATTTTTGCTTTTTAGCTCTAAGCCTATCGCTTATGCTCCAGCACCACCTCTACCCATGGAAATGTGGACCTTCCATAAAAAATAAATATCTGTCCAATCAAGGAATGCCATGTGTTTTGTTAAGAGGACTTTAGGTTTTTCCAAATCTTTGTGTTTTTATGTGTGTGTGTGTATGAAAATGGATTTGTTATTATTCATCATAGAGTTAAAAGTTTTAAAGATTTAAATATTTTTACATAAATGTAATTCATATTTGTGTAAGAAGATTTTGAAATTGGTGGAACATATAAAGAAAAAATCATACAAAATTCTATTAAGCAGAGATAACCCTTTTGATATTTTCTCATTTATTTATTTTCCATTCTCTCTCCTGTTCTCTCTGTTCTCTCTTCTGCTCACTCCGTATATATTAAACATACAAAACCTAAGCATTAATTATTTTCCTCAAACTTAATTTAATGACTGCATAATCTGTAGGGAATAAAAAAAGCACCAAATTTTTCAATCTCTCAGTTTTGGATATTTAGACTTTTCAAAGTTATTTTCAGTGTAAAAATTATTTTTGAAAACAAATTATCTTACAGCCACTGTGAATATGAACATAAGCATTTTGTGTGTGGATGAACTCAATATGTAGCAGTTCAACTCCTCTCTGGCTGATCCAGGGTGTTAACCAAAATAATTTTAATTAAATATTCAAATAAAAAGTTGATTAAATATATCGGATTAAATAGATAAATTTAAATATGTAACATGCCAATGTTAAATCTTATGCTAATACTCTTTAGACTGAAGATATGTTAGGAACATTAAAGTGTCACATGAAGAAATTATTTGCAATACTTCACCAAACATAATTCGAGAGTACTATGTTTTATAATGAAAGTTAAGTAATCTACTGTAAATCTTGCATTTCGATGAATTCCAAGGTAACCTGTTTTAGTGAGATGACTGCAAATTTTGTATTGTGGCAGAAATGATCATGAATTTCAGCACTATACTTTCCATTGGGGGATTTGATCAAATTTCTTAGTTTCTCTAAGGATCAGTTTCCTCATTTCGATATCTAATTGAATATTTTTCATAAAGATAAAATTACAAAAAATTCTGAATACTTAAAAGAGAATTTCTTCATTGACTACATATTTGGTTTATTAACTGAAAGAGAAAAATTTATAACATGCAAGAAAACAAAATAGCTCTAGTCTCCATATCCTTTGTTCATAGATATTTCAAATAAAATAACTCTTTTGGACTGAATTACCCAGGTCAATCTTGTAAGATTTCCTTTCCGATTTGTGTGTGTGTGCATGGCCTCTATAGATTTATACCTTTGAAAACATTTTATCATATTTGTTGATTCAAGAATTGATTGGTGTCATAAATAGCATATATACTTGCCATATTTTCCACTTAGATAAGTACATTTATTTTTCATGTGGCTTCAGATAGTGTTCTGTTTGTTCACCCCTGTGGAAATAGTACTGCCAGCTACTTCTGTCTAGAAAAGGACAAAATTTTGATAAATGAAAAGAAACAGTTCATAGTAAGTAGTTTCCATGCATCATATTTTAAGAAGTGATTACTTTTGGTGTTTTTTAGTCATAACATCCGAGTTCATGTACTTTGAAATATGATGCTGAATATAATTTTTTGGAAAAAATTAGTAGTTCTCCTATCATAACTATTGACTAGGGGAGGGGGGCCGGTATTTCCACACTGAAAAAGACAGGGAAAAAAAACATTTCCAGCTGTACAGTGATCTAAATGTGCTGAAACTGATCTTACTAATCATTGTGTTGCTGCACAATGTTGTGCCATAGATGGAAAACGTATAAGTGTACAAAATATAGACACCTTCAGGCCTCTGGACGGCTAAGCAAGTCCCAAGACTCCACCACATTTCCTTTCTGTATATATATATATATGGTAGTGTGGTTCTATAGAGTCTTCATGAATGCTGAACGAGTGAATATGGAACCACTACTCCTAGGGGAAATACAGAGTTAGGTTCCTGGGAGCCTCTGGTTACAACATTTTCATCAATCAGTCAATACATAACCTTGTTTTATACGTGTTTCTGTTTAAACACATCTTATTGAATATGTATTGTTGATTCATCAACATTGAATTCAGGACCAACAGCACCTAACGCGTGCCTGAAAGAATCTTGTGTCATACACGTATTTTCTCTGTACGGCGCATCACAGCCTTCTGGCACTTAGAAACACTAGACAGCTCTTCAGCACTATGCTTGGGGGCCATTTTAAACAGAGAAACCAGCAAAAAGCACAAATGTGAAAAAACGTGGCACTAAGACCATGAATAGGATATTTCTTTACAGTCTGAGGGTTGAAATAAGAAGGCAGAATGTTGCCTTGTTAGACCTCAGCTGGTAATGTGTGCATTGATCAGACAATTCAATTTTTCGCTGCTCTGCACGTCTGCAAATGACCATGAAAGAATTGTGAGTGTTATTTTTAAGGTTAGAAATAAATTTTAGCAAGTAGATAAATTCACAAACACAGAATTCGTGAGTAATGAGGACTGACTGTATATATATATACTATACATATAAATATAATAATGATATATAATTGTATATTAAAATTCAGATTATATGTATCAAAAGAAAATAATAATTCAAGTTATAATCAGGGAGAATATATTTGCATCAAATATGACCAAAACAGGATTCATATCACCGGCCCGGTGGCGCAAGCAGTTAAGTGCGCGCGCTCCACTGCGGCAGCCCGGGTTTCGCCGGTTCGGATCCCGGGGGCACATCGACGCACCACATGGCAAGCCATACTGTGGCGGCGTCCCATGTAAAGTGGAGGAAGATGGGCATGGATGTTAGCCCAGGGCCAGTCTTCCTCAGCAAAAAGAGGAGGACTGGTGGATGTTAGCACAGGGCCGGTATTCCTAACAAAAAAATAAATAAATAAATGAAAAAATAAAATAAGAAACCTACATATAAAAAAAAACCTGAATTTTTTAGATGTGCAAATAGCATAAATACCCATTTTTACACCTTATATAAACAAATAAAAATAAGCTTATTTTAATTAGTGATCAGGGAAATTCAAAGTAAGTCAGTGAAATACCACTACATATCTACAAGAGTGAGAACTTACAGGTTTAACAGTTCAAAGGATGGTGAGGTTATGGAGTAACAGGGACTTTCACTTTTGTAAAATGTTAAAAGCAATTTTGGGGAAAAAAAACTGTTATTAATCATAGACTTAAACATGCCAATATCCTACAATTCAGAAATTTTTCTCATAGAAGTATATTCACTGAAGAACTCTTGCACTCTGAACTCATGTGTACTGAAAACCATGTATTATGTTCATACATATTAGAGTGATTAAATACATTTGGTTATAGTCACACAATGGAATATTAATATGTTGTGGAAATGAAGGTATAATTGATCAGAGATTTATCTCAAAACATAATATTGAACAAGCATGTCAAGTTACAGAAAAATAAATACTATATATTTCCATTCATATCAAGTTCAGAAACAAACAATATTATGTCACAGATTTTATATGTATATATATATTAGCAACACATACATCAGTGTCAAAAATGTGAAAAAGAGAAGCAGAATGCCTAATAGATAATTCAGAATAGTATTTACCCTTGGAGGGACTGGAGTGTGATGGAAAAAGAATTAATTCTAAATAGGACTCGAAATGTTATAGATTTAGCATAAGGCAGTCTAGTTTAGTGCTTACAAGGATAACCTAGGTAAATGTTTCTGTTTATTTAGGCTGTCATAACATACTATAGACTAGGTGGCTCATAAACAACAGAAATTTATTTCTCACAGTTCTGGAGGCTGGAAGTCCAAGATCAAGGGACCAGTAAGGATGTGTCCTGGCGAGAGCCCTCTTCCTCATTCACGGCTGGCACTTTCTCTGTGTCCTTAAGTGTTGGAAGGGGTTAGGGATCTTTCTGGAGTCTTTTTTATAAGACACTAATACCATTCATGAGGGCAACATCCTTATGGCTAAGCACTTCCCAAAGGACCTGCCTACTAATACCATCACATGGGCGTTAGGATTTCAACGTATGCATTTTGGAGGGACATGAACATTCAGAACATAGCAGTTTCTATTTCAGCTTTGGTTCAATATATGTTGGTTGTCAGGATGTTATTAATATTTTGTTCTTGTGAATTCAAAACATATTCTTGGGATGTAGCTAATTTATTTACAATCTTTTCCAATGTAAATATCTTGAAATGATGAGACAGATATTAATGAAATGAATAGACTTTCAGCATATGCTTTGTTGATAATTTCAGAGTGAGGATGAATTTTGTTTGTGACTTTTCTTTCCCCTTAAAAAATGCTTAGGAACAGATAAACTGCAGAGCAAGATAAACTTGGCTCTTTAGATTCATTAGAAGCTCGTTGAATATAAGCTTGCAGACAGGAAATGCAGCCAAAGGAAGAGTACTTTGGCCTCTTTTGGCTTCAGGACTTTTTTAACACTTAGATAAATCTTTTATTTGTTTCTACACCTTGTGAAATTCCCTGATATTCCATTTCCGCAGACATATGGAAGCACAGCTCACAGTATTTTAAGAGTCTTATATCTTATTTATAGTTGCTATGTCAAAATAAGGAAAGAATTTGCTTATGCTTGTGGTCATAAACAAATTATTTCAATTTTTAAATAGATTTTTAAACGTATTTATTACAATAAAAATGGCGTGGCAGTCAAGAATTGAAAGATTGCTGGAAAAAAATCTTTTATATAATATATTGTTGCATCTGCTCTGTTAGAGATTTAAAAATATCTAGCTTAAAGCAAGCACATTCAAATTTAAAACTAATTATTAACATAAGCTGTTAGTCTTTGATTCTTATTTGTTTTATTTATTTTTTACTAAGAACTTTGAAAAGATTAATACAGCATGGTAGAAAAAAATATCACATTTTCTCTGAAGTTAGCTTTGAATTTAACAAAAGATTACATTTACTTTGAGAAAGAAAGCATGCATTATGAACTCTTCTTGAGTTCATCCTTTTTCTGTTATAGTTTGGAGATGTTATCTTTTTTGGTGGTTTCCACATAAATGCACGAAGATTCCTAAATCCTTATTCATAGCTATATTATATGCTGTGCAGAGTTTTATTCCTTAAAAATTAGAACTGTAAAATCAAATAAATCTCTTGTTGCTTAAACCCTTGTCTATGGGAGGTTCATATGGTGTTGGATAAAATTAGGTTCTCCACTAACATTTAAATTCCCCATTCTTTGCAGGAAAACTTTGCTATCAATGCCACGTTTTTCCTTCATCTCTTAAATTGAATTTGCCAACAGTTGCTGTGACTGTTTTCTATGTAACTTCTCAGATCTTTCCTTCTATGACAGCATTAAGTAAAGCATAGATTTAAAATCAAACGTGCGGATCTGGATCTTAATTCTTATAACCATCAGCTAAGTGACCATTGTAACCTGTTTATTTTCTTTTATGTAGAGTTATTATGACGTCTGTTTTATATTATAATCTAGGAATATTGATGATATTTCAATACACAGTAATTCCACTTGTACCTGTGCCTTCATGTTAAAAATTTTTTTAGCATCTACTAAGCACCTTAGTTTTTCAAATTTGATTATTCTTTAGGAAACCAAGAGAACAATATGATAAAAAAAAGTTTGGACAATGTCCCAAAAGTTTGGACAGTTGCTCTCTTGGGATTCTAATTCTTTATAAAACAAAGTATACCTTTTGTGATCACACATATTGGTTCCTTGATTGCTAAGGAGTGTTGAGCAGATGCTATACAGCTGTCTGAATTTCAGAAATTGATCTAGCTAAACTTTGTTGTTGTATCATTGAAAATAGTCCACAGCATCTTATTGGAAATTGGTTTCACAAATAAAAGAACAGAGGGTAGGGGCCGGCCCCGTGGTTTAGTGGTTATGTGCACGTGCTCCGCTACTGGCAGCTGGGGTTCGGATCCAGGGCGTGCACCCATGCACCGCTTCTCTGGCTATGCTGAGGCCGCGTCCCACATACAGCAACTAGAAGCATGTGCAACTATAACAGATAACTATCTACTGGGGCTTTGGGGGAAAAAGGAGGAGGATTGGCAATAGATGTTAGCTCAGAGCCGGTCTTCCTCAAAAAAAAAAAAAAAGAGGAGGATTGGCATGGATGTTAGCTCACACAAAAAAAAAAGAAAAAAAAAAGACAGAGGGTATTACTAGAAAATCCACACTCCGTTTCAGAAAACCTGTCTTTCTCAAAACAGTGACTTAAGCACGTTTTTGTTTTGTTTGTAATTTGTCTCAGTTTCTACATCTGTAAAACGGTATAAAAATATTATTTTTGAAACGAGTTGTGAGGATTAAACGTGATAATACAGGTAAACATTAGCTGTTATTATTATTACCATTAAAATGATTAATATTAGAATTATTACAAAAATATGAAGTGAATACCTCTCTAAAATACGAGAGGTCTTCCAAATGTATAACTTGCATTTCCTTCTTATCATTTTCCATTGTGGGCTCATGCTTTAGAACACAGAGCAAAATAGTTTCCTACAAAACAATAGTCTGATGATTTGCCAAAAGGCCTTCTTGTGCTTCTAGAGAGCTCATGCTTCCATCTCTGGCTGCTCATGAGGGTGCATTGGTTAATGTACAGTTGAGAGCATCTACATTTGAATCAGATGTTGAGACTATATCTTCAATTGTATTTGTCATTTCTCACTTGTCAAAGAAAAATTACACCAGATATGTTAAACAGGCAAGGAGACTTTACTCAAGACTATTGAAATAGGAGAGATTGAACTCAACTCTGCTGGAACAAAAGGTCGAAAGAAAAGTAGTGGAGGACTTGAGAAGGAAAGGCGTTCAATGAGATCAGGGCATCTGTATTTGCTAATCGTCCGTTATGGAAGTTAGGGACCTACTCCCCACAGAAACTGGGAGATAGGGGTGCAATCTCCTTAGGTGATGACATCTTAAAGGAATGGCTTCCAGGTCCTTGGTAAAGACATTCCTGGGTTATCAAACTAGCAAAGGCTGGCAGAAGATTTACATCTCAAAGGAGCAGAGAAAAAATTTACAATGGAAAGTTTTCTAGAGTAAATGCTCTAAAAAAAGGGAAAGTCGGGGATCTCAAGTCAGGAGGGAATCTGTCTAAAGTTTAGTCAAGCTGAGGAGAATTTTAAGACCTTCTTGGTCACACTGCTGGACTTGACCTAAACTCTTCAGGAAAACAAAAAAAACAAATCCCAATGCCTCTATAGCACCTACTACATATATTTGCATTCTTTGTGCAGTCAAATACTATTTGATTACAATTCAGGGTGAAGATCTTTAAAAGATTAAATATTAAGTTGCTAAGTTCAATTTACTCTATATTCCCTGCTCCTAAAACTCCATCATGAATATGTATGTTCCCATTTTATATAATACAAAAGACAAACTTCACTTGAAGAGAAAGATTGAATTATTTTCAGAATTATCTTGGGCTATTGTTACTTCTTCTTCTGTTCTTCCTGTAAATGGGCCTCAAACAATCCAAGTCAGAAACCTGGATGTTTTTCTTGTCACTCTCTCACCTCATAGCTTACCCACAGGACTGAACATTGGAGCCTCTCAAGAAACGTCTGCTGAAATGATGAATGGAGTTTGCTTTAAGCCCATTTCTATTATCTTTAGATTTTTTGATTAACAACCCTGTGTAATACTTTCCAGAGATAATTGCAAATACTGGACCCCAGACTTTGATGTTTTTATCTTTTCACCTCTACAGCCAGTCTTGCTTCACTGAGGTGAGTGCATCCATCATCCATCTCCAAATATGGTATAAGCCATTTTAAAAATAGTTACATCTCCTCCCAAATTAAACACAAATGTGTTGTTTAACAAACCGACCATCTAAAATATTATATCAGCTTACGTTTTAAATAATTTCAAGTTCCTTAGACCAATATTTGACAGTAGAAAAAATATGTGTTGAGGCACAGCTTTTCCAGTATTGATTTTTGTTTCAAAGTGTACTATTTTGTGAAAAAGACTGTCAAGAAAATAATCAGACTATCTGTAGCTTTTAACAGGGAAATATGCAATGGAGACAAAGTAAATGTGTTCACTGCAGAGTACCTCAAGTCTAGGAGTTCTGCCTCTGACCCCATTCCCCAAGACTTGCCCCATGGCTTATTGTCTCACATACATTCATGTCTTGTGGAGAAATAAAACTTCTCTGGATTTCTAAGTGCTCCTGTAACAAACTATAGCTTCCTGAGACTCTTCACATACCATGCGAATTAAATCTGTAGCCATTTGTCCAGTTATTTGCCCTGATCCAAATGGATAGTAAAACTTCTCTTATCTCTCCGAGAAGGCCAAGCAGTTGCAGTCTGGACTAGCTCCCTAGGTTAAGTCACACATGCCTGGGAGACTAGGGTGCTATCTGCCTAGGTACTGACGTGTCAGGAAGGAAGAAGCCCTAGAACTCGGAGACATCTCTAGGTTGTCAACGTCAAGGCTTACAGAGTTATCTGGCTCCTGGAAAGATTTTATTTATCTAAATAAGGGTTGGGGTAATGAGGAAATCCTTTCAGGAAGGGAGAGGGACAGCTGCCTCTTTTCACTTTATAAGCAGAGAAAATAATTCTTCCTCATCTCTCATCTGTGGAGTGTCCAGTTACACAAAACCCAGCTTTTAACTTCTCCAGCTGGTTTTCATCACATGGCCTGAAGGGAAAGGCATGAGGCCAAGGAGGTTAGAATGTAACATACTTATTATTTATTGTAATTAATAAGAAATGTGATCCAGAATACCTCCTGTGCACATTCAGGATAAAATTAATAATGAAAAATATTAAAAACTCAACCTATCTCTCTTTAAATATTGTGTCTTCAGAAAGGAATTTTCTGATCCATTCTACGTAAAATAACCATCACCCCTGTTCATTCATTCTCGACCCTCTTTCTCTCTTATACTGTTTTAATACTTATGTAAAATAATATAATTTATTTCTTTTTCTTGTTTCATGTATTCTTCACTGGATTGTGAACTCCATGAGAAATTGGACTGGGTCTGTATTTTTCACTCTATCACTAGTGCCGACAGAGCTGGCTTGTCTAGCAATATTAGGTTCAGGCGCTCTTCGCAGATTTCCAGAAGTGATATCAACTCTATTCCAGCTCGCTTGACCTTAGGTTCATATGGTTCATTTTGATTATATAGCTACATTATTTGTCAGAAAATATAATATCCAAAGGTATCCCTACACACATTTGAAGAAATAATATTAAAGGAAGTTTTTGAAGAAGAAAAAGCTAAACCATTCCTTTACATGTGCTAAAGTGTATATTCGTATATGGAGAAGGACTTTGCTAGAGAC
This sequence comes from Ceratotherium simum simum, assembly GCF_057802395.1. Lineage (NCBI taxonomy): Eukaryota > Metazoa > Chordata > Mammalia > Perissodactyla > Rhinocerotidae > Ceratotherium > Ceratotherium simum. The sequence continues at coordinate 20,811,776 of NC_141926.1, forward strand.
TGAATGTTTGTATTCCCCTCAAATTCATATGTTAAAGCCTATTCCCCAGTGTGATGATATTTGGAGGTGGGGCCTTTGAGAGGTGATTAGCTCGTGAGGGTAGGGCTCTGAAAAATGAGATTAGTATCATTATAGAAGAGACCTCAGAGAGCTCCCCCGGCCTCTTCCTCCATGTGATGACACAGCGAGAAGATGGCTCCTACCAGACCCCAAATCTGCTGGCACCTTGATCTAGAACTTTCAGCATCCAGAACTATGAGAAATAAATTTCTGTTATTTATAAGCTACCTAGTCTACGGCTCTTTGTTATAGCAACCCAAACTGATTAACACAGACTTCAAATTTCAAGCCCTACTGGGTCGGGCAAGAAAGCAGGGTGTACAACAGTAGGAAGTAAGCAAATTGGAGGACTTATTCCTTATCTAAGGGGGACAGCAGTTGTTCAGATAGTGGATATGGTTGTTGTGTGTGAATGTAGGCTAAATGTTGACACATCTTCTAATTTTTTGGAAGAAAGTTGGGAATACAGATATTTATGTGAAATTCTGTGATATATAAGTGCTGGCCAAAGAAACACATGTCTGCTAGTGGGCTGTAACACACAAACTGCAGGTTTGCGATCTCTCTGTTGAGTCAATGAGGTAGTTATGTGCTCTTACTTTTTGGGGCCTGTTTAGACTTATTTTAATTCACACACAATGCACCATTGGTCTTTTGGGGGGATATTATGAGAAATCCAGCTATAGAACTCACTACTGTATTTACTTTAAGGAAACTTATTGAACCTTGCCCAGTAAGTTTTCTTTGAGAAATCTTTCAGGTTGCACTGCCCTTTTAATTCTGATTAATGGGTGAGCACTGAGAATCAGGTAACAGAAAATGTCCTTTTTCTTTGATAGCTGTGAAGAATCATATCAATCTATCGCAAGCAAATACATAGAATAGTTTGGCATATGTTTTCAGTAGTAGCTTAAATTTATTTCATTAATGAATTCTAGTTGAACATAGGAAAAACTCCCTAAACTTCTAACGTGGTATTCTATTTTATTATGATAACTACCTATAACATATTAATGCCCTTGTATAATGTATAAAGTCCATGGGCTACATCTATATTCTTCATTGCTGCATCCCTAGGAACCAGAAGGGAACTTGGCATGAGATAGGTTCTCAGTAAATACTTGTTGAATTAATGAAAAACTCTGTTACGTTATAACTTAAATGCCTAGTAAGTGTCCTAAACACTGCTAAGAACCTTCCAAACTAATGGGTGATAAACAAACCTTCTTAAGGTATGACAGATATAGCTCTCAGGTTATAGATGAGAAAACTGAGATTCGAAATTTATCCAGGGTCACACACTTCAGATAATAGTGCAAGTCTCAAAAATCTGTGCAATTTTCATTTTTCCATTATTCTATGTTGCCAATGACCTTGATTTTATAATTTGTATATTATGTGTTTATGGAAGTGATTATAACACTTTAGATCTTTTCTGCATAGTAATATAAAATAGAAAAAAAGAAGAGAGAGACAGAAAGCAAGAAAGCAAGCCCATGTATACAGAATCCTGCTTCACAGGGAGCACATGTCCTGAGCAAGATAATAAAGCAAAAGCCAGTACCTGGATGCCAAGATTCATGGTAATAATTAGAAATTGAGAATTCAGAAAACACGTAATATAACTATACATTTTACTCTTTAACAGCCCTTTTCTTTTTATTAAGTTGACTAAATTCTCCAATTTATATAGAAAAAGGAAGAGCTACCCCTACAGAGCCTGTAAGTGTTCCTTCACGTCCCTGGCTGTTTCTCTGTACAGTAGGGAATTCCTATTTAGGAACACAGAAGCTTAATATAATCATATCATATATGATCAGATTACCAATATTAACATGAGTGCCAAATTCTAATGAAAAGAAAAGAAAGTCTCTAATATAGTCTGATTTCATTATTAAGGAAGATTCTTATTCTACATATACATTTCTAAATAACAGATATCTATAGGATTACTGTAAAGTTTTTCCCAATTATGCAAAAGAAATGATTAGAATATGATTAAACCAAAAGTTTTTCTGTAATGTACTTTCAGGAGGAAAAAAATATGACAATCATTACTTTTTTTCTATTTATGTGAAAGTTTTTATAATTTCTTAATTTAGTAAAGTAAAATATATAGAAGATAAAAAGCATCCACGATCTAACCTATTAGAGTAACCACTAGTAATGTAGTATATAATTTTTCTGAAACAATACACATGCATGTATTCACACATGCAGGGTATCATATTGTATTCAAGGTTTTTTTATCCTCATTTCAATCCTGATTATAATCTGATCATTGTCTTGAGTAAAAGTATTCTTATAAAATATCTGTTATTAAGTATCTGCCAGTATACATGTTATCAAATGTATAAAACTAATAATTTATAGAATATAAAATGTTATTTTTAAATTTAATTATTGCAGAATTTGAGACATTTGAATCTATGTTCATTTGTCATGTTATATTACAACATTGCAATAAACCCCTATATAAAAATCTTTGTGGATGTCTGTGACTATTTTACTAGAATCATCTCCAAAATTAGGGACACATAGATAAATGTATGAACATTATAAAAGTTCTTGAAATTTATCTCTAAGTTGCCCTCCAGAAACCTCCTAGAGGTACATGTTCACTATAATAAAGGATCTGATATCATTTTTCATGTCTAACTGCTGAGAGCTTTCACACTCCATCCCTCTCCTCTTTCCTTTTGCCCCACATCTGGGCAAGCAGATAAGTAAGCCCAGTGATGCCATTGATGAGAAATTCAAACCCTGTAAACCCAAGCCCAGCAAACCTTCAACCTTGTCCTAACATCTAACCACAATAAAAACCAGAGTCACCTGTGCCCACTCACTCTTGTTTTACTCAGGATCTGATCTGATTGTTTCTTCTTAGGGAATCATTTCACGATTTCCTCTGTGAGTAATAGACTCTGTTTCACATCCATTGGTGGCTGTGTGTCATTCTGCCCAATATCTATCTATTCCTGCAGAAGGGTTGAGGGGCTGCACGATGTTCAGCAGGAGATGCCTGGCCCCCAAATAAAACATTTACGTTACATACTTATTTTTCTACACTTTGGCTAACTTGATGAGTGTAAATAGCTCTTTATTATTTTAAATGGCTAAGGAAATATAATTTATGACTATATGCTTCCATTTAACATTTCAAATAAACCCATCAGTTACAGGAGGTGCAGATTGTTTTAAAATAAATTCACTGAAGGAACAATCTATTTTCATCTGTAGTATATGAGGAACATAGCCTTCAAGCTACAATTTCTACCCACACCATCTGCTCTTATTTAATGAGAATCTATTTGATCTGAATGATGTGGATAATTGCTTCAATCATTCATTTCACTTGTCATTTCACAAGCACAGTTCTAAGAAGACAAAATGAAAATAAATTGGCCTTATTGTCGGAAAAAAAAATAAAGGCCTCCTTTTTTTCCTTCAATCACACTCAATTTCAGCAACATTTTGCTTTCAGCAATGTTTGCTTTAAGAAGAAATACATACATTTCTGATATTCAAAATGCAACAACAATTACCATTGTTGACATTTTATTTTTTAGTTCAGAAGATTTTTGTGTGTCTCTTTTCAAAGTTTAATTAAAGGGTAAAATGGAAAATTATTGGCTTTTATTATGCAAATATGTACATTATTATCAGAAGAAAAGAATAAAAAACATCAAGAAATATTGAAACAAAGTTTAGGTTGAGGTTTCTCAAAACAAGAGTGAATCCTCAGGGGAAAAGGAGGGACGATCTACAATGACAAGGGAGGTCTTAGATCTGTCAAGTTTCAGATATGTTCTGTAGTTATTTCAACATGGTTGAGAATAGGTTTGAAGAAACTAACCTCCTGAAACTCACGGGTCATCCCTAAGCCCTTACCTTTAGAGTGTGTTTGAATACAGAAACAGATCCTGAGGCTTTAGAGGTTTAAATTCTGGCTCTGCTAGCTTTAAGACTTTGATAGATTTAAGTAATTTAACCTCTGATGTTTCTCAACTCCCTCATCTTTAAAATGGGGATAATAATAAGCACTCTCTCAAAGGGCTGTTTTATGGATATAATAGGGCAAAGCACTTGGAACTGTGACTCATACGTAGTGATAATTTGATAATTAGCATCTATTTTGCTCTTATAACTCATTCATAAGTGTGCACATACTTTAAGGCTTTTAGTAAGCTCACTTTCGTCAGATTCTGCAAGAGTCTAGAAGGAATCTGTCTTCCTGTTTTTATGTATAGGTTTATTTAATCATGGAGAAGTCTTTCAAATAAAGACTAAAATATGTTTGGAAATAAATGAAGACAAACCAAATGAGAGCAGGCAAAGGTTATTTACTAAGGGCTTGCTGTGGCAAGAGAGTCAGCCACCATCATTTAGGTTTTGGCAGAGATTAAAGGTAGGCAGGGGAATTTATAGTGGGAAAAAGAGAAGGCTGCAGGTGTGCCCTGATTGGAGGCTGTTGGTGTGGAGCAGCTGGAGGGGGACTGACTAGAAGCAGGGCGTCCTGTGTAAGTGGTTAGGGGTGCATATTTGGCTTTCACTGGTTGGTCTTAAGTAGGAAGCAGAGACAAAAATTAGAGATGTCAGGTATTAATCAAGTCCTGGCCATTTGTGGCCTATAGTTGTAGAGGTTTTTATTTGGCTTCCTGGATTCTTACTAGAGATACTGGTCTGATTACTGCAAGTCTGACTTATAGAGAGAAGGCTGGCTTCCGATAGATGGTGAGTTGTTTTCCTAGCCTGGTTGCTGCGTGTTATGGGTCAGAGTTTTACTTTTATATATGGCCTGGCCATTGTCCCTTTGTATAATCAGTCTCCCAGATGTTTAGGCCATATATGGAGAATATATTTCTAAAATTTTCAAGGCCACAGAATGTGCAATCATAATGATTTTTTAAGTATTATAATTTGTTTTAATCATATAAATAAGTTAATCCACAATGTGATTAATTCATATTATTTAACTGAATTAATTTCATTAATTTAATTAATAATTTTATTAATGATAGATTTTTCTACTAATATTCTGGATTTTGACTACATTATTATATGCCTTGGTGATTTTGCACAAAACGATGAGTAAATTTAGGAAAGAATGACAGAGCAAATATGTTGTTGTTATTTATATGTACCTATAAAGTTACAGAATAAATCAAATATCCTTAGAGTACTAAAATTATATAAAGTAAAAAACTATGCAACCATTTGATGATATCCTTACTAATTTGGGAGACATTCCAAATATCCACTCAGGCTTATTCTTGAGACCAGAATTTAAATGTTCTTTTTAAAAGGAATATAAGGAAAACATTTTGGGAGAGGTCCATTCTTTTTCGTACCATATAATTCCTTATTTCTTTAGACATACAAAGGAGGATACAATATTGTCTTACTTTTTGCAGGTGATTTTTTACTTACCCATAATTCATTCAATTGAATTCATCCGTTTTATCAAAGAAAAAGCCCAGTGAACAGTAAATAGCTCATATTAACATGAAAAAAAGGCACAAGGCCAGTATAATGGGTAGTAAGGAAACATTCAATTTAGTGGTAAAGCATAACAAATCATTGCCAACAATGACTGGAAGTCTCATTGCAATGTTGGGGGAGATTTTCTGAAATCACTTTTCAAATAGGAAGACTTTGTTTTGGTTGAGGTTAGGCATTGTGATGGAGTGTTATACACTGAAAATCTTTTGGCCTTTAGTTGTGGAAATGGTCCCTATGTTTCTGGAAGTGCAGCTGTAAAATAGTAAAAGTAAATTGAGCTAAAGGAATCTCTTTCCAGTATTCACGCCAAACCATTTAGAAGCAATATTAAATCATTATTTGAATAATTTATGGATGGTGATTATCATGATGTGATGTGTTGTTTGTGGTTATGGGCAGTCTTTTTTTAATTAGGTTTCCAGGCTTAATTTCAAGAAATAAATCCAAGGTTAAAACTCAGGACAACTAGTTTATGACTAAACCTTAAGCCAATGCTTTTAGTAGAGTCAAGTACTACTGGTCTTAGTCAGCATTTTACAACCACAATTCCTAATTCTAAATGAACTGGCTTGTATGAAACATTGTGAATACTCAGTATATATACACACTTTTTATTACATATTTCTTACTCCGTTTAATCTGAAACAAATACAGATCTATGTAACTCTTTATATAAAATCAAAGATTTTGTTGCAAGATAATTTTCAGAAGAAAAAGATGAAATCATCACTCTCATACAAATATAAAAATGAACAATCATTAAAGATTTTATTTAATATATTCAGTGAGGGAACCAGGAAGATATTATAACTGGGCTGAGAGAAAGAGAAGAACAGACATATTTATACAGAGTTGTAAAATAGCTCAAAGACAATGCAAGAGTTTAAATCAGATAAACCAGCAGAGTGTGCTTGATATAGACAATGCATAGCTGTAAAATAGCTTAAAAACAATGAAAGACTTGAATCTGGCAACCTGGAGAGGGCTGTCCTCTAGGCAATGCATAGTTTTCATTGAACCACATTTTTTCTATAATTCTTTTGTCATTAACAGTGAAATAATGTTTGTGACTTTTATCCAACTAATTGAGGCACTCTGGGTGTTCAGATATAAGTATCTTTAATATCTAATGTTCTGATTGTTGAGGTGATACCAAACCTCTTAATCTCAAGTTCGTGTGCCTGATGTGCAGCAAGCCAGACACTGAGACATCGGTGCTTGGAGACAGAGAAAGGTTTTATTAGAATTGCCCAAAACAAGAAGGTGGGAGCCTGGCTTAGCTCTAATCCGCCTTTCTAAGAACAGAAAACAGGAGGGTTTTACAGAGCTAAGAGGCTTGGCTGGAGGAACTTCGGAGAAACAAGAGTTGCTCCCGATAAGCCCCTGGGCAATCTGACTTCTGGGCTTCCATGGCTGTTGAGGGCTGGCCATCTGGTGATAGGTGATCACAACCTCTCTGAAGGCATTCTCTTTCTTCTGCAAAACAAGCTCACAAGTCCTTGAGACCCCAGTCACCCCTCAAGTTAAACAAGAAAGCAGCAAATTGACAAGATTCATCTATGTCTGTGTTGGGAACAAGGTCAAAAGGCAATCATCTTCTTACCGAATATTTACAGTAAGCCTCAGATACCTGGCTTCAGAGAGGTGGTTGATGAAAATAGATGTAAATCAGTTCAGATCAAGTGTCCTCTCAGAGAACAAATATAAAGACTACATATCACAATAAAACTTTGACCCACAACCTCTCTAGTCACCAGTCCAGGAAGCCACAACCTGTGAAGCAACAGGCCCAGAAGAGTCAGAATTGACTAATGACTGCCACCTTCCCAACTTTTTTACTCCACTTCCAACCCAGGACCAAATGAAGAAAGCCAGATGTGCTCCCCAAACCGGTCACAGAGGATGGCCTGCTTCTAGTTAGCCTGCCTCCAGGGTCCTTCTAGAACAGTCTTCAATTAGAGCATACCTGAAGCCGTCCCTTTTCTCACCGTAGAGCTTTCCTCACTTCCCCACCTGCCCTTGAGTCTCAGCCAAATGCAAGTGGTGGTGTCTGACTCTTTTGCCACAGCAAGCTTTGAATAAACACCTTCTATTTGTTCTCATGTGGGTGGTCTTTGATTACTTCCATACCTCCCAACTATGAAAAGTAGTCAATACCAGTTAATTTAGAGAGAAGAGAAAACTGAAATAGCTAAAATAATTCAATATTCCAAAAACTCACCTTTGAGGGACATTTTTTCTTGATTGACAATCTACATGTTCTAAAATTCTTGATAATTCAGAAATTTTCAACCCATACAAGTATGATCTAAATATTAATTCTGTTCAAATATTGGATCTTTTAAAAATCTGATCATTATGTATTACATTTAAATAGAATATTGGATTTAAATAGCTAATATTTATGTTTTTAATTTTATTAATGTAAATTTATTTCATTTTTAATATTATTTTTGTGGTATTTATAGTTATTTTTTATTATTCTACATTTTATTTTTTACACTTTGTATGTTATTTTCTTGTTAATTTATGCCAAAGGGCTGTTCATATATTTTTGAAAGGACCAAATTTCGGTTTTATTAATCTCTAATTTTGTCTTTGTTTTCCTCTCTTTTTTACTTTTGTCCTTAACTTTATTATTTTCTTTGTTTCATCTTCATTTTATTTTTCTTTTTCACTGAGGAAGATTTACCCTGAACTAACATCCGTTGCCAATCTTCCTCTTTTTGCTTGAGGAAGATTTGCCCTGAGCTAACGTCCGTGCCCATCTTCCTCTACTTTGTATGGGATGCCTGCCACAGCATGGCTTGATGAGCAGTGTTTAGGTCTGTGCCCGGTATCTGAACCAATGAACCCAGGCCGCTGAAGAGGAGCATGTGAACTTAACCGCTAGGCCATGGGACCAGCCCCCTCATCTTCAATTTTTTGTAATGAAAGTTAATCTTATTTAGTTGCAGTTTATGCTATTTCTAAGTCATAATGTTTAAAGCTATAGATTTCCTCTTGCGTATCACTTTCCATGTGTCCTAGACTTTTGACATGCAGTGTCTCCTTAGCACGTTTTCTAAATATTTCTTAATTTATACTGAGATTTATTTTTTATGTAGGGATATTTAATAACTGGAAATTTAGTTTCCAAATGTGTAAGATTTTTGTTATTAATTTCTAATTTTTCTTTAGAGTCAAAAGAACATAGCATATATTTTCATCAGAATTTATTAAAACTTTTTTATTACCTAATACAAAATATTATTTTCAGATAATATGATCATCTACAGAAAAATTCAACAGATCAGAAGGCAAACTTTTAGAAAATAATAAATTTTTAAAAATTGAACATCTTTATTTAAGTATATTTGTTAAGCTTTGTCCTAAGTGCTGGAGCTATAGCCTTGAACAAAAGATCCAGAATTCCTGGCTCACATGAAGTTTCCATAGGAGTGCAGAAGTGAAGAAATACAACATACAAATAATAGGAATATTTTATAGTAAAGTATATCAAATATAAAAACATAATAAAGGGAACAAAGGGAAAAATGATATCAGAGATGAGACATGATTTAAAATAGGATGCTTGGAGAATGTCTCACTGAGAAAGTGTACTTGAGAAGAAACCTGAGGTATATGAGGGAGCCATCCATGGAAATATCCAAGGGGTAACTTTTTCAGACAAAGAGAAATGCAAATTAACAGTGTATTCTAGGCAGTGGTGAAAGTTTAATAACCAGCTTAAGGGGAGATCCCTGATTTATAGTGCTTCCTGATTTCCTGTGGTGCAAATATTCTGACCATGGTCAACGTCAAGTTACTAACATGAAGTCACTGAATTCAGAGTTGGAAAGAAATGTACAGTTTCACATCATTATATAGTATTTCTACCCTACAGGTATAATAGATCTGGATAGAGTTATGATAGATAAAATAACCTTCAGAATAAAGATAATAGCAAAATGTAGTAAAATAATTAGTAAGTGATGAGTTTTAAGGATATTTTATCCATATTTTTAATGTAATTTACTTAATTTTCAGTTTATATAATTTAATTTTTGATAATGGCTGGGTTTGACAACTGGCTTTCCAAATTCCTAAAAATTTAATAAGCAACACTCACATGCAGTTCTAGGACACTAGTGGTCCCAGGAGATCCAGGCCAGTCCTTGAGACGAGTTAGTGTATAGGAAGAGTAGGAAACCTCAAAGAGGCACATAGATACTAGAACTGATGGGGCTGGATAAGCCTGTATGTAGAATTTTGCTGGCATTCTGGATGATTAAGGGGCCACTAGAGGGTTTGAGCAGAGAAGGGACACGATCCATTATTTTTAAAAGATCATTCTGACTACTATCTTGAGAATGGCTTGGATTATGGCAAATGAAGAACCAGTAAAACCAATTAGGAGGATATTTCAATAATCCAAGGAAGAGGTTATGTGACTTGCACTAGGGTTAGTAGAAGAAATAGGGACAAACGGCCAGATTCAGGATACCTTGTGAAGGAAAAGAAAATAGAATTTTCTAAAAGGTTGAATATGGAGCGGTAGAGTAGGAAACAGTCAAGGATTTTGAGTTTGAGCTTCTAGAAGGGTGAAGTTGTCGTTAACTGAGATGGGGAGGCAGGGGTAGAACATGATGTTGTCATGTCAACTTTTGAATATGCTAAGTTTAAAATGGCTATTACACAAGTGGAAAATGCTGAGTAGGAGTCAGATATATGAGTCTGGAGTTTAAGTGTTTAAATAACTAATCATAATGGAAGACTTGACCCCCAAATGGCTTGAATAATAAGGGCTTAATAGTAATTTAATTACTAGGCAGATAAGACAAGCTGTGCCTTGCATTAAGTAGGAAACATTTCCATGATTGCCCATGTGCATACATAGTCAGCACAGTTATTCTGTTTAGGGGTGAGTGTAGAGGGTGATAAGCTAATGATGTTCCTAAGAGTTATAGAAAATACCTTCTTTTTTGTTTCAAATGCTGTCTTTCAGCATTTATTCCTCAAGGCAGCTGAAGGCCACAGTCTCTCAAGGAAATTCTGTGCTTTCTAATGTGCATTCTGTCTCCCCACTGTCCTCAAAGGGGAATACAAGGAAACCTGGATAACTTGGTTTTTCCACCCAGTTCCAACCTGAAATAAGAGCAAAAAATACTTTGTAAGGATTGCTGTTACATATATTATTTGTTGAAAAAGTTCTGTGTTTACATTTATCAACAAATGTTATTTCAGGGTCCTAACAATAAAATTCCACCTATTTTCACTAGAAATATTAAAAAAAAACATATTAATATTCCTGCAATAAATTCATAGCCATTATCTAATTTAACACCTAGAATAACTGCATGAGGTAAGTATCGTTTTGATTAGTGGTACCACTTACAGCTTTGGAGGCCTGGGCCTGGAGATATTTTGCTGAATGTCATCCTACCTGTCTGGTCTTATTTGCATAAGTCCTTCTTTACTTTGGCTGCCATCATTGAGGGGTCACCAGTGGGTAGACTCTGTGAGGAACTTGGGCTCTTTTTACAATGCTTTGGTTCTAATTCATGTTACCAAAATGTCCACAATTCTGGACATATAGGTAGACTTCATTTCTGCATTGTGTTGAGTAGAATAGGAAGATAGAGTTGTCCTTACTCCCTATTAAATGCAATCTAGTTCAGGGAATACAAAAATACCTAATCACTTATATTAAAAGTAAAATAAGTTGCATATCTTTAAAAAAACAAAAATAAAATGTTATGGAAAAAAATTTCAGTTGGATAAATAAGGAAAGGCTTTAATGGAGAAAGTAGTATTGAATTTGAACTTGAGGAATAAATAAAACATCAACAGGTGGAAATCATAGCGAGAGTTTACTAGGCAGAGGGGTATAACGGGAGCAATGGTTTAGATGTTGGAAAAAGAGGGAATATTTAGAAAACAAATAATCAAGTTTGGCTGGAATGAAGGTCCTCATAGAGGAACAATACACATTAAGGCTGGAAAATATTTTGGAGTGATATTATTGGGAAGCTTGAAAGACAGTATGAGGTATTTTTATTTTAGTAGCAGTTGTAATTCTTTTCATGTTTTTTATTAAGGAATTGATATGATTGTAATCAAGATTTGGAAAATAATTAATTGAACATTGATTACTGACATTGCAGAACCTCACTCAGGATAGGGGCAGTTAGAATGGAAGAGTGAGTTACAATATGAATTTTCCAGGTAGAAATCACAAGAGTTGGAAAATAATTGGATATGTGAGATAAAAAGAGAGTTGAACCAGCATTGACTGTGGACTTTAAGCCACAGTGACAGAGATGGTCCTGTCAATTAAGGGGAATAGAGAAGTTGGGAACAGATGCAGTTGTGGGGGAGTAAAAGTCCAGTTTTGCACATCACTATTAGATAGATGGCATCTGGGCGTCGGGCAGCCACATCCTCTGAATGATGAATGAAAAAGAGGGTTACAATTACATACCATGAGTGTTGTCAGAATAGAAATATTAGTTGAAACTTGTGAAAGTGGATATGATTCTGGTGGTCCTAAAAGGAAATTCAACATCCTTTTTCATCTTTTCTACTCTATCTGATAATCTATGCAGAAATAGAAGTATAATGATGTAAACCTGAAATTTATACAGTTATAAACCAATGTTACAGCAATAAAAAAAAAAGTATAAAAAAGTAAATAAAACAAACTAAAAACTAAAAAAAAGAAAATACCCTTAGCTTTGAACTTCATTTTATCCATTTATGTTATCCTTTCTTTATGAGAATTAAACTGGTTAAAAAACAAGATTCTCTCACACTAATAAATGTGGCAAGACTGCTAAGTGCCCACCCAATATCCTCTCTTCTCTCTTACCGCGAAATTCTGCTTTTACTTGTAGTGTTAATAGACCAGATTTTAAAATTTTAATAATTAAGTAGTAGATAATAACAACAACAAACACATAGAGACAGAGATCGGATTGGTGGTTACCAGAAGGGAATGGGGGAGGGAGGAGGGCGAAAGGGATAATTAGGCTCATGTGTGTGGTGATGGATTGTAATTAGTATTTGGGTAGTGAACAAATTTCAAAAATTTGAAAAGAATCTAAGTCCTTAATGATATCTTTGAGCTGCTGAATTTACAAATCTGAAGTTTCTCTACTTCCATACTTCTTTTTATGCGACATGATAATTTGTTTCTGATTGTTTAAGGTAGATGAGGAGTCTTATGACACTTGCATCCAAAAGCACATTGATGTGCAAATTGTGTATACCTACTGAATACCTACTGAATGAATATCCTGTATGCTTAGTTTTAGGAAAAGTATTAGAAATTTCACATTAATATTGATTGTATTTTTTTTCTGCAGAATGAACATATGTTTTTCATTCTATGATTTTAATGGGCCAGTAGAATGATATGAAGCACACTTGACATCAATGTTTCATTGAGATTGAATTAAGAATTGCTTGCAGCGTAATCATCAGAGGTTGAAAAATGCAGATCCCTGGGCTCCTTCCCTGACCTATTAAATCAGAATCTCTGCAGGTTGATGACCTAGAATCTGAAAATTTAATGAGCTATCCAATTGGATCTTAAGCATACCCAATAGACACATACTGAACTTTCTGGTATATAAAACACTTCATTACTTTGCATTTTTACAAAAAGATGTGTAATCCCAATTAGTTTAACATTATCAAAATGGTTAGTTTACCAAAATTCAAAATCTTGACTGTTTTTTTCAAGTCTAGATATTTTTCAATAATTAGCTCTCTTCAACCTCGCAGAAGTCATCTAGTGTACTTAAAATCGTGAAGATAATTAGCATCAGCAAATGCAACACCTAAGAATTCATATAACTTTACTTTTGATAATTTTGATCATTTCAGCATTCTCAAAAAGAAAATTGGGCTTTTATTAATTTTTCTCAATAAATAAATACCGTTTAGAAATTTAGGTTAGTAATGAGATTGTTACAAATTAGTGTTGAGTTCTATAGTTTGTAGAATCGCTTTTTCTATAAGCATAAATAAATCAAATCAATTCTAATGCTGTCAATTTAGTGTAGATTTTAATGATCACAACTGTTGCATCAAGTTCGTTGTCTTAACGACCAAAACCGCGGATGCTTCTCCATTTCTTGCGATACTCATGGAGATAACTACTGGATTCAGCACGGACGGAAGAGATGTGCTCTCTGCTGGGAGTTGTTCCCATTAGCTGGGCTCCAGCAACGGCCCGCTGATCATGAGAACAAACAAGAGTCGGTTACAGAAAATAACTCACTGACCTCGACGTACCTGTGTGTTTATTTGCATTCCATGGTGATACAACTGCAGAGTGGGTTTGGAAATATACCACTGATAATGTACGGTCGTCTGTACTGTTGATTGAAACAGCTTCATTGCCGAAGATACTTACTGAAAGATGATAACTGAAGATGCAAGGATCTAGAAATTTAAAATGTCAGTCACATTCTCTGTCAAGATATTCTACAGCAATATGACTTCTTATTGTTGAGCAAGTTGCTTTATTTCATCCTGTGATGTCTTTATTGAACCAGCTCTAAAAGATAGAATATGCAAATAAGCCAGAATAATTGAGAATACTTTACAAAATTAGTGTTAAATAGGTATGCATCATAATGTGTCCATGTTTAAATTTATTATGATTCACATTATATTTGCACATCCATAATTTGCATTTTAACTATTTTTTAATACAAACGTGAGGGAAATTCTCTGCAGGTTCAATAACTTAAGCTTTCTCATTTGAGGAAGTATTTTTTCCCTGACAAAGTAGACAAGGTTATTTTCAGTTGACATGGCTAAAGTAGCAGACTTTCCATTGAAGCACACTGTAAGTATCTAAAAATTTTGCATCAGGATTTTTTATATATATTTAGCAACTTATAAAAAGTAAGAGTCTAAAAAGACTCTTTTTTCTAAACACATAAAGTTGTTCAAAGCATTTCGATTTACGTTAATTTTGTCTAAGGTTTGGGGAAGAGAACCTTCCCCATGCAGTCGGAAAAATAGCTCTAATTTCTAATGGATCTGCCACTGAAATTCTCTAATGATTAGTGTTTATAATGGGAACTATTTTAACTGAAAATATATAACAAGAATTTTTAATTTTTAACTAATATGTTTATTTGCCTTAGGTCTCATTTTGCTTTCGCTATTGCTTATTACACGTTTCTTGAGTAAAAGGTCTGAGATCACATATACATCCACTAGGGATGTACACACCATGGCATATTGCCACATAGTTGCATTTTTAAAAAAGCAAAAAAAATCCAAAAGTCAAAGAAAGAGTCTTGGTAATTGAATTATTTTTTTAATAGTGAAAAACTCGCCCTTAGCTTTGTCCCCAGTTTCCAGGTTAATGACATGTAAATATTCTTTCTGTAGCTCCAATTCAGAAACTCCTTTCATATTTGAAGTGTTTTAAGTTAAGCCATCTTTAGTTTTTAGACAGCATAAAGGTATTTGATGTTAAAATTAAAATTAAATTACTCTCTTTACACATCAAAACTCTTATTATAAGACATGTCCACTTGCTACACAACTAAAATACACAGACCAATTAATAATCAAAATGGACTATGATTAGCAGAACCAGGGGCATGACAGGACATGAGAATACTATGTTGTTTTTTTTTAAAAAAAGTGGTCATCACACACACTTGGGGGCTCTATTCACTGAGTAGGCAAATATAATCATTAGAAATTCAGAGCAAAATATACCAAAGTTCTCAGTCCACTGCAAACATTAGTGTAACTCCTGTGCCTGTGTTCTTCTCAGTTGTCTTCCTTGCCTCCCCCGTCTTCACCTTGCTCCACCAAACCTCTCTCCTTCTATCCATCGCTTGCCGATCCTCCAATGACCAGTTTGCTTCTCCTTCTGTGTGAATCCTCTCTCACATTCTAGCCAATGCTGATCTGTTTAATTTTGAGCTCCTATAGTGCGTATGTATGGTTTTTCATTCACTTTGACAGCTAGTCATTTTTATTCTTATTTCCATCCCCTCAAAAAATAGCAACTAAGCATGTGTTACAGTTAGAGATGATGGATATAAACATATAAAGATAAGTTTAATGGATATGTGCTTTCTGTCTAACTAGTTTATTTTCGGTAACCTTTTATAGAATGTTACACATCCAATAAAGTCAATATCCATTCCTAATGGTACTGATAAAGATAGTTATTATTTATTAAATTCCTACTATCTGTCTAATACTACCCTAAGAATGTTATATATGTTTTCTTCTCCTAAAGAGGCTAAATTCAAGACAGTGTAAGCATTAAACAATTTTTCTTTTTTTTTCTCACTACACCTTTAAACCTAATCTGAAGACTCATTATTTTTACCAAGCCAATAAATGAAAAATTGAGCTGACTTAATAACATTCTCAGTCACTCTTGGAAAATAAACATTCCTCTAAGTATTTTTAGCCCCAACAGTCCATGGCAATAATTAAAATATCCATGCCAGTGTAAAATAAAAATAATTAAAATTCTTATCTAATTTAGAACTTCTTTCCTCTTCCAGCTAGGCTCTGCTTCAGGCTAAGGGATGAGGCATGACAGAGTGGATATGGATAGCTTCTGGTCTCCATCTTAGCCATGCTTCCACTCTCACCACACATTTCTGAGTTTCTCTACCTTTCCAGGATTTGAGCCAGGGAAAGAGTGATTACTGGAAAAGAGATTTTCTTGCTTGTAAGTGTTTTTGAGATCTGGTATCAGGGCGTGGTGGGTGGTTAGAGCTGGTTGTTTTCTTCCTTAAGAAATTTCAAGGGTTTTATTTTAAATTCTCCCTCCCCTCAGAATCTCTTGTTGACATTTCTTTGAGTCTCTGCATGCCCACTGCTCACAACTGTCTCCTCCAACAACTGGGCTGCTGGTGCCTCATCCACACTGACCCTTTTTGATGGAGTCAGCTTGCACAGCGCACTAACACATCCCTTCTCCCAAGATTATTCCCCTCTATTTCAGTCTCTTGAACCTCACACAAATTTGAGATGGGTGATGGGGTAGGTAGAATTTCCTAAATCAGTTTTAAAATCCTTCAACAGTACAACATAAGTTCATTCATTAAATCAACAAATATTTATTGAGTTTCTAGGCATTGTTCTAGGCAGTAGGAAAACTTTAGTAAACAAGTAGACAACAATCTTTGTTTTCACGGAACTTAAATTTTGTTGGGGGAGGCAGAAAATAAATAAGACTTTTTGAAAAGTAAAATGTATACGTTGTGTGATGGTTAAATTTTATATGTCAACTTGGCTAGGCTACGGTGCCCAGTTGTTGGGTCAAATACTAGTTCCAGATTTTTCTCGGAAGGTATTTTGTAGATGTAATTAACATCTACAATCCATTAACTTTAGGGAAACTATATGGGCCTCATCCAATCAGTTGACTACCTCAAGATTGTAACAGAAATTCTGCCTGAATTTCCAGGCTTATGGCTTGCTCTTTACGTTTCAGACTCAAGACTACATCAACTCTTGTCTGAGTTTTCAGCCTACCAGCCTGCCCTATGGATTTCAGACTTACCATTCCCCATAATTGTGTGAGACAATTTCTTAAAGTAAATCTCTCAATATATATTAAGATGATATAGAGGATAATATATATATCCTATTGGTTCTACTTCTCTGGGGTACTGTGACTAATATACTATGTTAGTTACTGATAAGTGTTTAGTAAGAAAATAAAAACTGAAGGGAGTATGAAGTACATGCGCCTGTGTGTGAGGTTATATGGATAATTTTTAGGTAGGGTGGCAAGGGAAGACCTCACTGAGAAAGGGGGCTTTTGAGTAGAGATAAGGACAAGGAGCCAGTCTTGGTACCATGTTGGGGGAAGAGCATTCCAGGTAAAGTGAACATTTGCAAAAGAGCCCTGAGCTGAGTCTATATCTAGCTTGCTCAAGGAACAATGGAGAAGCCTGTGTCAGTGAATGGAGTGAAAGAGATCGAAGTAGGAAATGAGGTCAAATGAGTAACACAGGGTAGATCATGCAGGACTTTGGAGGATATGGTAAAAACCCTTTGGCTCTTCATTGAAAGAAATAGGAGCGACTGGAAGGTTTTGAGCAGAGGACTGGACTGACTCTAGTTGCTATTTTGAGAGTAGACAAAGGAGGTAGTGGAGAGAGACCCGTTAAGAAGCTATTGCACTAATCTAGGTGAGAGGTGCTGGTGACTTGGACCAGGGTGGTGGCTACGAAGTGGTGAGAAGTGGTCAGATTCTAAAAATATATCAAATGTAGAGTCAGCACACAGACTTCTAACAAGATGTGGGTTAGTATAGAAATAGAGACATATGGAACAACAGTAACCTTTTGGACATGAGCAACCAGAAGAACAGAGTTGCCATTATTTGAAATGAGTTGAATGAGACCCAGAAGGAAGTAGGGAGTGGAGGGCTGACGGTTACACTAAGGAGTGCAGTCTGGTGCACGTGTGAGCTATACGAGTATGGAAGGCAGCAGCACATGTTCTAATAGCAAAGTTCTGTTCCCAGCTTCTGTGCTCCACCAGAACAGCAATTCCCAATGTTCTAGCATCCTGTTATAAGAATATTCCCTGATTTGATCCTTACAGAAACCTGGAGGTCAATAATATTTCCCCAATTTCACAGATTAGAACAGGGAGACTGTAACATTTTATATTTCTATTGTGTTTTGCTCAGATAACAAACTGAATCACTGAGTCTATTTGATAAACAAGCTCTCAGTGTACGTTGATTGCATACATGGGTTGGATCCTAAAGTTCATTAGACAAGGCATGCCATTTAGAAAGTTCCGGACATCGTGAATGAAACTTTCTAGTTTCTCTCTGTATTTAGATATATTTTTTTATCTCAACTAAAGCTCTGTCTTCAATTTTAAAGAGTTTCAATGTTCATATGCACTCAAGTACTGAGACAGATATTTCTCTGAATTCTAGCCACAGATATTATTTTCACCACACTTAGATGTTCTGATTATTTATACACAGTCTTGGACAAACATCCAGTAGAAGCACCTCTGTGTTTTCACTTCTCTTAGTATTTGACTTCCTTCCTTAGCTTTTGCTGTGCCAACAAATCACTCAAATCTGAGAAAATGACAATAAACAGTAATTGCATATGTTACTTGAGGGCTGTGGGTTAGTTGAACTAGCTGGCATGTGTCTGGCTAGGCAGAGCTCAGTTAAGCTCTATATATTTTTAATCTGGCATCTAAAATCAGAGGTAAGTAGGGGAAATATCAGTATATCTGAGATCCCCTACAAGATTGAATTATGTGTTTGGAATATCTAATGTGTGTAGGATGGGAGTTAAAGCCAAACTCAATTTAATCCCAAATGATAGGGTGATCTCAGCTCATGTTTGGGTTAAATATGCCTTGAGAGAAAAACCAAACACTTTCCATTTCTATTCAGCATTGTACTGGTGGTCCTAGCTGGTGCAATAAAGCTTTAAAAGGAAATAAAATATCTCAAGATTGGAAAAAAAGAAATGGAACAATTTTTTATATACACAAAAATTTTAATATAGAAATTCCTAAGACATATACAATATATCTACTAGAAAAAATACGTTTTGTTAAAATAAAGGCATACTTTCTCATATATCTGAAAAGGAGTGATCAATGTAAAAAAAAGTTGACTGTGATGCTGCATAATTTCATTCGCTAATTTGTCTGCATAATTAATTAAATAAATTAATTTGTCAAGTAACAATAAGAAGTAGAAAATAAAGGGAAGTGAAAATCATAAAACACATTAAATTACAAAATTTTAAAACACATTTTAAAGCAGTTAAACATAGCTAATTAAGAACTATGTTCTGTTAATTTCTATTCACAGATGGAAGAAGCTCAATATTTCAGACGTTGGTATATCACTGACAAACTCAATATGACTGGAAAAGTAAATTAATGAGATTTATTCTACTAAGTTATTAAGTAAAAATATTGTTAGTTAAAAAAATATTATGGTGTGACATCAAAGTGTTACTAATATTGACCAGTGTATTTTTTTAATAGGATTTGTTGGAAAGGTAATATATTTTTAAAATTGTTTATTGAGATATAATTGACATATAACATTATATTAGTTTCAGATGTACAACATAAAGATTGTATGTATATACTGTGAAGTGATCACCATAATATGTCTCGTTAACAACCACCACCATGCATAGTTACAACTTTTTTTTCTTATAAGGAGAACTTTAAGATCTACGTTCTTAGCAACTTTCAAATATACAACACAGTATTATTAACTATAGTTACCAGGCTGTACATTACATCCTCAGGACATACTTATTTTATAACTGGAGGTTTATGCCTTTTGACCACTTTCACCCATTTCGTTCACCCCCAGCCCTGCCTCTGGCAACCACCAATCTGTTCTCTGTATCTAAAAGTTCAGTTTTTTGTGTTTGTTTTTTTTCAATTCCACATATAAGTAAGATTATGCAGTGTTTGCCTTTCTCGGTCTGACTTATTTCACTTAGCATAATGCCCTCAGAGTTCACCCATGTTGTCCCAAATGGCAAGATTTCATTCTTTTTTTATGACTGAATAATATTCCATTGTATATATCACAATAACATATATTATATTAATATATATCACAATAATATTCCATATATATGTATGTATCACAATTTCTTTATCCATTCACCTCTTGATGGACACTTAAGTTGTTTCCACGTCTTGGCTATTGTAAATAATGTTGCAATGAACATGGGGGTGCAGATATCTTTTCCAGTTAGTGTTTTCATTTTCTTTGGATAAATATCCAGAAGTGGAATTGCTGAATCATGGTAGTCCTATTTTTTGAGGAACCTCCATGCTGTTTTCCATAATGGCTGTGCCAATTTACATCCCCACCAACAGTGCATAAGGGTTCCCTTTTCTCCTCATCCTTGCCAACACTTGTTATTTCTTGTCTTTTTGATAATAGTCCTTCTAACAGGTGTGAGGTGATGTCTCATTTTGGTTTTGATTTGCATTTCCCTGATAATTAGTGATGTTGAGCACATTTTCATGTACCTGTCACCCATCTGAATGTCTTCTTTGGAAAAATATCTACTCAGATCCTCTGCCCACTTTTCAATCAGATGTTTTTTTGCTATTGAGTTATATGAGTGCTTTATATATTTTCAATATTAACCCCTTATCAGATATACGGTTTGCAAATATTTTCTCCCATTCCGTAGATTACCTTTCATTTTGTTTAGGCTTCCGTTGGTGTGCAGAAGCCTTTTAGTTTGATGTATTTACTAGTGTATTTCTTTTTAAAAAATATTTTTAAATTTTTCTAGTATTTGTTATCGAATACATAATATGTCAACCATGTTATGAGTTTGAAACTGATTGTGAACTATCATTCTTTTTCTTCAATTTTTATTTTATTGTTGTAGGAACACTTAACATGAGATCTATCCTCTTAAGATTTTAAGAGTATAATATATTATTATTGAAATTGGTATATTTTAAAACTTCTTATTTTAAAAAAATACTAAAAAAACATCATTTATTATAGGTTCATCATTAACAACGTAGATAATGAAATTCCCCATTTTTATTCATTAACTTATGGTCAAAACTAAGGTGTCCCTGAGCTCTGGAGACATCCTTTTTAACACAGCCATTCATGTTGGTTTGTAAAATTACAGTTTTCTCTTCTAATATTTTTTGTTGTATAATATTGAGTAGTTTTCCTTGTATTATATATCATTCTATGCTTTCGGGTTTTTAAAACGTCAGTGTTAAAACAGCAGCAGAATCATTGCTGTGGTGTTTCTATAATAAGTTCAGCTGGGGATTAAGTGACAGGATTCTACGCCATCAGCAACAGTAACTGATGGTCATTGCTACCCTTCTTTTGTACAATTGATGATCTGGCTCAACGTTACGGTTATGCTACTGCCTATGCAGAAGTAAATACTGGTTTAATTTCTTTATTTGTAAATAGGAAGAGAATTTGTAACCTTGATTTAGGTTACAAATTAGAAATTACTAGAAATTATTCCTATTAGAAATTATTAGAAATTTGGAATTATTCCTAGGCAATTCTAAACACCTCTGGGAAAATATGAATCACAATAAATTAGGTTAGCTATAATTTGGTAATGTCTAAACTGTCTTGGCATAATTTTGTCTTTTATTTAACTTTAACTTGCAAAGATAAGATCAAATCCATGAAGAGAAAAGATGATATCCCAATTTTTCAAAGAATTTAGCATTATCTTAATCCTAAATGATTAACTAGATGCATTCAGCAACTTACAATGATATTTAAATTTATGTTAAGATCAATTTTTGTAAACATTTTTATTTAGAAAAAATGTCATTCAGGTAAAATTGGAGCTGTCTATTTCCATTGTGGGAGATCTGAATTGACCACCCTGAAATATATCTCTTTACCTTGATTATTTTCTCTGATGGACATTTGACGTCCCCCAAACTGCCTAAATGTAATGTAAAAGGCCTGTTTCAGGAAGGAGTTACTACCATATGATGGCTGTAATATAGTGTAAAATAGATGTTACAATAGGAAAGGCACCAACAAGCCCATCTTATCAAAAATTCTGTCTCTCCCAGGCCACATTCTGCAGGCCCTGCAAAGAGTTGCCAGACAAACATTTTCATTTATAAGGGAAATCTCCATTTGCAAAGGTATCTTCCTCTCTGTACTGGCAAAGGGGCGGAGATGACCTTATCTCTAGAAACTCTTATCTGGACTGAAAGAGAGGACTTAAATCTACAGACCCTTGATTGCTGTGCTTTCTATCTCCCATAACTGACTCCCCCCACCCCCAACATCCTCCTTTGTCTTTTGCTGAAGATAGTATGTAAGATGAGAATCTCTGCCATTGTGTAGAGAAACTCAGTTTTCCTGGTTTCTCCCATTTATACATGTTATTAAACTTGGTATTATTTTCTCCTGCTAACCTGTCTTTTAATTATTTGGCCAGCCATAAGAACCTTAAGGGAAAGGGCAGAGGGGGATACTCCTTCTTCCCCAACACCATAGTCTCTAAAGTACATCTGAATTATGACAAAATGCACTCGATTTTAACATTTGCAGTTAGGTTCAGCCTCCCAGCACTAGTATATCCAAGTATGTTTTCAACCTCCAAGTTACCACCCAAGACTCCAGACTCTACGATTAGACAAACTCTGTTTAAATCTGGGCTCTGACATTTACAGACAATGCAGTCCTGAACGGGCTTATTCATCACTCTGGGCTCAGTTTCCTCATTTGTAACATGGATGTAAAATTTTCATACTCGTAGGGTTTTGTGAGATTCAATGAAAGAGTTTATGTAAAGTATTTAGAATAGTGCTTGGACTTATTATTCATCTGCTGCAATTAAGTTGATGTCCAGTTACGTCTTGGGAGGTGACATTATTAAATCACCCCAAGCAGTTTCTCAGCAGTGCACACATATTTGATTTTAAGCACAACTCTGAACCTCTATTCTTGTTTTCACTGCCATTCTCTCTTCACTTACATTCAAATCTCTTTTTTTCCTCTCTCTCTCTTTCATATAATTCTTCATAACTGATTTCTTTCTTAAATCTGCGTTTTTATTTTAGTAATTTGATAATTTACATGAAGCAAAAAGGTCTTAAAGTTCTCTCTCAGTTGAAGACACTTTTCTTATCTACTATCCCCTTTAGTTTCCTGCAAAACTTTGCCTCCTATATGCTTCATAGAAACAAAAAGAAAAACAGAAAGCTTTATCTGGTTTCAAAATAATATATATCTTGAAAAATGACCTTAAATTCAGGATAGCAAATCATTACCTGTAGAGATATTTCCCATTAACCAAATTTTTGGCAAAACTGTTACCTCTCTCTTTTTTGTTTACACTTCCTGGTACAAATTAAGAAACATGAATTTTATTAGTGAATCACAAGAATTTCTCCATCTTGCTTAAAACCTCAATGAACAATGTTTTACAAAATTTTCTAGATCAGAAAATAGAAAACAGTGGTAATAACATAAACATTGCATGTAACACTTAGCTGAACTATCAGGCTTTCCTCAGTCTACAGAGTGGTTATTTATAACCACTCACACTTACATGACACAGAAAAATGAGATACTTGCCCTTGGCACAGAGCCAACACCGAAAGCATCTACAGTTGGTGATGAGTTACCTTAGAGAACTTACCACATTCTAAATCTCATTCTTTGTTCTATAAGCTCAGAAACCAGACATGATTTTCAAACAGAATAAATCTGCATCTAAATCTGAGCAGAAACATTTACCAGCATATGAGCCTGACAAATTTTTATTCATTTCAAGTAAAGAAGAAAACAAATTACAAGTAAGAATGTAATTTTTTATTTTAACATAAAAAATTCATCTTTTTTCTCCAGTCACATGAGTAAGCAAGTCATTTCACGAGGCTTTTTAAAAACTGTGTGACCAGAACAAAGAAAATTATTCAATGTTTAATAGTATTAAGATAGGATAGTTGGATGTGTCTATCTCTGCATAGAATAAGCCTTTGCCACTGTGACCAGAATACTTCAATTATTTTAATTAAGATGTTACCTATCCTGGCATATTAGCCCTGGTTTTGGATATCGTATTAGTTATACTTAGCTGCAATAAAGCTACATAAAAATAAACCATAATCTCAGTGACTTCTAACGATTAATATTTATTTCTCAATATTGGATCTGCAGATGGCTATAGTGATTCCACTCCAGGCTATGGGCTGTATTTAACTCTGTCCCACCAGTCTTCTCACTCAGGACTCAATCTGATAAGACAGTGGCTGCCAAAGGCATGCTATTCTCATGGTAGATGACAGGAACAAAAGGAACTAAGCCCACTCTCAGTGGAGTAGGGAAGACTATTTCTCCCATGCAGGAGGGAAAAGGAGAGTGCATATTTGTTTTACAATAATCTGTCACAGATGGCTTCTGAAAACATTTGCTCACGTAAATCTTTCTTTCTGTGTTTGATGACTAAATTACCAGATTTCTCATCTTTCTTTCTATTTTTCTACATTAGTCTATTCAACCCTGCAGGACTGGGGACTATTTTATTTCCTTAATGGGATATTACTCACTCCTCTAATGAACTTCATGTTGTTCAAACTTATTTCCATTAACTCAGTTCTTGGTTTATTAATGCCTCATTGTAGATCCCAAGAAATAATAAATATAACATGGTTCAGTCACTACACTTTGAAAAACAAGTAGATATGTGCATACTACATGGAGACCAATGTTAAATTCACTACAAAATAATTTTAAAAATATAACATATAGAAATGAAATAGAAAATTTTGAGGGTAAAAGCACAACACAAGTCAGAGGTCATAATTTTTATTATAAGCCATTTAATAGATCTTGGTGGCCAGAGCCACGAAGTTGATGAATAACATTGTGTCCCCATAAATAGTGCCCTTTGTGAAGTTAATCATGGAGACCTCACCATTTACATCTCCCCCAATTTTTCTAAACAGTGCTTCTGAAATTATTCTCGACTAGGTCAACTTGCAATCCTTGACTCTGGTAAAATTTTTTGTGTATTATATTAAATTATTGTTGGTATTAAATTACTATTACTACAAACAATTAAATTAGTTTTAATTACATTAAAAACAAGCAGAAACTATAAGTCAATAGTGTTATACAGTATATTATGACATTATATCACATTTGAAATGCACAAATTCTCCTTTTATGTTTCTTGCTTTGACCTCCGTTCTTTTGTCTCATATTTCTGAATGCCTAATGAAAATTATCTTTGGATGTCCAAACAATACCTCAAACTCACAAAGTAAATTTGTCACATGTGTTTTTAGTTTGCTTCTGTTGTGTTCTTGTATCTGTTTTGCATCCTCATTTTCCCAGCTACAATGGATGGGTCAGATAACAAATTACATAGAACTAAAGAACATATTTGTCAACAGAAAGACAAAGCTAAAATTATTATCCAAAACTTAGCAGAAAGAGACAAAGAGAAAGAAAAGATAAAAGAGACATTAAAAGACATAGATGATAAATTAAAATGTCTAACATATATTAGAATCCTAAAAAATGAATAACAGAGAGGAGAAACAGTATTTTAAGAGATAATAATAGAAAATTATCCCAAATTTATAAAAGGTATGAATCCTCAGGAAAGATAAATCCCCAAGTGAGATAAATGAAGTTAAATCCACACCTACACACCTCATAGTGAGACGGCAGAGCTCTGAGCACAAAAGATAAGTTTACAATGTTTTGACATCTATTCATGCATCAATTACAAAAACTATACCAAATTTAAGAGACGTCAAACAGGTAGCTCTTTGCATGATGCTCTGATAGCAGGTAACACGTTCTTCACTTGCCTTCTGGAAAATTTTATTTCCTGGAAAGCTGAATAACCAAAGAGGGTAATTACTATACAAGGCACAATATTCACTACCAATTAACAACCAGTTTCTAACAAGAAATAGAAGAGTAAATCCACAATAAACTGGCATTAATGATGACTAAGAAAGAAAGCTTTGAGAAGTACAGCATATATCCCAGGTTTAAGAAAAATTTTAAAAGTTTCAGAGAAGATGTACTTATAAAACTAAAGTCTGAATTTAGAAGATGATACAAAAAAATTGTAAAGCTCCTCAAAATAATGTTCTGAAAATATAATTTTGAACGGGAAAGTAAGAAGACAGAAGAATTATTTAAAGATATTATCATGTCTAACACAAAGCTCTAGAACAAATGTATATTTAACGATTAATGAAGATGGACAGAGACTGTGTAATTAAGAATGAATAAGAATTTCATAAACCCTTAAGAATACCATTAAAATGGTGCAAACCCAGATTAAACTACTACTTGCAAAAATGAAAAGGATAGAAGCAGATTTTCTTGGCTATATTTGGTGAGAAGAACAAGGTAATCTGAGGCATGCTGCTTGGACTAGAGGGTAAAATATTAATAAAAAATAGTCCTCAAATCTATTTGATTTCCCTCCCTTTTGTTTCTGTCAATTATATTGAAATAAAATTGGTAGTACAAAATTGATAAGAAAAAAAATATTCAAAGGTAATTGAAAAAAACCTTCAAGGAACAACTATTTTTCTCAATCAAAGACAAATGGCTCAGACCATTTACTCCTCGGCACACTGGAAGAACTTGTAGATGATATTAAACCAATGTCAATTGTGTGGTATGAATTATGTGAAATGACAGAGATGGTGGCGATGGAACAATATAAACTAAATTTCCCCCAAAAAGAAAAGTAAATCTAGAAACTCTTGTGAGAGGTTAATACCAGTCATATTTTGTGGGTTGTTTTTGTTTTTTGTTTTGCTAGGAAAGATTCGCCCTGAGTTAACATCGGTTGCCAATCTTCCTCTCTCTTTTTTTTTAACTCCCCAAAGCCCCAGAACATAGTTGTATATTGCAGTTGTAAATCCTTCTAGTTCTTCTATGTGAGCCACTGCCACAGCATGGCTACTGACAGATGAGTGGTGTGGTTCTGCACCCAGAGGCCAAACTCAGGCCGCTGAAGCAGAGCAGAACTTGAACTACTAGGCCATCAGGGCTGGCTTATTATACTGGTCATATCTAAGATGCTTAACATAATATTAGCTGGTTGATTTGTAGGCACTTAGAAAAGAAAATAATTAACATCCTAAGTGTCTAATAATAGAAAATTGTTGTGACAGTTGTGGATTGAGTTTAACAAGGAGATGATAGTTTAGCTAATCTCTGTGCTGATTATTTTCACCTGGAGAGTTGAATTGGTTTAAGGGTGATGTGAGCTATTGGAGCCATAAAATTTAGGAAATGATGGAGGGGATGGAAGAAGGTTAGATAGGAGAAGAAAATATTTAAAAGGACACGACCATTGGAAAAAGGAATTTGAAATATTTGGCATGATTCTGTCAAGAAAGAAAATAAATACACCACCACCAGGTAGATAGAATCCAGGGAGCTGCCTCTCATGGTGGAAAAATTAGTCTTTAAAAGAGTGAAAGCTGAGGCTGCATTGGGTATGTTTAGAGGATTCAGGAAATATTGAAATTTTAGAACTTATGACTTTAAGGATCTAGTCCAAATATGATGTTAACAGAATAACAGATTGTGTGCTAATGGCTACAATTATTGTGCTAACCTATGCAACATTGGGAGAGGAAAGTAAAATCAGCTTATTTTTAGCTATTATTTTCATCGTCAGTATCACTATAAAATGCTTTACTCAGCTATGAAGTCACTTACCAAGACCTACAGTGTGTACTATTTAAAACTGGACAGATTCCTGGAAGATATACTATAAGGAGTAGTTCTGCTTGGCGAAGCGGTGCCCCAGTTGATCCAATAGGTCATACCTGCCAGTCAGTAATTTCTTCAGAACTGTAATGTAATACTTAGGACAATTATACTATATAGTAAATTATTCTACATATCTATTATAGCCATTATGTTGTCAAATGCAATACATTTTCTCCCATTTATCTGTAAAGCGCCATAATTAACATCTTATACTTTATAGCTGCTATATCTCATATATCTTCTAATTCACAGCATTTAGTGGCAAGATAATTACATCATCTTTCTATAAAAGAACACAGGACACAGGACACATTTTCTTATAAAACGTTTTCCTTCAATAGGTGGACAAATTTATTTAACAGCAAGTATACTGTTTAACGGGAAAAGAAAATTCTAGTCAGTTAACATGCAAAGTATAATGGCATGATTTGATTATCCTGAGCTTCTGTCCCACTTAAAATGTGAAGTCATAGAAAACAAAATATTGAAAGAGAAAATGTAAAAGGAACAAGCTAAGTTCAAGATAAACACAAAGCAGTAAGTGGGTAAAGCATATAGGTAGATAGGTTCTGGGTCGGAAACAAAGGATAAGAGGCTTTGCCTCTTTGGGGTAACAGGGATTTAAATATCCTGTGAAAGATGGGATCTCGCTGCTGAGTCCTTGAAATCGAAAACTGAGATAGTGCTTTCTCTCTCTCTCTCTTTCGAAGAAGTTAGAAAAAAGCGTCTGTTAGACTTTGTCCTGGGGTTCATGATTTGATGAAGTTACACATCTAATGAGGTGCAATGAAGCAGGCCCAGGCTCACAAACAGCTCTAGGCCAACTTACCTATTGAATATAGGGTATAACAACATCACCATTGGAAAGGAACTCTGAACCACTCTATAAGATATAATTCTGACCAGAATGATTAGATAAAGAGAGGTAGGTACAGAAAGAGAGAATAAATAAAAACACAAAAAAACCTCCATTCAGTAGAATAAACAAATCCAAATTTAGAAACATGCTATGAAAAACAGTCAAAGCAATGATAAAAATATGAATTTACTACCAATAAAATAATAATAGAGCAAATAAATTATTGACATAAGGGAAAATTAAGAAAAGGGTAGGTAATTATGTGAATAACTTATTGGAAATCCCTAAAATGGGAAAAATGTCATCATTGAAATATAATAAACGATAGAATAAACTCTTGGCTGCACGCAAAGTGACAGTTACTGAATTGGAAGTCATCAACAGTGAGGCAAACAGACAAATTATCAGAAGGAACAGTGAAAAGGAGCAGTAAAAGGATATGGAGAAAACAACAATGAGATACCGCTACACACCTATTAGAATGGCCAAAATCTGAAACTCTGACAATGCTAAATGCTGGTGAGGATATGGAGCAACAGGAACTCTCATTCATTACTGGTGGGAATACAAAATGGTAGTCACTTTGAAAGACAGTTTGGCAATCTCTTACAAAGCTAAAAACATAATATTATTATAAGATCCAATAATTGGACTTCTAGGTATTTACTCAACTGATTTGAAAACCTATGGCTCCCATAACCCCCCGCCATAAAACAAACATGAGCATATGAATATTAATAGAATCTTTATTCAAAATAGCCCAAAACTCAGAATAATCAAGATGTCTTTCAATAGGAGAATGGATAAACTGTGGTACATCCATCCATTCAACGGACAATTATTCAATAATTTAAAAAATGAGCTATCAAGCCAGGAAAAGACATGTAAGAAACTTGATTGCATATTACTAAGTGAAAAAAAGCTGGTCTGTCAATACTATATAGGGTACTATTCCTATTATGTGATGTCCTAGGAGAGGTAAAAATATAGAGACAGTAAAAGGATCAGCACTTAGCAGGGGTTCAAAAGAAGGGGAGGAGGTTGTATAGATGAAGCACAAGGGATTTTGAAAGCAGTGAGAATACTCTGTGTGATACTACAATGTTGGATACGTGAACTTATACAATTGTCAAAACCAAAAGATCTTTATACCACAAAGGGTGAACTTCCATGTATACAAATAAAAAGTAATAATTTGGAAAATCAGAGGAGTTTGGAAGGAATGCAGATTGTGGCAGGAGAATATAAGTATTACAACACATGAAACAATCTCACTGAAGGGAGTGGGGAAAAAGTTGTTGTCTTAAGTAACTTTGGAAATAAGTGGAGTCTGTGACACTAAGCAAAGGGAACTACACATAAAAACTGTGCTCTAGTTGGTAAAGTTGCTTCCCACAGAGGTGTGGGTTAACGATTCTGATACTGATATACATATACACTGAAACTGAACAACTGAATAAATGGAAGGCAGATAGTGAGAGACAGGTTTCTAGCTATTGGAGTGGGAATATACATACAAGCAAAGGAATAGTTTAGAATAGTCAATAGGGCAATGGATTAGAGTTGGAGACATCAGTATGAACTCAAGTTTAGCTTTATATAAATATGTAGTGTCACATATAGAAATATTTATTGGTGTATGTATCTATATTCATTACTGTACACATATAGTTCCCTGTTCTTTTAGCTAAAAAAATGACACTCCACTAGCAATGGATGTTGTTTTCTGGATGAAGAATGATAGCTTTCTGTGAATCAAAATGATCACTTATAGATGAGAAATATGAAATCCAGAGCAATGAATTGTCTTGTATGAATTTTCATATCAAGTAGTTATAAAATTAGGACTACAGCCTATCTTTCTCAGTTCTGTATTCCTTCTAAGGAAGAATTTAAGGAAGAATGAAAATAAACTATAATGGAATGGTTACCTAGCTATATTTAAAAGAAGGAGAAGGTGATTGCTGGTTAAAGCTGTCAAAATCCACTATTTATATTCCCTCTTTTGCAAAGAAATCTAAAACTCTTCTAATAACATATTTTCATATGCTGAAGATTGCAATTAAATCAGTATGAGCCCTTTTATCCTTAGGCAAATTTGTCCTGATTTTCCTAACTTAGTATATATCACATTTTCCATATTTCTTATCATAAAAAAAGTATTTGGGAGGCCGGCCCAGTGGCATAGTGGTTACATTGGCAGGCTCTGCTTCAGTGGTCCAGGGCTCATGGGTTCTGATCCTGGGTGCAGACCTTGGCACCACTTATCAAGCCATGCTGTGGCAGATGTCTCACATATAAAGTAGAGGAAGATTGGCCTAGATGTTAGCTCAGGGTTAATCTTTCTCAAGCAGGAAAAAAAAAGAGGAAGACTGGCAACAGATGTTAACTTAGGGTGGATCTTCCTCAGCAAAAAAAAAAAGTATTTGCTCTCTTGTGAAACATCTTCAAGTTCTTTACATTCGTTTTAAAGCTAGATGTCTCACCATAAAAGTCATGGCAAAGCATTCTGTTTCATTTAGAATTATCTAGTCTCTACCCTCTACTCCTGCAGATTTTCACTTATGGAATCACTTTTATGTCTCAAAATCTCAAGGAACATAAAAATATTCACATAAAAGAAGAAGATATTTGAAAATGTTTTAATGTAAGTTGGATTGCACATCATGAAATTTAATAGGTATATGGCCTAGTGTAAAAGAATGAGTAGAGATACTCTATAATGGGCTGTAGATAATATGATCTGATTTGCAATTGCCTCCCATCGCTTAGCTAGTGTGTAGTATTAAGCATGTCCATTTACTTCTATAAGACTCACTTTCCTCATCCTAAAAATGGGAGTAATAATATTGAATCTAGAGCAGAGGTCAGCAAACTAGTACCCACAGGCCAAATCTGTCCTGCTGCCTGTTTTTGTAGATAGTTTCATTGGAACACAGTCAAATCCATTTAGTTGTCTTTAACTGCCTTTGGGCTACAATGATAGAGTTGAATAGTTATGACAGAGACCATATGGCCTACACAGTCTAAAATATTTACTATCTGGATCTTTAGAGAAAAAGTTTGCCAACTCCTGGTTTTCTAGAATTTTTTTTTTAAGTAATAAATTAACTGTTAGACACAGTGGTTATAAATTTCCTAGGAGAGTGCTTGACTCTGGCTACTGTTAGTAAATAGTAATGTGCCACACAAAATTTGTATTGACCCACAAATTCAATGCAAGTACTTTAACCAAACAATGCAAAATTGATGACAATGAGTTGATTAATTTTCTTTCATTCCGTACAGAAATGCAAGTCATAAAGTATAGGCCTATAGAGATTTTTTTCATTTTTTTACAATGTTTATGTAGTAAAGAATTTAGATCAGTGTTTTAAAAAATTATTTAGCAGTGAAATTTTCTGTTTGAAAAGGATCCTGGATACTCAGTTTACAAAACAAAGTCAAAACTGCCGTTATTTAAGCACAAGAAGTGTTTAGTACCTCACCTTTCATTCTAAATATTTCTTTCTCTCTACTATAAACCTTGATGAGGTTTGCAAAATGCTTTCAGTTCTAGAGAATTAAGTTAAAGAAAAAACACACAAACAAGTAATAGATAGGTTAGAGTTATAGAAAAACTATATGTAACTGTTTATCTTTTGTGATATAAATGGTATACGTCATAATATTTTCAAGTTTTTGTAATGTAGATACACAAATACACACACAAAATAAATTAAACCTAAAAAAAATAACAGCATCTCCCCTGTATTGAAACCTTTCTTGTTTCTTCAACTTCAAACCACAATTATCTTATATAATAATTTTATCTATTTAAAAAAATAAATTTTAAACTCAAGGAAAATGATTATCAAACTTATACAATTGGGAAACTTTGTAAAGAAAGACTTGCTGTCTTTTTTCTCCTCTAAGTCTGAGGAACACAGATAAAAATTAACTTGAGCACCATTGCGTAATGTTTTATTAAAACAAAAAATTCCAGAATCTCATTTACTTATGATATTTTATTTTTTATGTTGATTTATTTATTTTAAAGCATAACTTTAGAGTTTATTTACTGGTAAACCATGAAGAATTTCAATAAATAACTGAAATTACCCCTATAAAATTTTTTTTTTTTAATTTTTAGTCAAAGATATGCATTCTGCAGCTTTTGGAGAAAATAAGAACACTTTCCACTCTAGATAAAGAACAGTGGTCACACAGGTAGCGTCTGAATCACAGTATGATCTATAGCAACGTAGCATAATATATCACAAGAACAAAATTGAGTACAAAGGACGATGGTGCTACTAACTCTGAATTCTGTTATTGATGCCCTGGCAATGCTAGCATAAGTACCAGTTCTAATTTCACAAGAACCATGTTTCTTCAGGCATTTTAACTGTGAGATTTTGTTTTTTATTGTTAGTCAAACCCAAGTATATGCAATGCATGGAAATTTATATCAACCGTGATGTGAGTTTTAGTGAGTAATCCAAAATGTTTTTCCAAGAACAAATTATTTATTTTGCTGAAATAGCTCCAGCTATTTTATTGAGTTTGGTTCATGTTGTACATTTGTATGTGATATGTTTCCACTGTGCTATATTTACTTATAGGACATTCAAATCTTCATGCTTAAGATATATATTTCTAAAACTCGTTGGAATTAATCAAAGAAAACATGGTAAGGTTCTTGGTGACTTATATGAGAAGGTCGTATGATAGAAGGTTCCCAGCGCAGTGTCTGATGCTCAGTGAATATGTCTTTTCTATCTCCTATTCTCCTTAATGCTTACCTTTATGATTCATATTCTACAGTATTCTAGGAAAAAAGATGTTAGTGTGACAATATTGTTTCTTTTGCTTCATAGGTAGAACTAACTATTCCCTAGTTCTGAATAACCTCATTTATACCTAGGGTTTTAGCTGCCATCTCGAGGATGATAACAACTAACTTTTTAACTTTAGCTTTTATCTCTTTTATTCATTTATCGTTTAAATATTTACTACACGTGTGTTTTGGGCTTTGCACAATGCTGGGAAGATAATACAGTGGTCAACAATGCATTCCCTGTTTTATGGGCATTATACCATTTGGGGGTATCAGAAAATAAAGAAGCAGAATCAGGATTTCAACTTCAAAGTGTGGTGGAGATGTTTGTAAGACATCGACGTGGAAATGTCAAATAGATCATTTGACATAGCTGAGCTTAATTCCACTTGGCTAGTCCCTTGCCACCAGAGATGGAAAATGGCCAAACCTAAACCTTTTGTTGCTGACTCAATCTGATTCTTTTTAATCCCAATCTTTGAGAATAGCAGCCTTCTTCATTCGGTCAACTAAGAAGCTTGAGTACCATTCTAGACCCTCTATTTCCTCCACTCCCCACAGCTAATCAGTTACACGGTCCTACTAATTGTACCTTCTTAAGGTTTTGCATCTGTCCTTGCCGTATTCATTTGTAACCTGAAGCACCATAATATACAGCAAACCAACCTCTCTGCTTTCTCTGTTAGGCTCTTTAAAGGGTCTTCCTCCAATACAGATTTAGGCAGATCACTTGCCTGAATAAAATGTGAATAATCACACTTTATGTATCAAATTCAAACTCGTAGAATGGAATAAAATCTCTTCCATCAGCAGGCCCTGTTCCTATCTCCAACTGTATCTCTCACATGGCTTTCTCTAGAGCTTCATGCTTCAGCCACACTAAAGTTATTTTAATGCCCTAAACTTCTAAATGTTATATAAATTTACTTAGGTTGTTTTCTTTGCTTCTAGTATTCCCTTTACAGCCTTCAGTTTTCTGATTCATCCTTCATTTTCTTTTCCTTCCTTCCTTCTTTCCTTATTACTCTCCTTCCTTTATTCCTTTTCTCCTTCCTTCCTTTTATTCCCTTTCTTTCTGTTTTACAGTAGATTGGCTTCCTCGGATAACACATCTGACTCTTCAGGATTCTGCCTACGAGGTAGTTCCTCCATGAGACAATGTTTCTCCTTAGCATCCTCCTTATAAATGGGGCTGCCATTCTTTGTTCTGAGACCTTAAGTTGGCATGATAAGCAGTGGGTCAGTTTGGTTTGACTCTGACACAGACTAAAGATCACAGAATTTAACTAGATTTGACTATATAAATTCCTCATAAAGTTAGATCATTCTCACCAGGATTACAGTCTACCTAAGCACCAGTCATTTCACTAATCATACCAGAAAACATTCTTATGGTCTGAAGCCGCCCTGCCCAATCCACCACCATTTACCCATCCTTGGCTTCAAAATGCCAATGCCACTCAGGATCCCAATGGAGCAAAGTGGTCTCCCAAATTTGAGGAACATGTGTCTCATAATTGTCTCTGTCATTCTAACTCATGACCTTTCAGAAGCTTCTTAACCACTGGGAGGCAAATTCTTCATATGTTCTCAGTGCAAATTCCTGAGTAAGAAAATCTTCATAAGTGATACCTTTTATCCAAGCACAATGATATCATCACTATCTCTACGGATCACGCACCCTTAGTAATCTATCCATCCTCTGGTCTGCTCAGAGTGACTATGAAGGTGAAGGTCTCGGTTAAATGGTATAAAATCTGTCCATTGAGGAAACTGATTATCTAGGAGAAAAGGGTGGGGAAAAAGCCATAAACGAATGGTTTTCCTTAGAAGGCACGATGGGAAGAGAAGAAATAAAGAATGTCATGCTCCGTTTTACTTTATAAAGTTTATATTTAAAATATCTGTTCTCCTATTATATTTGCATTCTTTTCAAAATTCCAAGTCATATCTCATTCACACTCTATAGCATTAAATACAGGAATAGTAAAGAAGAAAGGAAAACCATATTGTATTCTCCAAAATGACCATCATAATATTAGGAAATGATTGTCATAAATACAACAATGGGAAAATAGCTTTATAAGTTTATTACAATTATTTACAAGTATATTTTCAAGTATATCTTGTAAAATCAGACAATTTCCCCCAAAATTTTAAGCACTGAACCCAGAGACTAACTGCACACAAAAAAAGCAAATCTGTGAAGCACTGTTTAATTAAGTAGCTATATCTGTTCTATTATATATTTGACGAAATGACATGTGTTCTGATCTACCTATTAAGCATAAAAACAATAATTAAAAAAAATTAATTGGGATCTAATCATTGCACTTTTACTTTGTATGCTCTTGTAAATGTAGCATTCACATGTGAATGCTATTTTAAAAATAGTGACTGATAAGAAATTGATTATAATTTTGTAATACTTCTGGTCAATTAATACCCCACTTAAAACATCTTGTTTATATTATATAAATGTTAATTCTTTTAGAATGAAGATACAGAAGCATGAGATGGGCAGGTTAGGAGATGATACTTAGAGTCAAATGTTATAGGTAGGTTAGAAATATTTACTTAGTGTAGATACATTGCAAATGAGAAATAATGAGATCAGAAATCTGAAGAATAACAAGAAATATATGTGTATTTTCCTAATTAAATACACAATATGCCATGTATTATTTTTGACTTTGTCACTTTCCAATACGTGGCTTTCTTTACGTGGATTAAAACAGAGCCATGGAATGCAAACCAAAGTAGCGGAGGAAAAAGTCACATTAATTATTTGCATATTGAGTTGAAATATATCCAAAATCAACATTCATACAATTAGAATGGTAGACATGAGATTGGAATCCTGGCACACAACATAGAAATTGTGAAGAAGATTTAAAGGATGTGCTTCTTGGGGAGGGCAGGAACAGCTTTAACTTGCAGATTATAGTTTTCGCAGACATTGCCCTTCCAAGGAGGGTTAGCACTAGATATTTATCTGATGCAGAATCCTGATATGTCTGAAGATGATCTAATTCTGGTAACAACCACCCACTCTCCTGAAGCCGGGCAGGGACATTTGCCATCACCTGATCTGCTCCATGTCTCCGTGTGCAGTGATACTCTGTACTGGGAACTGCAGCGCATGGGCTGTTGGCTGCCAGATGTGCCTGTGAATGTAATCATACTACTGAGATGAGATCACTCTCAGAAAAACTTGGAGGCGTAGAAACACTTCCGCCCCTGCAGGGAGTTTAAGATTGATGCATTAAATTTATTGTAGCAAAAATGCAGTATTTTAGATCATTATGTATCTTATTTTGGATTTTCCTATGTCATGCAAATCTGTGATAGTTTACAATTCGACACAGAAAGATCAGTCTACAGATCACATGAGGTTTCTATCTCAGTGCCTTCAGGCATTGAAAAAAGTGTGTACATGCTGCATATTTTTTAAATCAAGCTATGCAAGATTTCATATATATATATATGAGATCTCACATATATAGGAAATCTCTAGAGAAAAACAACCTAGATATGATTCATGGAGAATACTATTTTTTAATTCATTGGTATTAGAATTCCTCTTCTTGCTTATTAACTACTGTGAACCCAATTTTTAATAGAAAGATTCTGTTTCATCCTTTTCCTAATAATTTGACGAATACAGTTTTAGAATTTAAAAAATGTTTTCACTATTATCTTATTTTCAGAATGTTTCTTGTATTTTAATCCAAAATGCTACAAGAATGGAGACTTCCGAAGAATTTAGACACTACTTGCTTTTAAATTCCATATATTATTAATAAATAAATCAACTTAAGTTTTCATTCAATATATCTAAAACTTACGTAATATCTACTACTTTAAAAATGACTTTTAGGTCTGATAAAATATTATAATTTTATGGACTAAAGTTAACAGGAAAATTATTGCTGTCCTGTATTTTGTACCCTAACCTACAATATTTAACAGCAAGCTAGAAAAAGAAAAGGAGGAATGTCTCTTATTTGTAAAAACGTGGTGTCCTAGGAAAGTGAAAAAAAGTATTACAAAAGACAAGGAGTCTTCATGAAAGAATTCTAAACTGCCTTTCTTAGCATTTGAACTCCAGGATATTTTAAATCACATTTATCCCCTTAGGAAAGAACAAGTATGGATTGACCAGGCAGTCAATTCTCTAGCCATTTAGATTAGTATCAGGTTAAACTAAGTTATTGAAGTGATATGTACATATATTTCAAACCAGGAAAATGATGGAAAAGCCATTTGTAGAAACTGAGAAAACCTGACACTGACTCTTAGTGGGTAAGCTGGTGCCCAGAAATAATCTATAGTGAGAATACTTATTCAGGTCCCACTGGCTGTGGATAAGGGAATTCCTAAGCACTCCTTCCCTCAAACGGAAGTGACTGCCTCACCAAGCCACTTAGTTCTTGAATATAGACTACAATATGTCATTAATTAACAGGTTGTGAATCTATGTCTTTTCCCTTCAAGTACTTAGGACAGGCGTTGTTACCCACACTTTTGCATTATCCGCTGCATTCTCTAGCCTGTTATCAATCAAATGAATGCTCAATACAGTGAGTCCTATTGACTTAAGAATCTGGATTTTACTAAATAACAGTATAATTGAATATTTGATAATTATTAGTTGTTTGGGGAATCCAGATTCTTCTCTTTTGAATAAAGCCCCTAATTAGTAATTCCCATTCATAACTTGTGGCAAACACATGCAAACACACACGTCTAGTTATGTATGTAACAGAAATAAAGTCTTCTAAAAATACCAATTTCTAATTAATTAGTTATTTCCAAGTTAGATTAATTTTTGTACAATTTTCCAGCTGCCCATCCCAGAAATTTTGTTACCTAAAATAAGCACTTCTGCACGTTCCCAACATTTAAAGAAGCATATGTTGTATATATATTATCTTTATAAGCCTCCATAATCTGCAATTATGACTCCCATGCTTTGGTTAATACCTATCACTTCTTGCCTGGCCAATTAAAATAGCTTCTTATTTGGTCATTTGGCCTTTAATCTCAATTCCTCTACAATACATTGTTGATCTAGGTATAAAATGATCATCCTAAATTGAACATTTAATTATGTTGCTCCCTTGATATAAAATTTTTAAATGATGTGGTTTTAGCAGTTCAAATGACCACTTGTGAAGGTTATTAAAATAATAATTATGATTAAAAATACCAATTCTCAAATACTACATATTCCAGACTTACTAAATTAGAATTTCCAGTTTTAGACTTCCAGGCTCTGTTTTTATTTTTTTGACTTTGAAGGTGAATCAATGCACACCCCAGATTAAAAACCACTAGTTTAATGGTCTGCTATTGCCTAAAAGGTAAAGCGTGGTTTGATATACAAGGCTGTCTATATTATGACTCTACTTAGCTTTCTGCCCCCATACACTGCACTAGAGTAATATCAAAGTGCTCACAGATCTCTGAACATTCAATGATCTTTCATTCTTTTGTGTCATTGATCTACTCGCAATGCCCTTCACCATTTTTCCCATTGGCCAATGTCTATTATTCCATTAACAGTAATTCCCAAGGCATAGGTCAGCATTTCTTTCATGCAGCAACCATGCCACTGCAATCATACTCCTCTCAGCACTGAGGGCTGTGCTGTATCTGTTGGGACATATATTTGTCTTCTTTGCTAGGCAATGATTTTCTTGAAGTTAGGGACAGTGAGTCATTTCCTCTTTATATGGAAAGGGGTTGTCAACATTTAGTGACTGGCACATAGCACAATAAATATATTTCAATCAATGGGTGAAAGAAGGTGTTAAATTTTTATCAAGTTTCCACAAATCAATAGCTCCTTCAGAAAAAAGCATTTTATTTAATAATAATTACTATGAGGGAATTAATTGATGATTGCCTAATAACTGAACTCATTTTAAAAGCATATTTCCACAAGGAGAAAAAGGGAAAAAAAGCATTATTTTTCCAGTGTTTTGAATCTGAAATTGTATTTATTTGTATTTTCAGAAATCTCTGCTTACCACTGAAAGCCAGGTAAAAATGGTAGATTTATAAGATGTTTAATGGTTAAGAGAAGAAGACTATAAGCTAAATATAAAGGTTTCTACTTATCATATTCTCTGAAATATCCTTTTAACTAGTAAAGCTAAGCCATGTTTATAATGAGAGATTAGATAATTTAATAATGTCATAATAAGATATGTTAATTTTGAACAGAAAGGTTTTAGTTGTCACCTTTGAAATGTTCTCTATGCCTTTTACAGTATGCCTTCTGGCATAATATCCATGTGAAATAGCTGGATACACTATATTTTTAAGAGATATATTTAATGTAATAAGAAAGAGCAAATAAGCTCTCAAATCAATTATGTTACAGTGAATACTATAGACTAAGTGTTTGTGTCCTCCGAAAAAATTCATATGTTAAAATTTAAACTGCAATGTGATGCTATTTGGAGACGAGGTTTTGGGGAAGTGATTAGGTCATGAGGTCAGAGGCCTCATGAATGGGATTAGTGGCCTTATAAAAGAGACTCCAAAGAGCTCCCTGGTCCTTTCTGCTATGTGAAGACAAAGTGAGAAGATGGTCATCTATGAACCAGGAAGCGAGATCTCACTAGACACTGAATCTGCCAGTGCCTTGATCTTAGATTTCCTAGCCTCTAGAACTATGAAAAATAAATTTCTATTGCTTATAAGCCACCCAGTCCATAGGCTGTTATAGCAGTTTATGGACTGCTGTTATTTTGTTATAGCAGCCTGAACGGACTAAGACATTAAACCATCCATATAGTAGACATGATGAAAGAAAGAAATGAGAGGTTTCATTTTGACATTATGTTTTCCATATGCTGTAACACCAGAGGCCATAGTGAGAAAATTATTCTTTTTCTATCCTAATCATGTAAATCCTACATTTACCTGAATTACACAAATTAAATCATTTAGCTGATGGGAGTGAATGCTTCCTCCCATAACCTGTCGTGTTGCACGACCGCGGCAGTGTGCTCACACTTCAAAGGCTCAGCTTTAGATTTGTTACAAGGACTCCAGCTCCTTTCCATGAAGTGGTCTTGAGTTCAGACCTCTGAACAAGCGTGTACTGGATGTGGGCCATCTGTGTGGGGTTCTCCAAGGAAAGCTAAAATTCTGGGTGTTTGTTTAATAGTATGCCACAACTTGAAATTCTTGTCATGGTGTCACTAATAGGAAGATTTGTAGTGGCATCATGTCCAAAAGGCTGCAGAGACAATACAACACAATGAATGACAGCTTATGAAGTCACAGTAATCTACTTGTTTCAGTTGATTTAAAATGTTAGATAATTGTTATTTTAGTGTCTAGAAGAATTACGTCAAGGACAGCCAATTTTCCAAAAAAAGCATTTAGGAGTGAGACAGACTGTTTTGAGCGTGAATGTTGAGTAAGTGAGGAAACTATGAGCTTCTCAACCAATACAGAAAATGGTGAAGTTTCTAATGTCACTGGACAGAGACAAATGAGAAAAGGAAAGCTAAAAATGGAATGAGAATAAGGATTTTTGTCCTATTACTTAGGATGTGGTGAGGATGAAATTGGATAAGTAAAGAAAACGAGTTTGAAAAGATAAAAACTAAAATCTAGGGCACGATCTTTTAAAAATCATGAAAGCACTTAACTGAGTAGCAAAGAATAAAGTAAAACATCATTTTTATTTCCCTCTTCCTTGGTAATTTTTAAGGATTTTGATAAGATTCCATAGTAGCAATATTTTTTAAAATGTCTTTCTCTAATCTTTGTTTCAATCCCAACGGATTTGAGAGTTCACTAGTAGCTAGTTCATGATCAGCTAATAGCTACATGTGCTCTTAAAAGTAAATTGTTTCAACTTAATATTCTTCGAAGCTATTGAATGCTCAAATGTTTCTAGACTAAATGCTTTTTCCATCCCTTGATTGGAGAGCTGTTTAGTATAAAGATTTACTCATTTGGCTTCTCTAAAAACAACAGGAAAAGTCTTTTGGCCAGTGACCCTTGTCAAATGACAAAACTAAAACAATTATAGTAATGACGTTGATGTCCTTTATTCAAAGGAAAACCATCCATGGATTGGGAGCACAGTACCTCACAAGCAGGGGAGCACCGTTTCTGAGGGATTTGAGGCAAGAGCGAGTTTTATAGAGCGTTAGAGAATGCAATGTGGAAACAGAGCATGATTGGCTAGGATGGTGGGGAATTCTGTATGAGGCTGGCAGGCCCTGTTTTCCAGGGTAAAGTAAACTAGCTAAAGCTGAGTTGGAGGTTTGGGATTGGTGTATGTCAGGTTTCCTTGACAGGCGTTTCCCATGAAGGCAGGTTGACTTAGGTTTAGATTTCTCACTTGGGCTGGACCACTGGGGCAGCCTTAGAACACAAAATGGCATGGAAAAGCAAGGTGCAAACTATAGACAAGGTGGTTTTTTTTTTGGTCTTGCACAGTGTTTTTAATATTGTCAGTTTAGACGTAAAGAGGCTGCATTTTAGCTTCAGGAAAGAAAGAAAGGAAGGAAGGAAGGAAGAAAGGAAGGAAGGGAGGGAGGGAGGAAGAGAAAAGAAAGAAGAGAAGGAGGAAGGGAGGGAAAGAAATAAGGAAAGAAGGCAGAAAGAGAAAGATGTGGCCATACATGGCTTGCCTTTTGTAATGCAATAACTAGCCAGAACCAAGTAACCACTGTCCCCATTAGAAAGAATCTACATTCTTAAATCCCCCCCTCCTCCCATAAGCATTGCCGTCACTTAAAATTAGTCATGGCCTATGAGCCTCTCTTATTTATGTCACTTATTAAGATCCTATATATAATTGGATTTGGTAATTGCTAGATTATCTTTTCAATAAATAGTGAATCAACAAGTAAAATGTATAACATCTAAAATATGGGAATGAGAACAAGATTAATAATTGAGGGTCTTTCTTTTTCTTTTGCAATGGATAAAAATTAGGCATAAACTTAAGTATTTAAGATAAATAAATTTTTAATAACTCATATTATAATTTGAACCTCCATTCTTCTAAGGTGATGGAAGATTAATCTTACTCAAATTGGGTTCCCTTTCCTTACCCTTAAATTTGTCAATAGTTTGGGGGATGATTAGGGTGTAATGGGCTCATTTATCTTTTAAATAATCTGTCTTCATGGGAATCCTTTGAGACTTCTGTCACTGATCTGTACAGGTTACCACTGATCTGATCCTTTTTCATGCCTCCTGTTCCTTTCAGGAGAAGCAGCCAGTTATTTCCGTGCCAGGCTTTAGGGCATGAGCAACGCTGGGTAGACTCTGTCACTCTGGGGCATGGGTGAAGGGTGAGGCTGTTTTTGCTTTCTTCTGGGTCACACCCGTTCCCAGAGGCAGTGAACACAGAATAGCCTAAATACTTCAATGAGATTGAGAGAGAACTACTGAGAGGAGGAAAAAAAAAAATCCAGCCTCACATACAAACAGAACCTACAATCCGTAAAATTGCAATGATTAAATCACATCTCATTCTTAACTTCCTTTAGGTAACGTTCCCCTGTGCCAGGAGCCCAAATATAGTTAACAAAGCTTCACAATACAAAGGATGAGTAAACCAACCAGCTGAAAACCTAATTAAATTCACTGAACCATGAAGTATACAAATGCCAATATCTGTAATGGGCTAGGCAAGCAAATAAAAACTGACTGTACCGGCACAGGAAACGAGGAGCGACATAATTGTTCACAGGGTAATGAGTGGATCTTGCACGTGCATAGGAAAGCAACATGAGGAGTATGCAAGAATGAAAGAGAATTAATAATATTAAACTTGTTGACAGGGAATTAGCAAAAAATTTTAAAAGGATTTTAGATTGGTAAATATGGCAGAGTCATTTGACAAATAAAATTCAAGACACCATCTATCCAAAGTCTTAATTCTAGAACTTGTTTATTGGTTTTGACAATTGCATGACTGCACGCATGTGCGCACATGAGCACATGTACACGTGCACACTTTATTATATTTATATATGAATGTAATACATTTTAAATCATAGTAGCTTTGATTATCTAGGTGCATTAATTATATATAACAATCAGATATCAAATTTATCTCCATAGGCAAGTTACTTTCTCACATTGTGCTGTGGTATAGACCAATTTATTCAGAGTAGAGAAGTCTGTCTGTGTCATTTCCATTTTCCCATGTATTTTGTGTAAAACTGAAAGCTATTTTCAATACTTCATTCTTCTTTGACAACAATTTCCAATAAATCTTCATGATCTGTTAATACTTTCTTCAAAGAAACCCATCTCTTCCTTTAAACATCTGCTCTCACCACCACAGCTAGATTAATACATTCTCTTCTTTAAGGTTTTCCCAAGCTTTACTTTTACATAGTCTCCACATGGAAGATGTAAGAAGAATCCCCCAGCAACAAAGGCATCATGAATTACCTTGGACAACGGTGTTGAACCAGCATAGAGAAAGAGTCTAGCAGATGGGGTAGTCAAAGAATTTACGTAACAGCCAGAGAAGGAAATTGTCACTATTTCTACCTGTGCGTTTCTGGTTCCTTTTCTCCTACTGTATATCTGATGTCCCTGGGCATGACAACTTAAATTTTGGTTTATCGGCTGCGAGGTTGCAAGGAGATTGTACAGATCTGCTGAGAGGACTGATTTTGAACTTGAAGCTGAAATCGCAACTGGATGGCTCACTTTGGCTTGTCTTCCTTGAGGAGG
Organism: Ceratotherium simum simum; assembly: GCF_057802395.1. NCBI lineage: Eukaryota > Metazoa > Chordata > Mammalia > Perissodactyla > Rhinocerotidae > Ceratotherium > Ceratotherium simum. The sequence continues at coordinate 20,856,038 of NC_141926.1, forward strand.
GGATGATTGGCTTCTCTGTGTGGGAGCCAGAATATGAAGGGCAAGCTTAATGCCCTTACACTAATACAAATATCCCGACAAGTATACCTGACAAACCGATCCCACAATGCCTTGTCTTAGAGCCCTTATTACTGAGTTTCTGCTTATCACAGGCATTCTGTTTTTCTTTTCTTTTTCTCCTGCATAATGGAGAAAATAATAATTCCTCTTTATAACTTTGTAGGGAGGATTATGTGAGATAATTTGCATGGAATATGACAATGTGGGACAATATATGTTAGCTATCATCTTTGTGATTACTATTACCAATATTATCGTTATTCCTGTTCCTCTCAGGCCTGGAGCCCATCACGCAGCTCAGGATGATTGTCTGGTCTATCTCCCTTCTTAGGACTTGATGATCTTCCTAATCTCTTGTCCATTCTCTGAAGTCTTGTTTCAAATACACTAGAACCCCTGGGCACATACTACTCCCGTACCTGATGATAAATGCACTAAAATTTAGAGACCTTTACCGTTGCTATAATTCCCTTCAAAATTCTTGTACTTCTGTCTACCAGGTGAGGAGGTGTCCAGCCACTTACAGTAATTGGCTACCTCCCCCAAGTATTTAATGGAGGCCCCCAGGCTATGCAGCAATCATTCCATGATTCCTTAGTTCTCTCTCCCATTCATCACTGCATGTTTTTCAGACTTTCTCATATCAATTCAGTATTCAAATCCTTCGTTGACCTTATCTCCATCTTGCAGATGAGCACATTTATTCCATCAATAAAATAAAAGCCATTCGAAAGGAAATACTTCAATTTCCTGCTGTTGAATCTGCCAACCTACTTATATTCCTTCCTCTTTTTTCTATATTCTCTCCCCTTATAAAGATAGAGATGTATCTTATCCTCTCTAAAGCTAATGCTTCTACATAATCTCTGCCTTCCAGGGTGTCTTTGTCTGTTTAGACTGCTATAACAGAATATCATAGACTGGGTGGCTTATAAACAACAGAAATTTATTTCTCGCAGTTCTAGAGGCTGGAAGTCCAAGAGCAGGGTGCCAGCATGGTCGGGTTCTGGTGAGAGCTCTCTTCCAGGGTGCAGACATGGCTGAAAGCGAGCTAGCTAGCTCTCTGGCCCCTTCTTATAAGGGTATTAATCCCATCCATGAGGGATCCATCTTCATGATCTAATTACCTCCGGAAGGCTCCACCTCCAAATACCATCCTAACCACTCTCTGCACACTTGTCTGCGATAGGAGCCATTTCTATGGGCTCTATCTGAATGCATTATCTCCCTTATCAGTGAATATATCACATTTTTATTTAGTTGCATTTCTAATTATGTCCAAAATACAATCTTAATAACATCATGATCTATTCCTTATTGTTTATTATTGAATTTTCAGTCCACTGTGCAATGCATTAATGAATCTGAAAGAATAAAAGGATAAATAATGTAACATAGTCCTCTTTCTACTCATACAGGTTTTTTTGGCTTTCCACACCAGCATGCCACGGTTGAGTCTTCATTCTTAAAACTAATCTTTATAAGGTATAATAATAGTGGAAGATAAATCGCAAACGACATTAGAATCAAATAATAGACAGCACTGAATATTAGAACATTTGGATTAAACTTAATTTGTTAGTAAATCTAAGGTGAATGGGAAATTTTAAGTAGTCATTACTAAAAAGATGCCAAAACCATGAGCTTAGGTTTCATGCTCAGTCTAGACAATTAAAGAAAACGGAAATGACCACTGCATTGATAACATTCTTAGTAGAAATGTGTGGTTAGTGCCAGTCCCTGAATTATTTAACAGAAGACGGTATGATATCAGGATGATGGAATATTCTCTGTACTCATTCACTTGGCAGATAATGTTAAACAAGAGGGGAAAGGAAGGGATCTAAAAATGTAGAAGATAAAATCACCATTCAAAGTGACCTTATTGAATGGAAAAACACATAGAAAAAATGCAAAATGAGGGTAGTATATCTGAAGAGAAAAATAATTTTTCAATGCAAAAATACAAGAAATGTAAGTGTGGCAGAAAAATAGCTGTGCCATAACAGATGATAAACTAACCATTATCAAGGATGCAGCCCTTGGGAAAGCAAACACAGTGCTGAATTCTTACATGGGAACCACGCACCGAGAAACCATGAGGTAATTCACATGTTATATTCAACAGTGACTTGACTTGTTTTCATAATCAAAATTAACCCTGTTGTGGGAAAGGTAGAGAGAGTTCAGAAGAAGGCAATGGAGTCTGTATAAGGTTTAAAATTAGTTATGAAGAAAAGACAAAGAAAGGATTGCTTTGGAGGTGACAACACTGTGAGAAAACAAATTGTAATATACAATACATAACAGCTCCCCTGTAAATGATGGTGTCCAGGCGATCACCTCCAAATCCAATCATGCAGAAAGAAGAGTGAAGAGCAGCCCATAAATGTAGACAACACATGGTGAGAGTTTCTAAGAGTTGATAAAATACTAGCAGGAAATACTACAAGGATAAAGATTAAAATTGATTTTTCTTTGAGCAACTTAAATAAAATCCTATCTAACTGAGGATAGACTAAATTGCCTTCAATTTACTCCTGCTCATCACAGAAATGTGGATGCTATTATTTTAATATTGATCCTGACAAACTTTTAAAAAAGCAAGAATCCCAAGGTAGATCTTTATAAAAAGTACAAACGCTAACAGTGTTGACAAAGCCAGACAGTGGATAACATCGAGTCAGATAGGTATAGTGCAATGAGCAGCGGCTTTAGAGACCTTATACATAATGATAACAATTAACGGTGATAAATGCATAGTTTTCCAGGTGCCTGCCTGAGCACGTGGACTGCATTGTCATTGTTAATTTTCTTAGCTACTCTGTGTGTAGATAACATCATCATCTTCAGTTCACAATGTGTAAACTGAGGTTTATTAGTTGAAGCAGCAGGCCCACAGCCATACAACTAAAGAGTTTTATTCAAACTCATGCTTGTCTGACACTAAAACCCATGCACTTTACCATAAACAATATAAAGGTTTAAGTAGTGTTTTACTTTTCTTTCTATTTTCCCCACTGTTTCCCCAGAGCCCTGTACATGATAGTTGCATGATGAATATTTGTTGAAAGACTATTACACATAACACATTTTTGGAAATATTAGATGACAAGTTGGAAAATGCAAAGAAATCTATATCAACAGAGGAATACAATTTTTAAGGATTTTAAATTTGGTGGTTAGAATGATACTCTTCATTTGGGCATTTTATCATATCAAATTTCTTAGTGCTGGATGGCGTTTCCCATGTCCTAATAATCTTTGCTGTTTTTACAATTTATAAAACATACTTTTTTCATAATTATCATAGTGTTTGAATGGTACGGGAAGAAAGACAAACATTAGTTAATTCTGTGAATTCAATAAAATTTCATCCAAATAATTAAAAAAAGGAAAATCTCTTAAAACTGGAAAACAACATATATATACTTTAGAATATATTATGTCCATACTTTCAAAATAATTAAAAATAAATCTGTTAAATATTTAAAAATATGAGTTCTTCAAGGAATGCAAAGATGATTGTGAAAATAGTACTTTTAACATAACATTATTCATAGTCTGTCTTGGGTCCTTTTTGTACGTTTCTATTTTTATTGTTCAAAATTCAAAAATTATGAAAGTATGCATGAAAAATCTCTCTTCTACTCCATCTAGCCATCTAGTTTTCTCGGTTGCAGGGAAAACAATGCAAAAATGCTATGATGCTGCAATAAATAACCTTGTACGTATATCATTCCTCACTTTATTTTACTTTCTGTATAATATTTTCTTAGACTTTAATGTTTCACATAAGTCCTTTTTACCTTCCATTTTGGACATTCTTTATTGTGGTATTCTTTCTTGAGGTGTTACGAGAGAACAAGATGTTTTCCAAAAAGGCACGAAAAAAGTAAATGTTAAGGCTTTTTACAGATTGCTTCAAGTCCATGTTACTTGTGGATTACAAAGTGGGAACATTTAACTTCAAAGCGTATCTGGCTGTTGTTATAAAATCAGAAAATAGATCGCTTATTTCTCCAAATAAACTCAAGACCATGCTTTACTGTGAATAATTTTCATTCCACATTAAAAGTGGTTTTGAGACAAACAATGTATTGTAAGTGAATAACAACAGAAAATTCATACTTATTTACAATGGTCATTGTTACTTTTAAATGTTAGAATAGACTTCTATTTTTTTGATCAACTTGAGAAAAAAATTTATGATAATAGAATGAGTCCTTAACTTCTGCATTTAATAGCTTTTAATGATGAAGAGAATGAAATATGCGTTATTTCTACATAGTTGAAAGACTACATTGTAATTAGCTAAACCAATATTTTGTACCCAGCTTATAAATGTAGACCTGGGTAAAAATAAGTCATAGATGGTTTTCTTGGGCTTTCGGTTTTAAAAATTTTTATGCAAATGTCTATGTTAATATTTGTTTTATCTTAAAGATTTAGACTACAGTATTTATTTTCACTGTTTTAGAAATAATAGATATGCATCAGTGTTCTTACATATATTATATATAATATACCTATGTCACATACATTAGCATATAATATAAACATGTATATGTATATACATATATGTCAATTTTTTTTTTATTGAGCTCATATTGGCTTATAACATTGTATAAATTTCAGGTGTACATTATATTTTAGTTTCAATATGATTCAAAATTTCTATGTCTGTTTTACATCAACTGTACTTTTCTTTTTTTTACCTTTTGACCCCCTTCACTCATTTCTCCCACCCCCACCCCCTGTTTCCGGCAACAGCAATCCATTCTCTGTATCTATGAGGTCAGTTTTTTTTTTTTTAGATTTCACAAATAAGAGAGATCACACAGTATTTGTCTTTCTCTGTCTGATTTATTTTACTTAGCATAATGCCTTTAAGGTCCATCCAGGTTGTCACAAATGGCAAGAATTCATTCCTCCCTATGGCTGAATAATATTCTCTCTTTTTTTTTTTTAACTTAAGAGGACTGCAGTAAAAATCATAGAGTTTCACTCTTTACAATCTTAGATAAATAGCATGAGAGATCATGGACAGACCTTAGCCCTGAAAATAATAAGTAAAAAAGTTATGAGAGCTGTACTAGTCAAGGTTCTCCAGATAAACAGTGATTGTGCTGGTCTGCTGGCGAGCCAGGAAGAAGCACTGTTGCAGACGAAGCCCAAATGAAGACTCCTGGCTGAATTTTCCCATACTTGGGAGAGGTCAGTCTTTTGTTCTATTTACGCCTTCAACCGATTGGAGGCCTAAACTCCACATTATGAAGGGCAGTCTGTATTATTCCAAGTTCACCAATTTAAATGTAAATCTCATTCAAAAATACCCTCACAGAAACATCTAGAATAAAGTTTAACCAAATATCTGGGCACTGTGGCCCAGCCAAATTGACACATAAAATAAACCATCACAACAGCACAATTTGTTTTCGAAAGGTATACAATTTTCCTAAGATCTTTTCTCCTTAATTAATCATTTTTAGAAAATATGAAGGGCAGATTTATTTATTTATCACCTGAGATGAGTATAAATTTTGGGGGTCATCTCAGTTTTTGATATCGTGTCTTTAACATCAGGTGATATTAAGCTAATTTCTCTAATATTTGGTCATATCTGTGCATTTATTAAAGAGGTAAAAGGTTAAGTTGCACAAGGGGCTGAGAAAGCTAAGCACATCTTCTCACAGCAAGTTCTCTGTATCCACTTATGGTTCTTTTGTTCTTTTTCTTTTCTTTGTATACTTAATATCAATTCAGAGTTTGTGGCGTCATCTGAGAGACACTACGCCTCTACAGAAGCAGTCCAACATCTTATTTTTCTTTAATTCCCTGCTATCCTTCCAGCTCAAATAAAAATCTGAAAACTAAAGAATTTTAAATTCAGAAATGTAATATTTATTATAAAGTTAGTATTGTGATATAAAAGTTTTTGAAAATCTACCAAAATCTTATTATTCTACAATATGACTTTAGCCACTATTTTGATTTTTTTTTTGGTTCTAAATAAAACATAATAAGAAAAAACCACCATGAATAAAAATATACAGAAGAATAATGACGTGATAGAAAGGTATTAAAATGGAACCTTAATACAGAGAGGCTTCATTTTTCTCCATAATATAAATTATAGATAGTGTTTGTTTTTATATTCTAAACCATAACTTGATATTACCTGTTGCCTCCTCCATAATTTATATTTTGAAGAAAATAAATTTATATTTTGAAGAAAAACATTTTCTGTTGCAATATTGTGATATTTCATCAGTAGTTTCCAAATGCTTTCTTGACGTTCTTTTGAGAAAAAGTTTACAATTTTCAGAAGGACCTTTTACCAATAAGTAGCAGTAGGCTATGATTTTTTTTTTTAAATATTTAAAGCCCTTTCAACTTATTATTCTAGAATAATTTTTTTATTTAAGAAATATTCACATGTGCATGGTGATGGATGGCAATAGTCTTTGTGTGGTGAACATGATGTAGTCTACACAGAAATCAAGACATGATGTACAACTGAAATTTATATAAAGTTATAAACCAATGTTACCTCAATAGAAAGAAAAGTTATACATTAAAAAAAAGAAATATTCAGTAATAGAGAATCTGATTACTTTTTACCTTTAAGTATAATTATCTGAACCTTATTTCCTGTTTCATAGTTTGAAAGGACTCTTTTCATCTATATGGCAGACTGAGCTAATATGAGAATTTGAATTTTCAGATTCAAGCATATAAAAATTCACACAATATAATATTTCACATTGTAGGGCAATGCTCTTAGTACAAAGCAAAACAAAGATAATATACAGGTGTCAGAATTAAGAGAACCCTCCAAATAAGATGCATGAGAGGACACTAAAGACACTTAACCTTGGGATATTCAAACTGGATATTGACTTCAGGCTTGGGTACTGGGATCCTAATGTCCACATAGGGGTGAAGATGATACCATGTCCAGGCCCAGTGAAGAACTGTATTTCCTTGAGAAATCTGTGAAGTTAGTCCCGTCTGTGAAATAGAGATTTGAATATCCTGTTCACCAGCTCGAGGAATCATCACATAAGTTAGCCATCTACTTGAAGTAGTGAATAGCAAGGGAATTATCTATTAAAATCCAAACCCCATGCCTTTGTCTTAAGTGACTGTTAGGTACCAATTCTGGTTACCTCTGTGGTTGAATAGCCCTGAGCTGAGAAGTTAACATGCTGCTCTGTAATTACAGAACTATTTGAGTTTCCTACAGCCCACAACAAATATTACTCCATAAGTACATATTCCCAACTCAGACAGCTATGGCACTTGTAGAAAAACATTTTTCTCTAAAGAAACGTTCACAGTAAAAAGTACACACACATACATACATACATACGTAAACAGAAGGAACACAACCACTATGAGACCTATAGATGTAACAAATGGCAAAATATACACCTGAAGAACTTATAATGGAGCACTATAAATGACAATTTAAAATGTGTGTCTGACGTGCTCAAAATGATGGAGGAAAACGTAATCTGTAGAGCAGAAACAGTATATTATGAAGAAGAGATGAATTTGAAAAAGAACAACTGGAAAAGCAATTCCAGGATCACAAAATGTAACCATTAAATAAAACTCTTAGAGGACAGGTTTAATAAATATATTGGTTATACCTAAAGAGATAATCAGTCAATTAGAGGATAGATATGAGGAAACCTTGAAGAATCAATTACAGGGAGATAATCCATGAGTTATATGTGTGAGACAGTTAAAATCCATGCAGACTAGGATGAGAAACCCCACATATATCCATGGAAAGTATTACACTTAGAGGCATCTTGATAAAACTGTTGCAGGATTTCAGTGCTCAGAGGAGAACGGTAAAATTTACTGTATCAATTTTGTAGGACTGCCATAACAATATATCACAGGCTGCGGAGATTGAACAACAGACATTTATTTTCTCGTAATTCTAGAGGCTGGAAGCCCAAGATCAAGGTGTTGGCTGGGATGATTTCATTTGGATGCCTCTCCTCTTGTATTGCAAATGGCCACCTTCTCACTGTTTCCTCACATGGTCTTTCCTCCGTGTGCACACACCCCTGGCATCTCTTTGTGTGTCAGAATGTCCTCTTATAAGGACACCAGTCAGACTGGATTAGGGCCCACACTGACAGCCTCATTTTAAAGTAGTCACCTCTTTAGAGGCCCTATCTCCAAATACAGTCACATTCTGAAGTACTAGGTGTTAGGACTTCAACATATAATTTTTTTGGTGGGGGGACAAAATTCAGACCATAACTCTCACCAAAGAACAAAAATGAATTTCCTGAAAAAGACTGACAATCAGACCACTGTTGTAAATAGATGCCAGGAGAAAAGGGAAGGATGCCTTCCAAACTCTAATGGAAATTATGTCAACCTAGACCTCCATAGCCAGAAAGAGTATTTTCAAGAAAGAGAAATAGACCCATTAAGAAATAAAAATAGAATTATTATTCACATACTGGCACTGAAAAATTTACTGGTGGTTGGATTTTAGAAAGAAAGAAACTGAATTTTGAGGAAGAAATGATATAAAAGTACAGTCATTGGTCTACATGCTTTATACGTCTTAATTGATTTAATCCTCATAACCACTAGAAAACAAAGTTATTATTATTAAAGTCGTTTTAGGCTCATGAGTTTAAATAACTTGGCCAAAGTGACATAGCAAATAAGTGACAAATCTCTTACTCTAGTTCTGTCAATCTGGCATCAGAGCCAATGTCTTCACCTGTGGCTCTGTTTTGTATTTTAAACATTTTTAAATCGTACTCTAATATTTATGAGAATCAATTTCATCCTCAAAGTAATTTTATTTGGAATATAAAATATTTTCTGTAATTTCCTTCAGTTTTAAGAGCATAAATATGAGTATGTGTCTTTTTTATTATCTAAGAAGAAAAACAGAATTCAACATAGTGATAAAAGGGAATGAGAAAAGAAAAATGTGAGATAAGATGTCATTAAAACTAAAACAGATTCCAGGCACAAAGGGTTTCCAATTCCCAAGGAAAAGTGGTTATTGAGAAAGTTGAAACCAGGAATAGTAGGGCTAAAATGAACATTTTAAAATAGTAGTTTACCAACTAGTAATTACAAGTTTCCTAACTCTTTAAGTTGTAAGAATCAGAAACTACCAGATATTTAGCATATTTTGAAAACACAGAAAGGTTAAAAGACTGATGAAATACATCATCAGTCTTTCAAATTAACTTGTTATTACTTGTTATTTTTATTATTATATCGACTTTAATTATTAAATCGATTTTAAACAAAATAAAAAAATTATTATTTTGTTTAAAGTTGATTCTATTCACATATACAATTCTTCTAAGTCAGTTTCTGTTTTACACTACTAATTTCTTTCTTGATAACATTGATTATCTTTTCCTATTTCTTTAAGTTTTAAAACCAATGTTTAGGGCCGGCCCCGTGGCTTGGCGGTTGGGTGCTCACGCTCCACTGCTGGTGGCCCAGGTTCCGATCCCGGGCGCGCCCCGACGCACCGCTTCTCCGGCCATGCTGAGGCCGCGTCCCACATACGGCAGCTAGAAGGATGCGCAGTTATGACATACAACTATCTACCGGGGCTTTGGGGGGAAAATACACAAATAAATAAAATTATTAAAAAAAAAAGAAGCAGCCATCACTTATAAAAAAATAAATAAAACCAATGTTTACATGTGTTCAATAAACAAGGCTATTATTAAGCTTGCAGATCGCGATTTCAGACAAAAGTAAAACAATGCAGTGTAACATTTTTTATATGGCAGAACTAAAAGACCATCTCAATTTTGCACATGCTACACAGGCCATGCAAACTGAAGATTGCTTCATAAATGCCATTTTCTAAGTGAAATTTTTTTTATGGTTAAAATGACAACAACAGCATTGTTACTTCAAAACTCCATTATCTGTCACAAGCTCCACTTTTGAAATGGCTAATAGAACCACTTACATTGGTATTTCACTGTAGTTTTTGAACTGTTAAATTGCATTATTTGAGTCTTTTTTTGCTTTTCCAAACACATTTTTTACAGCTTGGGTAACACTCCGTCGGTGTTAATGAATATTTTTTTACAACATAGCTTGTAAATTCAATTCTATCCATTAAATGAGATGGGACTTTTAGCATCAATTTGAGGAAAATATGCATCAGCTTTTTCTAAGCAGGTGTAAATTTGAGAGTATGTAACTTGACTACAAAATAAAGTTGACAGAATCCATATAAACTGATACATGATGTTTATATACTTATGCAAATTATTGTAAAAACAACCTCAATTGAGAGGGCAAAAGTTAGACATAAAGGAAGAAAAAGTCTGGAAAACTCAAAGTCACGCTTGGTAAATATGAATAGATCCAAGAGGTGTAGAAAGAAATATTGAACAATTCCACCCCAACCACTATCCAAAAACTTGAACATGAATACAGTAGCTAGGAGTCAAATGTAAGAGTAGGTATATCTCAACTTTCTTGTTAATATATCTTTGTAGTATTCAGTGTTGCCCTTTCTTTCGTACGTAAATACCAGGTACATAAATACTGTTACGAAGAGCGTCAAACCCTCAATATGAGAAAGATTTCCTCTTGAAAAGTTAAAACTCTGGGAAATATCTTAAATCTATATCACAAGGGTGAAATGAGTACGCCGATAGTTTAAGTTTTATAGGAAAATACTATCTTTTCTTTCTTCTTTTTAAACATTGTCTTATGTTAATATAAAGGCAAAAAACATTTGATAAGTGTTTTCAGTCATCATTAAATCAATAAAACTGGTCTATTGAAAATGAGAAAAAAGGAAAAAATTTGACAACTTGTCAAATTTTGGTTTAATTTGGTTAAATTAAACTTAAAAAAACTGATCACTGCGTAATTTTTTCTCACTCATTTTTAAAGTTCTACCTGCAACATATTTTGTTAAAATTAATAACAACTTGACATAAATCATTAAGAAAATAGAAGGCTGTGTAAAAACAGCTTTTCCCTCAGTAAATCTAAAGGCAGTGAATTATTATTATTTTTCGTAAAAAACTCAATTGTCTCTTCTTCAGAAACTTTTAAATAATACATTAGGAAGGTAATGGGCAACAAACATCTCAAGCTCCATAAAATTACGACAACAGAAAGTACCTTGTGAAGTCATCAAGAAAAATCAATAAACATATGTCAAAATGTCTGTATGGTTTTTGCTTTCATTCTGCCAGAAACACATCCTTCTATAAACTTCCAAACTGTGAACAACTTCGATTAAGCATGTTTTATGTTTTAGGTGCTTTTTATTTTTCAACTGACATAGAGAAGCAAATTAGGGATAAGCCATATTTTCTTCCGAAATCTGTTGACATTAGAAGTAAATTCATACAGATCTGAGAGCTCAAAGTTATATAAAATTAGTCTCATGTTTATTCTAAGAAGATGAGAATTGTTGTGCAATTCTTCAGTGAGATTGTAAACAATGAAAGTAAAGTCTTCAAAAAGAGAAACAGTTCAAGAAGTTTAATGTTTGGCTTATGGTATTGCTACTGTTGCTACCGGGGGGAAAAAGTTATTGTCTCTAGCCATCTCTCCCTGCTCCCCAGTAGAATGTACTTTACATGCCTTTCACCTCCCAGGTTCTCCAGTGATGACATTAAAATAACTCCATTTAATTAAATTCAAAACTATGTATTGCTGACACACTATCTGTCAGGCATAAAACTAGGCCCTTAGGATAATAAAACAAACAAACAAACAAACCTACTGGTGAAGGAGACCATTTCTGCCTTCAACAAGTTTATGGTCTTGATGTCGAAAGGACCGGAACACAAAGTTTTGCAATACAATGTGGCCACTACAAAGATAAGACCATATACAAGAGACCTTGCATGAAGAAATACATGATTGCTCTTTTTGGCAGAGTTGGAGAAGGGGAAGATTAGTTCAAAAGAGATGGTATTTGAGCTGGACATCAAATAAGGAATTTAACTTTCTGAGTCAGTTAAGAAAATGAAAGAATGTTCAGGCAGAAGGAAAGGCATATGTAAAATCAAAGATGAACTCATGATAAAAGTTTTGATGAGTTTCAAATATTGTGAAGTTACCAGAACATGCATTGTCAAGGGGTATAGAAGAAGATGTGGCTAGAATGCTGAGCTGGAGATTGATCTGGGATCAACAGAATTATTTTTTTAAAAAGCCAGATAGTAAATATTTTAGGCCTTGCAGGCATTCACTCTGTCACAACTACTCAACTCTGCTGTTTTATCATGAGAGCATCTATAGGAAATATGTAAACAAATGGATTTGCTGTGTTCCAGTAAAACTTTATTTGCATCAACAGCAGTGGTCAGGATTGAGTCTGCAGGCTGTAGTTTGCTGACCCTGAGGGCATTATGCTAAGTGAAATAATTCATAGAAAGTAAATATTTTATGTTCTCACTTATACGTAGAATCTAAAAAAGCTAAACTCAGAGAAATAGAGTAGAATGGTGGTTGAAAGGGCGTGGGGGAGGGGGAAAGTGAGAGATGTTGGTCAAACTCCCAGCTATAAGATGCATAAGTTCTGGGATCTAATGTACAGCATGATGACTATATAATTAACAATATTGTATTATATAATTGAAAGTTGTCAAAAGAGTAGATCTTAAATGTTATCACCACACACAGAGAAATGGTAATTATGTGAGGGAATGGATATGTTAACCAATCTTAGTCTGATAACCATTTTCCAAAATATATATGTATCAAATCATCATATTGTACATCTTAAACTTACATGTATCATATGTCAATATCTCAATAAATCTGGGAAAAAAAGAAATTATATATACCACTCTAAGGAGATACTGTTTGAATATTTAAAAAAATAAATGTTTAATTTTAAAATATAAATTTTTTTAAAAATTTAAAAATTCTTGAATTTCATTTGTTTGTTTAGAAAAAAGAAATCCAAAATGTATGCTTAGATGGCAGTGGGTGTAGATCCAGGATTATGCTTGAAATATTCTCTTCATTTGTATTCTTTTTTCCAGACATTAAAAAAAAGTTCTTTCGGGTTAAAATAAATATCATATTAGCAAAAACTGAGATACAATATGCTGATAAAATACAGGTCCACAATCCAACATGTACACTTCCAAAATGCAGAAAGCTTTCTGTATATTGGACACCAATACCTGACCTGATTAAATTAATTTATGGGAAAATCTAGCATGAAGTAATATGAGGTTATTTAAAGAATTTCTGTATCCTATTTAGTGCTACTATTCATATGTTTTGTTGCAGATGTATAAATATATTTGATTACACAGGATCTTCTTCACATTCCAGAATCTGCCAATAGTGCTACGTATATTGTAAAATGTTACATGTTGTTCTCTAAAATTAAAAAAAAAAAAACCTGAATTCCAAAACTCATATATGTAGTTAATGAGTTTCTGATAAGAGATTGTAAACATGTAAAAAGATTCAAGAAAAAATCTTTTTTTTTTTTTTGGTTTTTGTGAGGAAGATCAGCCCTGAGCTAACATCCACGCTAATCCTCCTCTTTTTGCTGAGGGAGACCGGCTCTGAGCTAACATCTATTGCCAGTCCTCCTCCTTTTTTTCCCCAAAGCCCCAGTAGATAGTTGTATGTCATAGTTGCACATCCTTCTAGTTGCTGTATGTGGGACGTGGCCTCAGCATGGCCGGAGATGTGGTGCCTTGGCGCGCGCCCGGGATCCGAACCTGGGCCACCAGTAGCGGAGGGCGTGCATGTAACCGCTAAGCTACAGGGCCGGCCCCAAGAAAAAATCTTTAAAACAAGGAAATACAAAAAGCTTGATTGTTTCTTTACGGCCTTCCTATTTGAGTTCTTGTATATATTGGATCTAATGGGGGCAGAGATTTCAGGAATCTTAAATCCTCGCCCCATGTCTCCTACCTTCCACAATGGAAGCCATAATGGAAGCCACTCTACCATCTGTTTCACCTTTTGGAGGCTCAATCACCATTTAAAGAACTGTGCACTCCTTCAGAGCCCCCTGGATTGAAGCCATGTGACAGCCTGAATTACTGCTATAATTGTGGAAGTGAAAGCTCTTCACGATCATTGTGCTGGAAGAAAAATGTCACCTTGCATCCTTAGAACTGTGAAGTCATTTTGCCATAAAATGCCATTGCCCTGGTCTGAGCCCCATCATCCTTTCTTATGTCATAGCAATAGCCACCTGAACCTTCTCCCTTTTTCCAACCTTGCCCCAACAATCTGCTCTCAGTACATCAGCCAGATCGCCTTTTTAAATGTGAGTTGAGTTATGTAAGTCTTCTACTCAACATCTTGCAATGCTGTCCCATCTTTCTTGGAGTAAAAGACGAAGTCCTTACCTCAGAGCAAATGTATTTTATGCACTGGTTCACAAATTACTCCTCTGAATTCATCCTCTACTACTCACATAGACCTCCATATTGGTGTTCCCCTCACATAGCTCAGGGCCTCTGCACCTAATATCCTCTCACCTGGAATGTTCTTTCTTAATCTAACCACCTGGGTGACTCTATTACTACTTTCAGTCTTTGCTCAAATGTCACTTTAACAACCAAGTCTATCCCAGCCACTATTTCAAGTTGCAACAGCCTCCCTGACTCCACTGCTGCCACTCACCATCTGCACACCAAGTCCTCCTTATCCTGATGTCTTTCTTCACTCCAGAGCATGTAGAGCCTTTTAAATTACTATGTAATGTATTTATTTATTATGCTTAATAATAATACAGGCAGGAATTCTAGTCTGTTTTGTTCACTAAATATGCCAAGTTCCTAGAACAAGATCTGTCACACAGTAGGACTTGTATGAATGAATATCTAATTGATTAGCATGATGATATGTATTGGCTGAAATTATACACTGTGATAATTGAAGCATGGGATTATTGGAAAACGGGGGATAATCAGAGATCCGATTTTTTCTCTTGTTCTGTCGTTACTTGGCTGTGCTAACTAGACTTGGACAAGTCACTTATCATAGGTCTCAGTGACACACATTATCAGTTAAAAATAATAATAATAATAGAAGACAACCTGGGGCTATATTATTTCCAATTTCTTTCAGGTTTCACATTCTATTATCCATGAGTATTCTATGGGTTTCTCATAGAGACAGCTAAAGGCCGATGTGTCCTAAATGTTAAACAACTAACATATAAAGAAAGTTTTAGAATGCATCATGAATAGTAGGAATTGGAAGAATAAATTTTTTTTTTTTTTTTTTTTTTTTTTTTTTTAAAGATTTTATTTATTCAGTTTTTTCCCCCCAAAGCCCCAGTAGATAGTTGTATGTCATAGGTTCACATCCTTCTAGTTGCTGTACGTGGGACTCAGCCTCGCGTTGGACAGAGAAGTGGTGCCTCGGGGCGCTCCCGGGATCCGAACCCGGGCCGCCAGCATCAGAGCGCGCGCACTTAACCGCTAAGCCACGGAGCCGGCCCTGGAAGAATAATTTTTGAAGGAATTAATTTGTAGCTTTAATTTCATCATTTTAAATATTTAGTTGGTAAGTTTATGATTGAATTGCAGAATATAATTCTAGGAATAAAAAGAGAAATGAGTTCCACTGCTACTTTTCCGTTGTGGGAATACAATAAGCGTAGCAATAAAAACACAAAATCCATTAATGGGTCACATTGTGCTAAGCGCAATAAAGAATGATCCTTGTGGGACTATGGAAAGGACACATTTGGAAGTAGGCCATGCAAGTGAAATTTATTTTTAGTCTTGTTAGTTTGACAAATGAATCTGTAATTGGCAATAGATGTTGACTTTGAGAACATAAAGGGTGACCTAAACATTCACAAAATTTTCCTGATGAGAATAAGATGTTAATCCAATAATAGGCTGTCAACAGCTAGTGGATTTCTAGTATTTATTAAAATGTCGCCTTCTCTATTTGCATGGTAAGTAGAAGAGTGCACAGTTGTACATTAATTTATATTTTCACTACCAAGTTAAAAAAAATCCATGTCATCAATTTAGAAAGCCCTTGAAAACTGAGGGAAAGATTATATGAGGCATATTGGCTAGCTTTTCACATTGATTAAGCATTAATGGCTTTGATTTAATATCAATATTCAAGTACAGCTAAAGAAATGATGAATAAATGTGTATAAAGGAGGATGTAAGAGTCATTAGATGTAAGTCATTAAAATGTATTCACTTAAGTGACATGTAATCAAAAAGACCTTTTTCAAGCTCAATTTTCTCATCCAGGTATGAAGCAGTTGTCAGTACGTATCTACTTATGTTTACTCTTTATGTCAGGATAAACCAGGAGGAAGCTTTATCCACAGGCATAGCATTAAGTTAAAAGGGTCCTGGGTGCTTAAATAAAAAAGATAGAAAGAAATAGGAAACTAGGCAATGAGTAGAAGTGCAGAAATTATAAAGCAGTTCTGGGGGAAGAGCTAGAAGGAATTAAAGGCAAATTGTTCATAAATGGATGTGAAGATATCGGAGCCAGAGTATGAGCACGCACCCCTATTGCATATGTTTCAGGTGAGACATGGTAAGTGTGCATGGACTTTCACTACAGCTGTGCTGAAAATAGAATTGGGCCAAGAGGATATAACATGAGTCACACACACAAAATGCTATACTAGGCAAATTCATAATAGTACATTTGTGAAATAGGATATGTTACAGCTCATATTAAATAAAATATCTTAGTAAATTCAATGTTCAGATAGCGTTTTATGAAACACAAGTGTACCACATTTATAAAAGATGATTTTTTAAAAATGGCTTTCGTATATGTTTTTTACCAGGTTCATAAGACTTTTAGTAGATTCATTCATTCATTCATTCAACAGATATCTCCTGAGGGTTCACTATGGCTGCCCTGTCACCCTTCCACCATGGGGAAACACTGATGAATGAGGCAGACAAGGATACAGCCTTCATGAAGCTCACATTTTAGTGGGAAAACAAGGGCTTATATTGTGCAAGAACTAGTGAAAGTTGGGCTTTTACCATTAAGATAATTTGGTTAATATCCACAGACTGGTTAATCCTTGAGAAATTCAGATTTTCTAAATCACAGCTAATGTATTCTATGTTACAATTGTCTATATTACCTATAAATAAACTTGACTGAGTGATTAAATTTATATATATATAGTAGTTTACTACTCAGTTTGAGTTTTAACTCTGCCCTGTAGTTTATACGAATAAAAATAAAAACTTGGCTGAAACACATATTATTACACTAGCATTTATGCAATTGCTTGAGCACTCTTTGAGCATGCTTGAGAATTAGTTGAGTTGGTACAGAATTTAAAACTAAAAAGAATTCTCAACAAGTTCTTGATTCTTTGGATAAATCCTCTTGAAAAAATTTATAGTAGATCAACATTTGGTTTTATGTTATTTGGGATGTTCTATTTGCATATTCAGCTGTAACAGTAAATTTTCAGTTTAAAACAGCTTGTGTATATTTTAAAATTGAAAATACCACTCAAATATTTCTTATTATTTAAGATTATCATCAAATGTTAGAGAAAGGCAGGGTCAGAGAATCCTCTTAATGCATATGCAGGTACTAGTCAGTGTGGCTTCTGATAAAATATATTCATCTCTTCAGAATGTAGTTTCATGTATCATTAACTTAAAATGAATGATAGAAGATAAAACAGCAATATTTATTTTAAAATCTTCATTAATGTTTGTGTAAAGTAACTCAATAGTCATAAGAAAGATGTAAAAGTATATACTAGTTCATATACAGCCTATCATGACAAATAAAATATGTTTAGAAGATTGTTGTACATAATTTCCTTTTCTGAGGCTTTCGTATTTCTTTCTTCTGAAAGAAAAATTTTAGTTATTAATTTCCATAAAAAACTGTCATGCATCCATGTTTGAACCATCAAAAGACGATCAAAGGATGCAACTGTCCCCCAGCTATAAATCTGTCTTTCTTGGACTTGGGTCCTGCAAATTATACTTCTCAGTTAACCGGGGGTTCCTAGGAGGTACTGCATAGGGAGCACTGGAGGGAAATTAAAAGGTTGGAGGAGGCAGGAGAATGTACTCCTTTCTACAAGTGTAAGGTTTCTATTAGTTTTGTCCTAGCTATACCTTTCATCTTAGCATCAACAGAACAGCCATTGGTTTCATTATCCAATTATTTCAGTGTTTCCAAGATTAGCCTAATCCCATCTACTCAGAAATACCAGTAGCAGCCAGGTAGAACCCTCCCCTGAGAAATCTGAGTCCCAAATCCATGGGCATCTTCCAGAATTTTAGGTTCTGATGACCTCAAACTCTTCCTCTTTGTTAACCTGGTCCTAGTGATGGTGGACGCTTTGTTCATTTAATGTATTTATAGCACCTCATCTTTTCCTATTTCTTTGCAGCCATGCAAAACTCGTGTAACCAGTTCCCTCTGTTGAATTAACTTGTGTGGTTTCTGTTTTCCTGACAGGAACTTGAATGATACAAGGTACTTTCTTTAGTAGACCTACTAGTGAAATTCTCTCTTCAAGTGGTGACTATAATAAACCTAAAGAATTTTCTAACATTAAATATTAACATAGAAAAGGCTGACTTCTTGTCTTTACAGGATGGCATAGACTCGTTTTTGCCTGCACCTCCTTACTAAGTACAACTATAAACCGTGAATATAATGCAATAGGCAGCCAAAGGAAAACTCTGAAAGAAGAAAAGAAAAAGTTGACCTAGTTAAGGACCCCAGGACTGGAGGGACAATATAGTGGCAGAGCATCTTACCCACTCAAGAGAAGATCCATTTTTTTCCCTGAAATCCAGCATAGCAACAGAAGTCACCTAGGTAGGCCTAATTTTACCCCAGATCAAACAATATTCTACTACAGTGAGGTGCCTAGCCAGAGGTGATCTTCATTCTCATAGGATGGAAAATCTCTTTCACTACCCAGAGACACTTGGGGAAACTCTTTCTACTTCCTCAGACATCACCAGTAGGATTAGTAAGAGTCCCAGTAATATCAGATAAACCAAGCAGAGAAAATCACAAAACAAACTTCTGAAAGTTAATTGTCGTTTGAACCACAGTCAAAAACGTTAAGCCAAGAGCTGTGTGCTAAACCTAAGCAAAATGACTGTCTGTTAACATAAAATATTTAAATAGGACTCAAAGTGCCCCAACAGAATTTTGAATGTGCAATTGAAAACCACCCATCACACCAAGAACAAGGAAAATCACAATTATATTGAGAAAAGACAATCAACTGACAGAAAAGGAACAGATGTTGGAATTATCTGACAAGGATTTTAAAACAGTTGTCATAAAATTCGTAAACAATAAATAACAAATTTTCTTGAAACAAAAATAGAAAATCTGAGCAAAGAAACAGAAGTTATAAAAAATAAGCAAACAAAAATTATAGAATAAACAAAATAATAGAAAAACAAACTTGCTATGTGCACTCAGTAGCAGATAAGATTTGACAGAGGATGTAATCAATGAACTTGAAGACAGATCAACAGAGTTTGACCAATCTGAACAACAGTGGGAAAACATGGACAGAAGAAAAAAAATGAACAAAGACTCACAAACCTGTAAGACAATAACAAAAGATCCAACATCTGTGTCATCATCAGAGTCCCAAAAGGAAAGGAGAAAGAGTGCGACTGAAAAAATATTTGAAAAAATAATGTCTGAAAACTCCCCAATTTGGCAAAAAACATAAGCCTACAGATTCAAGAAGCTAAGTGAAACTCAAATGGAATAAATGTGAAGAAAACCATGCCAAGACTTATCATAATTAAAAAAAACTGAAGACCAAGGAAAAAACTTGAAAGTAATCAAAGAGAAACACATGCATTACCTATAGGGGAACACCAATTTGAATGACAGTATATTTTTCATTTGAAATCATGGAGGCAAGAAGGAAATGCCATAACATTTTGCAAATGATGAAAGAAGGGTAATATCAGCCACAAATTCTACATTCAGCAAAAAATAGCCTTCATGAATAAAGAAGAAATGAAGACAAAGGAAAACTAAAAAAAAATATCACTACTAGACCTACTCTTAAAGATTGAATAAAGGAAGTTTTATCAAAAGGAAATGATAAAGGAATCTTGAAACATCAAGAAGGAAGGATAAACGGAGAATATGGGCATATTCAATAGATTATCCTACTTAAGTTTTACAAATCTTATTTGATAATTGAAACAAATTATAACATTATATTCAACACAAAGATGTGTAAAAATTGGGAATGTGAAGGAACCAAAGGGAAGTGCTAAAATGTTGATAGCAGTAGATTGTAATGTCACATATGTATATCGTAATCAATAAAACAACAACAACAAAAATTTTACAAAGAGATACACTCAAAAACACTATAAATAAACCAAAATGAATCCTAAAAAATGTTCAAGTAAATGAGAGGGAGGCAACAAAAAAGAAGCAAGAAATATGGCACGTAGAAAACAAATAAGAAAGGGAAGACTTAAGCTCGACATGTCAACAATAACCTTAAATGTAAATTATCTAAGCACAACAATTAAAAGGCAGAGTTTGACAAGGTAGATATACACACAAACACACACAAAATGACAACATGTTGTTTATAAGAAACTTCAAATTCATTGACACAGGTATGTTGAAATTAAAAGAATGGAACAAGATATATTACACAAACATCAGTAAAAAAAAGCAAAAGTGACTATTATTAATATCAGAGAAAGTAGACTTCAGAGCACAAACTAGTTACTAGAGACAAAGAAGAATGTAACATACTGATAAAAATTAACCATCCACAAGAATTCTAATGTGCAACTATCCTAATGTATGCACTAAACAACAGAGCCTCAAAATACATAAAGCAAAAACTGGTGGAGATGAAAGGAGTACACAAACCCACAATTATAGTTAGGAACATCCCACTTTCAGCAACTGACAGAAGTACTAGACAGAAAATTAGCAAGGATATCAAAGTACTAAATAATTCCTTACACGTGTGGGAAGCATGTTACAAATACACGGCAGATCTGCCAAAAACAACTAGAAATGAAAGTGAGAGAATACATAGGATAATTTTAAGATACTGTGGAACATATTTTGCTGAGGCAACGTAAAATCAATGCTACAAGGGCTTAGTCAAAGTAGATGTCTTGGAAAACTTTTCTTAAGAAAGCTTGAGATGAGTAGAATTTGCTTTTTGCAAATGTGTGTGCATGCAAGTGTGTGTGTGTGTGTGTGTTTGCATGCCTGTGCTGTGGGGCAGGAAATGACATTCTAGCAACTGAGAATGATGTGTAGAAGCATATAGTTTGAAGTTGAAAACTACAAGAAGAATATTATAAGAGATTAG
Source organism: Ceratotherium simum simum (assembly GCF_057802395.1). NCBI lineage: Eukaryota > Metazoa > Chordata > Mammalia > Perissodactyla > Rhinocerotidae > Ceratotherium > Ceratotherium simum. The sequence continues at coordinate 20,877,444 of NC_141926.1, forward strand.
GAGATTGTTCCCAGCTCATTCTCAATTTCTTGATTTACTATTCAAAATGAGAGTTGAAGGCCGGCCCCGTGGCCTAGCGGTTAAGTCCGCGCGCTCCCCTGCTGGTGGCCTGGGTTCGGATCCCAGGCGCGCACTGACGCACCACTTCTCCGGCCATGCTGAGGCCGCGTCCCACATACAGTAACTAGAAGGGTGTGCGACTATGACATACAACTATCTACCGGGGCTTTGGGGGAAAAATAAATAAATAAAATTATAAAAAAAAAATGAGAGTTGAGCCTTAATTCTTTACCAATTAAATACTCCATATGCTTTTGGTTTTGGAGATCTATCTGAATACATTTATGAACTGAGCTCCACATATTCAAATATCATGTAAGCAATATATTAATTATCATTTACAATTAATTCAGCCATTCCTCTTTCTATAAAAAATCTATTATAGGATGATGTGTTCACCAAACACATGTATTAAACATCATTATTTTCCTACAACATTTCTACATTGTGAATGGTTGAATTTTAGGCAGTTTATTTTATCATAACATGTCAACAACCAACCATTGTGTCATGTTAATGTCATTTTCATTCAATTCATTTAATTAGGTAAATGTCTTGAGTGTCATGGTAGATGCTGAATAATAAGATCTCTTGAATAAAAATACTGCCACCAAGTTTCTTGCAATGGGAATAATCAAACAAAATAATGACGTTCCCTTTATTTCTCATATTTCACAGCATTAGTCTTTTCTAATAACAGAAAGCCATGGAGGCTGGAAGAAAAAAGAAAGGCAGGAAGAAAAGGAAGAGAGGAGGGAAGAGAAAATTTAATATTATAATATCTATTACATCTATTTTCTTCCCAATTTTAAAATTTATTTCCTCCAGTTCTTTCAAAAAGTTGTGTCTCGGGGCCAGCCCAGTGGAGTAGTGGTTAAATTCACACACTCCATTTCGATGGCCCGGGGTTCACAAGTACAGATCCCAGGCGTGGACCTACACACTGCTCATCAAGCCATGTTGTGGCGGTGACCCACATACAAAACAGAGGAAGACTGGCACAGATGTTAGCTCAGGGCCAATCCTCCTCACCAACAATGACAAAAAAAAGGTGTGTCTCCTCAACTAAAATAGGAAGAAGGAGAAAGAGATGGATACATGTGTCAAAAACACTCGTAGTTGGAGTCTAACATGTTTTCTGCCTGATGTTTTCTTTTTTAAATAAGAAGTGAGGCTATGGTTTGTAAGTAGGACGTGGGATGAGAGCAAAAGGGAAAGGCAGTGGTCAGAGGTTTGAGGAGAATAGAGAACCTGTGAATACGTTGTAGTAGAAAGTACTGTAATGAGCTAATTAGAGAAATAGAATAGGATATGTGCAACAGCAGTGAGTGCCCAAATGAGGTGGACATCTTAAATTATTTTGGTGCTTAAATGTGTCATTGAATGTCTTCTTCCAGCAGTAGTCATCATCTAAATATGAATATCAAGAAAGAAGGCAAAGTGTTGGCTTCATCCAGGGTTAGAATTTAGCAAAAGGAGGTAAATCAAATGAAAACAAATTGAAGGAGTACAGAATAACAACAAAATACACGATTAAAAATATTATTTCAGGGGCAGGTCCAGTGGTGCAAGTGGTTAAGTGTAGCATTCCCCTTTGGCGGCCCTGAGTTCGCAGGTTCGGATCCTTGGCATGCACCGACGCACTGCCTGTCAAAGCCATGCTGTGGTGGCATCCCATATAAAGTGGAGGGAGATGGGCATGGATGTTAGCTCAGGGCCAGTCTTCCTCAGGAAAAGAAAAAAAATAGAGAAGGATTGGCATCAGATGTTAGCTTAGGGTTGATCTTCCTCACACACACACACAAAAATTATTTCAATCAAAAATACATGCTTTATTACAATTTTTTTTTAAATCACTTTTAGCTATCATTATCCTCAAAGCATGTCCTTTCAATTCCATTGACTCTAATCACAGTTTCTCTCCATTAAAAACAGTGGATGGAAAGCACATACACTTTTTGGACTACTGTATATGGTTCCTAGTCTTTCTCAAAACTGACAAAGAGCCTCATTCTCTTGACAATACGTGTTTCCAACTGTCTGATTTTGGCACTGGAGTTCCTACTATTCCTCTTCAAATGTATGCTTGTCATTTAAAATCTAGAAGAGAATGTTGAATCTGAAAGTAGCAGACGAGGTCTCCTTTCCAGCACTTCTCTCTAAAATCTAAGTAGTCTTTTGTTTTTAAAGAGACACTCTTATGATGGAGCTAGTTAGGATTAAACCTGAAGCCTTTACCAGAGATTAGAGCAAAGCAGTAGATTAGAAACAAACACACGAGAGACATATTCCCTAAGATTCTTTTGACAACTATCTTTGAACCCATGATATTGATAATAATCCCAATCAAGCAAATTTACAAAGATGTATCACACAGATTTTCACCATTTCCCTGAACTGTGAGTCAGTTACAATTGCTAAGATCAGTGATAGAAAAATAGAACCCTTCAAAGTTTAATGACTGATTTCCGGTGTTTTCTCTTTTGTGAGTTACCAGAGAGGAATTTCTAGTACTGTTCCATACACGGAAACAGAGTCTCATTTCACTAATTGTGCCCAAAGAGAAAGAAGTGAAAGCTTATATAAATAAACCTGAAGTTCTTTCTAATTTTATTTCTTTTGAGAAAGTGGAGTTTTTTAAATTAGTTCTGCAGCAAGAATCTCATCATAGTAAAGCATTTCTCAGAATTAATTTAAAAGTTGACTTTTGTTTTATTTTTTTACTCTGGAGAAATTGCTTCAAAGCTACTTCCACTGTTTGCCAACATTGCATAAAAATAAGTACTTTCGAGGAATATTTTCAGTATAGCTTTTAAAAGGCTATCAAAGAAAATTTAGACGTTTGTGGAATGATGGATTACCACTAATCAGACATTTACTTGAAACAAATTTTATAACCAAGTAGTCTATGTGGATATGATTAAACACTTTCCATGTTGTAATCAGTGTTGTCACAAGTCTGTAGTTCCCTCAGCCCATTAGATTGTCATGTCCAAGAAGACATAAGATAACCTTCACATAGGTAATTTGACCAATAAAACTTCTCTCCTCTAATTTATAAAAATGTCACAGCAAACACACAATTTACTTATGTTTGCATATTTGTGAGGTCATACAAGAACACAACTGTATTCTCATTCTTTGTAAAACTAACTCATGTAGTTGTCTGGCATTCTAGCCTATTTTTAAAATAAAATCAGAACCGTATTTTGTAAGAAATAAGAATGAATGATATGTCATTGCTACATGATTTCAACACTACTCTCAATAATAAAATGCAAAAACATTTATCCAGAGATAGAGAACAAGAGCTGTGTTATGTCTGTGTTGTAGTTCATCCAGAGGTCTCTGTTATTCCACTCTTTGCTCTGTGTTGACCTGCTATAACCTTGTGTTGTTGTCCTTCGTGTTCACACGATGTTGGCCAAAGTTTTCGTATTAGAAATGTAGGTTTGTATCAGCTGTATTAGAATATTGAACATTTCTTCGTAGACCTGTGGTTAAATATTTAAAAGATTTTGCATAGTTAGGACAATTCAATGACAAGAACTTGGATGTCAATCTTGTCTGTCAATTATAGTTATTTCCACCCCTCCATTCAAATATAGATAATGACTAAGTCTTAGGAATTGCTGAAGAATTTCCCTCTTGCTGTTTAAAATCACCTTCTTTTGACTTCTTGCAAAACTGCTCTTTGAAAATCCTTTCTTTCATTTCCTGTATATGGTCATTTCAGCACCATGTTGAAGTGAGAGCATCTTAAATGCTGGTAGGCATGCTACATGCCTAGACTCTGAGACTGCCTCCTACCGAAGGGCAATGATCAGAGGGAATGCTAGTGACACTGGACAAAAAGTCATGGCCTCAGATTCTAGCATTTGGTTACATAGTAAGACTGACTTACAAAACTCTGTTTGGTCTGTGGGTTAATGCTACATCTGTCAAAATATTTTCTCTTTCATATTCTCATAATCCCACTAAACTCTGGTGAGTGATACTATCTCAATGCTTTATAGTTGCTCAGAAATAGACCTCAGAGGAGTTGGGAGACTGACAGAACCAAGATTCAGACACATTTATGCCCATATCCAGAGAGATATCCATGAGCAGAAAAACAAAAGGGGAAAATACAGAAAAAAGTTGAATTTTATCCTATTTAAAATAAAGGTACAAGGATTAGCTTTAAAAATGCTTTAAAAAGATACATATACACATAAGTAAATATGAGGAACTAGGTGTTGATCAAGAAACTTTTCAAAAATTACCTGTACTGATAGCTCCAGAAAGTTTATTTTTTTGAATCATGAAAGAAGTTCATATAGCTAAAATTGTGTTCTCTAAATTAGAAAGCGGAGTGGGATGGGGCAATGGGACTAGGAGAAAGCAGATCAGATAGTCAACAATAAAACTGTAGGTCAACAATAAAAAAGAACAACTCACTGATAGACACAACAGCATGGATGAATCTCAAAAGCATTATTCTGAGTGAAAGAAGCAGTCACAAAAAGAGAACCTAATATGATTTCATTTGTGACACTGTAAAACAGGTAAAACTCATTTATGGTGATAGAAATGAGAACGGGGATTGTTTTGGGGACGATAGGAGTTGATAAGGAAGAAGCACAGAAGGAACTTTCTAGAGTGATAGAAATATGGGTTATATAATTGTATATATTTGTCAATACTGATCAAATACTTAAGATCTGCACATTTCATCATATGTAAGTTGAACCTCAATTTTTTTAATGAGAAAGAAATAATGGTCTTGCTATTATAGCATGTGGAAAAAATATTATGTAGCCATTAAAAACATGTTTTTGAAGTCTTTTTGCTAATATGGGAAAATCATCATGATATAATGTGGTATATTAAAAGGCTCTACAATTGCATATGACATGATCCTTCTTTTACTGGGAAAAAATTGTACATGAGCATAAAAAATACTGGAAAGAAATACAGGCATATGTCATCAGTAATGATCTCTGGTTGGTGGGATGGTAGGGACAGTTAGAGCCTGATGCCAGCACTGAGTATACATGACACACTCAGGACCATTTCTAGTTCATGAGTTTTTCTCACCATGAACTCCATGGCTGTGTGCTCTGGGAGTTTAAACTTCTTCATCCTGACATCCTCATCTAGTAGCATCGTATCAGCTGAACGTAGGTAGTCAATCCATCATACTTGGGAATCCTCACCCTGCACTCTCGCCTTCCTGAACCTGCCCTTGAAGTCCCTGTTGTGGGAGCACCTGACAGGTGAGACTACCTGGTCATGAAGGCCTTCATGTATTGTAGAAACCAAGATAGACATGCCTTACACTACACTCTGTTCTGTAGAAAAGCAGGCTTTTACTGGTTGCAATACATCTATGCCACACTGACTTTTTTTCAGGGTTCTCCTGTGGAATTTTAATTAGGCTTGTTTGGAGAAGTGCCAAACAATATAAAGGATTATTAGAAAACATCTGAATGGTGCTTCACTCCTTTTCTCTGACCCCTGCAACCTCCCAAACTCAGCCTTAATCTGTCCTTGCTTCTCCACGTCAGTAATGACAACCCCAGTGCCAGTCGCCAGTGCTCTCTTGAAGACAGCTGTAAGGTTCTTCACAGCCAAAGAGATCTATGTAGAATACATACTGTACCATACCATCTCTCCCTCACCACTCCTAACTGCACTGCCAATAGGGCTCAAAACCCTCTCCAGGTGCCAGCACACTACACTTAACACTCAAGAAATCAAGGATAGAACTACCATATGATCCAGCTATTCCACTGCTGGGTATTTATCCAAAGAAATTGAAAACACCAATGCGTAAAGACACATGCACCCCTGTGTTCATTGCAGCGTTATTCACAATAGCCAAGACTTGGAAGCAACCTAAGTGCCCATCAAGGGACGAATGGATAAAGAAGATGTGGTGTATATACACAATGGAATACTACTCAGCCATAAGAAACGATGAAATCCAGCCATTTGTGACAACATGGATGGACATTGAGGGTATAATGCAAAGTGAAATAAGTCAGAGGGAGAAGGTCAAATACTGTATGATTTCCCTCATTAAGTAGTAGATAATAACAACAATAAACAAACACATAGGGACAGAGATTGGATTGGTGGTTACCAGAGGGGAAGCAGGGAGGGAGGAGGGCGAAAGGGATAATTCGTCACATGTGTGTGGTGATGGGTTGTAATTAGTATTTGGGTGGTGAACATGATGTAATCTATGCAGAAATAGAAATATAATGATGTACACCTGAAATTTATACAATGTTATAAACCAATGTTACCTCAATAAACAAAAAATTTAAAAATAAATAAATAAATAAATAAATAAAACACCTGTGCAGTCAGCCTTGCTCACTCTTCACTACCCCACCCTACCCCACCATCTTTGCTGTGTTTCCTCTGGGCCCAGAAGCCAAGTTATCAGAGCCTTTATACTACCGCATTTTCTTTCTGCCTGGAATGTTCTACCCCTGAACATCCCAGGCTACCTCCTTCTTACCTTTTAGATCTCAGCTTAAATGTCCCTTCCTCGGTATTACCCCATTGCCGTATTGTAAATGTCTGCAGCACACATATTAACATCTGCTTATTTGTTCATTGTCACTTGAACCTGCCCCTCACCAGAATGTAAGCTTTGTGGGTCCACAGTTGTTTTTTCCATCACTGCATCCCAGGAACCTAGGACAGTGCTGAAGACATCAATAGATATCAACAGAAGCTCAATAGATATTTTTTAAGTAAATGGATGTTAATGAATGCAACAACACACACTTTCAAACAAAAAGGCTCAATTGTTCTGTTCATTCTCCAGATTCATTCTGTGCGCCTTTCTGGCCTGCTCCGTGCCCAGGAGGCTGGCTCCCCTGGCCTGCACTACCCAGGCCCTCTGGGTGCCCACCACTTGCTCTAGCGGGAAATGGGAGGATAGGATGGGAGAGGCTGGGGACACTTCCCTATCCCTCAGTTCCTTTATCCCTGCCACAGCTCAGGAAACTGTGCCTTCATCACAGTCTCTCCATTTTCACAATTTGGGATGAGGTGTTTCTTGTTGAAGTCTTGTCTGATACATCAGGCAACTCTTTTTTCTATGTGTATATAATTTATGTATCTTTTGTGTATACACAAACTGTACACAATTTTTTCTTTCTTCACTTATTTATTTTTTAATTTCTGGCTCTCTGTACTTTCACACCTTCCTCAGCTACTGACATAACAACTAAAAGAGCCTTGTATGTGCATTGGGGGTGGAGTGTGTGTTTGTGTGTGCGTCTGTCATTGAAATCTTGGATATGGATCTTGGGAACTGGTATGCATAACACATTTTTTATTCTTCTTCACTCTAAGTTTGAGAAGTTAGTATTTTGAAAAAAAAAAATGGTAGCCAGTAATGAGTACAAAACAGGTATAAAGGGTTAAATGCTAATTTTAGCACATCTGATTTTGTTTTTTACCACGCTCAGCAAGAAACACATATCCTACATCTGATTCCCAATACTCAGAGTCTGAGTTGATAAACCTATGGTGGTGCATTAAAGGCAGAAAGAATCCAGTTGTTATGGTATCTGAGAAATAAATGGCAGTAGTTTTCCTGGGAGAATGTAGAGCTGGATTTTTCTAAATGATAGAAAGAAAAATAGGAGGCAGTGTGATTATGTATTTCAATGAAACCAAAAAAAAAAACCGCAAGTAGTGTGAAAATCCCCATTGCAACCAGACGAAATCCCCACCAGATCGTTGCAGTCCATTGATTATTCTGGTATTTCCATCTGCAGCAGGGAGGGAGATGTGGCTGCCCCAGCGCTTTTTGGGTGGAACGCATATGTTCCATCAGTGAAGACGCTCCAGGCAAAGCGGAAATGACATTAATTTAAAAGCAGAATTTAACTCATCCCAATTGGGCAACAGGCCACTTACATAAATGATACAAAAAGGATTCCATGTCACTAAACTAAGATAAATAAATTTTAAGAAAGACAAGCGAATTAGAAAATTGTATTTTGAAAATAGCTCACATACTTGCACTGTGGAGTGACATTCGTGGAAAGGTCACTTGGTTATTCATTTGCTTCCCAAATGCTTTGAACCGTCCTAAGAGCAATGATTTGCAACTTAACTGGAGTTAGAGCCCCCTTTGAAAACTTGATGAAAACCGAGGCCCTCTCCTAAGTTAAACGCATAAGTAGAGAAAATTCACACGTAATTACATGTCCTTGAATAATGTTCACACATACCGAACCACTGCTTCAGAGAATGTTTCTATGAAGATAGCATACTAAAGCAAAACCTAGAAATTAATAATATTAAAATTTTAAGCATTTGCCTTTTGCAAAGTAAACGCTGCATTTTGACTTTAATTGCCAATCATACCGTAGGGTTAGATAAGTTTTCTGCATATTGTTTTTAATTTTATCTGTCAAGAGAGAATATGTGGGTAATCAATCACTTAAAAGTTCATGCCATTTTAAATGAAATAAAAATTCAAATGAATAATTACTGTCATTTGATAAAAGGTTACTTAAGACTCAATCTGACCACTCCATCCATTTTATGGTGTCCTGTCAGAGCTAAGAGGAGGTACATTATTGACATAAATATTAGCATGCCGACTTTGAAACTAGTTTTTAAGATATTTTAAATGTAACCAAGTATAGGATCTGAGATCTGAAGATATCCTACTCCTCTTTAATATTAAGGACGAATCTCTGACAGGTTAAGTGCTGTAAATTTCTAAAAGATGCTGACATGAGTGCCTTGAAATGCTGCTCAGTGTCCCCAAAATGCTGGTAAGAAAGATCAACCATAGTTGATTGTGTCAAGACTGTGGCAAGAAAATAAAATGTATTTATTAAAAAAAAAATCCTGACCTGACTGTCATAAAATGTTAGTCAAAATTATCACAGATAGAATAAAAAATAACTGATGAATTCAATAATAAGTACTAAAGTTTTGTCAGCAAAATATTTTTTAATATTATAAAATATAATATAAATAAAATTTAAACTCAGTTAATTCTAAGCAATACTATTAAACAAATGAAAATAAAAATAGTTTATTAGCATCAGCTATGCGCCACATATATTTTTATATCATGTCCAATTTTCAAAAAATTTCACAAGTTCACATTCCCACCTTTTTCAGATGGCAAAATTGAGGAGCAGTAAATTTAAGTGTCAGGCCTGGACAGACAAGCACAGAGAAGATTTAAAGCCATGCCTCTCTACCATGGTCGTTTTACAGAGAATTAAGATTTAATAATTATCCTGATTATGGTATGATTGAATTCAAATAAGTAAACTACTTGGTTTTAGTTATTTTTTTCACTTGATTATATTGTTAGAAAAAAGGGATCTTCAAAATTATGTGATTTGAGAATAAAAATTCTTATTTCTTTTTGCTTAGAAAAATTACTTAACATTTTCAAAAATCATCATCTTTTACAAATATTCAGTGACTCGATCTTTAGCCAAATTTTCAAAGCATTATTTAATTTTCAAAACAATCTTATTGGAAAGCCAGAAAATTATTCTTATTTTCTCATCATACAACAATACAAGAAATTGTATACATTTAATTTTACACATTGAATTTTAATTTCCTACTTTACGTCACACAGTTAATTTGTAACATTCCTGTAGAAACACACTCAGTCCTTTTAGAACTTAATGATTATATCATGACTGCCACTCTACATAATGCAAGCGAGGTCTTTGGATATTACAACCTGGAATAGCTAGTCAACATTCAACAGGGCAATAATGGACAAAATTCTTGAAAGAGGAAAAAATGGTCTCCAGTCATGTTAGTTATGGCTGCAAAAAGAGAAAATACTTCCATGATCGAACAAAAAAAAGTTAAAGAATGTGACATGATACAATTTGCCTGATATAGAATGAAATGTTAAGACCTATTAACCGTAGAGATGTCTAATCCTGGGTTCTACTATGAAACTATCAGAAAACTTTAAAAAGGGAGAAAGTAATATTTTTTCCACTTTTTCTCTTCTTTTTCTTATGTTGAATAAAAAGAAAAATCTGAACACATTTCTTGGAAAAGGAAGAAAAAGAAGAATGAAATCCAGTATGGAAAAAGCAAAGAATGTAAAATATTGTCATCAATATTATCTTATTTTTTTTCTTAACAGGGAGTCATTGAAAATCAAGAATTAGGCAACGCAACTGCAATAAATGGAGGGGAAGTTTACTAACAAGATTTAAACTTGAACTTTATTATACATTGAAAGCAAATGTGCCCTGTGTGAAGCAGATATTTTATCACTATGTCTAATTGTCTCAAAAAGACTATCTCCTCATAAATTCCAGACAATCTCATTTTTAAAAATTATCTCCTTGATGGAAAAACCTTTGTCTGATTGTGCCAACAAAATGCTTCATCTCCTTTCATTTCCAACCCTGCTGTGTTTGATACATCAGCAGCTGTATCAATTAGTGAAATGTGGTAATTGTATAAGTATGTAGAAATCTACAGAGAATCCCTGCCTCAATAAATAATCACCAGAATGACATCAAATCTCTTAGACAAGTAGTAAATGCTTTATAGTGCACCCATATTGAGAGTCTTAGGAAGAAAAAATCACATCCTGCTTAATACAAATAAGTAAAGATTTGGACATATCAATAAAAATATTCTTGAAAACAATCAAGTTAATCTATTCCAATACAGTTATGAACCCACAACTTTTCTCCCTTTCTGGTATTAATTCAATTCTAATTTCGTAGCAACCATTTTATGTGCGAGAACTTTTTTCTTTAAATCACTGGAAAACTGTTGCCATGAAAACATATTGTTTATGTTAAAGCAGTGCTGTCCCCTATTTTAGTTGAGGTTTAATTTCTTTTATTCATTTTTTGAAAAATTCAGCTATCTACTTCAAAGGTTAACAAACAACCTTAAAGGATTTTATTTGTTTTACACGCAAAATTAGATTTAACCTTCAGATTACTGCAAATTCAGCAATGGCAATGAGGTATTAAGCACAAGATTCTTAGGTCTTAATAAAAATGTTGATTGCTCAAAATCCTTGATGATTTTTTTTTCCCTAAAAACTTCAACAATTTAGTAAAAGGGGACTTTTTATGAGGACCAGCGATGTTCCACACTATGGAATTTGCAGATGACGTGTATCTTTTAATTTATTCCATTTTCTTAAAGCAGCTATCCTAAATAATAGCACATTATTCTTAGCTGGTACTCAAAAAACATGCTTAATTGATCCAAAATATTGGAGACAAGTGCTCAATTGCTATAAATGATTTATATTGAATAAGAAAAACCAGAAGACAGGAGGTTAATTCTCTTTAGTTCTGTAGGGGAGGAAAAATAATTTTCCCTTTGCCCTTCTGAATTCTTGGCTAGGACCTCTGTAGCAAAAAGACAGATAAGCAAGAGAAAAATAAACAGAAGTTTACTAACATGTATACCTCCTGTTTCAATGCGAACTCCCCCGGGAAAATGAGTAGCTCTCCGAGGTGACTTACCATTTAAGCTTGAATATTATCTTCAGTTAAAGACAAAAGAAAGATGTGGGGGAAGCCATTTATGGGGAGGTGACCAGGAAAAGCACAGTAAACAATAGTAAGGTTGGTTATGCAGATTTAAGTCAGTGCCTTTTCCATTGATTAGGGTCTAAAGTTGTCTCCAATGATTAACTTTTATCCTCCCTGGTAGAGAGGGGAGGAGGGACACCTCTGTAAATCTGTGTCCTGCTTTTAGGCAAATAGGGAGGAGAGCAGAGAGCTTTTCTTGTATCTGCTTCTTCTCAATTGCCTTCAGCTCAAAACAATCCCTACGACCAAGTGGCAAATTTTAGGTAGCATATTCTGCCACCCTTCTGTTCCAATTACTAAATGTTGGTAGGGAATTAGTAGCATTGCTATTGATTGGAGCTTCAAGTTTCTGGAATAAATATTGAAGTCCTAAATGGAAATAGATGCTTTTGATGAACTATCATTCAGGGTCAACCAGAGAAACAGAACCAGCAGGAGATATACGTTAAGAGGTTAATTGCAAGCAATTGGCTTACACTATCCTGGGATTTCATTGGACAAGTTGAAATCCACAGGGCAGATTGTCAGGAAGGCAGGCTGGAACTTTTGGATACAAGAAGAAGCTACTATCCACAGGCAGAACTTCTCCTTCTTGGGTAAGTCTCAGCTCTGATCTTAAAGCTTTTTAACTGAATGAATCAGGCCCACTCAGATTGTCTAGGATAATCCCCTTTACTTAAAGTCAACTGATTATGGACTTCAATAACATTTACAAAATGCATTCACAGAACTTATACCTAGATTAGTGTTCAGTTGAATAACTGGAGACGAAAACCTAGCCAAGTTGACACATCAAACTGAACTCACAATGAGGAAGGGGCATGGGGAGATATTTTTCTCATCGTATTTCAATGTTAATGGATTTCTAGGATGTTTTATTAGTCTTTTCTTTTTTTACTATCTGATGCAGTGTATGTGTTAAAAGCATTTTAACAGTCTCTTCACTGTGTCTCAAGCACCTCTCCTGTTATATATAGATCCCCCCGTGCCAGATAGTGTTTTCAAAGGACACTCCAAGTATGTATCTTATTCCACATATTCTTCTTACAAAGTGCTGTTGATTGACACTCTTCCACAGAAAGTCAGGGTCTACTTTTCTCCTTGAACCCGACCAGACCACTGTAACTACCTCAACCAGCAGCGGGTGGCAGAAGTCATGCTGCATGACTTCTGAGTCTAGATCAAGAAAGGGTATAAGGCCTCCATCTGGCTCTCTTTTATTCTTGGAACACTTGCCCTTTGTACTCAGACATCACATTGAAAGGAAGTCCAGACCTCATGGAGATATCACACATAAGCGTTCCATTGGATAGCCAACATCAACTAGCAGACGTGTTGGTGAGTGAGCTCTCTGAATGAGTTCAGCACCCTGTCTTCAAATTTTCCAACTGAGGCCAAAGACATTAGGGGGTCCAGGAAAGCACCCCCTATCATGCTCTGCCTAAATTTCTGATTCAAAGAATCTCTGTGAAAAATAAATAGTTGTTATCTTATGTCAACAACGTTGGGGGTAATTTGTTAGCTAACACTAGTAATTGAAATTTCTACCCTGCAGCCCCCATGATTCTAGAAGACTGTCAAAGTTCATTCCAACAGGGTGAGACAGAGCTACTTGAATGTAAGAGACGTTGTTCAGAATATCCCAAACCAACCAGGAGGATTGATTTCGTGATTATTGACCCTCATGAAACACACATAAAATTTACCCCTGCAATTCAGCAAAACAGCAAACATTTTTCAATGTATAAATATGGAGACCATTTACTCTATTGTCATTTTGTTTACAAAGATATAAATTGTTGTTTAAATCTTTCAGCAGAATAGATCTAAACATTCTAAATGTGTGTCATCTTATTGATTCTACTGCGTAACCTAATTGGTGAGCCCAGCAGCACCAGCAACTGAGGGAGGAAACTGCTGTCTTTGAAAAGTCATAGGAAGAAAAAATAATGTAACTCAACTCCTTTTAACTACCTCTGCAGTTTTCCTCCTCCCTTTTCTCCTCTAGACAACCAGGAATACTACAGAGAATCAAAACTGGGCTTCTCCAGTCGGAGAAAGAGCAGGTTATAGTTATGAGCATCCATCTTACAGTTATGTAAGCCAGGGGTATAGTCTGGATTCTTTCGTAACTTTCCAGTCTCAGTTTCCTCCAGTGCTATTAAAAATTCATATCTTCTTAATGAAGTGAGGTAAAGTAAAGCACTTGGCACAGAGCCTGGTACAACTAAGTTCTTAATAAAAAAATAAAAGATGAAAATTGAAAAATGAAATTATTTAAACCAGCACAATTGTGGACATTGTATTTATGCAAAGCATATTATAAATTTGCTGACTTGGAATAAAAGAAAACATAAAAGTATAGTTGGGATATTTTAAAAGTAATACATAGGCTAAGGTTCAGAAACAAGAGTACTATTCAATCAGTTAGTTAAGCACTTTGATTTTGTTTTCAGGGAAGGTATTGGAGCCATAATAATCCAATAACAAGCTCTTTCTTTTGGGTAAGGATAGATTATTATTTTTTCATTGCTGCTATAACAAATTACCTTAAATTTAGTACCTTCAAACAAGACCCATTTATTCCCGCTTAGTTCTGTAGGTGAGAAGTCCTGGTCCAACATGGTTCAAATGGGTTCCCTGCTTAGAGTCTTGCAAGGGCAATATTAAGGTGTCAACAGGGCTGCATTTCTTCTTGGAGGTTCTCAGAGTGAATCTACTTTCAAGCTCATTCATGTTGATGACCAAAGTTAGTTCCTTATTGTCGTAGGACTGAGGTTCTTGTTTCCTTGCTTGCTGTTATCCCAGTGCCCATCTTTCCTCCTAGACTACCCATGTTTCTTCTTGTCTTAGTTCAGGCTACTCTAACAAAAATATCATAAGACTGAGTGGCTTAAACAACTGTTGGGGCCCAGGGCAGGCCACCCCAAAATATCTCACAATAGCATACTGATTATTTTGAATTACAGTTACTTAAGAAACAGTCAGTGCAAAAAGGTCACTCTGATCACCCTTCATCTCCCTGAAAGCAGGAAATAAAGCTCCCATGTGAAGTGTGCCCTCTCTGTGTCTGAAGGTTGAGGGAGGCATCGTTATCACCAGAGCTAGGGAATTCAAGGTCAAGAAGGCTATGTAAACAAACCTTGTTACTTTTTACTAATTTATTGCCTCAAGCCTAAACTCTGTTTAAATTTCTCTCTTATTACGTACTTCAAACCTAAGTTTCTTTGTCCTGTCATTCCTCACAGATTAATTGTTTCTTTGTGTGAAAGATATATATACTGCCTGCTTTGTTCGCTCTCCAAGCATCACTTCTCTATAGTCTCCAATACATATGTATTAAATTGAATTTTTCTCCTGTTAATCTGGTCTTGTGTCAGATTTATTATAGTCCAGCTGTAAGAACACAGGAAGGGTAAAAGGGGGTATTTCCCCCTCCTTGATATAACAAGCATTTATTTCTCAGAGTTCTGGAGGCTGGGAAGTCCAACATCAAGATGCCAGGAAATTCAGTGTCCAGTGAGAACTGCTTCCTAGTTAACAGAAGACCATCTTCTCACTATGTCCTCACATGGCAGAAAGAGGCCTGGAGGGCTCTCTGGACTTTCTTTTATAAGGGCATTGATCACATTCATGATTTCTCTGCTCTCATGACCTAATCACCTCCCAAAGTTCTCACCTCCTAATATCATCACATTGGAGGTTAGGATTTCAACATATGAATTTGAGGGAGGCACAAACGTTCAGTCCATAACACTTCTCATGCTTTTCATGTGGTTCACTCTAGCAATGGTGGTTGAGCCTTTCTTCTGCTTAAAATATCTCTGACTTCCTCTTTTGCCACATCTTTCCTCACTCTAGCTGGATAAATTTCTCTGAATTTAATTTCTCTGAATTCATGTCATTAGATTTGGGTCCATCCTGATAATTCAAGATAATCTCCTTATTTTAATGCCCATAATCATAATTATATCTGCCAAGTCTCTTTTGCCATCTAATGTCACATATTCACAAATTCCACAGATTAGAGTCTGAACAACTTGAGGGCAAGAGTGATACCAAACCTCTTAATTGCAAATTCATGTGCTCAGTGCACAATAAGCCAATCATTGAGACACCAATGCTTGGAGACAGAGAATAGTTTATTCAAATTGGTCAAAATGAGAAGGCAGGAAGATAGGTTCTCTCAAACCCATCTTAACGAAAGAGGAAAGCAAGGGGTTTTATAGAGATAAGGAACTTGGGAGAAGGAGTTTGGGAGAAACAAAGGGGAAATCTATGTTTCTTTCATTCCAGACAAGCCCTTGGGCAATCAGACTTCTGGGCATTAACAGCAGCTAGGGGCTGGTTATCTGGTGACTGGAGCTTCCTTGAAGGCATTATTTTTCTTCTGCAAAACAAACTCATAAATCCTTGTGAACTTTGAGTCACCTCTTAGGTTAAACAAGAAAACAGCAAATTAATAAGATTAACTTATTTTCATCTGTGTCTGTTTGGGAACATATTAATCATGTTCTTATTGAATATTTACAGTAACCCTCAGGTACTCACCTTCAAGGGGATATGTTTTGTTCTCTGTATCAAACACCCAGGAGCAGTACATATAGTAAGCCTAGTTTGATCAAGGGTATTCTTTAATCATTTCTTTAGTCTTTTAAATCTTTTCTTAATATTTTTGATTGTAAATTATATTTACAATTTTAATTGTCTATAATCAGGCAAATGTCATTTACCACCATTGCAGTTTTCAAACATTTTTCATGCTAGCTTTTATTTAACTCTTCTTGTTCTTCATGCTACTTTTCTGTCCCCTAGATGCCCCCATTTCTGCCTCAATGGGAAAAGTGGAGCTGTACTTTGCCCCTCCCTACACTTTAACTAGAGCAGCTCCACACTTAACTTTTTCAAAAATGGAGCTTTTGCACAATATTTCAAAAAATTATTGAAAACCGCTGTTCTAGAATTCATGCTTCTCAAACTATCTGTGGTGAACAAGTAATTTTTTCTGAATCTATTCCAAACCCAAACTTTGGTAAAATACAATAAAAAATGACTTAGTATTAAAAAATGAAAGAAAACAAGAAAGGAGGAATACAAAATTCAATCCAAATTTTTAATTAATAGATTACCAGACATACAATTAATCTGCCAAATTACTGTAAAATGTTCTAAATGCTTAATCTCAATTTTTATACTTACCCTGTTTCTTACTTATCCTGTATCCACTTCATGCATCATCACTGTTCCATACAGCATACTTTGAACTAGTCAAATGATAATCTATACTGGTAATTTAGGGAATTAGAAATATAAAATTTTTATCTAATAAATTCCAATCATCTATCACTTTTAAGAGCTTAAAATTCTTGACTCATTCCAAACTATTGTAGGGGAGCAAGATTTGCCACCTCATAATATGTCTGTTTGGCATAAGGATTATTTTAGGCTGATTATTTTTAAGAAACTGCAGACATAGGAAAAGCTCTGAAAACCAAGGAGAAATTACCTTTTTGTAAGAGACATTTCCATTTGTAAGGGAAATCTCCATTCACAAGTGTGTCTCCCTAGATGTACCAAGAAAAGGGGGGTGACACAATCTCTGGAAACTCTTATTAGTGGAGAAGGCAATCACCTAAATTTGCATAGCAACCATGCCCTTTCTTACTATGCTTTTCTTGGTAACGTTCCATAAGTGACTCCCCATTCTCAACGTCCTCCTTTGTTTTTAGCTGAAGATGGTATTTAAGGTCATGGCTTTGGCCTTTTTGGCAAATTACTCAGTTTTCCTGGGTCTTTCCCATGTGTACAGGAGGTATACATGTTATTAAACTTCTGTTTGTTTTTCTCCTAGAGGGGAGGAAGAAATTTTCCTCTACCCTTTAAGGTTCTTCTGGCTGGTCTAAGAATTAAATTGGCAAGGGACAGATGAACAGGAGAAAATGAAACAAAATTTAATAACATGTATACATGGAAGAAACCCACGAAAACTGAGTAACTCACTACAATGGGGAAACCCTCACCTTAAATATCATCTTCAGTTAAAGATAAAAGAGGATGTTGGGGGTGGGGGGTTGGGACTTCAAAGGGGAGGAAGGCAATTCATATGGAGATGGAAAAGCAAATGTTTGGTAAACAAATGTTTGCCATGCCTTGCAGAGACAGTAGGACAGGGAGAGGATGCTGATTTCTAGGTCCTGCTGAGTCACCCCAACCACACTAAGCCCACTTGGTTGATAGATAACTCTGTGATAGCTCTGTTCCTCTTACAGACCATTTATCTAAATTCTTTTAGGCAGTTAAGGGGGCGATAACAAGAAAAATTTTCTGAGTCTTGTTTCTTAAAAATAATCAGCCTAAAATAATCCTCATGCTAAAAGGAAACATTTTGGGTGGCAAATTTTGTTCCCCTTCACTCCTATTAATCTGTTTCATGTCAATTTAATTATTAGTCCGGCCAGAAGAACCTAGAAGAGAGGAAGAAAAATTTCTTCCTCCCCAACACTATCAAAGCAGAGAAAGAAAGTGATACTTAGTATTCTAAATTATAAATATTTTGAAATGTTTATAGCAGTGTTTTCCTACTTGGATGAATTATAAAAGGGACAATCTTTAGGAAACAAATAAAATCAGCCATTCAAGCATAATTCTTTATAGAGAAATGGCCCTGAAGCCTGTGAAGAAAGAATTGAACCACATCATGCATCTTGGAGTACCAACACAGCATTGTGTTGACAATAAACTTGAAGGAGAATGAGGTCATTTTTCAGCCAGCTTCCAGAAATCGCCTCTTTAAAATTCTTAGTTCCTCAACTGTAATAAATATCCCTGTTTCCAATTTCTAGACTTGAAAAAAATGCTCTACAGCCCACAGGAGGTGATTTCTGTGTCAAAGGTAGAGTAGGGTGAAGAGTACACCATCTTACGTGGAGGAAAACCCAGCAATTAAAATAACTTCTATGACAGCTGTTTTTTCCATGGTGGTCATTCACTATCTTGACAACAATTATGCCAATGTAGACTTTAACTAACCTAGTCTTTTCTAGGTGAAAAGAGGATGGAATGTTGACCACTATAGGAAAACCCCGAATGTGTTTGTGAGGGTGTGAGGTAACATATTTTTTCCTTCTGCATAGATAATTCCTACATATTTATTTTATATGTTTTTGTAGTTAAATAATGATGCTAGTAAATGAGAAATTGTATGTAACATAGGTGTTTTATGACATATGTAGACTATACTTACATATAATGATGTATTTTTTCTCACTTATTTTTTTTTTTTTAATATCAGCAGTCGTTTAACAACAAGTTATAAAAATTTGTTGGACCCAAATCTTGCATATATTGAAACTCTAAATCCAGGTCAGTCTCTCAGAGCATTAAACTAATATTGTGAAGCATAGAAAACATTTCTACATAGCTATTATATTCAAGGCATTGTGCCATTTGAAAGGAGATAATATTATCTGAAGAAGTTATATACCCTGTTTTTAAGGTGCTCACATGTTAGTGGAGAGGTGTGAAGGATTTGAGTGAGATTACTGTGACGTTACTATACGTGTATACATATATACACACACACACTTTATATTTTACATGTATATAACTGTATAATATTTTAACATTAATAAATATAATAGTTACAAATAAGTATTGTGAAAACACAGATAAGGAAATGATGAATTATTATGTTTAGATACAATGTCAAGAAAGGGTCCACAAAGTAAGTGGCATATAAGTTAAATATTAAGAGATAAGTACAATTTAGACAGAGAAATGGAAGAGAAAATTTTATGTAGAGAGAAACAAGCAAAGGGTACAGCCTCACAGACATTTCTAGCATGTTGAAAAACATGTCCCCCTTTTGCAAAGGCCCTAATGTCTCATAGTCATCATGTTATTTGTTAAATGGTCTAAGGATTAAAAATAATTAAATCATAAAGTAGATGCTTTGGAACAAGTATGTGGGTGCTAATTCAGCTGATGTTATTTAAAGCTTAACCTCTCCTTTCCAGAGCTGAAGGATAGAGACCATTTATTCTGGAGATGTTAGCTACTTGGAGAATTTAAAATTGTTTATTAATTGAACCATTTGGGATGCTTTAAAATACATCCTTTGGCATGGATATGGTGTCATAAATGTTTTTTTCTCTTGTAAAATCTTATAGTTTGCAACTTATTCACCTTCCGGATTCCTCTACATTAAACAGTGGAAGCTCTGACAGATCTTCCAAAGCACTGATTTAAAGTTCGAACAACAGATTTAGCCTTGCTGTTATAGTTTTCTGTTTGTGCTTAGCCATCCTTACATATACTATTAAAAACTTCCAAATTAATGCTCTAAGATATGCAAAAGTCCTAATTAATTTCTGGGAATTTAGTCAACTTCTAACTATTCAAGTGTAAATTTTGAATCTGGAGCTCCAGGCATACTCAATAACATATTCATGTTTCTGCTTGTTTCTGACTTGTTAATCTCAAGTAATTGCAATATTTGTTAATGAAAATTATTTACTATAGCTATTAAAACACATTCATTACTTAATTATGATTTTTTTGTTAGTGAAGACAGAGACTAATGAGATTCCCTAAGTGGAAACTTGAATGATATCAATATTGATTGGATTTAGGATTTGAGGAAAAGGAAGAAACTCAGGAAAACCCTAAGAGTTTTAAATTAAGCATAAATGGGGACTACCACTGAGATAATAATTACATAAATGGGAGTGGAATTGGAAATAAAGAAAATGAGATCAGTATGAAACTGTCAACAAATAATAGGCATAAACTGCAAGAGAAGCAAAATGTTTATTTGGGATCACAAGAATTGCAATTCAGGAGACACAGGTTCAAGTAGAAACTCAAACGTGCTCCAATTACAAGAGAGGGGCTCAGGGTTTTTATGGGAAAAAGGGAGGAAGATTGAGGTAAGTTGTAATAAGGAAGAGTTCATTGGTGCCAGATGAGGTAAGGCTAGGTTCGTACTTCATAGATTGGCTTGAGATTTGATCATCAGGCAAAAGGCTAGACTTGTACTCCATTGATTGGTTAGCGACTCAATAGATCATCAGCAAAGTCTAGTTTTATCAGTCCTTACAAACAGGACATTTTTGTCTTTATCGACTTCTTGGAATGTTGGTGGTTGGGTCCAGTTTGGAAGATAAAGAAAACAAGACATTCAAGACAATTCCTCTGAAATGTCTGCTCTGGCTCTATATTAATATGGCCCCACTCATGTCATCTTTCACAAAACAAAATGAATTTATGGTTTTTGGGGAACATCTAGGTGGAAATGCTGACGAGATATAGTTGAAGAGCTACTTGATGATAATTTGTTATTATTGCTTCTATCTTTTCTGAGAGTCTGACTTTGAGATTCAAAATTTAGAAAATCTTGATTTCTGCATGACTCATTTTTCAGCCGAATTCCTACGACCATTTTCTCTCATGTTATATACTTTTACAACAGAATAAAAAGCAAATTGTATGTACCATGTTCTTCTATATTATATCCAATTTAAGAGCTGTTAGAAAATATTCATTTTTCTGAATTAATTAAATTCATAGTGGTAACCAATTAAAACATTTCAAATTTTAAAGTGGTTCAAAGAAATTCTAAAGCTTTAGCCTATTAGAAATACTAACTTTTTCTTTGGGTAGAATGGTTATGTGGAATATAAGCAAGATCTTAATGCAATATTTATATTGTTATATAAAATTGATTTTTGGTGTTTTAACATAAGAACCTTTTAATTAACTTCACTTTTCAATTTCAAATCAAACAGACAATTTGAAATAAGAGCATTTTAACTACATTGAATTTAAAAATAATTGATCAATAAATTATATTAAACCAAAAAAAAAAAGGTAAGAAAAAAAGAAAGAACAAAGATTATAATTTTGTGTCCATATCACACCTGCCCCCAAACAATCAAAGTAAATCTATGGACCAAAATTAATTTATATGGAAATTTTGGATTTAGAATGTGAGGAAAATTTTCACTAAATTTGGCTTTTGTTTTCTCAGTTTAAGTAACAAAATGAAGTACCAAACTCAAAGCTAAGAACATGAAAATTTATATATAATAAATTTCAAATATAAATAGTAATAAAGAAAACAAATACCTTTTCGAGATAAGTAACATTAGTAGGTGAATTAAGAACGTATCATTCATTAGTTGGTTTATTCGATATTTAAGTGTTCATTAAACAAATAATTGAATACCAGCGGAAAGAGACTTATGTTTTTCCACATGAGTTTACTTTACTTGAAGAACAGTGAGTGCTTACAGCACTAAAACTACATGGATAATACATGTTATCCATAACCTGATTTAGCCTGTGACTTTAACTATTATAGTCCGTATTTATCATACTTAGTGGGAACATTCATTTGTTTGCTGCAGAGTTAATGTGTTTCAGCATGAGGTTTTGCTCCAGAAACTGCTGGGGAATGTTATGTAATATACACTGTAATACTTTTTCAAGCCCCCAGGTTCCGAATGTAAAACCATATTTGGGATGTCAGTTTCAGTCCCGACATATAATGAGCTTGGCAGTAACTGATGGGGTTCAAGGTAGGCTGCCAGAAAATGTACCACTCTGGTATGCAGGTTATTTTGAAGTGAAGACAATAAAGGCTCAGAAGACTCAGGAACAACATTTGAGCTTCCCCCAACCTACCTAAAAGAATTTAACATAGAAGGCCTGTGAAGATCTGAGAAGGATCTCCTTTGTAGCTTTGGCAGGAAGTCAGGAAGAATAATCATTGTAAAATAAGCTTCCAGAATTCTCCATAACAAAGGTCTACTCCCCAGAAGGAGAAGATTTACCAGATCCTTATTCATCTGGGAGAAGGGCATCCTTCATACTTCAGTGCCCCTATCCTGAAGTCTTACTTGAATTTGTATCCTTGAATGTGTATCCTTGAGCTGTAGTATGCTTCTGCCTGGTTTTAGATTTTTGTGTATATATATACTGTCCTTCTGTACATAGTCTTATGCATTTTTGTCATTGTGTTACTGAACCAAGGTCATTTTTGCCCATGGCCCAGGAAGCCAATCATCTGGATTACGAGATTGCAGCAGAGAAAGAGTTTTAATCACAAGGCAGCCAAGTGAGGAGGCAGGAGAATCAATCTCAGATCTGCCTCTCTGAAAGTGGGGACTCAGAGATATTCATAGGATAGGGGACAAGGTGGTCTGAAGTGTGGGAATAGATGAGTGGAGGTAAGGAGAAGTGAGGCAATTGATGATCTGCGCAAGAGTAATCAACCTTCATGTCTCTTCAGAGGACGCATGTTCAGAAAATGGTGATATTACCACGATCTGAGGGTGGAGGTTTTAGCTCCTTGAAGTCAAAAGGTCACTTATGAAGCATTTGCGCAGGCCCAGTTGATGGGTTGGTGGTCTCAACTGGCCTGAACTGGACAAGGGGTCTCAGTCCCTGAAAAACCACTCTTAATCACTCTGTTGATAAGATGGGGTCAGTTGAACTGAGTCCTTCAGGGCCCACAGTTAGAATTGTGCTTTAGAGATTTATGAATATTGCAATATAGCTCTAGTTAATCTGTATAATTATATTGAATGAATTACAATTTATCTGTTCTTTCATTGACAGATATTTAGGATATCTCCCTGACAATGAAAAACATGCAAATTAAAACCACAATGAGAAAATCATTCTCATATTTTGTAAAATGTTCTAAAATATAACAATTTAATATAAAAAAATTAAAAATCTAGCAATATCAAGTTTTGGATGTCTACTATGAAAACCAAGGAAGTGTAAATAGGCAAACTTTTGAGTAAAATTTGGTATATCTACTAAATTCAGAGATATGCCTACCTTAAGAACTAGTAATTGCATTCTTGTGTATTTCTTCATATAACCATGGATGTTAAGATATATGCAAGAATGTTGTGGTAGATAGAATAATAACCCCCTCAAAGACATCCATGTCCTAATCCCCACTGCCTGTGAATATGTTAAATTACGTGGCAAAGGGAAATTAAAATTGTTACTTAGCTACCTTAAAAACCACCTTGTCTGAGGCCGGCCCTGTGGCTTAGCGGTTAAGTGTGCGCGCTCCGCTACTGGCAGCCCAGGTTCGGATCCGGGTGCGCACTGACGCACCGCTTCTCCGGCCATGCTGAGGCCGCGTCCCACATACAGCAACTAGAAGGATGTGCAACTATGACATACAACTATCTACTGGGGCTTTGGGGAAAAAAGAAAGGACGAGGATTGG
Source organism: Ceratotherium simum simum (assembly GCF_057802395.1). NCBI lineage: Eukaryota > Metazoa > Chordata > Mammalia > Perissodactyla > Rhinocerotidae > Ceratotherium > Ceratotherium simum. The sequence goes on from NC_141926.1 coordinate 20,901,330, forward strand.
CAATAGATGTTAGCTCAGAGCTGGTTAATAGATGTTAGCTCAGAGCTGGTCTTCCTCAGCAAAAAGAGGACGACTGGCATGGATGTTAGCTCAGGGCTGATCTTCCTCAAAACAAAAAACAAAACAAAACAAAAAAACCACCTTGATTATCCAGGTGGGCCTAATATAATCACAAGGGTATTTAAATGTGGAAGACAGAGGTTGAAGAGGAGAGTCAGAGAAAGAGATAGGAGAATGGCGACAAATTCAGAGTGAAGTTATGTGAGAACTCAGCTAGACTTTTCTAGCTTTGAAGTTGGAGTAAGGGGGCAGGAGCCAAATTATGTGGGCAGCCTCTAGAACCTGGAAAGGGCAAGGAAACCAATTCTACCCTAGCATCTCCAGAAAGGAACACAGCCCTGCCTACATCTTCATTTGAGTCTAGCAAGACCCATGTTGGACTTCTAACTTACAGAACTATAAGAGAAAAAATTGGGTTGTTTAAGCCACTAAGTTTGTGGTAAGTTGTTACAGCATCAACAGGAGACTAAGACAAATGTCCAAGCCAAAAACAAAATAACACTTACCTAAATATCCATCAAAAGAGATAGGATTTACAACATCCTTTAAGTCTGGGCTTATAGAAATATGAAAGAAAAACATAACAGGAAGAAAAAAACAGTGATCAAAGGCATAAATAAAAGAAAGTAAAGACATGTTCTAGAGATCATTTTACTTTAGTTAGAGTATGGTGTTTTCAATGGATGTAAAAAAACAAATTTAAAAAGTTTGGTTGAAATCAAATCATGGAACACTGCATAACAGAGAAATAAATGATGACTTTATTCTGGGAAGCACAAGTTTAAAAAAAAAAACTAATCATGATCCAAAAATCCCAGACAGGAGATTCTCTCCTTCTCTCTTACCTATCTATGTATCTATCTATGTATCTATCTATATATCTATCTATGTCAATCTATATATTTGTATCTATAGATATATCTTAAAATAATGATTCAAACACATACCAGTGAACAAGTGCATATGTAAAGTTCAACTGCATTGAAAATAATAGATGCTATAAAGCATATAAAAACATTAGTATTACAATACAACTGAATTGCGTATCAATAATTATGCAGTAATACATAAGGGAGAGGAAAAAGACAAATATTTCAGCATAAAAGAGGATGTAATCAGCATGGTTGGTGGGAAAATGAGAATGCAGGGGGTGATGTTTATGTCTTGGGGCCGCTGATCAAGTCTTTAATATATAGTCCCTTGGTCCATGGTCATGTGACTGGCTTGACTACTTAGAAAGAAGTAGAGATCTTAAATCAGAGACATCTTCTAGAATCATGAATACCTTGTTTACCAAACCCAGTAACAGGGCAATCCAGCTGTAGCTCAATTGTTATTGTATTGTCATAATTAAAAAAATAATATTTGATTTCATGGGAAAACAAAACAAAATGACAAAAACATATCAAGAGCATCATGAAATACAAAAATAGCACAAAAAGGAGTGCTTTCTTTCAAGTATAATTTATTTGGTCCATCCTCTGCAATTCAAATAAAGAACAAATGCTAGAAATCAGAGGGGAAAATACTGTTTTAAATTCTTAGAAGAAAGAAGTTTAGATCTGAATGATAATATTGTGCTAACATTATATTTCATTATAAATAATATGAAATATTAGAAAATGTCTGCATATGATATCACTAATAAATTAAGAAATATTTTTCTTTGATTTTTGACCAAATATGTCTTTTTTTTTCTTTTGCTGTCTTGGCAGACTAGATCAGACAACATTCTCATAGTAGATGAATACATACCTGTATGTCTGATCACAGTGGAATAATACATTGCAACTAAATAGAATGTGTTCCTATGGTAGGCTGCAATGTGAACTTAGAAGTATTAAACATGCCATGGGGCCTATATTGTGTGCATCATTAAAAGTCATTTAGTAAGCTTTTACTTAACAGCTGTTTCCACTGGTGGTCCTTTGTATTTTGATAATCAATAACTCAGCACTAATAACTGCTAAAATACAACATACATAGGCAACTCTTCTAGATAAAATGATGAACACACAAAGGGAAGAAAACCAACATTTATTGAAAGTTAGTGCATTTATATACCTTATTTTACTTAATCTTCATTATCTTCTCATGGGTTTGTAATCACTCTCTCTTTTTTGTTAGAATGGGGGTAAAGCTTTACAACTTAGCCGGTGGAATAAATGTGGAAACTAGAATTCAATCAACATCTCTTTGACCCAAAACTGTAGGCTTTTTCCCTCAATATAAAAATATATTATGTAGAGACACTTGATCCTATTTATTCCTATAAATGCTTTGATCATTGGAAATCAATCATTCAAACACTCTCTTTTACCCCAATAATTAAAAGCCCAGATCCATTCTCTCTCCTCAACTAACTCATTTTCATTTGGTAGCTCAGATTTTTATTTTTTATTTATTCACTTATTTTCTTGTTGAGGAAAATTGGCCCTGAGCTAATATCTGTTTCCAATCTTCCTCTTTTTGCTTGAGGAAGATTGTCCCTGAGCTAACAGCTGTGCCAATCTTCCTCTATTTTGTATATGGGACACTGCCACAGCATGGCTTGATGAACGGTGTGTAGATCCACACCTGGAATCTGAGCCCACAAACCCCAGGCTGCCAAAGCAGAGCATGCGAACTTAGCCACTGTGTCACTGGGCTGGCCCCCAGATTTTTTGTGTGTGTGTGTGTCTGATGTTTAATAAAAATGAATATTCTTGTGTAAAATCTCAGAAATTTTGAATCAGTAGATCTAGAAATGAATCAAGAATTCTGTATGTTTAAACATCGGCAAATGTTTCTGATGCAGAGGATCTGTGAACCACATTTAGACAAACGTTGCTTTAGGATTAGCTCAGATGTTGCCTTTTGGGGGACACCTACCTTGATCCCATAAACCTAGATTTGGCGTCCTTTTGTATGTTTGAATGCCATCTGTGTGAATTTCTTTAGGAGTATTTATCACACAAAAATTATAATTTTCTGCTTGCTCTTTCTCTCTTTTACAGGGATTAAAATCTTTGAGTAAAAAAATTGTACATTACTCATCTTTGTTTACCCTGCTCCACATTTGTTTGGCACATGGTAAGTGCTGAATAAATATTTAATGAAAGAATGAATAAATGAATGAATGAAAATCTCAATTTTAACATTTAGGGTTTAGTTACAAGCAATAGACTTAATTATCTCTAATTGATACACAAAAGGAATTTATTAATTGAATATTTGATAGCATGCACAATCATTAGAAAAACCAAAGATACAGACATGAGGCTCAGGTTCCTGAAAAAACACCCCCAAAATTGCCAAAAGAATGGACTGATAAGAACAATGCCACTGCTTCCTCTAACAGTTAGCTTATGAACTCCAGGTACTGAAACCAAGATTACCACTATCCTTCACACTTAGCCTTGCAACTGCCATTCCTTCTGTCACGTTAGCCTCTTAGCAACTGCTAGATGCCTCTGCCATCACCTCCTCTAGCAAAATCTACCTCTGCAGAGCTTGTTCCCTCATATCATTAACTTTTAAATAAAAGTCTCACTCAGGAATTAGTTCACATGCCTGAACTTCAGTTACAAGAAAACCTGGAAATGTGAATTCCTTCTTTTGAGTTAGAGGGCAGGATTGATCATGCCCACTGTATCAGTCAAGCCATTTTCGGCACCTATCATGTGCAAGACACTGTTCCAGCCCTGGAGGTGGAGATGTTCCTGACACTCAAAAAGCTCAAGTTCCATTCAATTCAATAATTACTATAATTTTAATGCTGTCTGCAAGCTGCTAAAGTTTTTTTAAATACCTATATGCTATAGAATTGACGCAATCAGATAGTCACAAGGAATACAATCCTCCAAAATTTTGATTAACTTCAGTAGGTAAGTTTGAGGAGCACAGTGGCCTATGAAGATAAAGCTCTTTCTTATCTCATGATAGTATTTTTAAAAGGTGAAAATAAAACTAAAAAGGATTGACAATAAAATGTTATTGCTAGAATGGAGTCATTGGTATGAAAATGAAAGTCAGATGAAAGTTATTTAAAACGAGTGAAAGTATAATTCCAAATCTTAATAAAGAAATAAAAATACCCAGAAATTCAATAAACAGAGCATTCAAAATATTCATAGAACTTTTTTGATTATAACTCAAAATGAAACTATATCAAGAATGGACAATAATTTGCATTCTATTTCTATTTTCAGTTCATACACATGAATACATTATATACACATTTATATAGGTTATATTCTTGAGCATCCATGACAGTTTTCATAGATTCACTTAAGTAAGAAATTTCATAGAATATCGCTGAGTCAAATGTTTTACATGTGATACCTGATCATCTTTATCTGGGTGTCAAGAAAACATCTATAATAAAGGACACATTTTATTATCAAGACAGATATTTGAGACTCATTCTTGACATTGACTTATTTCTGAACTTCCACATTAATTCATCACCTTGACACACTCATTCTATCTCTAAAACATTTTCATTGTATTCTTTATTGTATGAATTTTGTGCTTTGAAACAGTGTTATGGAAATATAAATATAAATAAAAAAATAATAAAATAAAATTTCTTTTCCTTTTTGTGAGGAAGGTCAGCCCTGCGCTAACATCTGCCAATCCTCCTCTTTGTTTGCTGAGGAAGACTGGCCCTGAGCTAACATCCGTGCCCATCTTCCTCCACTTTATATGGGACGCCGCCACAGCATGGCCCGCCAAACAGTGCGTCGGAGCACGCCCGGGATCCGAACCAGCGAACCCCGGGCCTCCACAGCGCAGTATGTGCACTTAACTGCTTACGCCACTGGACCGGCCCCTAAAATAAAATATTTTTAATATTCCATTTCTACTCATCTTCACTGGCAGTCATTCTATTAAAATAATGTCTTACCTTTTTTTCCCATTTCCATTCTCCCAAGTGTAATCTCCCCCTACTAGTAGGAGATTATGAAATCATGTAACTCTTCTGCTTATGTACTTCTGGATACTTCAATGAGATACAATTGAACTTTTTACCTTGGCCTATAGGGCTCCAGTCTTCCTACCTTCAACCCGTACCACACCTGCGTCTCTCACCCGGCTTCAGCTACACTGACACTTATCAGTTCCTTAGACGCCTGAAATCCTTTCCCACCGTACAGTCTCTGCCCACGCAGTTCAGTTTGCTAGGCATGCTCCTTCGCTCTACCTCTGATTCAAAGTTTTCACTCCACATCTTATCCCTCAGAGAAGTATTCACACCTCCCCACAGCTAAATCAATACTCCCCACTCCTTTGTTTTCTCTCAGAGCCTCTAGTTCTTTTCCAGCCTAGTTTTTATCACCATTTCTCATTTTGTCTTTGTGTGTTTATTTGTTAACCATCTGTCTCCCCACTAAACTGTAAACTCTATGAGGCCAGGGACCATGTAGACCCTATTTTATTTACCACCATAGCCAATGTGTAGCAGAGTAACTAGCAAATAGCAGGCACTCAGAAAATATCACTTAAATAAAAGATCAAAAAAATGGTATATTAAAAAATTGAAGAGCACTTACATTGGAACACCTATAGCTAAGAGTAAATGAGTCTAATTAAATATTTACTGAGAAGTCTGTAGTCATCTCATTTCTCAAACTTCTTCATTTCACACTCATGAAAAACTTGGATGTATATGCTGTTCAGTATTCTTGCCTGGGTGTTATTTGTAGTCATGAGTCCAAATAGATGCTCAATACTGGAAAGAAACAAAAAACAAGAGAATAATACAAAGTACACACAAAAAACTAAGGGCAAAATGTATTTCTGCTGAAATATGTTGTGCGCTGTAATGAAAAAAGACTGATTCTGACACGCACATTCTTTTTACTTACATTCAACCCTTGTAAATATTCAGCATTATTTGCTTTATCGTTTGTGCTCTTTCTTTGTCAGTGTTAACACACACATCCATCCTCAAAAGGTTAAGAAAATTATTATATTATATATATAATATACATATATATATAAATGTATATTGTATATAAATCTGTGTGATCTTTTAGGGCTAAATATATCAGGGTGTATTTTTTAGGAATAAGGCTAATATTGTAAACAATCGCAGTAGTGCTTTTTCTAATGTACTCTATGTACTCAAATATTTTCAGTTGATCTCATAATGTCATTTACAGCTTTACTTTTATCTTCCATTATGGTATTCCATCCAATCACCTATTACACTTAATCATCATGTTTTTTGAGTTTCTTTTAATATGGAACAATTCTTAAGCATTTCTTTGTAATTTATGACATTGACTTTTTTTTTTAAAGAATGTATTCATTTTTATTTTAATGAAATATTCTGCATTTTGCATTTATCTGATATTTTCTCAAATACAATCCAGACGTAATAAGACAACATTCTTTTTTTTAAGTTCTTGATTCTTTAATTGTACTTCTCAACAGACTCAATTCTAAAAGATTTGTGGGAAAGCAAGGTTTGGCTGGTGATCCATGAAAGTTCAGTTCTTCATGTGTTAGAGTTTCAAAAATGTTAGATCACTGTACAACTCCAGAGGAGAGTGAGGAAAAAATTCAGGTGGGGAAATTTGTGGTTGCCTTCACTATTTCCCAGCCTAAAACATCTGAATGAAATGAGCTCAATGGAAGCATTCTCAACCTCTCAAGACTTCAATCTATCTGGCTCTACCAGAACCAACAGAGGAGTATTTTTCACCAGCCCAAGTGAATATTTTTTTTCCAAGTCATTGAAATCTTTCCTGAGACTATGGACATATACAAGTATTCAAAAAAACCTGGGAAGAAAGGAAGGTAAGTGAGTGGGAAGCATGGATATAGTTCTTAAGAAAGTATTTATCAATCTAAAATAACGAAGTTTATTATAGTATAGTCACTTAAAAAGAACAAATACAATTTGGAGAAAGAAAAGTTAATTAGATGTGGCTATTTACTTTAAATATTAATATAAAATATATTTCACAAAAGCACACTTACAGTAATACAGGAAATGACTACTAAGATAACTGCTCTTACTTCTACTTGTCTTCTAAAGGAGCAATTTTCCTCAATTGTTGTCTCTGATGGAGGTTGCACCAGATGTGAACCAGGTATGAGGTTGCTAGAGGTTAATTTCTACTTCCTTGGAAACTACCCTGTGCACTTTGGTTTTAAATGACTTCCTGCAGGCTGACACTTAGAGGCACCTGCTCAAAGAAACAGCTTTCTTAGCAATGAAGGCCTGCACTGGGAGAAAATCCTTTCATGCTTAACTTCCTGTGCATTAGATATACCAACTAATGTTTCCAATATTTAAGAAACTACATTTTGAGAATAGACTTAACTATAACAAAAAGAGTGTCTATTTAAATGAATAGTAACGCTGAAAGTTCAAGAGCATCTCTTTTCACTTGTCAGAAGTTAGGTTAGTTTATTAAGGACACTTGGTATAGTGATGTCCGTTGATACTAGAATGTGATAATTAAGAATAAGATAGTTAAGGCATAGTTGCTGACCTCAAGGAGCTATCAATCTAGTTGTAAAGCAGATCACAAAAAGATAATTCCAAGGCAAATGCCAACTGCAGTAAGCAATAATATGTACAGGACATTATGGAACTATTTAGAAGGGGTAGGTTACCCCGGCTGAGGAAGCAGAAATCACGAAGAGCTACCCGAAGTGGATAATATTTGAACTGAATATTAAAGGAAGAGTCAAGTGAGAAACCTAAAGAATGGGGCAAGGAGAATGTCACAGCAGAGCGGGAGTGGGAGGCAGCTAATAAAGTCATGGAGAAGGGAAGCATTATGTTGTCTGGATACAGTCAGGAAGTAGCAAACCATTTGGCCTTTTTGAAGCATGAAATATAGGGGAGTGAGTGACCAAACAGAGGGGAATCCTACGATACGGATAGTATGGAGGGTTCGATAGTGTGGCTCTTTATATGGTGGTACTTAGACTATATATTCTAGAAGGTGAAGAGCCAGAGAAAGACACAAAGCACAGGAAATGCATGGTTCAATATGATTTTTTGGTAGATGACTCTCGGGACCATGACACAAATGGATTTGAGGTCAAGAATCAGTTGGAGACTTCTCCAGAGGACGAAGAAAGAAGTGATGAAGATCTAACAGAAAACAAAGAAACACCCAGTTTAATATATACTAGACATAATTTCCATGGAATTAGGAGTTCCGCCATTTAATGAAACTTTGGAAACCAGAAGAGGTAGACAGCTGGGTTCAGCCTGATATCCAAACTATAAGCTCCCATATTTCTATTTAAAGATGAAAAATTCCATATGCTTAAAGAATAGATACCACAATTTGACCAGCATTTCTTATTTCTATGTATGCCCTGTAGTACTTGACTTAAATGTTGCATTCTTTCTTAATTGTGTTACTTGTATTTCTCACATTGAAATGAGTGTTAAAATGGCATTAAAATTTGACAGGATTATGTTCCTTTCCACATAGACTGGCCATACAGGTTAATGCTCTGTTTTAAATTCGACATTATCTAACTATGAAGAGGCTATGTTTTTCTTTATAACCTTATTTATCATTTAACTAAAGTACTTTGACAATTTCCGGAGGCATGGAGAAAGCCCAGGACTCTCTCACTATACTAATGAGTAATTTTTTTTTATGGAAACTTAGAACACACAGATTTGAAACATAATATTGAGCTAAAAGCTTCCACTGAACATTGTCAACAACTATTATAAAGAAAACAAAATTCAGCCTATTATACAATTCTTGATTTGTTCCTTGTTTTGCCATCAGTAAATATAGGTTTCAAGTAGCTATTCAATCTTAAAATCTTACACAACTGAAAAAGAAAAAATATATACTGGAAACTTCTTCAAATTGCACGTTATTTCACCTTTAATTGTGAGTTAAACAAAAATGTTTCCTTGTGTTATCTAGGAGTAACACAAAAATGATAGTAATACTAATAGATTTCTCAAGGAATGTGGAGTGTTAGTGACTCTTGCTAAGGATTATTTCTTACACTCCGTGATTCAGAGGAAAAGTTTGGTGTCATTAAGGGTGAAAGTGACTTGAAAGGATTAAAAAACATACACACACCCCCACAAAAAAAATTAGCTAACATGTTATCTAGGATGCTAATTTTTATGCCTAAGTAAGATAGGAAAAATAGGCTTTTAGTTTTAAAAACTAAAAATCTGTCACATGGAAATTATATTTTCTAGGTGTTATGAAATTTAGATTTCCAATTCTAGGTTGGGAACTATAGTGCTTCAGTAAAGAACATTCCTTTTCAAAATAGGTACAAACTTTACTTAGGCACGAACTTGGTGAAATCTGTGTTAGAGTCTTGGAGACACAGTTACATTGATCAAAGACGATTTCTATCTGTTGGACGTACACATTGCTTACGAGAAACTTGGATCCCTGAAGATGGACTACTATAGTGACAAGGCAGTCTTTCGGCATTGGACATTGCTTGTTCTTTACCCTGCCTCAGCCTCAATTATGTGTTAGTGCGAGAAAGTGGTTGAAATTATTTAACAATATAGATCATTTTGGAATTTGCAACACATGTGTCCAAACTAGGATTGCAACCACTTACTTCTATTCTGTCCAAACATTATAAATACAGCATGGAAATTCACAGTGAGAGGGGAACAGAAAAAACCATAGAAGAAAACTAGTGTGTGGTGTATGTGGAGGGGAACAGTTGGGGTGGAAATGGGGAAGTTGGAAAAGGAAAATCTGAGGAATCCAGTGTCTTACCCTTTCTTCTTCTCTCTGCCACTGCTTTTTCCTTTTCACAGGATATGTATGTATATATTTATATAACCTCAAGTTTGATTCTGCATTCAAACCAAATGCTGATCAGAACGTTCTGTACTATCCTTGACATATTGGCACTAAAAGTCTCCCAGCCTCCCTTGTGTCTAAATCAGGCAAAATATTGTTCAAGTGACCTTGGTCTCATGAATTAAGATGATATTTTTACATTTTTGTCTTTTTAGCATATTCATAGGAAAAACAAATGTAATCTGATACACTGTTAATTCAGTGAGGGACATTAATCAGGCAACCCTATTATATTGAATACTGTTTTGAAACAATTTGTACGCAGTTAAATTAAAACATACACAATATTTTCTGATCAAAAGAGTAAAAACAAGTAATTTCTAAAATAATGAACAAGGAAAGCGCATACAACCAATAAAATAAGAATGCATACTTTAAATGTTCTTGTGAATAGCTGTAACTTCCTCTCCAGCTATAAACAGATTTTCATTCTAATATTTACTTCAGTATTTATTATGCATGTTTAATCCAATTTATTTCTCCCCCAAATTGCTCACACCACTACTAATAGCAGTACGTGGTTCAATTTTAAGGGAAGTTTCAGGCTTAAAGACTTTTTTAATGCTAAATGAAATTTAAAAGAAAATATTCTATAAGACAATGGGTTGAACTTTTGTATTTTTAAGTTTTTATATATATTTCTACGTTTAATTCATTTACCAAGTAAATTTAATATGACCAGATAGTTAAAAATTCTACCAATAGATATTCCAAAAAGACTCATTGTATTTCATATTAATTTTCCTTTTTCCCTTAATGATCTTCTCTTCCTATTTGAAAGATTTGCAAACACAGCACCATGTGAAACTGAAACCTGGAAATTTCCAGTAAATGCATTTAAACATATAACCAAAGGAAATAACTCATTATCAAGAGAAGATAATTATGAGCCCTTCTCTTGAATAGGAAAGAACCAGCATTTCTTGATCATTTGCTGTTTTTAGACTATGGGTTATATGAGTCTATAAGATAACTTATGTTATCTTATTTAATCTTTACAATAACTGAGAAGTCAGCTTTATTATCCCACATTTTAAAATGAGAAAGCTAGAACGTTGAGAGATTGACGGATGTGTTCATGGTCACACAGCTAATATACAATGTAGCAGCAATTGCTTTGTGCTCACTATATTGTGCTCTCTTCTCCCTGGGTTGGGAAAACCTCCCAGCTTTCCAGAAGGTTAGATTGGACCCATGTGATGACACTGGCTAATTGACTGTGAAAGGGAAGTGAAATGTATCACTTTTGGTGGGAGGCATTTGGAAGTAAGTGGAAATTCCCACTGTCTTTCTCACTGCCACTGCAGTCATGGCAGCCACAAGCTAAGATGAAGTTACCCTAAAATAGAGGCAGCCTAAATTTTTGAGTCACAACAAGCATAAAATTGCCCTAGAGAATAGCCAACTAACTTCGGACTTTAAATAAATGAGAATTAACATTTATTCTGTTAGATTTCAGCATATATTTGTAATAGTAATAGTGTAGTTTATAGGAATAATATATAAAATAGGGGAAAAACCAGAGAACGTTTTGTTTTATACAAAATAACAATGGATATGAATGTGTTTTAAATGAACACTGTATAGAATGAGTCATTTTAAGTAGGCCTGCTTTTTCATTCTGGGTTAGACACATTGGCACAAAAACTGGTGTTAAGTGGACATTGAATAAGATAGCTTATGAAACCTTTTTGAGCCTTAGACACCTGTGAAGAAAAGAACATGCATTGTCTAAAAGTAAAAAATATTTAGAAAAAAATATCAGACAGGCAGGATCATAGGTTTTCTCTTCAATGATTTGATTTGCTTTTGTGAAAATTTGTGTGCATTAACATTTTGAATTTCCCTATGTGAGAAGTAGAATTTGGAGAGATTTCCAAGTAGTAAAACATAACTAAATGAAATTTGTTCCCCTTCTTCCTTAGTTCATGGATGTGTATGAACATATGTGCCTACACATGTACAGACACACATATGCACACCCTCCACTGCTCTCATCCATTGGAATTCATTATAAAAGATTTTCCAGAAGTAGCTTTTTAATTATAGGAAAGAAACTAACTGTTACTATTTCTGGAGAAAGAGTATCTACCATGTGCTAAAACCAGGACAGACTAAAATAGACAGAGAGAGGTAACAGTTCTTCACCCTAAGGGTATTGCAACAAAGACTCAACCTATGTTTTAAAACAACTTTCCATTTCCTTAGTAACACATTCAGAATGTGCTTTTTGTGTGTGTGTGAGGAAGATTGGCCCCTGAGCTAACATCCATTGCCACTCTTCCTCTTTTTGCTGAGGAAGATTAGCCCTGAACTAACAGCCGTGCCCATCTTCATCTATTTTGTGCGTGAGATGCTGCCACAGCATGGCTTGATGAGCAGTGTGTAGGTCCGTGCCCGGGGTCTGAACCTGCAAGCCCCGGGCCCCACCGAAGCGGATTGCATGAACTTAACCACTATGCCACTGGGCTGGCCCCCAGAATGTGCTTTTAATACTTTATGGAAGTCCTTGAAATTAATCTTGACAGTGTTCTATTTCTGCTTTTCTCCCCCTATGCATTTATTAGCTATTATCAAGACCCCAGAATCCCACTCTCAACATACGTCAGTGACCGTTGAACCCCATTTTTGTGCCAACTACACAACCACACCACTGATGTCAAATGGAATATGCTCCTTGACCACATGAACCTACTTGGGACATGTTTCCTGGTCCCCCAGTGAAGGAAGACAAATACTAGCTTTTCCTGTATCAGTTTTATATTCCAAGAAAATACAGCATATGTCTTTTGCCAGAATATGATTCCTTTTTCGTAAGTTAGACATTTTGCCATAGCCTCTTTCCATTTTTACCTGAATCTCGATTTATCCTCAAATACCCGGGAAAATGTATTCATCATATATGTTCAATACTTCGTTTATAATTTGATTTACAGCTTCAAGTTATCTTAATGATATTTAGAGTAAACTTCATGTAAAACCTGCAAGCAAAGGTAAGAATTAATTTTAATGTGTCAGTGTCAGTTAACTCAAAAAGAATGGATGTTGTAACTATATGAAAAATGGCAAACAGTAGGCTAAACATGAAATAAATATAAAACTAAATTAAAACTTTTGCAGCCATAAAGTTTACCCAGAGTCTACTTAAAAACACTAGGATAGAAAAACAGATGGATCTAGAAAAGACAGGGAGATTAGAGGCAAAAAAATCTCTACATTATTTTGTGGTAAAATATGCAGTTATGCAGTGACATTTATAAAATATGGTACTTTAACTTCTTATTAATATTCCAGGAAAAAAAATGAATTAGAAGCTGAAGAACTCAACAAGGAAAATATGATAATAATTCACTTTAAACTAAAAAGGAGATTGAGATATTTCGTTATTACTAATTGAAAAACAAGATGGCAAATTGATTACACTGAAAATAGATAAACATAGGTCGAGAACCATGCATTATAATTATCTTCTATCTTGACACTCTTTTTTTTCATCTCTACTGTATCCTGCCCAATCAACATCTTAGCTCAAATTACAACACTGTTAATTCAGCCTTAAGAAATAAATTGACGGATTATTTCACTGAAAGAGAATAATACAAACAGCATCATGTTGCGTGCCTTGGAAACTGAAAGAGAGAGTGTAGGGATTAGCTGAACAAAGTCCATGTGGAGAGATTAATTACCACACGTTCTTGATAAGTAATCATTTTCTCCCTAATTTCAGCCTTTTTGATTTCCTTCTTTCCTACTCCTTCCCTGTTTTACTATTTATGGCATTTCTGTAAAGTAGCACAATTTTCAAGGACCTATTCTCATTTTCTAGGGTCTTTTCTTCAGTTCATCTTAGGTCACATTCCTGGGAAGAAGATGTGGAAACAGATTTGAGTGATGGATGTTTACTCAAGAGCGCTCTTGGGCAGAACATCTGTAAAGTGAGGGTAGCAGGAAGGGGGAGAAGTTGGACTGCAATGCAGTTCACACAGAAGTTTCAACAGATTCCATGTAGCTGGAATGGACCATAAAATTTGTTCCAAATTAAGGTAAATTGATCAGGCATTTGTATCCTCCCATTGACAAGTTATTGGATGCCAGAATAGATGATAGATAGATAGATAGATAGATAGATAGATAGATAGATAGATAGATAGATAGATAGACAGACAGACAGATCGACCTTAGGAGATAACGTTGAATTAATTTTTACCTAAGTTTTAAGGTCTATGTCTAGGTTTATTATTATTATTATTATTTTCTGGGGTGTGTGTGAGGAAGATCATCCCTGTGCTAACATATGCCAATCCTCCTCTTTTTTTGCTGAGGAAGTCTGGCCCTGGGCTAACACCCATGCCCATCTTCCTCCAGTTTATATGGGACACCGCCACAGCATGGCTCACCAAGGGGTGCATCGGTGTGCGCCCGGGATCCCAACCAGCGAACCCGGGCTGCCACAGTGGAGCACGTGCACGTAACCACTTGTGCCACCGGGCTGGCCTCTAGGTTTATTATTTTGCATAAGGACATCCAATTGTTCCAGCACCATTTATTGAAAAGATTAATCTTTGCATGAATTGATTTTGTGTCTTTGTTAAAAATCAGTTGACTATATTTGTGTGAGCCCATTCCTGGGCTCTATATTTCATCCTTAGGATATCCTTAGGAGGTAATCTTTCCAAATTTGGTGTAGTTTCTTTATAATAATGAGGTATGATTATTAAAGTGTTAAAAAAAGAAAAATTATTGGGCATATATTGTAACAGATAATAGGAGAAACTGAACTATATTAAGATGACATACATTTGGAATCAGACAGAATTGAATTTGAAAATTGCCTTGCTGATTATATATAAGTGGTATTGTTAATTTAATTTCTTTGAGTCTTGATTTCTACAACTGTAAAATGAACATAATAAATGCTGACTTTATAAGATTCTTTTAAGTATTCTAACTTACATAAAGTATTATAAGATTTCTAAAATGAGTCAGATTTTCATTAATGAGTAACTTTTAGATTTTAATTGTGTGTTTTAAATTTTGTCTTAATCAAAAAATAAATAAATAACAGCATGTTTTAGATCAATATGATGAATCTTTTAAACCAAATACAACATACGATTCTTGAATTCATTGCTTTATCTGTGGCAAGCAATTCAATGACACCATGGAAAATAGTATAAATGAGAGGTTTTGTTGTTAGTGCTGTCCAGTCAATTCAGACTCCTAGTGACCCTGTGTCCAGCAGAGCGGAACCCTGCCAGGTGTTTTTGCGCCATCCTCTCACCTTCCAGCGCTATATCAGACAATGCTCCATTGCTATTCATAGGGTTTCCATGGCCAATTTTTTTGGAAGTGGGTGGCCAGGTCCTTCTTCCTAGTCTGTCTTAGTCTTGAAGTTCCTCTGAAACCTGTCCACCGTGGGTAACCATGCTGGTATTTGAAATACTGGTAGCATAGCTTTCAGCATCACAGCAACACGCAGTTGCCACAGTATGACAACGAACAGATGGGTGGTCTGGTTCCCTGACGGGGAAATGAACCCTGGGCCACAGCAGTGAAAGCCCCAAATCTTAGCCATGAGACCACCAAATGAGGGGTTTACCATGGTTTAAATATAGAAAGAGGTAGGGACTTGACTGGTGAGATGTGTAAAATAGGATAGGATGCTGAATTAAAAACAAATTACAAAAACAAGAACAACGTATACCACAATTATCCCTAGTTATCTCCCACAGTCCCCATCTCCAAATACCATCACATTGTGGGTTAGGGCCTCAACACACGAATTTTAGGGGGACACAATACAGTCCATAACAACTAGCTAATCAGACCCAGAAACAAACAAAAACAATATAAACCTTAAAGGGAATGCTATAAAAGTAGAAGAGAGGAGGTGACTGAGTTTGCAAAACTTTGTCAGAAAAACTGAGTAGGAAACATGAAATAGACCATAAAGTTTGGGGAGGAGTTTGATAGAGGAGAGAGGAAGGATATTTCAGGCCGAAGGAATAACATGAGCCTAGGTCTATGAGAGTCCGTTATTCAGACAATGGGATTAGTGAGTTCCATCTTAATGGAGAATAGAGTTTGAGATCAGGAGTAGATTGAGATTATGAAGATTAGTTAGATCCAAGTTTAAAGATTTATGTGTATCATGTTGTGGAATACGGAATTAAGCCCATAGGTCACATTTTGCTTAGTGATTTAAGGGAGTGAAATGGACAAGGTGAACAAAGAAAGAAGTTTCCTTGCCATGGAGATGAATTTATTCCAAATTAATTCACTGCTGGCAATAGCATTAATGTATTTGGTTTGCTATTAAGTATATCTCCAGGGTAAACACTGTGGAAAAAGTGAACGTGACCATTGTTTTCCCCATAGAATGAAGGTTTGATACAGATATGGACATTGCTGTAGCGAAGCGACAATGTGAAAACACATAAAGGCTAAGAATATAGGAGATTGGGTGTTGTCAGTGACATAATCTACCGTTACGTTCACCTTGAAGTTGTATACCCAGAGCCAGAAAACAGCTGAATAATGGTTTTTAAAATATATGTAGTATATTCTGGAAAAATTTAAACAGTTGGATTTTGATTTATTTTTGCACTTAGAGAAAAATGATTCAAAGTTTATTACAAAGATATATTATTTCTGTCCCTTTCCATCCTTAGGCTATATCATTTGTTTAGAGTATAATTCTATAAAGTTTACTAGAGCATAGGTCACTCAGAGCTTCCATCATTATCAGAAGATTAACAATCCTGATGGATCTTACCATTGTCATTTTCTTGACTTTCATTTCACAGGTGGCCTGATTTCCTTCTGGCCCTATTGTTGCAAAATACTGATTATTTCAAGAGTCCATCCAAGGACACCACTTTTATAAGCAAAATGCTGATAGGAATTTTATTTAGAGAGGCTTTGCCACAATTACTATCCCTACAAAGGTACTTATGTGTTGAATTTGACTCAATTCATTCTAACTTTAATCCACAAGGAAAGATTTTGGGAAAGGCAGTAAAGTTAAGTAAACACACAAAAAAAATTCATTTGCCTTTCAGAAGGATTTTTTGACACTTGCGCCCAAGGAGTTTTAAATAAAACAACCACTTAACCATGTGTTTCAAGCCTAGCTCACTCAGAGCACACAGCCAAAAATGGGAAAATGTAAAATTTAGCTAAATTGATAAATCAACAAATGTGTACAATGATGGTAAAATACATTAAACAGCCCTTTATCTGACATGATTAAAATAAACAATTGGTTATTAATCAGTAAAATTCACTAAATCTAGTCATACAAGTGATAAATTCTTTTAATAAATACCTTTTTAAAAAAAATTTACAGCAAATCAAATTACATTTTTTTTTTTTTGCCAATCTCTTGATGCAGGACCAAGTGATTTTCACTGTGTAAAGTTCTATATAATCTTTCTTCAAAAGACATCCTTTATACAATTAAAAATTTTTTTTTTTGCTTTTTTTTAACTAGAGTGAGAACTTCAAGATAATTAGAAAGTAGTCTAAGTGAATTTTCTTTTTGATTTTGACAATTCACTCTTAGTCTCTAGCCCTTACTTGTTCTTCAGAACATTTTTTAGAAACTTACCTTTACCAAATTTTTTTAAGGCTATCTACTTGGTTTTCTTAGGGGGAAAAAATAACAACAACAACTCTTTTTCCGTTTGCTCTCATATTTCATCAGTTGAGGTAATGATTGTTTAACCAGAATATGTGTATTTTGGTATCTTCACAACGGTCTCTTAATAAGCACGCAACTCAGCAGTTGAGATCAGCAGTGCATGGATGTGTTACGTGGTGGCCAAATGACCACTCGCCACAAACTATGGGCAACAATGTGTGTCATAGAGAGGATAAAAAAATGTTGGTTAATTCAGACCCTCTGCTAGGGGCCCACTCTGCAGTATCAAATCTCTATGTTACTGCTGCGTGTAGAAATTGTAGAAATCCAGAGGCTAGCCTAAGTGTGTATCCTTACCAAAGATATCTTGCTTATACATCTGAGTGCAGCATATTTAGAAGCTAGCCTTACTGAATTTGGAATCAGACAGACCTAAATTTCAGCATCAACTCTATCTTTTCTATTTGAGGCAACTTTGAATTTTACTTAAACTTATTTGTAAAATAAAGACAATAAACTCACAATAAAATAAATAGAGACTTAAACATTAGCAACCCAACCCATCAGTCCAAACAAAATAAATGCAGTAGTATGAATACATTTTAAGATGATCTTTAAGAGTTTAGATGTGTTTATGTATTTCTGAAAGTAGAAAGACCTTACCATGACTATGGCTCGTTTCCATGACCATGGCTTCTTGGAGTAATAGAATCATTTCGGATTAAGCTGTGTCTCTAAGCTTTGTCTGTGATAGTTGGGAGAGAGTTACAGCTCCTAAAAAACACAGCCTACTAGAAAAATGCTGAGATGTAAAGTCTGGCTGGACAAGACTTTGTTCCTGCTTTGTTATTTACCGCTCTGCATGATTTTGGTTAAATTGCATAACAGGATGAGGAGTCTCAATTTCCAACTCAATGCAATAAAATAATCTACCCTTCATGGGTTTATTGAAGAGAGTAAAAAGATAACGGGGGGGCGTGGCCCAGTGGCGCAGCAGTTAAGTGCGTGAGCTCCACTTCTGCGGCCCGGTGTTTGCAGGTTCGGATCCCGGGCGCACACCGACGCACTGCCTGTCAGGCCATGTTGTGGCGGCGTCCCATATAAAGTGGAGGAAGATGGGCATCGGATGCTAGCTCAGGGCTGATCTTCTTCATTAAAAAAAAAAAAAGATAATGTGTGCAAAACACCTAGCACAGAGCATGGCAATTAATAAGAGTTCCATAGATATAACTTCTTTCTCCCCTGAATCCTTTATAAAGTAAAAGTAATGAAATAAGTTCTATTGCATTCATATGCCTTTTAAAGCAATTGTAATTGAAATCAAGTCTCTCAGATGCCTCTTATCAAACAGCACTTTGTTAAATAAAAGTGGTAGACTAAGCTAAATGACAACAGTGATGATACTAAAAATTTATGTGATTATTAGTTCCACTTTTATGTGTTTTCACCCTATTGTCTTTTTAGAACTTATTTTTCTTTTTTCTTTTTAAAGAGTCTTTTATTTATTTATTTATTTATTTTTTTGTGAGGAAGATCAGCCCTGAGCTAACATCCATGCCAGTCCTCCTCTTTTTGCTGAGGAATATTGGCTCTGAGCTCACATCTATTGCCAAGCCTCCTCCTTTTCGTTTTTTCCCCAAAGCCGCAGTAGATAGTTGTACATGATAGCTGTGTATCCTTCTAGTTGCTGTATGTGGGACGCGGCCTCAGCATGGCCGGAGAAGCGGTGTGTCGGTGTGCACCCGGGATCCGAACCCGGGCCACCAGTAGCTGAACGCGCGCACTTAACTGCTAAGCCACGGGGCCGGCCCTAGAACCTATTTTTCTAACTTAGTACATAATTACGTTTTACGATTAGGTACTCATACCAACACAAGCTATTTAAAATCACCCTGGCTGACACTGAGGTCTCCCCCTCAACAGTGGTAGACTGCTAATTCAAGGTTCTTTTTCTGTAGACTCTCAGACAACATTATGAACAATTACCCTTCAAAAAGTGTGTCCTGGTGACAATGATGGTGTGCAATAAACTCCCATTTACTTGGGTTTTAAACAACCATAAAACTTAAATGGCCAGAATTTATTTCTACTCTTTATCAATGGCAACTAGGTCATATCATAGGTCCAATCAAACAGAGAACACCCTCACATGAGCTCTTCCTGCTGTTCAAGGATCCAGCTGTTACCACTTGCTGTCGTTCTGTACTCTGGAATTTACGCCCACAGGCCACTCTCTGCCCGCTTTATGCCAAGCGTTCACCCTGTTCAGTCCAAAGGCCATTTTCTCCAGTATAGGAAGAGTAGCCCTTGAATGTTTTAGTTGATGACAACATATTTTAAATCTTGTTCTCATTTTTTCCATTTTCTCCTCTTTTTGAAAATCCTCATCATATTGTTGAAAATCGATATTTTAGTGTGGTTCCTTTTTCATTGTGTCCTGTGTATGCCAGGATCTTCTGCCTATCAGTATACATGAATACCATGAAAAGTCTCAAGGAATGTTGATCGATACAAACCTAATGCTGTAGGCCAGACTAGTTTATGGATCCTAAATAAGGTCACTTTCTTATTATGGGTTGCATGAGGATCAATTAATTGTTATCAGACCTAATTAATGTATGTAATATTTTATGTATATTCTTAATGATTGTCATTTTCACTCTTGATCTTGCCTGTGTTTACTCATACACACATACACATACAGACAGACAAACAGACATAAGCAATGTGTTTTGTATAATTCTGTGGTGTTAAATATATGTATGCATATCATGTGTTCAGCTGGATCTTCTTTAAGGCTAGGTAGCTATGTGTTCTCCACTTTCCATTTTAAAGTTTTAATATGGAATAACTTCAAAATTTTAATACAAAGTCATAGATTTAACACCTGCAATGTTTGTTTTCAGTGGAGGTATGTATTATTGTATATAAACAATATCATTTGGATTGTAGAAGAAAACCAAACAAGTGACTGTTAGGAACAGGGAGGTATTTTACTAGACAATATTTAATATAATAAAACTATTCATGTTGTGTAATGCTTTTTGAAATTCCACACAGTCTCTAATCATAAATATCCATAATTTACAAAGTTTAGGATATTTTTATAATCTGGGTAGTTTGAAAAACTGGATAATTTGAAGTTTGAATAAGTGCATTATATTCCCAAGATCCATGAGTTACTACACATCTGTTCATTTCAATCAGTGATCTGTGAAAAATCTTAACTTGTAGAAGAAAGATGGATAGAAATGATAAACTAAGTAGCCAGTTTTTTCCTTGCCTCAATTCCCTATTTTCTATTTTTAAAAATCTTTATTTCAAATAATACATTCTTTGGCTGAATAATTAAGCTTTAAATATATCCTATTCTTTGTAATTAAGCAAGGTTTTTGGTTATTGACCTTCACTTCATTTGAAATTATTTTTGTTTCTCTGAATTTTAGATATCAATGCTTTAATATGTTATGTAAGCTTATAAAATTATAGCCATGTTATTTCTTAACTTAAAATATAATTCTCTAAATATGTATCATGTATAAATCATGTTGCAGATTCAAATTATGTTGCTTCACTGTTGAAATTCAGACATATACATTGGAAATATAACTACAGAAGATGTTGAATATTAAAAATATTTTGTGTTGGGATTGATTTTAAATACACATACCAGCTTGAAAATCTAGAAAATCTCACTAAAAACATATGCATACAAACTCTACACAATTATACAAACTACATATACATGCGCGTGCCTGTGTGTGTGTGTGTGTGTGCATTTTCCCATGATATTTGGTTGTTGATTAGAAAATATTTGACTAAGTGGCAGGAGGTCCAAATTTAAATCCTCTTTACTTCACTTTCTAAACCCAGATAAATCACTTTATCCTTCTGCTGTCAGAATTTTAGTTATAAAATGAGAGGATTCCAAAAAATAATTTCTAATATCCTTTCTAGCTCTGTCATATTTCTGATTCTATTCTATAATTTCTTAGGCTAGAGACTCAAATAATTATCTAAGGGAATTTTAAATAAGTTGAACTGGTATAGTTCTCAGGTTGGATGTAAAATTCAAATGAAATGGAAAGTCCTCCTTTCACTTATTTTTAAGAACCCAAATGTGTCTTATTAATAAAGATGACATGACAATGAAGTATGAGCCACTAAATTTATTCATATCATACATTTAAAGGCAAAGAGGTGGCTTTTGTCTAAAATGATCTACTATTAAAAACAGGGCTAAAATATGGCAGGTAATGAGTCCCATTTATTGGTATCTGTGGTGTGCTAGATACTGCATGGCCCACCTTATAAATATCTCAATCAATCATCCAATCGGCTTTAAGAGATAGGTGTTATTTTTCCCATCATCAAAATTATTTTATACAAGAGAAACTTAGGTTCAAATTGTATATAACTTAAATTCATAAAGCTAGTAATAAGTCATGGAATTAGGAGTCTAGCTCTTTCTAACTCCAATTTCCAAATTTTTATCCATTTTATAAAGTTGATTTCAACAATACCAATTCTGTCCCAGTGTCACTTTGTTGGAAGTTCTTCCCTCATGTCCAAGACCTCATCCTCATGGATAGACCTTGAATTTGTGCCCCAACCCTACTCTCCATGTATACCAACTGGGGCCCTGCCTTATGAACAAGAGGGCTGCTAGCTTATTTTCAGCTAGCACCTTTGAGAGCAAAGCAAACTGGAACTTCTCTCCAAACTCCACCATTCATAAACTGACTCTTCCAAGAGAAGATGCTACTTTTTAGATCTCTAGCTTTGTCTGTTATTATGATGTTTTCGACAGACTCTAGTAACTTTTATTCTTCTATTCATCCCGTCCTTCCCAGGTCGATTCCAGATAATATTCAGAACTATGCTGAAAGTGAAAGAAATTGATGAGTGGAGAATGCTGAATTTGTGTGTAGCGAGTAAGATAATGATTTAGTTCAAAATATCCAAGTTATTTTTCTTTATCTTGCTTAGGAAGATTCCCAATATTAGAAACATCTGCTTCAGTTACTTACAGTATCAATAAAAAAGGAGAACATTTTCAAATTTAATTGCATCTCACATGATATTAATATATTTATATATGTTCTACTTTGATTTGTTTTGTTCCAGAAATTCTGTCTCTGTCTGAAAATTTAAATTAGTCAGGGGATTTAACATACATAGGTGTGGGTATCTGAATATCTTTCCCTTTGTTCTCATTTCTTAGATGGTTGTTTCCAATTGTAATGTACAAATCTTTAAGGACCTTTTTCCCTTAATAATAAGTCATAGTTCTGTTGAATCTAACTGGTGATAACAAGCTTTTGTTATGTCTATATTTTACCATTAATTTAAGTTGCATAAGTCACTTGGTAGAAGATAATTAAATTATACAATACAACTGCTCCTTTCTACTCCAAAAATAGAATTATGTCTGTAATTTTAAATCCCTTTAATGATTGTGAACTCGCAGTTTTATTGAGAGAATATTACCCTGCTTGTACTTCAGAAATGTATTTGCAGCTTTCTTTTGCACTTTGAAATGTTAAGTGTAAGTCGTTGAACTCTGGAGGTTCTAACATGACCATATATGAAAATTAGACATTCCAAAAGAAAGATAGTAAGTTTCATTGCTGGAAGTCAAGGCGATGGGGATGTATCTACCAAGGTAGGCTTTTCCATGTATGTTATAGATAGAGTAACATTATACAGTGCTTCATTTTCTCCATCTCAAGTTCAAGACGTTTAACAACATGAGATTAAAAATCAATGAGTAAATGGCGACATAAAAATGTAGAGCAAATCAGAACTTACATAAGCTATTAGTATAATGCTCAATGCACTTTTTGTTCAAAGAAACGGCTTGAGTTTTTAACCTGTAAATGTTTGGACATGATCCTTGGGTGGCTCACTTTTGAAAAAGTAATATTTCACTATTTATGCACATGTACAAGTTTTTAAAGTTATTATTTTCTATTCTTTTAGTATACTGTTTTCTTTCACATGATTGAGAATTAAATTGATTAATAATTCATCTCATTTTTTTCAAGTACAGCTATGCCAACCAGCTATATCCAAGTAAACTTTATTAGTTTCTAAACACAAATATACAAAACCCTATTGGTTATTTAACAGATGAGAGATTGTTATTCAGTGATTCATGCAACTGCTTTATTGGAAATGGAGGAAACAGCATCTCTTATGAATCTGACTACATTCAATAAATAATTGCAACCTTAAAGTAATCTGTTAAATTGAATCGTCTAAAAATACCTTAAAATGTTTATTACATTTTGAATCTGCACAGTAGTGCTTTGCATTCACCTAAATAATTCATCACATCAAACTCTGGAAAGTAGTGAGAAGGGGGATATTTCTATAAAAGTTATTTTGTTTAGGTTCTGAAATAGTCTTTGATTTAGGCTGAAAAATCTGGAGATTTAGGGATTTTATGCAGTAGAATGTCACTTGAAGAATTAATGCTATTTATTTTCACACAAAGTAAAAGCGAAAAGTCTTTGGGCTGAGGATTAATTGTTCTGTTAGAAGTAGATACAATCAATAGTTCTTTCTACCAATATCCTTGATTTGAATCAATTGGAAACATCCATTCTATGAACCCAGGCACATGTTTATCAACTTCGCAGGTTTCATTGATTACTATAATTTTGTAGAAACTATGAAAGGTAAAATAATGAAGTCGAAAATGAACCTCCATGCATAGGAACGCAAGACTTAATTGGGGACCTCAATTACATTTCTTGTCAGTGAAGACAAAGGTACAATGTGAACAATCCTGTAAGATATGATACACAGAAAGATATATGACGGAAAGACAACCAGGTGACTTTTTTTTTGAGGTCTTATTACTTTGACTTTGAGAACATGAATAGATATTCTGTATCATTTTCTTCAAAAACAAGTGAAGGCCGTAGACAGTATAAGATTATATTCTATAGTTTTACAAACATTCCTTATTAAAAAAAAAGTCTTGGGCATATTTCAGAATTTATATTTGTATCCCACACAGTTGCATTTGCATTAAAATTTATTATTGCCTTCCTGATTCAATATTTATTTTGGTAAGTTAACTGGATTTTTAGAGTGCCAATTTCATTAGACTCAAGATTAGTTTTAAAAATTCAATTCTTACATATATCTGCCTGTGACACTTTCAAATAAGATTAGATATGTATGTATATAAACAGATTTTCTCTGACATTGATCAACAGTTATGTGATACATTTCAACAGAATATGGGATTTAGACATTCGCTTTCATCATATGTTGAAAAGGAACTCACAGACTTACAAAATAAGGTGGATTGTTATCTTGGTAATATATAGTCAAGAAAAAATATATATTTGTTTTAAGAAAAGATGCATTACCAAGGCTCTTGATGACATAGAGGATAATATTGTTTGAAGGTATATGTCCTTGACAAGTCTGAGAAGAAAATTAACGGTTCTATAATTAATTTTTGATGACTCAGTGTTGATAAAGTACTTCTAATTATTTTTATCTCAGTTTGCCTTTGCCTACCTGTTTTTCCCACATTTTTGATCAATAATATCTTCAAAATCACATGAGGAAAAGCTAGAACGTTATATGTAGTGAAGATCTAACGTATTAAAAAAAAAAAGTTGCGCAAAAGCTTTTGTGAAAGTTTGTTGAGAAGAAAACAAGATAAAGTAACTTGTGAAGAAAAACTGGACATTATATAGATATAATTATTTATAGATTTAAATTCCAAATTCTATGTTTTTATGACTAAAATAAAAATTTAAAAATGCATTTAAGCCAACATTAATTATATAATTTACCCTGCACTAATTTGCCTTAAACTACTTATAATCTAACATCATGAAAGCAAAACTTGTTATGAGTTATTAGGTCTTTTAACCACGCATTATAGCATTGTATGCCAAATCCTATTTGATTATTTTATACAGTAATGTTTTGGTCTAGATCATTAAATTACTATCCATATAAAAATTTACTTTTTTGATTAATCCCCCAAATAAACACTGATTCCCTAATCAGTTAATTAAGGGATGAATTATGTTATGAATTATTAATCAGCTATGTATTAATTAGGTAAGGTTATTATTAATAATTGTGTAAAGTTAGATAATTTTCTAATTTCTCCACCTCATTTTTCTCATCTCTAAAATGAGAAACATGATTGGACCTACTTCTGTCATCTTTTGTAAGAGTTCAATATATTAATCCAGTTAGCATGTGTGTTGTAGGTTCTGATCCACAGTAACCATCTCATTTTTTTCCTGCAGGGATAAAGGTATATAAACACACATACTTTTCTTTAGATATAAAATACACAGTATTTTTTCCTGAAGCTCAGCTTGGTATTAATTTATATTGAGCTATAATTTTACAACCATACTTTGACTATAATTAATAATGACTTACATGGTTTTGGTAGCCATTGAGGGCTTATTCTTTAAAATAAGTTTGTAGAACATATTATACCCTCACTTTGCATAGATTGTAACCCAAACAGGAAATTTCTCTCAGCTAATAATTTAGAACAAACAGGGAAAAGCAAATAGATATCGTGATGTTAATATTATAATATTCTCTGTCCCTATTCAATTATTTTCCTGTGACAGAAACCTTTTCTAAGTACATAGACAGAACTTTAACCAAGTTCTAAATTCCTTTAATTCAACCAAAATGGGAGTTAGTAACACCTCTTCAGAAGGTGATCTTTAAAGAAATAAATTATAAAATACACATATGTCATTCATCTTGATTTTTGAATTTATAAATAGATACGTTAAACTGGTATGTTGATATAGCGCTATTTAGTGTGTCATGAGGTTTAGTGGAAAATGCCCAGCAAAATCGAAGAGAGTTGAAGCCAGAAAGATGATGATTTGTCCAAGATGTTAAATAAGTAGTTGAATTAGGAAATAAAACCCGGGGAGCTGTTTTCAGTCAACAGTCAGCTGCCCCAAACGTCAATTAATTTTTGCCCTAAGAAACCACTTTCCTTTTATTCATCTGTCATTCATTTATTCACTCATTTATCAAACATTTACAGGAAACACAACGGTGAACAAAACATTTGCAACATCTTCCTCTGGAGTTTAAATAGTAGCAGAGAACAAAGAAAATGAATAAGGATGAAGGTCCTATGAGAACCAGACGATGACATGGGGACACATAACAGGGAGACCTGATGGAATCTGTGGGGCCAGGAAAAAGGCCCCCACTTTTTCTGAACCTCGGTTTGCTAATCTGAATCTGAGACAGGTGATTCTTTGAGATAATTATTTATAAAATCATTAGTAACCTTGGTAACTATTAAAATATGAAAAAAATCATGAAATATTTTAGTTCTGAGATTTAGAAACATGTAGGAATTTGGATGTTCCTAATATGGTTTCAGATTCTAATCTCTTTTTTCTATTATCATAATTTATTCAAAGGATTCTTATTCCATGTCAGGGTTTATTGAATTAAAGTGTATTAGAGTTTATTTATTAAAGTTTAGATACTGGACTCCCCCCTACCTCAGTACTTCTGGCGTTTCTCTTCAATCCATTTTTTTTTTAGAAAAGTGTTTCTCAACTAGGGTGATTTTGCCCCCCACCCAGGGGATATTGCAGTGTCTGGAGATATTTTTGATTGTCACAACTTGGAGAGGGATGTTATTAACATCTAGAGGGTACAGAGCAGTGATGCTGTTAAACATCCTATAATGCAAAGTATAAGATCCCAAAGCGAAAAAATTATCTGCCCTCAAATGTCAAAAGTGCTGAGGTTGAGAAAACCTGCTTTGGAAAAAATAATAATCTTTTCCCCCTTACTTCACTTCCTACATTTTCACACTCTTGAATGAAATACATAGTGTACAGATTTATTTTTAATATATTAATTATTGAATTTATTAATCTATTTCCCTACACAGGTTACACAATTGTGTAACACTGACAAATTTATTTGTTTATCTACACATTTTTTATAAATTCAACAAACATTCTTCGAAGGTTTACTATATGTTAGGCATTCTGCTCTTAATACAAGGATGAAAGAAATCTCAGCCTTCTGTTATAATAGAGAAAATTTATTTAAATGCTTAGCAATAGGTTATATTTAAACTGTTTCTGAATTGAATATTTCAAAGCCTAGAGTGATGGCATTGAGTAAATTTTAGTATATATACGTCAACATAAGTAACTAGGAAATAAGTTATCTCAACTTTACACCTAATTTTATTTATTATCTTAAAAACTTATTTTAAATTCCTTTTCCATTTTTTATTATCATTGTATATTATGCAACCTACCATACTACAAGTAACTTAAAAGGGTCAATTAAGCTTTAGAAAGTATGCCAGAAGCGCAATTGCTAATCCCTGTGGAACTTTCCTCCTAATTGATTTTAAACTACCAATTTTCTTTAGTTCTTCTTAGCCCAGAAAACTTACTTAATGTGCCAAGACTAATATAATACCATAGCTATCATCAAATTAAATAGAATTTAATTTCTATTAAAATATAGCAAAGGAACTATGTCCAAAATTATTCATTAAAATATGTGTAGCTATATTGATAGTACAAGTATAAAGCAGATGTGGAACAATCTGCTTTTAAAATAATTTCATGCATTTTTACATACGCATGTGACATTTTTATACTCATTTTGATTCTCCTATTCTCCAGGTACATGATTAATTTCATTGATTTTTGTTACCTCAATTTCCATGAAAGGTCTACAGAGACCTGAAATTTACTATCTCATAGCTATTGTTTTCTGAATGCGTGGATGAATGGAGTCATGTGCCAAGTCTAGAGAAGAGTGGATAAAATATACTTCCAGGTCTATCATCTATGGAATAATCTTTTTTCTCTTAAAATATGGCCATTTCCTGGCTAATTCACAATGATATCCAGGTCCAAATTATTACTGTCATCTCTACCAGGAATCACTGCCAGTGTGGATAATATATTATCTTAATTTTGTATTCCTGATATATGTTACATACAGTCCTACTATAGCAGGAATGCATGTACACAGGGAAAGATGAAGAATGGAATTAAAAAACTGCAACAAAGTAAAAACTATAAAAGCTTTTATTATTTTTTGCTTTCCCCTCAATTCTTTATCCAAATGTGTAAATTGTGTAAACTCATTCAGCATAGAGCATGAAAATATGAAATGATACGGGATCATATACCAGATAACAAATGGTCAAGAACATTTTTTGAAATTGTTTTTAAAACATCAAGTTTAAACATTAAGACAAATGCTACCATAAATATTTTCTAGCAAATCCTGTTGAAATGGAAATTATAAAGACATAATCCCTTCATAAAAAAATGCAAAGAGAAATATTTTACCCTTTGTTGGAATACCATGTGACCTCATTAATATAACTTATTATTGGACCCTGGACATCTCCAACAGGACCTGCTGAGAAAAGACTGGAAAACAAAGTTAGTGGAGTAGGTTGTCAGAGGCAAGAAAGTGATGCAGACACTTAGGTGCCAAGTCATTGGCATTCTGGAAAATTTTCTTCAGGTGAAAAGAGAAAATGGGGAGCCCACAGAGAAGAAAATTTAAGGAGTAAGTAGAATTCTGGTGAACATTTTAGTGATTTGAGGCAGAGAGCAGAACATCGGATATCATGGAAAAGAAAGAGAGCAGACATGACTGTATTTGTTTGAAAGCACAGGGGCTAGGTAGTTGAGTTAAGATGAGAGATAGTTGAGAGAGAGATCTGAAATTTAGAGATTCTTATTCAGTCACTGACACAGCAAAACAGTGTTTAGACTGAAGTTATGCTTTCTGAGACCCATGAAGATGTGAGCAAGTGTCTCTTATTTTGTTGTGGTTCACAAGCAGCAATTCTCCAATGGCTAGCAGTATTTTCTTTCTTTGGGTATCCTTCAAATCCAAAGAGTAGTCAGGTAATTTTATACACATGCTACACTTGCTTCTAATGGCTAAAATTGCCCAACTAGAATTTATCTTTTTGCAGATGCACAATGCCCTGGTAAAATGCTAGTAGCCTAGAGAGAAGTCACATATTGACCCATTTTCCGAAAATAATATCTGCTATGAACTAATAAAAAAAATAATTTCAAGTGTGACATTCTTGAGAGAAAATTTCCTAGAAACTGTTGGTGGAGTGTGAAGATGGGAGGAGAGAAGGGAGGATGGGTGAAAAGGTGAGAAAAGAAATAGAGGGAATTTGGAAAGAACTAAGTCCTTGTATTACGATATTGGGTAAATAACAGGATATTGGGTAAGTAACGGGTAATATTAAGGCACTTCTGATGATTTGTTGTGGAGAGAAAAGAAAAACAGCAATAGAAAGAAAGATAGAAGTTCATTTAAGATAATCATGGTCTAGGTCAAAATTTTAATTAAGGCTCAGCTTATGTTCAAATTATTCAATATCTGTTACGCACTAAGCTAAAATTTAGTGACCAACTTTATACGAACTTAAGACTTACTAGATTTATCATGATAATTACCTCTATTCTGTACTTCATTATTATATTTCCTTTCTAAATGCAGATAGTAAATATCCTAGACAATTTTATGAAAAGAAATTTCAATAACCACTTTGTGCATGTGAAAAAACATTATTTTATGATCAGTTCTAAAATGAGATGTCCTTTTAGCTGGATGCAGTCACAGAATTGACCGATGTTGTCAGTCCCATTATATGAAATTAATTAAGTGGTTATTAATGTGGATGATACCACCTCAAAGAATATTTGAAAATGTATGAAGGCATTTTTGTGGTCACAGTGTCAGAAAGGATCTACCAGAATAGAATGGGTGTGAAGCAATGGATGGGAAGTTTTGTATAACCAAGATTTTCCTATTTGGGGAAATTTTTCTCCTATTGAGTTATGCTTGGTTTGTGACAGATAACCATTAAGGTGATATAAATAATTAGAAAGTGGCAGACATCATTAACTCACTGATCTAATCTTTTCCCACAATTTCCTTTTCCCTAAGCACATTCCACGTAGGGCAGGAATGTGTGACATAGCTCCTACTAAGGAAACAAGATTGGAAATCTGTTGTGTGAGGCTTCTGGAAGTGTTTCAATTTCTTTATAAAAACGAGACACATAGGTAAGGCATAGGTTGTTGACTCTTATCCTTCCACCATCTTCACATCTTGAATGTGGATGCGTGGCATTCATCTTAGAAAAATTAAATCAAGAGCATAAGGAAAAAAACATGCTATGAATGGCAAAAGACGAAGATAGAACAAGATGAGATGCCTAATAGCATCGCGAAACTCCTTCCTGGCCCTGGATCTCTCAATTTCAAACTTCTATTTTAAGAAGAGTAAAAGAAATATCTATATATTTAAACCACTATCTCCATGCTTTCTATACTTCAGTAGTCTCTCCATGTGTGTGCGTATGCAGTTTAGATTAATTTGTGGTTATAATTTGTTAAAAATTACCGACAATTTTCTGGTAGTACTAAGATATTTTTCGTAAACAATCTTATACTGTTACCCTTTGAGAAAGATTCATATGAATTATTATATGAGCAGTCATATTCCTGTTAGTTACTGAAATCCACTTATAGAATATTGAAACTAGAAACACAACAGCAAAAAAGGTATAAAATTCCTAAAATATATGAATTGTCTTAATAAAACTCACTGATAATTTTACTGACAAATAAAGAAAAGACACGATAGCAAATATAAAGTCAATGTTTTACTAGTAATTTAAATCAACAATTATTGTTGACTTGAATACAGCATTTATGTTACTTCAGTTTACCATACCAACTCTTTAGAAAGACCAAGTTAAGAAATATCTTTCTGGTACAGGTAAAGGTTTTGTAGGAAAAATTTCAAAATAATCTAAGAATTAATTGTCACATTTTTGTGTGCATTATATTCCTGCATTAAAATTTCAGAGGTTTCCTGAAAACTCTTACCACCTAGCTATTTTATACATTAATCATTCTGTATGCAAAATACTTGAAGGGCCTCTTCTCATGGACTCATTTCCTTGTGTTTGGCAACTCAAAATTCTAAACACAGTTTAGGCCTCTGTCCCTTATAGAGATTCTGTCTTTTCTATAGAAATTTCAGATGCGCTTTCGAAATGTCCAGGAAACTTGGCTTGAGAAACATGAAAGTATCAGACTCACTGAAAAATTATGGAGTCTTTCAGAGGTGTCTTAGGGTCTCTAATGGACATATCCAGCTACTCATCGTTGTCAACATGGAACCTGGGAGAACGATGAGTTTTCTAGGGGATAGTAATCAAAAGGATGAGCTGAAGACTAAATAAAATTATAGAAATCAAATATTCAAAATCATTTTTCCTACCTCTTAAAAGTTGGATATTTGAATTTGGAAGCCTTAAAATAGAAGCTTAGAAAATTGTGGAAGATAATTCTACATGTCAGTCATTTGTAATTATTTAAAAATCCTTCTGCTTAAAAAGTTACCTTGAATAGGATTTTTAGAAATCAATCAACATAAATATAAAACTGATTCTGTTATAGGAATGTTTATGAAATAAATATTACAGGGGCTGACCCCGTGGCATAGTGGTGAAGTGCACGCTCTCCGCTGCTGGTAGCCCAGGTTCAGATCCTGGGCGTGCACTGCCACACTGCTTGTCAGGCCATGCTGTGGTGGCGTCCCACATAAAGTGGAGGAAGACGGGCACAGATGTTAGCCCAGGGCCAGTCTTCCTCAGCAAAAAGAGGAGGATTGGTGTGGATGTTAGCTTAGGGCTGACGTTCCTCACAAGAAAAAATAAAAAAAAGAAATATTACATAACTTCTGTTTAAAGCATGTTTCATTTTTAATAGATTTTACAGTAAACAATATGCCGTGGCACTTTGATAGCTCAAAGAAAAGTGGCAAATTCTGTTAAACCACTTCTACATAACTCTGCAATATGTTGGCTTCCTTCAACCCTCACCAAACCAAAAGGCCCTCATGCCTTTCTCTGGCTTTTCAAAGTTGCTCTCTAACTATCTGTAAAGCCCGTTGCTGTGGCAGCTTTTTCTAGCCAGTACTTTTTCTAGCCAGTAGCTTAAACTCCAAGAATACTATTCTTTCTTCCTCAATTCCAGCCAAGATTCTTACCTTCTCAATGTAACTGTTCTCTCTTTAATGTTAAGGATAAAGCCATGCGCTTAGCTTATTCAAGTCATTCATTCTGAGGTATGATTTACTAATAATCCTAGCTGAATAACGGCAATTTGCGCATACTACTGTATCTAATGTGTTGTTAAGTTGTATTGCAATTTATTTTCTTGTTTATTATCTGTCTTCCCCACTGGAATAGAAACTCCACGGGAACAGGTATCTCTGTTATCGTGATTCCTCTGTAGTGTCTAGTTCAGACTCAGCTGTATTCATTCATGTTTCTTAAAGAGTAGTAAACTTTGAAAGTTCAAAAGGGAGGCTCCTAGACATTGCTGCCTCACCGTCTGTATACAGAGATCCTACACACACAGTTAGATGTCTGACGTGGGAGCAGTGCACAAGATTCTATGAGTGCTTATTTCATCTGGGGGCTAAGGCAGGAAATGGGAAATGGGGTAGAGCTTGGGAACGTGGACTGAATTTGGAACAGGCAGGTCACTCGTGAGGGTAGTACAGTGATGTCCTGGCTGAGAGCAGGTGAAGATGGGGAGTTTATGCTGGGAAGCCCAAAGAAATCAGTTGGATAAATCCTTCTTCCCCACATGTGGTCAATGTCAGTGTCAAATTTACTAATATACAACAGGAATGGATATTAATAGCTTATATAATAACAATTATACACCTACACTTATTAAATCTTTTTTTGTTTGTTTTTCATAACATAGTCTATTAAAGGAAATGTTACCTCCTTTGAAGTGTATTTCAACATTCTCAAGGAAGCTCAGTTTGCTGGACAATATTTCAAAGGAGGGATGTTACAAGTTTAGGGTTACAATAGTTATTATTCTTCTGTAGTCACTATTTTAATAGATTAATTTATTGGTCCCATTTTATCATACTTAGTGGCTATCTAATTTATTAGATAAAAGCAATAGTCATGCCACATTAAAGTAATAGAATACTGGGCATGTTGCATAGACAATTTTCCATTATCACACAGAATGAAATCTCAACACTACAATCCAATTAATCAGAATATGCATGAGTAGGAGACCATGTTTATTGAACCAATTTCTTGAGAGAAATTTTCTCTAAGTATTTCAATGCACTTTTTTTTCCTTAGTCCAGAGTAAAATTATTTCTTATACCCTGAGATGTCGGTCATCCAAAACCACTTCAAGATAGATAAAAGTCACTTATCAAAAGCCTTGAATATCCACTTATATTTTAAAATTCTTTTTTAAAACATTGCCAGAGAACAGAAAGTATAAAACACGAAATTTTAAAACAAATCTTGCATTAGCACAACATGACATGATGATTTACAGAATGGTTACATTTGGAAGATTTTATTTTACTCTATTCTTTGTCCTTTTCCATTTATATCTGCAACCCTAATTTCTTGGTTTGAATTGGGTTCCAGGTTGCTCAAAACAAACATTTGCTAAAATATACATAAGATATATAACTTAAACTCAAAGAATTTTTGTTAAGAAAAGCAATATCAAACCAGGGTAATTCTGAAAAAATAGTTTCACCATAAAAATTTTCAGAAAATGCCTTGTAAAAGAAGACAGTGAACAGATTCTTCTCACAATATCCATAACCACAAAGCAGAAAGTAAAATACTTTCTTTCATCTTTATGCTTCCAAGAAATGAGGCATGAGAATAAAACACCTTTCCTTATTTACTCTCTGTTTACTCTAACTGGATTTTCCCTTTAGAATTTAATGGAGACGTGACCTTGACTACAGTACACTGGCCTCTAATTAGATGTATGTCAGACACATCAAAGAAGTGATGGACCTGCACCCAAACTAGGTTATTTACATGATAATCCCAAATTAAATAAAATTATTTTTAATATTACATACAGGTTAACTGACTTGGATTTAGCATGTACTAAGCACGATTTGTCAAAAGAAAAGATATAGCTAAGGGAAGTACAGGGAATTGAAGGTCAATAGAAAAATCTTCACAACAATCATGTCAATCCCCTGAAATATTTTAGGGCTGTGCACTACGAAAGAAGTATAATGTGAGATTTAAACGTGGGTCACATATGTCATTTAAAATTTTCTAATAAAAATTAAAGATAAAATTAATTTTAATGTTAAATATATCCAAAATATAATTTCCATAAGTAATCAATATAAAAATATTAATGAGATACCTTGTAGTCTTTTTTTTTTTAATTTTTTGTTTATTGCAGTAACATTGGTTTACAACATTGTAAAAATTTAAGGTGTACATCACTACACCTCCACTTCTGCACAGATTACATCATGTTCACCACCAAAACACCAACTACAACCCATCACCACACACATGTACCGAACCATCGCCTTCACCCCCCTCCCTCCCCCCTCCCCCCCATCTATGGACAGCTAATCTTTGACAAAGGAGCCAAGAACATACAATGGAGAAAAGAAAGTCTCTTCAACAAATGGTGTTGGGAAAACTGGATAGCCACATGCAAAAAGATGAAAGTAGACCCTTACCTTACACCATACACAAAAATTAACTCCAAATGGATTAAAGACTTGAATGTAAGACCTGAAACTGTGAAACTTCTAGAAGAAAACATAGGCAGTACGCTCTTCGACATCGGTCTTAGCAACATCTTTTCAAACACCGTGTCTGACCGGGCAAGAGAAACAATAGAAAAAATAAACAAATGGGACTACATCAAACTAAAAAGCTTCTGCACAGCAAAGGAAACCATCAACAACACGAAAAGACAACCTAACAATTGGGAGAAGATATTTGTAGTCTTTTTTTGATGCTAAGTCTTTGAAATCTGGGGTGTATTTTGCACTTACTGCACCTCTTAATTTGGACTAACCACATTTCAAATGCTTGTTAGCCACATGTGGCTAATGGAGACCATTTTGGACAGTGGAGTCCTAGTGTATTTCAATATACCAATCCAGCTTTCAAAATTTTTCATCTTCACAAATTACTCTTACAACCATCTCGATTCTGCTATTTCCTATGTCCTTTCTACTTTGTCTAAGCAAAACAATATGAAACTTTTATAGTGGTAATGCCCCTGGTCTTTGTTGAACCAGCTATAGGAAACAATTTGGTTTTCATTAAACAATCAATTTCAAAAAATCAATTCATATTAGACTATTAGAAGTAGAAGCTAATCAGCCTACATATATGCATATATAATATATTATGTATTATATATATATATTTATAAATATTTTATAAACAGTGGTCCTGTAAATATGATTTAGGCTGGTCTGTAATTTGAATTATATATTAAATGTATAATATTATATTTATAACATATTATATTATGTTATATATATTATATGTAATCATATTACAGACCAAGTTTAATCATATGTACGTGGGGAACGTTTGCATGAGCAACTAATAAGAGTGCAATATATTCAATATATTCAACATCCTAAAATAATTATTTTATTCTAAAAAGTACATAAATAATTCTAAAGAAATTCTAAGATAATCTATTTCTGATAACAAAGTATTTTACAAAATAGATTCATGGGGTACAATATTCCATTCTACACTATATAGGTTTGTTTAATGAATTCATTTTTATTTTTGCCTTTGTTGTATTTGTTTTCCAGTATTCACATCTGTGACATTTACCTAGCTTGTATTGTTACAATTATTTAATTTCCACAAAATAAAAATCTGCTGAATAGACTTTAAAGTTGTTTTCTTTAGGGTGCAGAATACAAAAGAGCTAAAATATTCAACATTATGTAAATGTTAATCACAAAAATATAAAGTCTAAAATCCAGATGCCATTCTGATAACATCCAGACCTTACTTAATTCAGTACAGATGCTTAAAATCAGCAGAAAGGGTAAGTTTCCAGTTGGCAAAATTCCTTCTTAGGTTTCTCAGTTTTATTCTCTCTTTGTAAGACATCTGAACTTTATTTTTAAGAGTACAACTCCTTGTCAAAGCCTCAGCTTATAACACACAGTGTGAGAGCTGAGGGAGCCTACCGAGGAAAAGATTGATGGGCAGAGAAAGCTGACTAATTAGAAGCTGCAGGATTTATGGGAAAACCAAGGCTTAAATCCAGGGATTTCTGGCAGGCTAACGACCTGGGAGGTTTTTGAGAAAGACCAGACCAAGTTGCTGACCTGGAATCAACGAACATGTAACATTGCAACACAATCACAGATATCACAGATATCAGCATGTGATTTAAAAGTTGTGCAGACAGTCCATACAGTGACTATGCTGCACCAGGATGGTTGAGAGTGTGTAACGTATGCTCCACGTTGTGCCGTTTATGCTTATATGCAGAGACAGCTTGTGTTGCTGCAAATGACTGAGATTAAACACTGTTAACGGCAAGGACCCATTTTTCCTTATTTAAATTATGTCAATATGTAAAGAAAAGGAGAATTAGTAGCAGTTATATCCATTGTTATTTCTTGATAAAATTCAAGCTGAAAGAAATACAATTTAAAGCATATACATTTGAAATATTGCAGATGTTAGGGTAAATGAAATTATTCCCAAGACAAAGGTAGAGGAATCAGTTTAAGTACTGTCCTAATATTTTCAGTTAAATATAACTACATATCTCCAGTCACAGACAGAACTATTAGAGGCATATCTACAGAATAACGTGCAACAGTGTAATTATATAAATATATATTTAAAACTTGAGAAAAATAAAGGTAAAAAAAGAAAAAATAATACATATGTTACCTGAATAATCTGTATATTTCAGGTCAAAGCATTTCTTTTCTTCCTATCAAGTTAGAGCTTATCTAAGATTTCAAAGACTGGCTCTAAGAAGCTTTAGATGCCCTACCTTTCTTTCAAGGGGAAAGCTATTTCCTTTGTTACATTCTGATCCATTAGAAGAGAATGGAATTTTTGCCAAGTTTCTTTGTATTTTTTTGTCCTCACATTCAAGGCTTTCCCATAAAAAGTTTCACATCAAGGCAGTTTGTGGAGGAAAGAGCAAAAATCATATAGAGTTTACTAAGATAGTTTCTATAACTTGGGCTAAAATACTCAGTATTAACATAGAAGAGAAGTATTATAGATGACATTCAAAAATATTAGGGAAGAGGCATAAAAAGCTAACTTTATCATAGGAATTTCACAAAGTTTCTATAAAAATAGAAGTCAGTCTGTTTTTTGAGTTCTGAATATAGAGATTTTAGTGTAATAACTCCTATTATGACACGTTCATATTTTGTGAAAATATAGGTTCAGCAAAATAGAATAGCTCTTTAAATAGGGACAAAATTAAACAGAAAGAATACAAAATGCAGGAGAAGAAAAGCCATGAATCCGTGACTTGATTTCCCTCTCTGAATAAAACAACATGTACGTTCTGAGTATATATGTATATTAGAACATTTAGTTTACTGGCATATTACTAAAATCAGTCTTTTAGATTGACCCCCGAGGGAGATTGAAAGTAAGCTACCCCTTGAAAGGTGAAAAGCTGATACTTTAAAGCAGATGAAATTTCATCAAATTATGAAAGTAGTTAATAGATCAGTAGTACCACACACAGAAATTTTTCTTTGACTTGGCAGGAGTGATAATTCCTGTAAAGAGTCTGATTTCCCTCATAATTAATATTTCTGCATGATTCAAATATAACTAGGTTTCATATAGGATCCTTTAGTTTCTGGCTTTAAATTCAAAAAGTTCAGTTTAATGAGCAGATTAAAACCAGTTAAAGTGGTTTTTAAACTGACAAATAAATACATGAAAAAATAAACATTTTGTATACTGTTGGTAAATGTGGAAAAAATAGTGTTACAAAGAAAAATTTTATATCAGAAATTGTAGCTTCCCTTTAAGGGAATCTGACTTAATTAAAAGGAAACTGTGAGAAATATCTTTTTTTTTTTTATTCACACAAGGTATTGTAAATCTCTTCCCTTTTGCAGATAAGAGAAATTAGGGGATACAGAATATTTATGACCCTAGGAGTAAAAGAAAATACATATTTGCTGACAAATTAGGCTTAGCAAAGGCCTGAAGCGTGATTCAATTAGCCATTCTCTCTCTTTGATCTTAAACAACATTTCCCACCATTCAGTGTAAGTAGATACAGGGATTCCCTTGATGTAGAACTGCTGTATTATTCACCTAAAATGGAACTGTTCATGTTTGTTAAGAAATATGAAGTGTACCAAATAGCTATGCAGAATCATAAAGCCTGTTTAAGATAGAAAAACTAATCATTCAAAATTACACTTGCTGTTAATCTCAGCAGATAAATCTGAAAAGTCAGTGAAGTCGCTGAAGTTTCTTACCTAAAGCAAAGCTTAGTCTTGCTCTCCAAAAAGGAAAAAACACAACAATAATTGAGACATCTCGGGTTTTCTGAGAGAATTCTTTGACTCCTTTGTGGAGTATACAACAAGCTAGAATAATAATAAAAGTGATTATTTCTAAATCTCTTCATAAAGCAGAAATGTCATAATTGGCTTACTTTATGCATATGTAAGGATGACTTCACGGTTAATTCAGTTATTAATGCAACTAATGTGTCTCTAAATTATCTTAAGAGGTTAATATAAAATAATCTTTTATTTTCAATTACAATTTCAATTCAATTACACTTTTTCTTTTTCATAATTTAAATTTTCATTTTTATAAAAATTATATTATTTTCCAAATTTATATTTATCGCTTAAGAAAATGATCTCACACTTTAAACTTTAGTAATGGAAGACCCTAATCATAAAGAAACTGAATAAATAATCTGTATGATTATATAAATTGATAAACAATAAATATTTCAATGACTAAGTATTGATGACTATACCCCTTTGTGTCTGTGGCTCTCCTACTCAGAACTCTGTGTTGATGAGACTATTTTTAGAGCATGTTCATCACTTTAGTCTTCAGTTAGTTTTTCTATCTATTAGTACTTTAAATGCTCTTTTTACTGTTAACGTAAATAAATGTTTGACAAGTATTTTAAATAATTCAGGATTTTATGCAAAAGGGCATATCATTATTCCTTAAAACATGTCTCTTTCCCTTGAAGTATACCTAGTATTTGAAATCCGTGCTTAAAATACAAGGGAGAGGTCATTCTTGCTCAAAACAAAAATATTTACCTAATAAACAATGAACATCATATTGCATTTCAAATATAAAATCGTATAGGATTTTATATAAACTATAATTCACTTTTTCATAAATGCATCTACTATTATGTAAAGCATGACACAAGTATAACTACCAAGTAAAGTTATTTTATATCCCAAACCGTTGGTTCTAAGCAGACACTCATGAAACCTATTGTTGATTAAAATAATTAGTACTTTATTTCTCACTCAGATAATTGTCAATTTTCCAGAATTTCAGAGGAGGATATATTTATAAATACTTTTTTGATTAAAAGCCCTTATGTATTTGAGCTTTGGAAATCAAGTGATTCCATTCTATCTCAGAAACTCCAAACATCAATTAAGCTATTTAACCTCCAAATGACTTCTGTTCATCACATTAAATGTAGTTACTGATTATGCCCCTGTTTTTAATTTGAATGTGTTCTTTCATTTCTGCCCTTTAATTGTATGAATGTCAGTTATGTGCCTAATCTGGTCACAAGTTTCCTTTGAGCAGGAAGCACGCATCATACTAATCATTTCCTGCTCTCCAGAAATTAGTTCATATCTGAATGCAAGTTTACTTCCACTAAAAAATTGAAGAATTGCTATTTTAAAAATATACTAACTGGCAAACCATCTATGAAAACTTGATGTGTAGTGGAAACCTAGCAAACATTCATGCTGTCTTTTATCACTTATTTGTTCTATAGTTTTCCTGTGAATATGGAAAGCATGTTTATTACTCTAAATACAACTTTTTTTTTAAGTTCTAGGGAAAAACCTCCATTGTTCAAGTCATGTACCAGGCATTTTATTTAATCCTTAGACTAATCCTGAGATATGACCTTTTCCATTTTGTAGACCAGGATATTGAGGTTTGGTAACATCAAAAAAAACCCCACTTTGGGCCAGATCTTGCATTTGGACATGCTTCTCTCTGACAACATCTTCTAATCAATCATGACACCACTTCTGTCTATAAAACCAAAGTTCAAAAGATCTGGTGTAAAAAAAGGAATATGCAAAATCAGATGAACTGAGCATAGTTTTCTTTTCCAATGGCTATTAAAAATAAGAAAATATTACATGATATTAATTGTATACTAAAGAACATTATTTATATAATAAAATAATCTATATCTACTTTTTAAATGTAATTATAAGCTATGAAGGGACACAGTGCCTCTATTTTACTTAACATCATGAATCTAGATGCATAGTAGACATCACAACATAAATGCATGCTCATGTTCTAAAAAATGATTTTAGATTCCAAATATTTTAAGATGAATGACATTGAAGGATTCTCTTATATATATGCTCATCAAAGTCAAAATGAGTGATCAGAGCTTCAAAGCAACTTCAGATCAGACTGCCTAATTGATAAGCTTTTAGATTCTTATGTTTCCCATTCTAGAAGTGGGGCCCTTACCAGGCATATTTGACTATATTCTGTTCTAGCCAAACTAATTTGTCACTTAAAATTAACAACAAAAAAATGAAATCAGTTTATTTCATGTACTCCATTTAAGATTTCCAACCACATTTCCAAATAATGAGGAATAAACAGGTCCTGTCCTTCCACACATGTACTCTACTGTACAATAGCTCAACTACACAGGGTACCTGGAGATACCATTAATGTTTATGTTGGATTCTGGTTCAATGCACTGAAGGGGATGCATACTATCCCTAGTTTCAGGAGGGGTGATGCTAATATCCTTGGAATCTTAGAGTGTGCGTGAAAGTTCCCTTAGAGAAATCATTCTTTCTTATAGCTAACTAAAAATATCTTCAGCTTTTTTTTTTTTGAAAAGGCTTTTTATTAGCAATTTATGCCATTTCCTTTAAATGTTTACGTTGAATTTATGTAAATCCTTTCCAAGGTATTCATTCCCCAAATATTGTGGCAAGCAAAAGATAGCTACCCATGATTTTAAAAAATATAGCCTTTGTGGAAAGAATACATCATGCATCTTAATTTACTACTCTGAACATTTTTAAATTTTCTTGGTAGAAATCACTTTGGGAATACATTGTTTTAATAACTAAAACCAGATGGCCAAAAATGCACTTTAAAAGCATCTAGGTTCATTACAAAATTTTCTTAAAAGAATCTAAGATTTCCATCTGAGAACTTCCACCAGAATCCATCTTGAAATGAAAAATCTTCAGAATCTTGAGTTTTACAGTCCTTAACAATAAACTCAGGTATTAATGACTAACAAAGACTATAGACTGGAAACAAGAAATATGAAATAGACACCATCTATGCCTCTTGAATTGGGACTTTCTGACTGTGCTTAATTCTAGGCAGCAGAAGATAAGAAAAAAAAAAAAAAAAAGACTTAAAAGGCCAGTAGATTTACATTTAAAAATATATTGAATGATGCAGTATTTATTCTTAAGTTAGGATTTTGAGGAAGCCCTCATGTAATCCAATTTGTGAGAAATTATAAGAGTTAAAAATTATAATCCTTTTCTTATGAGATTCATTTGAGTTTAGTAAAGCTTAATAAAATGCCATAGAGAATAAATTACTGTTGCTAACTGCTCTCCCCACAGCTATTTATAATAATTTCCTCCAGTATCTGGAGAAAGAAAATGCATGTTAAGCCCACAAAAATGCAGAAAGGTGCTAACACCTGCTTAATGACAAAAGCAAGTTTCCACAATCTGTTCATTAGCAAATTCCAAAGCCTGTTTCTGTAATCCCTTTTCTAACGATTAAAAGCTTTGAGTGTTGTTTGTCTCTCGCGAAAACCACAGAGCAGGGTTTTTTTCTCCATAAAGCACTGGAATCTGTTAATATGCTTTATAGTCAATTGAGTAGGCCATCACATATAGTGAGTCAAGACCCATTTGTATTACACAAATTTTTAAGGTGTCTGGAATAATTTTCTAACAGAATCATAAAACTTTTGAATTATTTTAGATTGCCAATTTTTGAGACGGGGATCTATTCCGTGAGAAATTTTTGCACTTTCAGAATACAATGTATGTTCCATTAAATACTAGCATTGATGTAAAACCAATAAGGTTAACGTTCATTAGTTCAATTTATAGATAAATTGAGGAAATCTTGAAGAAAAATGTTTTATAGCCTCTTCACCAAAAAAAAAAAAAAAAGAAAGAAAGTTCCAGTACGTTTTGGAATAAGAAATATGTAATCTCTGTGAGGGAATTTGTTTCTCTCTGTATCCCCAGCACCTAGAATAGTGTTGGAGCACAGTAAATATTTAATAAATAATTATAGAGTGAAAATTTTAATGTTATTCCATTATTTGTTTATTGTTTATTTTTACATTCAGTCTTTTTTATGTTAATAGCTGTGTCTTTTATTAGTATTATTTTTTTATTTTATTGAGGTCACATTGGTTTATAACATTATGTAAATTTCAGGTGTACACCATTGTGTTTTGGCTTAGAAGTCAAAATATAGACTGCATCATGTTCACCATCAAAAGTCTAGTTTCCATCCATTACCATACATATGTGTCTCTTTACTCCTTTCACCTTCTCCCTTCCCCCCTTCCCCAGTGGTAACCACCAATCTAATCTCTATATCTATATGTTTGTTTGCTGTCATCGTTTTTTATCTTCCACATATGAGTGAAATCATGTGGTATTTGGCTTTCTCCATCTGACTTATTTCGCTTAGCATAATACCCTCAAGGTCTATCCATGTTGTTGCAAATGGCAAGATTTCACATTTTTATGGCTGAGTAGTATTCCATTGTATATATATATATATATATATATATATATATATATATACACACACAACATCTTCTTTATCCATTCATCCGTTGATGGGCACTCAGGTGGTTTCCAAGTCTTGGCTATTGCGAATAATGCTACAATGAACATAGAGGTGCATATATCTTTTCAATTTAGTGATTTAGTATTTTCATTTTATTTGGATAAATACCTAGAAGTGGAATAGCTGGATCATAAGGAATTTCTATTTTTAATTTTTATGTAATCTCCATACTGTTTTCCGTAGTGGCTGCACCAGTTTACAATCCTACCAGCAGTGTATGAGAGTTTCCTTTTCTCCACATCCTCTCTCACACTTGTTATTTCTTGTCTTTTTAATACGAGCCATTCTGACAGGCGTGAGGTGATATTTTACTGTAGTTTTGATTTGCATTTCCCTAATAATTAATGATGCTGAATATCTTTTCATTAATGATGTTGAATGCCTGTTGGCCATTTGTATATCTTCTTTGTAAAAATGTCTGTTCATATCCTCTGCCCATCTTTTGATTGGGGTGTTCATTTCTTTGTTCTTGGGTTGTATGAGTTCTTTATATAGTTTGGAAATTAACCCTTTATCAGATATATGATTTGCAAATATTTTCGCCCAGTTGGTGGGTTGTCTTTTCATTTTGTTGATAGTTTCCTTTGCAATGTAGAAGCTTTTTAGTTTGGTGTAGTCTCATTTGTTTATTTTTTCTTTTGTTTCCCTTGCCTGAGGAAACATGATATTCAAAAAGATACTGATAAGACTGATGGCAAAGAGCATAGTGTCTATGTTTTCTTCTAGATGTCTTATGGTTTCAGGTCTTACAATCAAATCTTTAATCCACTTTAATTTGTTTGTAAGATGTAACACAATGATCTACTTTCATTCTTTTGCTTGTGGCTGTCTAGTTTTCCCAACACCATTTATTGAAGAAACTCTCGTGTCTCCATTGTATGTTCTTGGCTCCTTTGTCGAAAATTAGCTGTCCATAGATGCATGGGTTTATTTCTGAGCTCTCAATTGTTTGTTTTAAACAAAGCAAAACTAGTATTTCTTAGAGTATAGCTGTGTGTGAGCATAAATGTTATATATTAGGAAAAGAGAGAAGTTCTATAATCTCACAGTTGCTCTGACAGGG
Source organism: Ceratotherium simum simum (assembly GCF_057802395.1). NCBI lineage: Eukaryota > Metazoa > Chordata > Mammalia > Perissodactyla > Rhinocerotidae > Ceratotherium > Ceratotherium simum. The sequence goes on from NC_141926.1 coordinate 20,945,945, forward strand.
ATTCTAGTCATGAAAGTCATAACTTTTCCTCAACACAACCCTTAAAATTTCAACAAATGATGCTTAATTCTTGTCCTACTTCTGTGTGGAAGAATGGAAGCTATGCTCTAAAAGAAATGGAAACCAAACACTAAAAATTAATTTTATTAGCACCCAGTATTTCCTACCTTCAAAAATAAATTAAAGAAAGTATAAAAGAGGATAAAACCAAACAAGAAAAAGGAAAAAAATACTTTGAAATACTTCACATACGACACTTTTGTATAAAAAGGATCAATACACCGAGGACGTATTTTCCAGCTAACTGAGCCTGAAACAAAAGGAAACAATTTTAAATTTCAGAAAGTGGATTGTATGTTTCAAGTGGTAAAGAGAAGTTTGGTAACTTCTTTTTCCTTGTCATGAGGACTTCTTTAAGTAACCACAATATTTGAAAATAACCCTAAATTAAATCCATGTTGCTTTAGTATTACTTATGAGACATCCTCTGGCTTCTCATCATATTTAGGATAAATCATATTTATTTCATCATATTTAGGCAAAATTCTTCCTGTGGTCTACAATGGTCCCATATTTGTGATACAGACTTGAGCTATTTCTCCAGTCTTACCTCCTTCCTCCCTACCTCTGCATGCACTCCTCCTTCCAGGCTAGCTGCTTGCTCACATCTGCCTAGAACATAGTCCTGTGTGATTCACTCTACTTCATTCAAGTTTCTGTTCAAATGTCACCTTTGCAAAGCGTCCTTCTTTTATCACCCTTTCTAAGGTGGTGTCCCACTCACATAGGATTCTTCTACTTTAGTTTTTAATTGCAATCACATCCTAACACACACACGTGTGCAAAAGCCTCTCCCATTAAAATGTAAACTGCAGGAGTTCCAGAGTTTACTGTTCACCGATGAGTCCTCAGCATCTAAAATAGTTTCTGGCACAAAGTATTCTAAAAATGTTTGTTGAATTAAATAAATGGTATGGGTGTTTGAATAGAGATTGTGAAGTAGTAGGTAATGTGTATTAGTTTGCATATATATGTGCACAATACATGTCCATAGTTCACCTCTGCATTTCAAAGAGGATAAGTAACTCACCCAAGATAGTGCAGTCATTAAGAGATGGAGTCACTATGTTGTACTGTCTCCTAAGATCATGGCAAAGGAACATTCAATAAACCTGTTTATTAGTTGACTGAAAAGAATAAATATAGAGGAAATTATCTTCACAATTAAGTGAGAATCATTGATCAAGGCTTAGAGAAAGGGAAGCTGCTGTCTTCATTTTACTTAAAGGATATTTGTGGATTAGGAAAAAATGCTACAAAGGAACACTTAAGAAACTTGATAACTTTAATAAATTTTTAATAAAATTCAATATAATTAATTGCTGAAGAGCACTAATTCTTAGCAAACTTTGTTGAATTTATTTTTAGTGTCTCAAAAAAATAGAATAAGTCTTAGGTGGTTTAATTGAGTAACACATACAGATGTAATGATAACTAAAAAATGTCTGAAAACGACTAACTCTATAATTTGATATGATTATAAGAAAACATAGTAACAAAGTATTTCATTCATTCATATTAAGTGATCCAGAAATTTCAGTGATCCACCTAGTTTGGTACACTGTTTCTGAGACTTGCAGCCTCACAAGAGCAAGATGATTCATGATGTCTTACGCTACAGTGAGCTAATACAACTCCCCAAAACCACAATAATGCTGGGAAAGTAGAAGGCAGCAGGAAAAGAGAAAGGCCAAATATGAGATGGCTTGACACCATAAAGGAAGCCATAGGCATGAGTCTACAGAAGCTGAGTAGGGCTGTTGAGGAAAGGACACTGTGGACATCAATCATTCATAGGGATAGCTAGGAGTTGGAGCCAACTTGATGACACATAACAACAAATGATTGCAGAAGGTTGGAGCATTGACACTTATACGGCATAACCAACTAAATTCTTACAAAGGAGTTTGAATTTAGATTGTGCTTTGAAAGTGGCATACGACAGAAAGAAGGGGCATCCTTTGAGGGGGCATAAATTAAACTAAGTATAGTATTTAGAAGAATAGAATGGACGTTTAACATAGTGAGTGAACTAATTTGTCTGTAAAGACTTCTTATGTAGACAAATATTTAGAGATAAGGCTACAAAAAGAAAGATTAATGTATTTGCACTTGGTCTTATGGACTGTTTTCAAACTTTTTATTATATACTCTTAGTAATAAAAGTTGCACAATATCATGTTAAATATTAGTGAATTTTAATTTCTTTTAATAAATATAAATTTAAAATATTATTGGAATTATTATTTTTTTTGCAGTTTTTTTTTTTTAATTTTTTTTGTGAAGAAGATCAGCCCTAAGCTAACACCCGTGCCAATCCTCCTCTTTTTGCTGAGGAAGATCGGCTCTGAGCTAACATCTATTGCCAATCCTCCTCCTTTTTTTTTTTCCCCCAAAGCTCTAGTAGACAGTTGCATGTCATAGTTGCACATCCTTCTAGTTGCTGTATGTGGGACGTGGCCTCAGCATGGCTGGAGAGCGGTGCGTTGGTGCGCGCCCGAGATCCGAACCCAGGCTGCCAGTAGCAGAGCACGCACACTCAACCGCTAAGCCACGGGCCGGCCCTATTGGAATTACTTTTATGCCTTCAATGGGTGAGCTTTCACACATCCTGAAGGATGCCCCTCCTATTTTAAGAGCTTATTGCGCTATGCAATGATGCACATGGCACAGGGACTGATGGTTTTTAAACATGACAACGACAAGATCAAAGCAGAATTTTAGAAGGTTAAGCATCTAGGGAATGCAGAAACAGATGGAACGAGTGAGATGGGGACAGTGAGACACATGAAAAGGCTATCTCCATGGTCCGTACATAAAATGATAAGAAAGAGATCTAGGGAGGAGAGACAGTCTATGAAACGATTTCTGATCAAGACAGCACACAGTGATTGCTATATACCCTAGCTCATTAGTATTAAAAAAAGACATCGACCCTCCCACATCGAGTAGTCTAAGCTTTTAAGTAAATGGAGTAATATCTTTTATGCCAACTTTGCCTTTGAGAATGTCTCTGGTCTAATAGAGAAAATAAATTATGTTCATAATAATGATTTTAATATCCTAGAACAAGTTAAATTATGTTTCACATGGAATGTAGTGAAATATGTTGAACATGATTTCAAATTATTTTGACAAATAAACCTATAAATGTTTCTTCTGAAATTTGTCCTACAGAAATTCCTCACAGCAATTAAATATCTTCTGTAGGCTGTGATATAGTATACACCGTATTTATATTAAAATCTAAAATGTCCAGGCATGAGTAGTTTTGGGCACTGAGATGGTCTCTATCATTTTTAAAAATTTACTGACTTTTTTGTATCCATCTTTGAAACTGGAAACTATAAATATTTTAATCCTTCTGTGAATTGAATTTCTGTAGAACTCTCATGAAATATTCTTCTTTATTTTTTATATTTTATAAACAAATCAACTACATAAATTAATGTAATATATGCACTGCATTTATTTGTCTGGCATAAAATAATATGCATGAATATGATTCTCAATAATTTTAAATATTAAAAAATATGTTGCATACAATCTACTTTGTTTTATAGCCAGAAATTCCATATTGAGAGTAGACAGAATTCTACATGATTTTGCCTCTTGGTTTTGGAGAATGTGGAGAAGTTTCCAGCAGACAAGTAATTTCTATTCAAAACTGACATATTACTCAGTTTCTCTTAGCCTACCTCGGTGTACAATTTGATCTGCAGAGGTTAAGTTCGTTAGGATTTCAGTTAGAGATAACATTCTAATTTAACTATAGTTCTTTATATGAGAAAAAGGAAAACGACGCAAGAAATTTATGGTTTGAAATCTTTCATGCAATGACCTTTCATTAGACGTAAATCACAGCACATATTTTTCAATCTAATACTTAAATATTTTTAACATTTAATATTAATAATTTAAGTAATATTTAAATATTTTTCTCAAAACATTTCCATGAGTATTTTCCAAGTTATATATTCACTTATCCAAGATAGTCTTCCTTATACAAAAAAATGCTATATATCATCAATGAGCACAGCCAGTACCAAAATAGATGAACTTTCTTCCAATTTCTAAAAATTAATATATTTTAGGGGGTCAGCCCCGTGGCGTAGTGGTTAAGTGCATGCTCTCCGCTGCTGGTGGCCCGAGTTAGGATCCCAGGTGTGCACCGAGGCACCGCTTGTCAAGCCATGCTGTGGCAGTGTCCCATATAAAGTGGAGGAAGACAGGCACAGATGTTAGCCCAGGGCCAGTCTTCCTCAACAAAAAAAGGGGAGGACTGGCATGGATGTTAGCTCAGGGCTGATCTTCCTCACAAAAAAAAAAAATAATATATTTTAGAGAACTTTTGGAAACACCTATTTCGTAGGATAACAAAGAAAACTATTTATACACTGTCTAAACTTAGGAACAGCCATTTGCAAAGGCACAGAGGCCAGAGTTAGTAAGGTAACTCTAGAAACTGGCATGAATGTAGGCTTGGCCAGGAGGATCCAGAATATCACCTTAAAGAAAATTGTAGTAACTCATTGAAAGTATGTGTAAGATAGAAGATATTATCAAAACTAACCTACATACATGTTCCAACAATCAAATTTTTGTTGTGATACAAATACACATTCACAATCACACTCAAATGTTTGTGTGTTTACATACACAAAAATGTTTACATTCTTTGTAATTCAAAAATTGGGTGGATTCAGTTTAGGTAAAAATTCTGTGATTGTATAATATGAATTACACGGAATTTAAAATAAAAAAAAAACCTTACCACAGTTTTTCTTCACCTTCTTCTCTAAGGTCTCTTTTAATCTACTGTATTACCAGATTTCATCCATCCAAATCAAGTAGTAGCTGTTAGATCTGTGACAGGCGTCTGATTAAATTACTTTATTATAATCAAACCATAGGAAGCATCTGTTCATATGAGGAATGCGTGATATTTTAAAGTGTTCCTGGTAGATTCCTACATAGCTAACCTGAATCACCTCCAACCTTCCAAAAAAAGAAATGGCTTGTTTCATTTAATAACCCCCAAAACTCAAAGGTGTTAAACAACAACAAATTTATTACATGTTAAGCTTCTCTGAATCAGGAATTCAGGCAGGGCTTGATAAGGGGACCCCTTCAGTTCCACATGGCACCACTAGAGGTCACTCTTTAGATTCACTTGGCGGATGGGCTGGTCTGGATGATCCAAGACAGGTTTATTCTCAGGTTTGCACTGTGGTTGAATGCTGGCCCGCTGGACTCAGTTGACACTCTCATGGTAATTGGGATTCATAGAAAGTGTTTTAAGAGAGCCAGGCCCAAGCTGCAATGTCCTTTCTGGCTCAGCCTTGCAATTCCCCAAAGGTCGGTTCCACTACATTCTTTTGGTAAAACAATTCGCTAAAGTCTGCCCAGATTCAAGGGGAGGAGAACTTGATTCGACCTCTCACCTGGAGGAGTAGCAAAGCATTTACAGACACCTCTACTCCACCACACAGCTGACACCAGAAGACTTTTTAAAAAACACTTCTTTGACTTGAATGTATTTTGCTTCATATTATGTAGGATGCAAAAACGTGTTTAAAGTTCTCTCAAATCCTATCCTTAAGATTACCCTACTAGGTGTAAAAAGTAAATAGTTACCAGACGTAGAATCAATTATAGCAGAGTAGCCTTCTTTTATTCATGTTTCAACACCTTAAATTTTAACAGGGTAAGGGCACAATCAGAGTAATAAGACAAGTTGTTAAATCACAGGTAAAATATGGTTCCCTCTAGAAATAAGATATTATTCTAATTTCTATTATAAAAAGGGCTTTGTTTTTAATTTTCTTTGTATGTTAAAAAAATCACATAATTCATTCTGTACGTGCAGACTCTCATTTAATTATTTTTATCTTAACTAAAGGTGGATTGGTAGTAAAACAAACATATAGTAATTCAATGAATTGAACCTCAATATCGAAGTGTTATGGATTTATTACAATATCGTTTATATCCCTGGAACTTGAGAAGATATCTGGCATTGTCACCTATTTCTTTCATCTCTCAGGAAAAATTGCATTTTTGGCTCTTACCTCTGGACAGAAATGAATACAGGTGCAGTGAACTCAGTGGGGAAAAATGTACATAAGACAATTTGATGTCTTGTATCATGAATTGTTACCATGTAACTATTAAATTTAATTTATCTCATATAATAATGAAGTATAATTAATAGGTAATATACAATGACTATCTTGTTACAAATGACATTCTAAATGTAATTAAATGTGCTATGTAATCGGTGCTTATTTTGTTAAATTGAATATGGCATGCCTATGATTGCCTTTCTTTTATTAATCGAAATTAAGAAGCATAATATCTTTGAAATGTTGAAAATAAGTGGACAGGTTTCTGCTTAAACTGAAACGTAAAAGTGTTTCTGAACATTAAAAAGAGGGACGTGATCTTCCAAATTTCTTAGGCTTGATGATATTATATTAGAAAGCTTGGTTTCAAATTATGAATGGTTGGGTTCTTTTCTACGCTTTCATAGTAATGTTAAAGAGTATGTGTTGGGTTCAAAGGCAAAAAGTTTGCTCTTACAGATTTTTGTAAGATTATAGGTGATTTTATTTCTTTTTCTTGATTTCTATTCTGCTTTATTGATAAACTTTTAAGTCAGTTGTAAAGCAAACAAATAAACGAAAACACAAAATATAGTTTCAGGATAAAAGTAACCTAAGTATTTGTAATGTTGAATATTTTATTTTCCACAATAGCTAGCTTTCCATGGCCTGCTTATATGGAGTTACCAATAGTTTTATTATTAAGATAAATGTGTCACTAATTAAAGTACCCATCAGATCACCTAATGGCCCAGGTTTAAACTAGCAAGGAATAAGCATATTAGATAAGTTCAGTTTTTATCAGTGTCATTATGTGCAATTATAACTAGAATTTCCTCTAATCTTCATACTAAAAGCAGATAAGAAATTTCCATGTCTCAACTGTTAAGATATAATGACACTAATTTGTAAGAACAATAACTGAATCAGAAGAGAAGGCTAAAGTTTAAATAAGAATATTTTAAAATTATGATCATGGTTCCATATTCTGAATGCATATTCAGTCTGGTACCCCAAAATAATTTCAAGCATTAAGCATTACAATATTAAATTTAAAGTACGCAAAGATTTTTAATTCTTTCCCAGAAAAAAAAAATCCATATACTTTTACATCCAATGAAATTATGGATAATAATTATGGTCTTTTCTATTCATATGTAAACTCATTTTTTACTAGCATTTTGCCATAACTCATAGGAGGATTTTTTTTTTAATTTTGATATTAATCCACTTAAAATTATTTAAATTATAATGACATTATTTACTTCAAAGTGAAAAAAATCACAAGTAAAAGAGAGAAAAGGGATTAAGATGAATATTTGATCAAATAAAAACCAAACTTAGGAAAAAAGTATTTTTAAAAGAATATTTTTGTTCTTAAATGAATAATTAGGAAAAGTGGGTTAAGTTCTCAATTACTTAGTGTTGACTTGGAATCATGAATAGATTTAGAGGTGAAAATTGGATCAGGCTTCTGACTAAGGTATATTAAGAAATGCTAAAGGAATCTGGATTAGTCAAAAATGAATTTACTAGACTTAACACTAGCATATAAGCGATATTTAAATGAAATTCATCACTTTAGAGAGAAAAAGAAGGTTTTATTTAAATAAAACATTCATGCATAGTTTAGAGACAAAGAAGAAATTTCTAGAGGTGGAGATTTTAAAAAGAAAAACCTTGAAATCTATCAAATGGATACATGAGGATTTTTGAGAACTGGTTTTTAAATCATAAGAAAAAGAAAGAAGTTTATTTTGACTCAATAATGATTTTCTTAAAATTCTATTCATGTTAGAATAAAGCTTTTTATTTCTGCCCTTTGTAATTTGAAAATAATAAAATTTCTGAACACTTAACTCCCAGCCTCAGATAAGACTTAAATGCCTCTCACCATAAACACCTTTCTTTACAGAAATAGTTCTGATTCTTGGCCAAAAATCTGACACTTGTCAGGAAGACTCATTCTGTAGTGCTTAAAACAAATAATTTATACACAAAAATCTCAACACACTAACTCCTAATAACACAGTTAAAACAAAGTGACTATCAAAGGATCGAGAGACTGAAGGTGAAAAATGATGCTTAACTTCCCTTTAGAGCTTCCTGCTTTAAGTAGTTGCCTAAATGGGAAACTTGTTTCAGTACTAAGATTTATTTTATAGAAAGACATACTAGAAATAAAATTGGAAAAAAAAAAACCCTCCAAAAGTAAGAAATAAAAGAAAAATCCTGTTGATGGCTGAAAATGAAACCAAATATCAAACTGGAACTATTATTTATTTATTTTTTTTTTGTAAGGGAAATTGGCCATGAGCTAACATCTGTTGCCAATCTTCCTCTTTTTGGTGAGGAAGATTAGCCCTGAGCTAACAGCTGTGCCCATCTTCTCCTATTTTGTATGTGGGACACCTGCCACGGCATGGCTTGATGAGTGGTGCATAGGTCCGCGCCTGGGATCCGAACCTGCGAACCCCAGGCCACCAAAGTGGAGCACACGAACTTAACCACTACACCACCGGCCCAGCCCCAAACTTGAACTATTCTTCATCACTTTGTCACAGGAGCTGCTTTAATCTTTGCCATTGCATTTAATAAATTATGGGAATTTTTTTTGATTATACCCATAGTAATGGAAATGTTATATGAGTCACCAAGCTCAGTTTCAACAATATTAGGAAACACAATGATAATTCTGTTAGAGAAAATAGAAAAGCTTAAATAGAAAGTAGAAAAACAAAATAGTTGTTGTTTTATTTGTTAAGTCAATGAATTCATAGCAGAAACCACTGATTTAATTATTTTCCACATATATTTGCACACTTAGCCTCTGGTAAGTTTAGAAAAGTAAAAAGTTCTGGGATTTTTATACAAGTTTCTCAAAATTATTTTGTAAAACAAGATCTTTTAACCTGTCTACAGGGGAAATCCTACATAATTTGTGGGTGTGCTTTGGTTAGATATTTATACCAGAAAAATCAAACAAGCTAAATGAACCAATGTTTAAAACTCTAAAGCAAAAAACTAGTGTATCTGTGATTAAAACCAATTTCTTTTTAAGAAAGTGAAAAATGATTATTCTAGCTAAATTTTATGGAAACACATTTTAAATATCTCTTTCAGTTTGTCCAATTATTTCATTTCCCACATGGCTAAGGTCAATTGTAAATAAAACTCGCATATAATTACATACCGGGGTGGTGGTTAATTTTATGTGTCATCTTGACTGGGCCATGGAGTGTCCAGATGTTTGGTCAAATATTACTCTGGGTGTTTCCATGAGGGTGTTTTTGGATGACTTTAACTTTTAAATCAATAGACTGAGTCAAGCAGATCACCCTCCCTAACGTGGGAGGGCCTCATCCAGCCAGTTGAAGGACTGACTAGAACAAAAAGATTGATCTTCCCCTAAATGCAAGAGAATTCCTCCTGCCTGACTACCTTCAAGCTGGGGTAATTGTTTTTTTTCCCTGGTTTCCGACTCACACTAAAACATTGGCTTTTCCTGGGTCTTGAGCCTGCTGGCCTTCCGACTAGAAGGACCCCATGGCTGTCCTGGTTCTCGGGCGTTCAAACTCAGACTGGAAGTACATCATCAGCACGTCTGGGTCTCCAACTTGCTGACTGCCGATCTTGGGACTTGTCAGCTTCCATAATTGTGTGAGGCAATTCCTTAAATAAATTGCTCTCTCTTTCTCCATAGAGACATGCATGTCCCCTATTGGTTCTGTTTCTTGGAGAATTCTAATACACCAGCATTATATATTGCCTTGATATTTTTTGTCTATTACTTTTCACTTTTGTATTAAATGAAGGTGAGGGTGGACTTAGTATCTCTGTCGACTATATGGACACATAAAGCAGGGGCTGTCTGTTAAACATCTTTGCATCTCTAATCACTCAGCGCAAAACCCAATTTCTAAGTCAATGAAGACAGACATAGTTCTGACCTAGCATGACTTTCTTAATTCTTTCAAATATGGTTTTAAAATAGTAACATCTACAAAGTATAGACTTTAGTGTATTTAATGTGAAAACATTTATATGCAGGAATGAATAAAAATTATTCCAATGTTCTGGTGCATCATCTATGGGTTGGACATGCCTAAGTTTTGAAACACAAACTACATTAGAATGCTTGGATGTGAAGAGGCTCCAAAATCCTGCGGCTGCGACCCACTAATTTTATGTATAAGGAAACTGAGATCCCAGGGAAGAAAATGACTTATCTTAAGGTGGCATGACTAACTAAATTAATGCCATAGGAAGGAATAGAATCAAGTGGCTTACCATGTAGGAGGTTGGGCCACCTTGACAGGAAAGAGTAATTTACCACAGACCTTGTTTAAAATTGATAGTGCAAAGTGAAGATAAAAAGAAAAATAATTTCTCATCAGTTTTGTTATTTTTTAGCTTCTCTGCACACAAGTGCCTTCTCACTGCACGGATCCAGGACAACTGCTTCCAAGACCACCCCTCCCTGGATCCATCCATCAGATCCTATTCTCATTCTGTTCTGGTAAAATCAAGAACGTTCCTCATTTCTCATGACCTTCTTCTTTCTAAGTATTTACACTAAAGATTGGCATTATATATCAAATAACTTGAAAAATATTTCCAAAACACAAGAGGAAAAATATAGCATAAGTAGTAAATTTTGTAAAATGCAGGAATTTCACAAGAAAAGGTAGTTGAAAGAACCCACAAGACTTCAGGGGAATACTCAGGTATAACTTTATTAAAGATAAAGGACATGCCACAGCAGGACAAAGAAAGCACATGCAAATATCAGAGATTCAAGACTTCCAGCTAAAGCTTCCAGGGTCTGTTCTCAGTTGCAGAGGATGTGTTTCATCTTAGGGTTGTGAACCACCAAGATATGCTCTAGATCCGTTGGTCTCAAGGGAGCCAAGTCACAGCTTACTGAGGGGGTTTTTTACTCCCATATATACACACACATATATATATATATATATTTTTTTTTATTATACCTGAAACTAGGCTGTGTAACCCTATTAATCAGGTATGACCCATTTGTCTACACATATTTAACGACATATGTGGCAAACATGTATGCTTCCAGAGGACTTTTGGATATTAATCAGTGTATTTTAAATCACCAACAAGAAAATTTCATCCCTCTTTGTCCGTAGTCAATATCATAGTTCCAGGCATCCCTGGTGATAAGCCTAAAACCACCACCAAAAAGCTGGAGGGTAACTCTGTTCTTAGTCAGCCTGCTGTCTTTGATTGAGCTTTCTTAATGACACCTGCCTCAACATCATCATTCTTCATTTTGTGTCTCTTAATACACGTGTAAAATAGAAAAAGCAGAAATATAAGCACCAGAACACTAGTCATTTGCATCATCCAATGAGATCTAGGTATCGCTTTTTAAAGAGGCATTTTAGTTTACGAAATATATCAGTACAAATGTGTGTGTCATGAACAAGCTTAATAACTTTTCAGTAATGAAATTTGAAATTTATGAAAAGTTTCAAGAGATGGATTTAATGTAACAATTAATTATTAGAGAAATCTATGTTTCCTCTGGCCAATCATTTTCCACTGGAAGAGAATTCGTCAAGTTATCAAATCAATCTCCCAATATATTTGGTCATCAATACCAGTGTTTTCATAGATGTTGTTAAATCATTCAAAGGGCCAACTCTCAGTTAATTCTAGATTCCAAGTTTCATATTTCCCATTTCATATTGCAAGTTCACACTAATGTGAGTTCTCAATAAGACTTTTCTTTAAACAATCCCCATCTTATCCCTCTGATAAAAGTTCTAGATAAGTTTAAAAGGTGTCAGTGCTGGGCCGGCCCAGTGGCTTAGCGGTTAAGTGCACACGCCCTGCTACTGGCGGCCCGGGTTTGGATCCCAGGCGCGCACCGACACACTGCTTCTCTGGCCATGCTAAGGCCGCATCCCACATACAGCAACTAGAAGCATGTGCAACTATGACATACAACTATCTACTGGGGTTTTGGGGAAAAAAATGAGGAGGATTGGCAATAGATGTTAGCTCAGAGCCGGTCTTCCTCAGCAAAAAGAGGGGGATTAGCACAGATGTTAGCTCAGATCTTCCTCACAAAAAAATAAAATAAAAAAAGACATTTAAAAGGTGTCAGTGCTGATTAATTGCACTATTGGATAAGTTTGCTTTTTTTCTTCATTTATGGTACCTTGGCAGTTAAGGAACACTTATACAAAATACAGTCTCCATTAATGTATTCCCATAGGCTAGTGGGATCGAAAGTTCCCTACAATTTCATTCGTTTGCTTTCTTCTGCCAAGGTCTCAGACTATTTCCTTGAGCTATTGCCATTTCCATCTAGAGGAGCATATATAAATAGTCCTTCTTGGGTCAGTTTGTATGCTATTTCCCCACTCCATCCCCTAGAATGCTGTTTAACAACCTGTTGAGTTTTTTCAATCCATTTTTCTGAAAGAATATCCTCTATACAGGCCACTTGTCATCCTTTACCTTTTTCCTAAAGTAACGCCCATTCTAAATGGTAACATAGGCCCATAAGTCTCTTTCCTCAGGATATCTATCCTTACTAGAGACAAATTTGGTTTATCCTATGACTCCTAGCTTGAGACAATTTCACCCAAGCCTCTCTTAGAAAGTTTCAGGCAATTTTTTCTTATCCACCAAACATGTTGTTGCCAATAAGTTTATTGACTGAGTACAGTTTAAGAATATATCTTGGACCCAGAAATGTTGACCTCCTCAGCAGAATATTATATGGCTAGTTGTCATTCCCAAATATAGTTTACTTGGAGTAATCCAAAGAATTTCCCATAAGTATACTCACAGAGCACTGGGACTAATTGTGAGCTCACCAAGTCATCCTTCAACTAACACTGATTTTCCTTTGCCAGGCATTCTTTGTCTTGATTGCAGTCTCCACCCTCAAAAAACTTGGGACAGAGAATACGACAATCAGTTGGGCACAGAAGATATTTTAAGTGCATTGTATTTAGGCACTTTTCTCAAGATATTATCGTTTAGGTAAATAATTACATAATGATCCATGCCTCTACTGCTGAACAAAATCCTTTGTAGGTGTTTGAGAGGTAAGTTTCCATATGTTATCTCCAAAAAGCTGTCTGATGTGATTAGCATAACCTGTAAAATGGAAAAGAAAAATCAACTTTAAAGCTATTCCAAATGTTCATCCACACAGTGTTATTAAAATCATTGAGATGCATCATCACATAGATAATTCGAGAATGAATGCCTACTAAATTCACCAGGACCCATTCTGGATCTTCACTTTCAACAAAGGAAGAGTTTCTGACGGGAAATAGTTTCATCCTAATGGGCGTCTGTGAATAGAGAAAACACAGAGTATGATTCTCTTGCTCTCAAATCACCAAAGTAATATTAACTTTTCCTTTTTGCATTACCAATTTATTGCTCCTGTTTAATCAGCAATTGTTTCCACTTCTTTCCATTTATTATTAATTTTTACCCAGAGCCTCCCCCTGGGGTAGAACTGGCAGGTTCTAACTCATAGAGCTGGCAGCAATATGAGACTGGCCAATGACTTCCGCTTCATCCATTTCCAGTTTATATGGTGTATGGTTGGAAAAGTACAAGCTTATGAAACTGCTCATCCACTAGGCAGTAAAGCGACAGAACCATTAATCTCAGTTTAGACAGACGACGGAAAGGAACAACCGTTCCATCATTCTTTAAGAACTCAAACACTTAATATTTAGAATTGTCATCATGTTGTATTTAGAAGCTGATTTTCCTCCTGAACTCATAAGTGCAATGTAAGTCCCAGAACTGCTGGACTGGATAGAGAAAAAAGAAAAAAAGAATCGGGGAATAAACTTATGTTTAGTCCATTCTTACATCAGACTCCACCTCTTATTCTCTATCTTCTCCTCGGTATCTCACCAATCCATCAATGGTAAATTCCCTTCACCTTCACACATATTAAGTTTAGACTCACAAATTATTCTATCTTGCAAGCCACGCCTTCAGTCTCTATGACCACTGAATTTAGTAAGCAGATCTTTCAATAGCCGGCTCCAATTTTCAAACAGTCCATTACTTTGTGAGTTGTCAAGTTTATGAAAAGTCCATTAGTATGTGATGCTTCTTAGCTCATTGCTGCACTCCACCTGCTGTAAATGGGTTTCTTGTTCAGATGATATAAATGATTGCATGTTAAAAAATGTTCATGTTTTGTTGCGGGCATCTAACATTGTTGGAAGTGTTTGCTTCAGTTACTGAGTATACAATTCCTAATTCGGAATGGATATTTATCCCAGTTCAAGATCCACACTTAAGGCTATGGGTGACTTGCCAATATCACATATTTGTCAGCTACCTGTCAGCCCAGATCCCCTCAGGGTGCTTGCAGGTCATTTTAGTTTCTGAGAGTCCTGTTGAACAAAGAGCATTGTTAGTCACATTTTTGAGTTTCTGAGGCCAAAGGGGTATCTTTTTTCTGCCATTTTTCCCATGTCTCAACAGCTCCATGACCACTCACCTCATGTACTCAAGTGATCACTTCCAAAGAAAAAAAAGAACATCCACTTCTGGGGTCCAGTTCCATTCTGAAGTGTGTGTGTATCACACACACATATATACACACTTCATTATATACAACTTTAATTTTTCCTCTTCAAAACCATAATTTTTTTCATACCATAGTGCCCCATTCTGGGACTTCTTTTATCTTCTAATTATTTAAGGCTTATTTTCTGAACCATATTGTCAACTCATTGGCTACTGCCTAAGAAATGGTACAAAACTCTCTTGTTTTATCATTTTTATCTAGTTCCTATGATGCCACAAGGAACAGTGGTCCTAATTCTGCTTACTTAATGGATTTATTTTTTACCTCTTGCAGATTTCAGCCATTGACCAGATACAGTCCAGCTGCATTTCAGATTAGAGGATCCTGTGAAGTACCATAGGTAAACATTGCTGCATGTTCAGCATTCTCTATTAACTGATTTTAGGGACACACCCATTCAGCTGGAGGGTTAGGTAACTCCTCAAGAGGATCTAATATGTACCCAAAGGTATGACAACCACCTGTTCATGTATGAGATGGGTACTGCTGTAACATATTTTTCAATCTATCATTTCAACTCCTTTGTGTGTTTCTCTCTCTACTGGAATGTTGTTTTGACATATTCTGTGACATGAGAGGTATTTTCTGCCTCAAAATAATTATATGTCCCTCTGTAACAGAAACAGTTCCATTTGAAGCCCAATAACAGAGCAAAAATTTTCTTTCAAAGGGACTTTCTACGGCAACAGCTTCTGGCAACTTTCCACTCCAAAATCCCAGCAGTTATTATTGGGTGGCAGACATGAGCTTTTGCAAAAGGCTCTGGACAACATAGTGCAAGGAGCTGAAACTTCTCATATCATTTGAGCATTGGGGCTGTGCCACCGCAAGGAATAGACTGGGTAAGCTGTTACACTGAGCTCTTTGAAACGCCAAGAGTATCTTCTCTTGTACATAACATCATTAAAATCCATCTTTTTTGTAGTACTTTTGTGAAAAGGAACTAGTAAAATTCTGTGATTTCTCCAGAAACCAACAACCCAATCTATCTTTGTCTTCTTATTTCCATTTTGAAGCTGGCAGAGAAAATGACTTATTTTTAATTGTTTGAGGTACATCTCTAGTGTCTCCAGCCCACATAATTTTTAAGAATCTTATCATTTGTGATTGACTCTGTAGTTTAGCTGAGTTAATCTACTACTCTCTGGTGGTCATATGATTAACCAGTATTTAGTTCAGTCCACTCGATCTTCAGATTGAGTTGACAGTATGATATCATCAATATGATGAATAACAGTAATTTTTCATTTAATCAAATCTAGGTCACTTCATAGCAGATTTTGTTAACAATCAGCAGAATCTATATATCTGTGTGGGAATAAAGTATTTTGGGGGTTCCATTCTACATGAATACAAATTAGCTTGACTTCCTTTTGAAATAGGAATCGGGAAAAAAATTCACCAAACTGATCACAGAATACTGATTTCCTTTAGCATGTTGCACAGTTCGAATTGTTAACACCATGTTGGATACAGCACACTACTGAGGCAACACTTCATTTAATCCTTTATAGTCTACACTTAAGAGCCAGGATTCATCAGCTTTCCTCACAGATAATAATAGAATCTTAAAGAAGGACTTTTGGGGAGTACTAATACAGGTAAAACTGAAATATCTTTAAATAAAGACAAAATTTCTTGATCATTCCAAAATATTTCATGCTGTTTTAAATTAATCACTTGAGAGGGTTTAAGAAATTCTAAAAGACTTCCATCTAGCATACCACATTAAAAAAAGTGAAGAGCAGACTGGCATGACTTTCTTTCTCTTAGTGGTTTAGATATGGACAAAAATCCTCCATTCAGACATCACATCTATTCCCATAACCTTTTCTGGTAGGGTAATACATTAGTACACAATACTTCCATTCATAAATTTTTACTTTGAGTTATATTTTTACATGTAAGCCTCACAGAGTTGTGTCACCATATTCCCTGACATAAGCACATCGTCCTTTAACTTTTCATTAGCCATTTCATTAGCTAGTTTGGCACTAGTATCTGACAGTGTCCTCATCACCCTTAGCTATTTAACTCATATCAGTGCGAATGTTTTCAGACCTCTCCTGGTCCTGTGTCAAGAGACCTTGACCAATCCTTTCTCAGAATCATAGTTCTCTCTTTTACTTCACACCATTTTAATCAGAACTTGTTCTGAAGAGACCATAGTTTTCACATTTGTGTCATTATCACATTTTAAAAATTCATTTAGACTAGGAAAAATTGAATGAATCTGATCTGTCCTTTCATAGTCTAAGGAGTTCATGGACCAGCCAGACCACCTGATATTTACAGTGATCTATTAAAATTTTTATAGCTACTCCATCTATCTTCTATTTTATTTTATTTTAAATGAATTATATGAAACTTTCCACTGGTTTATCCTAAGGTTATTCAATGTTTTAGTCTTGTTTTCTCTTTTTGAAATAATTATAAATATTTTCCTGCAATTCAGGCCCATTTGGGCGATATGAACTAACAGCCTCCCTCTAATTACCCTGTCCTCCCAACAGGGGTGTCAGAAGGAGTCCAAGCAGTTCGAGTCTCTTTTATCAGAGTAGTAATAACACTTGGTTAAAGATATAAACCTAGGGGATACTTTGGTATCATTATAAAATGAATCAAATATGCTAGCATTCTTAACATTTTTGCAGCCTCAGAAGAAGAATTCCACTTAGGATCAAAGGGTGCGTGTCTTCCTGACTCCTTTTTTGAAGTCAAGTCTCTGCCTTTCAAAGAGAATCTCTGGACACCTCAGATGTTTTTTTCATTTTTTTAAATTTTCAGTAAAATAGCCCAAGGAAGACAAAATACAAAATTCTTAATCAATTTTCTCTCTTTAAAATTTGCCTAAAATTAATTTAGTTATTTCTTCAACTTTAGATCTACTAGTTCCATTGATATGCTCTGTTCTCATCAGCTTACGCGACCTCAAACCAGGGGTGGGCAGGAACCAAATTTGCATCAAAGGATAATTTCGTTTATCCTTCCCACAGTGCCAAATGCAGCGATCACACAGGACTGGATATTGAAAGGACTCCTAGGGACTGCATAAAGGCAAAGCAGAGTATGCAAGAGTACCATCAAAATATGTGTAAGTTACTTTGGGCTCAAAGGAGCCTAGGCACAACTTTGCAGCTAAAACTGGGCTATATAAACTGAAAAAAAAAAAAAAACCCATAACATCAATGTATATATTTTTAATAACAATGTAGACAAGCTAGTACAGGGTGCCTCTTGGGGACATTTGGAGGAACTCTAAATAGCAGGTTACAAATATTACTTTCTAGTACACTTAATCTTTCTCTTGGTCAAGTTTAGTATCATGGTTCCAGACTTCCCTGGAGAAAAAATTAAACAGCCAAAGATAAGACCAAAACTAACTCTATATTTAAGCATAAGATCATATGTCACGTATCATTATTTGAATACCATGGGTGGAATCCAGAAAGATTGTAAAGACTTTCTTTCCAGCTTTTTCATAACAGTTTTGCTGCCAGAACACAGGTGTCGTGAAAACCACAGCTAAATCTAAGCCAAAATGGGAAAGAAAAAGATTCACGTCAATATCATTGTCATTGGACACATAAATTCTGGCAAGTCTACCACTACCGGCCTATAATCATCTGCAAATGTGGTGTCATCAACAAAAGAACCATCAAAAATTTTGAGAAGAAGGCTGCTGAGATGGGAAAGCCTCCTTCAAAGATGCCTGGGTCTTGGATAAACTGCAGGCTGAACATGAATGTGGTATCACCATTGATATCTCCCTGTGGAAATTCGAGACCAGCAAGTGTTACATGACCACCATTGATGCCCCAGGACACAGAGACTTGATCAAAAACATGATAATAGGCACATCTGTCCTGATTGTTGGTGCTAATGTGGGTGAATTTTAAGCAGGTATCTCCAAGAACGGGCAGACTCATGAGCATGGCCTTCTGGCTTACACACTTGGTGTGAAATCATTAATTGTTGGTGTTAACAAAATGGATTCCACTGAGCTACCCTACAGCCACAAGAGATACAAGGAAATGGTTAAGAAAGTCAGGACCTATATTAAGAAAATTGGATACAACTGTAACACAGAAGCATTTGTGCCAATTTCTAGTCGGAATGGTGACAACATGCTAGAGCCAAGCTTGCCTTGGTTCAAGGTATGGAAAGTCATCTGTAAAGATCGCAATGCCAGTGGAACCATGCTGCTTGAAGCTCTAGATTGCATACTGCCACCACCTTATTTAACTTATAAACCCTTTTGTCTACCCCTCCAGGATGTCTACAAAATTGGTGGTATTAGTACTTTCCCTGTGGGCTGAGTAGAGACTGGTGTTCGCAAACGTGGTGGGGTGGTGACCTTTGCTCCAGCCAATGTTACGTAAAGTCTGTTGAAGTGCACAGTGAAGTTTTGAGTGAAGCTCTTCCTGGGGATAAAGTGGGCTTCAATGTCAAGAATGTGTCTGTCAAAGATGTTCATTGTGACAATGTGGCTGGTGACAGCAAAAATGACCCACCTGTGGAAGCAACTGGCTTGATGGGTCAGGTGACTATCCTAAACCATCCAGGTCAAATTAATACTGGCTATGCACCTTTGCAGGATTGTCACACAGCTCACATTGCTTGTAAGTTTGCTGAGCTAAAGAAGATTGATCACTGTTCTAGGAAGAAACTGGAAGATGACCCCAAAATCTTGAAATCTGGTGATGCAGCCGTCATTGAAATGTTCCTGGCAAGCCCGTGTGTGTTGAGAGCTTCTCTGATGATTCTTGTCTGGGTCATTTTGCTGTTCGTGACATGAGATGGACAGTTGCTGTAGATGTCATCAAAACAGCAGACAAGAAGGTTCCTGGAGCTGGCAATGCCACTGAGTCTGCCCAGAAAACTCAGAAGGCTAAACGAATGTTATCCCTAATACCTGCCACCCCCATCTTAATCAGTGGTGGACAAATGGTCTTAGAACCGTTTGTCTCAGTTGGCCATTTAAGTTTAATGGTAACTTCATAACAATGCACTGTAAAACTTTCAGAAGGAAAGGAGAATGTTTTGTGGATCATTTGTTTGTTTGTAAGCATGTGTAGCAGGGGGCAGTTTTAGTTATTAGTTTTTTTTTTTTTTTTTTTTAATGTTTATTTATTTATTTTTTCCCCCAAAGCCCCAGTAGATAGTTGTATGTCATAGCTGCAGATCCTTCTAGTTGCTGTATGTGGGACGCGGCCTCGGCATGGCCAGACAAGCGGTGCGTCCGTGCACGCCCGGGATCCGAACCCGGGCCGCCAGCAGCAGAGCGTGCGCACTTAACCACTAAGCCACGGGGCCGGCCCATTAGTTATTAGTTTTTAAAATCAGTACTTTTTAATGAAAACAACCTGAGCAAAAATCTGTTACACAATTTTGAGACTCATTGAAACAAAGTTTAATGAGAAACCAGTATCTTCTTTTGGTTAACACTGTAACTTCTCATAGTACTACTTTGGTGAAAGATTTGAGTAAGAGTTTCCCTAATCTATTTCTGGTGTTCCATATTCAGAATTCAATAATTATGAGTTAACATTTTTTTTCTGGGTGGGAATTTCAGGTTTGTTCACCTTTTCTAAGGGGAGGCATCATCTGTGTTTTAAGTGTATAGTGGAAAGTTATAGGAGGGGGTCTCTGGGTTGCACCAGTTCATAGGTTAGGACAGACAAGCGAAGAGTAGCTTTGTTTATATATAAACTACATTTAAGAAGGCCAAAGTCTGTAATGTCAATGGCAATGTGTTGCGTATCAAATTTTGTGTAGTTACATCAATATTGAGTAAATTTATTGGTATAATCTCAAGGGAAAAAATATTTTCTTTCCAAATATTTGTGTGGTTTTAGTATAAATAATTCCTTGAAATCCTTAAAGTTTATTTTATTTAGATACAAGACACAGAAATTAATAAATATCATAAAATGATAAAATAGATTTTGGATTTAAAATATCACATCTAAAAATATAAAGTGTGAACAACTTATTGATAAAACATAGAAATTTAGAAAGTTTGCTTATAATATATAAAGGTATCACTGACATGATTAAGAAATACTCATATGTTTTGTTTTATTAATTGCGCAATTGAGAAGGTGACAAACTGTCCATCCTGGAAGTCACCCAACTATCCTACAAAAGTTTAGCAAATCATATTGATGATATGTGCAAGACTGAAGAGTCCCTTCATTATTAAATATCCTATTTGAATTCCATTTTTGGAATTTTTAAACAGAGATTATAAATGTTTAAAGTTATGGACTGAAATGTCTGTTCTTAACAAAATATTTCCCTTCTGAAGGCATTTTTAAATAAGTAAATGTATCTTATTTCACATTTACAGTAATATTCTTATCAATGCAACAGAGTCAGGAATTCTTTAATAGAAAAGTTTTGTCGTTATAGTATCTTTTTCTTCCCAACTGTGAGAGTTTTGGAAAAAACATCAAAATATTGTCTTCAGGTAAGTCATGAAGTTTTATTCCCTATTATCAAAATTATCTAGACCAGTGCCAATTCACAAACTATTTCTTATTGCTCAGTAAAAAATATATATATATTCACGATGAATTTCAAAGTCTAGGTCTTGGAACTGGAAACTTTATATTAAACCCTCTGATTCGTTTTCAGTTTACTAGATGCATGGAAAATAATGAAAAGAAAAAGAAAAAGAATAATCTTAGAAGCTTATCTTTGCACATGATCAATACAAATAAAATCATTTGGTCCTTGGATTACACACACACAAAATTCCCATATAATTGTTACTTTTTTCAGGTACCATTTAAATAATAAATTAAGCTACTTACAATTAGCATGTTATTTAAGACGGCACTTTTAAGTCCTTCTTCTGTTCTCTTCCCTTCCTCTCCTTCCCTGTTTTGTTTGTTTATAGAATCTTAAAGAGGATTTCAATTTCACTTAACTGTTTCAGTGATTCTATAAAAAATTTTTGTTACTTTAGAAAAGAGAGGTTATGCCTTTTGAATTGCTATATATCCTATCGTATTTACCCCAGATTTAAATGAGTGTTTTAAATTAGTTTAGAATACATGTATCACTGTGTCCAGTCACCAAATACTATTTTTAACTAAATGACATTTCTTAAGTCACAGGAGATTTTGTGCAGAAATCACCAACCTCCTATTTATTTTCCAAGGACACATACAAACTCCCCTGAGTACTTATTATTGTTGAACAGGAGGTGCTGGAGAAATTGCTAATTTATGTTGCCTGAATTTTGTGAACTCCGGATATTTTCTCTCAGTAGAGGTCTGAAAAACTGAAGCATCATTTCTCATAACTCTGAGCTGCTTTTTTCCAGGCAGGCATTTTGATGAATAACATCGGCAGCTAAACATCTCCAGTATTCTCTCGGGTTCAAGTCTGGTTATACGAGTGAGCAGAGATAAGGACATAAATGACGTGTTGGCAATGTGTACTGTGAGCTGTGAACAGCGTGAGGGGAAAACAAACCCAATGTTTTTATTTATGGATCTATTGCATATAGGAGCGGTTACAGAGAGCAGCCAAATAATTTGATCTCAGAGACCAGCTCATCTCCAAGAGAGATATAATAGAAGACTCCATTATTCCTCCACCTTTTGAAACATTGAAAATTTCCAGGAAGCTTGATTATTTTGGGGAGTGACAAGTTGCAAGCTGTGAATATAAGAATTTAGACCACAGTTAAAATAGCATCTGGAGAGCAATTTAGCCCCTTTTTAAGAATCTGAAGGCATTTTTCACATTACTATGTTACAACGGCATTGACCTCTCATCTGACTACAAAAGTTTGTATGGAAGGGATAAATCACTGATGAAGGTTTCATACATGAGTTTATAAATGTATTTTCCTGATTCCCATAGCCTGAGCAAGATTTGACCACCTAAACACTTTAAATTGTCAATGGTCAGCCTATCAAACTTCATTAACAGAAATTATTATGTCTAATGAGGAGACTGCATTTCAGGACATAGTGACTCTTCCCTCATATAATTGATTTTATACAGTTTTCAAATGGTACCTTTGAAAATATGTACTAAATGATTAGTAGAAGTTAAATGCTCTGATATCTCCTCGATTAGAGATAAGCTATGGGTAGAGAAATATAGAAGTTAAGTCTCTAAAGTTAGTTTTGAAGACAGACCCCAGAGAGTTCTCAGTTCAACAACAGGGAGTTTAGATATTATTTGTTTGGCTATAGGAAACCCTTAGGTATTCTTAAGAAGGAAAGTCACATTAAAGACTTTATCAAAGAAATTTGAAGAAACACAGGCATAAAAGATGCAATGATTGCAGAAATACTGGAGACAGAGAGGTTAATGAAGAGTCCACCTCAGTTTTCAAAGCTTTGCCAAAAGTTTTGTTTTCAGAACTCTATTCTCAGATTTGAGAAAAGGTTGAAACTGAGGGGAATAATATTAAAACAAATAAACCAACAAAATCTAAACATTAGAGGGAATTATAATCTATTCAGAACTGGAAGAAGACACGGTATACTACATCCCCAATTAGACAAGAGAATATCCAGAAAGATCTGGTGAAATGAGAACAAATCTATTTATGTGACGATAAGAGTCTTCTTTGGGAGACTGGGGTATGGAAAAAGTTCTGTTTGGGAATTAAGAGCAGTTTCAACATTTATCATAAAAATGACCTTACCCAGACTCTTGGTGGAGCCATAAAAACCACTGGTAGTGAACTCTGGTGCCCTCTTAGACATAGCCTCCAGCTTCTGCGCTGGTTCTGATCACAGTTCTTCTTCACAGCACATCTTCTCACCAAGTTGGCCTTGATAAGCTAGAGAGAGAGAGAGAGAAAGAGAGACTTGACTATTTGATGATGTTACATTGCTGGCTCTGAAGATGGAGAAAGAGTCCATGAGCCCAGCAATGTAGGCAGCCTCTAGAAACTGAAAAAGTCAAGCAAATGAATTCTCCCTCCCCTAGAGCCTCTGGAAGAAATGTCGCACATATTGATTTTAGAACTTCTGACCTCTAAAAGTATAAGATAATAAATGTGTGTTGTTTTAAGACACAAAGTTACGGGTAATTTGTTACAACAGCAATAACAAACTAACACAACCAAGAAGAGAATTCTGTGAGCTACTCTGTCTCCAGTCTCTCAAATTATTTTCTTGGATGTTCACTGGCAGGGTCTCTTTCTCTTATACCTGACGCAGTGCAGCAGTAGTGCAGGGGGAGATCCATGAGTATGGCCCAAATTGGGGACAGTGTAAAAGGAAAAGAAGGTTTATTTATGAGGGATACCGTAGAGATTGAACTGACAGAATTTGGAAATACGCAAAAAGAAGTAGTAAGGAAAAGCAAAAAGAAAAAGATGAGTCTAGGTGATCGGCTTTAAACTCTTTTGCATTACAGAGCTAGCAACCTCAAACTGAGAAAAATCTATAATGAAATTTAGGCTACAATTGCTCAGTTCACAGATGCTTTGGCCAGAGGTCAAATTTGTAGAGGAAATTTATGCATCCTGAGGGATGGCTTGGATGACCTATAAGATTTCTTCCAATTCCACAATTCTGCAATAATTATAAAACCTAAGGATTAAGATACTAATGGAGCCAACGATGGATACAAGGAAAGCAGGAAGAGAAGATGCTAATTTTGCAATAGGTGAAGGGGGTAGATACATGGGAAACAAATTTTCTTTTAAACATGATTAATATGTGATGATGTTAGAGCACTTATATCGAGATACTGACCAGATCATTAAAAACAACACAAGTGGCATTTGAACAAGTGTTTAGGGCTCTAGATGATATCTGTGGGTATTAAT
This sequence comes from Ceratotherium simum simum, assembly GCF_057802395.1. NCBI lineage: Eukaryota > Metazoa > Chordata > Mammalia > Perissodactyla > Rhinocerotidae > Ceratotherium > Ceratotherium simum. Next base: position 20,970,525 of record NC_141926.1, read on the forward strand.
CAACAACAACTTGGGAGCAGTTGAGATCTCTGTGGGAAAAGTTACAAAAGGAGAAGTGTAGACGCAGGGATCAGAATTGCTGAGAATACACATTCCATCTGTATAGGTCCAAGGGAAGGAGGCTGAGGAGGGCTGGAGAATGAAAAGAGAAGTCAGTAGCATCACAGGAACCAAACGAAAAGGAGAATTCATGAAAGGTTCTGAAAATAGCTCCTGCGGAATAATTTTACCTTTAGCCTATTAGTGTTAGAGAGTCTATGAAGATGGAACTCTGGAAAGCTAAATAATCAAATCTAATTTTTATGAAGGTAATTTGACATTGTTAGAGGGTAGACTGAATTTGAAGAGAAATTGAAGTCAAGGAGGTCAGAAAGTCAGGGAAAAATGGAAAAATATTTAACATCTAAAAAGGCTAGCAGAAAAGCTAACTTAAAAACCAAACTTTTTATTTACTTTCAGTGATGAATGATGTATTTTTGAAAAAATATGTTTTTTTTTGTTTTTGGTAACAATGCGTATGTAATCTGTTTATAGAATTCAGGAAAATGGGTTGCAATGAAAATCAATGTCACACACAGATGATAAAAGATGCTTTATGTGGAAAGAATGGAGAGATGTGGAAAACTTAAGGAAACAAAATTTATAGAATTTCTAAGAAACAAAGGTTTTCTTTTTGTTTAATTGTTCCTGGTAAGAAAACTAGGAAGAACATTATTCTCCATCCTTGAAAACATGACAGTAAGAACAGCTTCTAAAAAGGGTTTTCCTTCAGGCTCTGTAACTTATGACCATGTCAGTTACTTTTAAGTGTTTGCTAACTTTGCATACAACTTTGTAGAATATCCTTTACAACAGAAATGTTGATACTTAAAATGATTTATTTGGAGCTCCATTTAGAGGGAGGCATAGATGAAAATTTATGAAAGTACCATATCAGGATATCCAAAAAGATGAATTGAAAGGTCTGAGAGTATTCAAATTATCTTTATTGTTTTAAGAGGGAAGGAAAAAATGATAAAGAAATTGCTAGATATGGACCATTAGAAGTTAATAACAAAATGAAGCCAGTGATTTATCAAAATATTTGGAAAATGCACCCCCCTGGGCATGAGAGGAGTCTATTATGCTGATTGGCACTTTATAAATGTTAAAAAAAGAGACACTTATGTATATAAAGTAATTTATGTGGGGAACCCGAGGCTCAATTGTTTAAAGAAATTATCCCAGATGCTAAATCTAGTCAATGGTAGAATTAGGAAATTGGAGTTGAACCAGTGTCTCTGATAGGGCCAGAGTAGGAGTGGCAGGACAAGTGACAGTTCTAATAGCAGAGGTGGTGGTGGCGGCAGCTAGCCGAGAACATCTAGTAGGCGTTCCTTGTAGTCCAGATGTTCTTCTGAGTGCTTTGCCTGTTTGAACTCATTTGTTTATGATGACAACCATACAAAATAGGTCTCCTTCTTATTTTATTTTACAAATGAGACTCCAGATATAAAGAAACTAGCCCAAGAACACACACCCAGGCTGCATCATACTGAAACCCCAAAGTTGGCTAGCAAAAGCAAAGTGAATCAGTCATCTTAGGCTAGGTTAGTCTTTGGTGGCAAACGATTCAACAAATGTCAATGGCTTAAAAAACAAAGGTTTATTTCCACCTCACTCTGTGTCTATGGAAGGGCAGCTGTGTGTGTTTTTGCTGTTTGTTTGTTCTTTCCATCTTCTTTTTTTTTTTTATTTTATTCTTGGACAGTCCTTATCTGAGCCCCTATCATTGTTAGTCTTGTGGAAAAGAAAAATATGTAATTTAAAGAAAAATGTTGAAACTGTGTGTTAGCTTTTAAAACATTTCTTCAAAAGTATTTCATGTCACCTTTTCTCATATTTCGTCAGCCAAAGTAAGCCATACAGCCAAGCCTGGTGTTGATGGATGGGAAGTGTAATATTTCCATATAGAGGGGCTTTGGAATAAAAGATAT